>NC_091285.1:585535949-586137458 GCF_032444005.1 Ranitomeya imitator
AGTCACAAGGGCAACAAGTAAGTAGCTCTTTGGACGAAAGTTCACCAATGTGTCCTATAATTACATAATTTTTCTCTGCATTTTATGTTTTATACTTCTGATTATCACATCAGTTTGAAGTTGTTACAAAAACATGTACACATAAGTAACCCTGTCGCAGTCAAGTATTATATGGGGAACTTAATATGTATGAAATGGCGGTATATCTAAACCATACCATCTAAGCAATATAGAAAATAGTATCGCTTCAAGCTGCCGATGTACTCTTGTTGAGACTATTTAGACTATTAAATTTTCGTCAGGTTCCCCTAGCAGTCAGAACAGTGTAGTTCAAAGTATTAAATAAAAGGGAGGGTTAAAGAATATTACTAAGCTTAAAATATATTATAATCTTTTTTTTACCTACTACGAATATATAGTTTGGATGCGGTTATGGTGGTACAACTTTTTGTTGCCGGGTTCATAACTTGTTTTTTTTTCCCCCCCCAGGATGACAGTGCGCAGGAGAGTACACTGGACTGTTCACTGGACTGCACGACAACAGATTTAGTGGAGGCTGCACCTGCCAGGACTCAATCGAGGCAAGGTCAAAGAAAACGGAAAGCCACCTCAGACGCCTCACATGAACTATTGAGCCTTGCTAAGAAGGTGTTGACAAGAAATGTTAGCCCTGCGTTGCAGGGGTTTGGACACTATGTGGTTGACAAACTGGCCAAAATGGACGACAACCAAAGAATACTAGCAGAGCGTCTGATTATGGAAGCAGTAAACAGGGGTACAGATGGGGATTTGGACAAGAACACTTGTTTGGTCTCTTCCCGGCCAATACAGCGGACAGAGCCATCAAATTACAATGGTTGGTCACAGTGTCAGACATCGATGCGACACAATGCTCACGTTTCCCACTTCGGCCAGCCACCCCCTAATAACTCCTACACGCCAATACCGTCACATATGGCTTCGCCCATCAGGCACCAAAGTTTTCAGCCGGAACAATCGTCGTATCATAATTTGTGATTTCCTAACTTCTTTTACATTCCTTTTTATTTTATTGTCTTGTTAAAATAATGTTTCAAATAAAAGCTTTTATTAGAAATTCTATCACTACTTTTTGATTGGTGTGTCTCGATCACAGCACTGTATGAGGGCACAAATTAACGTAACAAATTCATGTACAGTAAACTAATACAAAAAAAATGGAATGATAGTTAAACTAAATATTTTTATTGTAACAACCAAAACTGTCTTATTGGCCCGCCTACAACTGCTGGCACATGTCCCGCAGCTTCTGCAGCTCCTCCATTGCCACATTGTGCTGCTCCTGAATACGCGCCATAGTGTGGATTAGCTTTTCTATGCCGGCTTCAAGATCCTCCTTGTTCACAGTGACGACAGCTGTGGGTCAAAAAACATAACATTAATAACACAGTAGTCTCCCGATGTGTCTTTGCTTCTGTGAAGGAAAAAAAAAAATAACAGTCAGCATATAAGGGCAAAACTGACTTGGGGGGGGTGTTTGGGTTGGGGGTGAAAGAGTGGGCCTGCAACAAAATCAAAATAACTTTATTGTGGGAACCTACTAGGATGTTGAGGCACGGAGGGCACTTCGGGATCTGAGTCTGTGTCGAATGCCTTCTGCTGTCGGCGGCGGCGCTGTCTCTTTGCCTCTGTGAAGGGAACAAAACAAAAAAAAGGTCTGTCAGCATATATGGCAACACTGGCTGCCGGGGGAGGGGGTGGGGGGAAGAGGGGACCTGCAACTGAATCCAAATCACATAATTGTGGGAACCTACTAGGATCTGGAGGAGTAGAACCGGAGGGCACAGATGTAGAAGAGGCTTTGCGGGATGCCTCGTGGCGGCGGTGGTGCTGTGTCTTTGCCTCTGTGAAGGGAAAAAAAAAAAAAAAAGGTCTGTCAGCATATATGGCAACACTGGCTGCCGGGGGGGGGAGGAGGGGACCTGCAACCAAATCCAAATCACATTATTGTGGGAACCTACTAGGATCAGTTGTCTTTGACCCGGAGGGCTCTGGGACTTCAGAGGCGGTGTGAGAAGCCTCGTCGCTACGGCGGCGCTGTGTCTTTGCCTCTGTGAAGGAAAAAAAAATTTAAAAAAAATAAGGTCTGTTAGCATATATGGCAACACTGGCTGCCGGGGGTGTGGGGAGGAGGGGACCTGCAACCAAATCCAAATCACATTATTGTGGGAACCTACTAGGATCAGTTGTCTTTGACCCGGAGGGCTCTGGGACTTCAGAGGCGGTGTGAGAAGCCTCGTCGCTACGGCGGCGCTGTCTCTTTGCCTCTGTGAAGGGAACCAAAAAAAAAAAGGTCTGTCAGCATATATGGCAACACTGGCTGCCGGGGGAGGGGGTGGGGGGGAAGAGGGGACCTGCAACTGAATCCAAATCACATAATTGTGGGAACCTACTAGGATCTGGAGGAGTAGACCCGGAGGGCACAGATGTAGAAGAGGCTTTGCGGGATGCCTCGTGGCGGCGGTGGTGCTGTGTCTTTGCCTCTGTGAAGGGAAAAAAAAAAAAAAAGGTCTGTCAGCATATATGGCAACACTGGCTGCCGGGGGGGGGAGGAGGGGACCTGCAACCAAATCCAAATCACATTATTGTGGGAACCTACTAGGATCAGTTGTCTTTGACCCGGAGGGCTCTGGGACTTCAGAGGCGGTGTGAGAAGCCTCGTCGCTAAGGCGGCGCTGTCTCTTTGCCTCTGTGAAGGGAACCAAAAAAAAAAAGGTCTGTCAGCATATATGGCAACACTGGCTGCCGGGGGGGGGGTGGGGGGGAAGAGGGGACCTGCAACTGAATCCAAATCACATAATTGTGGGAACCTACTAGGATCTGGAGGAGTAGACCCGGAGGGCACAGATGTAGAAGAGGCTGTGCGGGATGCCTCGTGGCGGCGGTGGTGCTGTGTCTTTGCCTCTGTGAAGGAAAAAAAAAAAAAGGTCTGTTAGCATATATGGCAACACTGGCTGCCGGGGGGGGGGGGGGGGAGGAGGGGACCTGCAACCAAATCCAAATCACATTATTGTGGGAACCTACTAGGATCAGTTGTCTTTGACCCGGAGGGCTCAGGGACTTCAGAGGCGGTGTGAGAAGCCTCGTCGCTACGGCGGCGCTGTGTCTTTGCCTCTGTGAAGGAAAAAAAAAAAAAAGGTCTGTTAGCATATATGGCAACACTGGCTGCCGGGGGGGGGGGGGAGGAGGGGACCTGCAACCAAATCCAAATCACATTATTGTGGGAACCTACTAGGATCAGTTGTCTTTGACCCGGAGGGCTCTTGGACTTCAGAGGCGGTGTGTGATGCCTCGTGTCTACGGCGGCGCTGTCTCTTTGCCTCTGTGAAGGAAAAAAAAAGTTCGGTCAGCAGTTAGCTGTGCCACATAGTACTTTTCACCGTTCATACTGTCCCATAGCTGTTGGACATAGTGGCTCTGCAACGTTCAAACTGTCCCATAGCTGTGGCACTGCAACGTTGAAACTGTCCCATAACTGTGGCACATAGTGGCTCTGCAACGTTGAAACTGTCCCATAGGTGTGGCACATAGTGGCTCTGCAACGTTCATACTGTCCCATAGCTGTGGCACATAGTGGCTCTGCAACGTTCAAACTGTCCCATAGGTGTGGCACATAGTGGCTCTGCAACATTCATACTGTCCCATAGCTGTGGCACATAGGGGCTCTGCAACGTTCAAACTGTCCCATAGCTGTGGCACTGCAACGTTGAAACTGTCCCATAACTGTGGCACATAGTGGCTCTGCAACGTTGAAACTGTCCCATAGGTGTGGCACATAGTGGCTCTGCAACGTTCATACTGTCCCATAGCTGTGGCACATAGTGGCTCTGCAACGTTCAAACTGTCCCATAGGTGTGGCACATAGTGGCTCTGCAACATTCATACTGTCCCATAGCTGTGGCACATAGTGGCTCTGCAACGTTCATACTGTCCCATAGCTGTGGCACATAGTGGCTCTGCAACATTCAAACTGTCCCATAGCTGTGGCACTGCAACGTTGAAACTGTCCCATAGGTGTGGCACATAGTGGCTCTGCAACGTTCATACTGTCCCATAGCTGTGGCACATAGTGGCTCTGCAACGTTCAAACTGTCCCATAGGTGTGGCACATAGTGGCTCTGCAACATTCATACTGTCCCATAGCTGTGGCACATAGTGGCTCTGCAACGTTCATACTGTCCCATAGCTGTGGCACATAGTGGCTCTGCAACATTCAAACTGTCCCATAGCTGTGGCACTGCAACGTTGAAACTGTCCCATAGGTGTGGCACATAGTGGCTCTGCAACGTTCAAACTGTCCCATAGGTGTGGCACATAGTGGCTCTGCAACATTCATACTGTCCCATAGCTGTGGCACATAGGGGCTCTGCAACGTTCAAACTGTCCCATAGCTGTGGCACATAGTGGCTCTGCAACGTTCAAACTGCCCCATAGCTGTGCCACATACTTTTGGGTACCTGAGTACTAACCTCTGCGAATCTCCTGGCGAAGCTCCTGCAGGCGCTCTGGGCTTTTCGACTTGAGATCGCCCCATTTTTTCACTATCTGGGCCTTGCTGCGAGTTATCCCAAACCGCTTCCTGAGGCCCTCAGACACCACACGGACAACTTCCTCCTTGTGCTGGTTGCGGTGCAGCACCATCCCTGTGGTTTCATACTGCATCCTATCCATTGTTCCAATAAGGAACTTGAGCTCTGGGATGCCCATAGGTGGACCACGGCGACTGGCAGCCATTATCACGATGTCAGGGGACAAAAACAAGCTAGGGCAGGCACGCAGGAACGCTGTACGTCATCACGCCGTCATAGACCACGAGCGTACATTACGTGCCGCTCCGGCGTTATATAACGATCCTTCGAACGGCATTTACTATGTGCGTTCCTTTCGTAACGCTCAGTCGTCACAAATGTGACGCTGTTCATAAACGGCAACGCTATTGCGATGCCAATCGCGCGGCAGGACGGCGGAGCGCTGCTCCTCCTCTGGGCGTTGCTGTTCAGGGTCATTCCATCTAAAATGGCGGCGAGAATGCGTTCTGCTCCTCTGGGGCAGCCAGAAATCCTTTTTTTTATTAGTCAGATGGATGCCATGGATTACGAAGGTCTGGAGAGCCGCCCTGCCCACCCACACATCCACAAGCGAGAAGTGCTTGGCCACATAACAAGAATGATGGAGAGGAGGTTTGGCGTCTGCCGCAGTCAGCTTCAGCTGCGTAAAAAATGGGCTGACCTCCGCTATAAAACGCCACAAATGTTTGCTGAGTTGCGTGCGGAGGCAAGGCGAGGCAAGTACTAGTATGGGGGAATTGGGAGATGCATGCTGTCAGGAGGGGGGGGGGTTTGGGAGGGAGGCTTGCGCTCATGGTTGCCAACGTGACCTCAAATGCATTAAAACACATGCCCCGTTTTGTTAAAATTTAGTTATTTTCCAAGCAGAATATGCGTTGTCCGTGAGAAAACTTGTCGGGTTCCCTAATCTCAACCTCCATCTTGAAATTATTAAGATGTCCATAATTTTTACTTTCTCAATTTCCCATAAATATTAACGGAGGAGGTTGGCCTACTGATGAAATAATACGTTTTCCAAAGACAGGAAGACCATTGAACACCAGAGCCCACATACATGTCTGAGTATCGCACCCCTGTAAAGTGTGATCTCTATTTTATGTTTGAGTATATTGTAAGCTTTGATCTGCAGCACTCAACATTTGTGTGTAAACATTGTGATTCTTTACTTTAGGTGTAGAGAGACAGCGGCGGCAAGTCAGACCCACCATTGCCACCAGTACCCCATCTTCAGGCACCAGTGGGAGCCCACAGTCCGGGACATCACGTAAGTTCACAATCATTTATTGCTTTTTTTTTTTAACATCACACGGGACATAACAGGGTAGCTGAAATATTTGAAGACATTACAGACGCAGTAATGACCCAGCGGCTTACCACGCCTCCACCATCTGTTGCGACCATGCACCCTCGCACCCCTGTGAAGTGCGATATAAATTTTATGTTTCAGTATATTGTTAGCTTTGATCTGCAGCACTCTACATGTGTTTTTAAAGATTGCGTTTGTTAACTTTCTGTGTAGAGAGACAGCGGCGGCAACAGGTACCTGCCATTGCCAGCAGCACCACAGCATCCACCACCAGCGGGAGCCCACAGTCCGTGACGTCACGTAAGTTAACAATCATAGATTACAGTTTTCCAACTGCATACGGGACATGAGGGTAGCGGAAATATTTGAATACATTACAGACGCAGTAATGACCCAGCGGCCTACCACGCCACCACCAGAGAGCAGACGGCCTCGCACCCCTACACCACCCTCAACACCTCCCTTTCGACACTCCTCTTCCTCCCCCGGGTCGGCGGCATTCTCCCCAGAAGCTAACATACGTAAGTGACCAAAACAGCGAGCGCTTCCCAACGGCGTGTTCCATAGTTAACCAGATCTGTTATAATTTCCTTTTAGCTGCTGCAGCAGAGGCCAGATCGCTGGGATGGGACATTAGCAGCTCTGGTTCTGGCAATGAGGAACCGGCGTCCCTTCTCCGTAAGTATCAAGATAATGCGAGTGGTTTTCTGCTGGATGTCACCATAGACAACTAAAACTGTAAAATTTAATAAAATTTACATCGCCCTGTGGTGCCAGACCAAATAGAAATTTACAACACAGAAAATTTGGTCCTGCCCCAGAGGTCGAGATGTATTTTCAGTGGAATCAACGTTGGTTCTCCAACCTCTTCTATCCACAGAACCGCCCACCGTAAGAGAGCTCCTGGCGAGACAATTGCGACTGGAGCGGACAGCAGCGCTCCTGCAGCAGACAGCAGCGCTCCTCCAGAGTCAAGTGGAGCAGCAGGGCGTGACGCTGCGACACCTCTTGGGCCGGAGATAATTTTTTTTTTTGGGGGGGGGGTTATGTTATATTTTGTTGTAAAATAATTTAAAACCAAGAAAGTGTTCCAAAAAAAACCAAAAATCTTCGCATTATTTCTTTAATGTTTACCAAGCTATAAGGGTTAACAGCACCATTTTATAGGCATCACATTTAAAGTTATTTAGAGAGGTTTATATGACAGCAAAGCAAAAAAAAAATTTTTTTTATACGGCGCGATCCTGCCAGGGTACAGCTCCAGAACCATTAAAGTACTGACAGTATTTTTCGCGACAGTCCCTTGCATCGTCTGCCTGTCTGCCAGATCCAAGAGCTTGAAGAGCTGTAAAATTATCAGGTTGTGTACGCCATTCCCCGGGCACAATATCTCCGGTTCTTGCGTCCACTGCATCAATAAACGAAGGAGGAGAATAGGAGCTCGTATCATGACGTCTCAGGAAATTATGGAGCACACAGCATGCCAAAACCACAAAGTCTATAGACGGCAGCTTCAAGTTGATAGCTGTGTGGAACACTCTAAACCGATTTGCCATAATCCCAAAGGCATTTTCAACCACACGACGGGCCCTCGACAACCGGTAATTAAAGATTCTGCGCTCTGGTGTGAGTGTTCTCTGTGCAAATGGCTTCAGCAAATGTGGATGAAGAGGGAAAGCTTCATCAGCGATGAAGACAAAATTTAGGTTTGCTTTTGTGTCTTCATTTAGTGGCAACAGCAGTTCATTGTTCCTCAAGCTTTCCCCAAATGAAGTGTGTTCAAAAACACCACCGTCGGAGACTCGACCATTCATGCCAACATCCACATCGACAAACTCATAGTTTGCATTGACAAGGGCCATGAGGATCACACTGAAATATCCTTTGTAGTTGAAAAAAAATGATCCAGAGTTGGCTGGTTGCGTGATGCGCACATGCTTTCCATCTAATGCACCACCGCAGTTTGGAAACTGCCACAGCTCATCAAAATCGGAAGCAATCCTCTTCCAGTCATCCGCCGTCTTGGGAAACTGCAAGATGAGAAGGAAACATGTACAAATTAGGTCAAATATATTATGCACATACACTCTCATGTGGACATCCTACAGTGATTGAGGCGCAGTATGGATTAGTATAACAAAGTCAACAACCCAGAGTATGCAGGCAGCCATTTTTTCAGATGGCTTCGGTGACTCAGAGGGGGTGCTAAACAATATATCTAAATAATATAATCAATAAAATTACGTTGGGAGCAGCAAATAAAAAAGGGTGGCGCAGGGTTGGAGCAGCACATATCAGAATGGAGCCGCAAAATGGTAGCAGCACATGTCAGAATGGAGGCGCAGGATCACAGCAGCACATGTCAGAATGGGGGCGCAGGATGGGAGCAGCACATGATAGGATGTAGAACACATACCTATAGAAATGCTCGCCATCAGGGCGTAGAACGGGTTCAATAGCTAGTATAATATATCGACATAACACAGCAGCCAAAAAAATATAGTAGTACCTCCATATAATGCCTTAAGCTCTGCACAATGGCCTCGCATGTCTCCGGAATCACAACGCTCAGGAAAGGTCTGGAAACAGCTGCGGAAAACTGCAAATCCTGAAGAGACCTTCCTGTTGCCAGGAAGCGCAGTGTCACCGCCAACCTTTCCTCCACGGGCACGGCTGCACGCATCGGCGTATCACACCTTTGTATGAGTGGCGTAACAGCAGACAGTATTATTTTGAAGGATTCCTCGAACATCCGAAGGTAGTTTCGGAAATCTTGAGGGTTATTGTCACGTAACTTTCTTATGAGACCCATGTGTGACAATGTGGATCTTTTCTGCAGCCAGCTCCGGGTCCACATGCAACGTTTTCGTTTAGGACGTCTCTCCTCTTGGAGACGTGCTGCCTCAAACACCAGGGCAGCAGCAACAACAGAACTCTCATCGGAAGTGAGCATAGTTCCTAAAAAGAAAACAAACGTACAATAAATACACGTGCTTACAAAACAATGTTCTGACCATTGATCTAATAACTATATATGTTACTACTGGTATTAAATGGGGCAGTCAACCATCTCGATCTGTAAAAGGATTAATTAATTGGGCCACGCAACAGCTGTGTACCTGAGGTTCTCAGGCCTACCCTACTCAAAGGAACAATCAACCACACTCCAGCGTTTATCCCCGTTGAAGCGCAACATATGCTACGCTGTAGCGTTATACATACCTTTTGCGGTAAAAGTCTAGTAGTTAAAAGTCCAGGGAATCCAGCGAATTTAGGAGTTCTGTTCACAGCACGTGCTACAGAGAGAAATGAATAGCGCGCTCGAGAGCTCCGGTTTTATCCGCTGGGAACAATAGTCCTTTGTCGAATGAGCGCACAGTATTGTACCGCCCAATCAGCACACGGGAGGTGGAGAATTCAGCGCTCCTACGTAGCCAGCTCCTCCGCCCTTTACATCGTATACAATATCGTGCACACCTTTGTCACACCATGCGATCATGCCGCCACAGCGGGACACTGGACGACGAAAGAAAGTTTCAAACGATGTGCTACGACGTACGATTCACAGCGGGGTCCCTGATCGCAGGAGCGTGTCACACGCTGCGATATCGTACCTATATCGCTCGAACGTCACAAATCGTGCCGTCGTAGCGATCAAAATTGCACTGTGTGACGGTACCCTAAGACCTCACAGTGCATGTCAGACCAAATGAGAATCATGAGGTCAAAGGTACTGGCCAAGGAGCTCAGAGATAGAATTGTGGCAAGGCACAGATCTGGCCAAGGTTACAAAAGAATTTCTGCAGTACTCAAGGTTCCAAAGAGCACATTGGCCTCCATACTCATTAAATGGAAGAAGTTTGGGACCACCAGAAGTCTTCCTAGACCTGGCCGCCCAGCCAAACTGAGCAATCATGGGAGAAGATCCTTGGTGAGAGAGGTAAAGAAGAACCCCAAGATCACTGTGGCTGAGCTCCTAAGATGCAGTAGGGAGATGGGAGAAAGTTCCACAAAGTCAACTATCACTGCAGCCCTCCACCAGTCGGCCTTTACGGCAGAGTGGCTGGACAAAGGCCATTCCTCAGTGCAAGACATATGAAATCCCGCATAGAGTTTGCTAAATAACACATGAAGGACTCCCAGACTATGAGAAATAAGATACTCTGGTCTGACGAGATGAAGAAAGACCTTTTTGGTGATAATTCTAAGCGGTATGTGTGGAGAAAACCAGGCACTGCTCATCACCTGCCTAATACAATCCTGACAGTGAAACATGGTGGTGGCGCTTTTCAGCTGCAGGGACAGGATGACTGGTTGTCATTTAAGGAGACATGAATGCGGCCAAATACAGAGATATCCTGGATGAAAACCTCTTCCAGAGTGCTCTGGACCTCAGATTTGGCCAAAGGTTCACCTTACAACAAGACAATGATCCTAAGCACACATCTAAAATAACAAAGGAGTAGCTTCAGAACAACTCTGTGACCATTCTTGACTTGCCCAGCCAGAGCCCTGACCTAAACCCAATTGAGCATCTCTGGAGAGACCTGAAAATGGCTGTCCACCAACGTTCACCATCCAACCTGATGGAACTGGAGAGGATCTGCAAGGAAGAATGGCAGAGGATCCCCAAATCCAGGTGTGAAAAATTTGTTGCATCATTCCCAAGAAGACTCATGGCTGTACTAGCTTAAATGGCTCACTTACCAAATGGCTGCAATAAAACAAAGAGTGAAAAATTTAAAGGGGTCTGAATACTTTCCGTACGCACTGTAGTTCACTTGGAGCAGCAGTGGTGAAACAATCAGTTTTTAGATTTAGCAATGCAGCAGAGCTGAGAAAGCTAATCCCGGCTACACCAGGCTCTGTGTATACAGCTATAGACAGTGAGCTGCTTATCACAGAAGGGGGCGGAGTTGGACTACCAGACCTTGTGTGTTTCAGCAATGATAAGCTCCTGGTGCTAAAACCATCATTGCAAGTAAATAAAAGCACAGAGCTTGATACGATACGATACACTTTATTGATCCCGTGGGAAATTAAAAGAGAGACAAGTCTTCAGATTAGGTGCTTTTGCATACACAATAGAGGGGGCTATCAGGCTACAATTGGCCTAATTGTGAATCCTTCTGAACTTAAATGCCAATGATTTTTAACAATGTTTATTATTTGCTTACACTGAGAGTGTTTCCTGTCTGAACAGTCCACCATCAGGTACAGGATTTACAAGCTGACACTCTTTAGGCTTTTCCTTGGTGCATTGTTTTGTCTGCCTATTGAAGGCTAACCATTGAGTCCTCCTTTTATACACATTGCATCACAATTACACAGTACCTGAATGTCCTCACACCTGTTCATTTACATTCGTACAATGCTTACAATCCTTTGCCACTTTGGTATTTAACAATATTACAGCTATGAATTTTGTATTATCTTTTTCTTTGTAAACGCAATAGTTGTCACCTTATGAACGTTTTTGCTATTATGAGTGACTAAACACACATGCCACTTCATTTTTGTAGCCATATGGCTATTATACATTTTTTCTGCACATATGCAATAGCACCTTTTTACCTTCGCCACGACAGCACCCACATGAGAGAGGGGATCCACCCATAGGAACAGGTAACCTGCAGAATAAAAGGAGGCGGTCCCCCTCTCCTCCTCAGTTTAGGTTTCCTATAGGAATCCCACAATACCAGCAGTAAGAACAGGATTCCTGGGCCAAAAGCATCCGCCTGTGTGGTCTCTGAGGGAACAGCAGGGGCTGCGGCACCAGATGCAGCGATGGGGGAGCCCCTACTTGCAGCCTCCCCCCTCATCTGTCGGTCAATCCATCGTCCGGGGTGGGCCGCCCGGTTCCATGAGGACACGCGCACGCTGCTGCGGCCTCCCAGCCTTTCAAATCTTGCAGCAGCAGCCGCGCAGTAAGGAGAGCGGTGCGTCTGACCCGGAAGTAGCCAGAGTACTTCCAGGTGGGTCTGGGGAGGCAGGAGATATGGCGCCAAATTTAAAAATGGCGGCACCCGACAATGCCGGTGTGTGTATCATGGCTTCATCGGCTGATGAAGCACATCTACAAGCGGCAGCACAGCGCCCTCCCAGGAAGGAGGGAAGCGCTAGAAGCGGCAGCGCAAAGAGCAGTGGTCGCCCTAAAGATCAGCGATCCACAAGCAGGCAGAAGAGTAGAAAGGATGAACTACCTAAGACCCGGGTGTCTCCACCTCCAGAACCGATACCTTTCAGCTTCACTGGGTGAGTGTAAAAATCCTCTTCCTATATGCTGATCTATTCCTCCTATGTTCCCCTCTTCTTTTAGACTAAGAAACAGACGCACAAGTCCAAACATAAAGAATGTGCCCTATGCACGCAGCTCCTCCTGGCTTCATATACTAAGAGATTATGCCCCGACTGCATTAGTCTATCCTTACGGGAAGAAAGGGTAATGACACCTATGGATGTAAGAGCCATAATTCGGGAAGAAATGCAGGCCATGGGGCAGACCAGTGGTTTAAATACATGCCTTCCGAATAGATCCCTTTCACCAGTGACCAGCTCAGATTCAGATGATGTGCAGGAAAAATCCTCTGACACTCCAGGATCCCAATCAAGTTAATCTGGAAATGAGGGTTGTCTTTGCCTCCCTGATGGTAGCATAGATAATTTAATAAAATCTGTCAGGAAGACGATGGAATGCCCTGATACAAAAGGATCTAAGTCTGCACAAAATATAATGGTTGCCATTTTGGCCCAGAAAAAACGTAGAACCTTTCCGGTAATCCCAACTATAAAAGAGTTGATTAAAAAGGAATGGGATAAGCAGAACTTACAAGGCTTTTTGCCATCATCCTCAAAGAGACGCTATCCTTTTAGTGATGACGAACTAAATTCATGGTCTAAAATCCCTAAGGTGGATGCCGCAGTAGCATCTACATCAAAACAGTCTGTACTGCCAGTGGAAGATTCAGGGGTTTTACCGGACCCTCTAGATCGTAAGGCAGAAAGCATGTTAAAAAGATCATGGGAGGCCAACACAGGGGCCTTCAAACCCGCCATTTCTAAAACATGTACCACCAGATCATTACTAGTTTGGGTGGATCAGTTGGAGGAGCAAATTAGAGGTAAAATCCCCAGAGAAAAAACTCTGCCGGCAATCCCTCTAATTAAGGAAGCTGTTGCATTTCTAGCGGACGCATCAGCAGACTCCCTACGTTTAGCAGCCAGATCAGCCGGTTTGGTGAACACAGCCCGGCGAGCACTCTGGTTAAAAAGCTGGAAGGGGGACACACAGGCAAAAGCAAAACTTTGTGCAATCCCGTGCCAGGGTGAGTTCCTTTTTGGGAAGATGTTGGATGACCTTCTAAACAAAGCGGGAGAAAGAAAGAAGGGATTCCCTAATCAATCTCTTCCTTCCTACAGGAGAACCTTTAGAAGACGACCCTTTGTCAGGAATAAAACATTCGAAACCCAAAGAGATCGTTGGGAGTCAAAGTACACAAAACAAAAAGGTGCATTGTTTAGTGGATCCTTTGGGGCAAGATGTAACAAGTACTGCTAGTCCTCAAGTTGGTGGTAGGCTAAAAAGTTTTTTTGCAAAGATGGAAACTTATAACATCAAGCCAGTGGATTCTTGACATCATTGTATCCAGATTAAAATTAGAATTTAAACGAATTCCTCCAGATTCATTTATAGTAGCATCTCTTAGGAGGCCGGAACGACAAAAGGCTCTTGAATTAGAAATCCTGTCCTTACTATCTAAAAAAGTTCTAATAGAGGTTTCCAAAGATCAGGAAGGAAGGGGGTTTTATTCCCCTTTATTTCTGATCACCAAACCGGATGGTTCATTCCGAACCATTATTAATCTCAAAAAATTAAATTCTTTTTTATATAACCGTACCTTTAAAATGGAATCCATTGGTTCTACTATCAAACTTTTTTTTCCTAGATGTGTGATGGCGGGAATAGACTTAAAAGACGCCTATTACCATCTCCCCATTCACACCAAGCATCAACAATACTTGAGAGTGGCAGTCAACCTGGCAGGACAGATTCGTCACTTCCAATATGCAGCATTGCCCTTTGGTCTTTCGATGGCTCCTCGTGTATTCACAAAAGTAATGCTAGAGGTGAGGGCTTACCTGCACCAACAGGATACTCTAATTATACCCTATCTAGATGATTTTCTAGTAGAAGAAAGATTTGTCTCTTAGTGTGAAAACCATCTATCTAATACAATTTCATCCCTGCAGGAGTTAGGATGGATCGTCAATTTCACAAAATCCAGATTGCTTCCAGAAACCTTCCAATCCTTCCAAGGACTGAATCTAGACTCCGTAAGTCAGAGGTGTTTCCTTCCAGAGTCAAAAAATGTTACTATATTATCGAAGGCGACACTAGCAAGAAAAAAATCCTAAGATGTCACTAAGAGAGGCTATGTCTTTACTTGGATCCCTAACCTCGTGTATTCCAGCAGTTCCATGGGCCCAGTTTCATATTAGACCCCTACAACATGAAATCTTATATGTTCAAGAGATCTCGGGGGGTCATCTAGAAAGAAAATTAACTCTTTCCCAAAATGTAATAGAATCCCTAGCCTGGTGGCTAGATATAGGCCACCTATCCTGAGGAGTACCTTGGATAATACAGCCTTCCAGAACAATCACCACTGACGCTAGTCCCCCAGGATGGGGTGCCCATATGGGGGATTATTTATCGCAAGATCTCTGGAATCCTGCAGAGTCACTCTGTTCTTCCAATTGGAAAGAGTTAAAAGCGGTTGATCATGCTTTAAAATTGGTTTCTTCCACAGATTCAGGGAACACATGTAAGAATCTTGTTGGACAATTCCACCACAGTGGCATACGTGAACCGTCAAGGGGGTACACGGTTGGAAGATCTAATGTCAGTAGCAACAGATATTTTTCAATTAGCAGAAACCCATCTTTTATCCCTAACATCCCTTCATATCAAAGGAATAGAAAACACAAAGGCAGACTTTCTCGGTCAAAACATGCTACGCCAGGGAGAGTGGACTCTCAACAATCATATATTCAAAAAAAATAGTAAAATAATGGGGTACTCCACAAATAGACTTGTTCGCCACCAGAGAGAACAGACAAGTTCAAATGTTCGCCTCCCTGAACAAAATAAACCATCCGGACATGTTGGACTCACTCCAGTATCCCTGGAAGTTCGATCTAGCGTATGCTTTTCCTCCGATGACTCTAATTCCACTAGTGCTCAAGAAGATCAGGAGGAAAAAAGCAAGAGTGATCCCTATCGCACCATTCTGGCCGAAGAGACCGTGGTTCTCTTGTCTCCGAGCCATGTCACTATGCGACCCTTGGATTCTACCATCAGACCCGAAGCTGATATCTCATGGGCCTCGGGAAAGGGCTACACTTGACGGCGTGGAATTTGAGAGGCAGCTATTGACTTCGAGGGGCTTCTCTGACAACCTTGTTAACACTCTATTATTAAGTAGAAAAAAATCTACGGTAATATGCAGCAGAGTGTGGAAAAAATTCATAAATCTTCATACAGAACCTTTCACTAGACAAGCTCCCATCTTGGCCATCCTAGAATTTTTACAGAAAGGTCGACAACTGGGGTTATCAGTAAACACCTTAAAAGTACAGGTTTCAGCCTTGGGGGCCCTGTATGGGTGCAATATAGCGGGAGATAGATGGGTCGCAAGATTCATCAGGGCATGTGAGCGTAGTAATACGGTCCACATTCCACGTTTACCACCTTGGGATTTAAACCTAGTCCTTGATGCTTTAACTAATTCTCCATTGGAACTAGATTCTATTCCCTTAAATATCTTGACATATAAGGTAGCTCTGTTAGTAGCTTTAACATCGGCCAGAAGGGTCAGTGACATTCAGGCTCTCTCCATAGACCCACCCTTCCTTCTATTATTGCAAGATCGGGTAATTCGTAAACCAGACCCCTCATACCTTCCTAACGTAGTGTCTAGCTAACATAGGTCACAAGAAATACATCTTCCTTCCTTCTTTGATACTCCAATAACTCCAGAGGAACAAAAAGTTCCATACCTTCGATGTTAAAAGAGCCATCTTGACCAATACACAGTGTGCAGAATTATTAGGCAAGTTGTATTTTAGAAGATTATTTTTATTATTGATCAACAACTATGTTCTCAATCAATCCAAAAGACTCATAATATCAAAGCTTAATATTTTAGGAAGTTGGAGTGTTTTTTTTTAGATTTGGCAATCTTAGGAGGATATCTGTTTGTGCAGGTAACTATTACTGTGCAGAATTATTAGGCAACTTAATAAAAACCAAATATATTCCCATCTCACTTGTTTATTTTCACCAGGTAAACCAATATAACTGCACAAAATTTAGAAATAAACATTTCTAACATGCAAAAACAAACCCCCCAAAAAATAGTGACCAATATAGCCACCTTTCTTTATGATGACACTCCGCAGCCTCCATCCATAGATTCTGTCAGTTGCTTGATCTGTTTACGAACAACATTGGGTGCAGCAGCCACCACAGCCTCCCAGACACTGTTCCGAGAGGTGGACTGTTTTCCCTCCCTGCTTGAAGAAGTCGTCTTCCAGAAACTGGCAGTAGGTCTGGGTGTTGAGCTTCACTTCATCCTCAACCCGAAAAGGTCCCTCAAGTTCATCTTTGATGATCCCAGCCCATACAGCACCCCACCTCCACCTTGCTGGCGTCTGAGTCAGAGTGGAGCTTTCTGCTCTTTACTGATCCAGCATCTGGCCCATCAAGAGTCACTCATTTCATCAGTCCATAAAACCTTTGAAAAGTCAGTCAAGATATTTCTTGGCCCAGTCTTGACGTTTTATCTTACGTTTCTTGTACAAAGGTGGTCGTTTTTCAGGCTTCCTTACCTTGGCCATGTCCCTGAGTATTGCACACCTTGTGCTTTTTGTTACTCCAATAACATTGCAGCTCTGAAATATGGCAAAACTGGTGGCAAATGGCATCTTGGCAGCTTCACGCTTGATTTTCCTCAATTCATGGTCAGTTATTTTGCGCCTTTTTTGCCCAACACGCTTCTTGCGACCCTGTTGGCTATTTGCCATGAAACGCTTGATTGTTCGGTGATCGCGCTTCAAAAGTTTGGCAATTTCAAGACTGCTGCATCCCTCTGCAAGTCATCTCACAATTTTGGACTTTTCAGAGCCCGTCAAATCTCTCTTCTCACCCATTTTGCCAAAGGAAAGGAAGCTGCCTAATAATTAAGCACACATTATATAGGGTTTTGAGGTCATTAGACAACACCCCCCCCCGTCATTACAGAGATGCACATCACCTGATTTACTTAATTGGTAGTTGGCTCTCAAGCCTGAACAGCTTGGAGTAGGACAACATGTATAAAAAGTATCATGTGATCAAAATACAACTTGCCTAATAATTCTGCACACAGTGTATAGAAAGATCTCAAGCCTGGAGGCAGAGTAGGGCTCTGTTTGTGTCCTTTCAGGGCCACAGGAAGGGACGTGGTGTCACAAAAGCTACCTTATCCCGGTGGATTAGAGAGGCTATCGGCTTGGGTTATTCGTCAAAAGGCGAAAATCCTCCGGAGGGCGTAAAAGCACATACTGCGCGAGCAATGGCATCCTCCTGGGTGGAGAAAGCAGACATGCCAATTGATTTAATATGTAAGGCTGCAACTTGGTCAACACCTTCCACCTTTTACAACCATTATAGACTCGATCTATCTACATCTTCTGACTTGGCTTTTGGTAGAGCTGTCCTTAGCACAGTAATCCTACCCAGGTGATGGTTCTCTGAAAGTCTCTCATGTGGGTGCTGTTGTGGCGAAGGGTAATAAGCCGGATTTCTTACTGGTAATGCTCTTTTAATGAGTCCACGACAGCACCCATTCACTACCTTCCCTAATCGTACACAGGTTCTTCCTTTTAAGCTCACAAATAATGGCTGTATAGAGTGTTTTAAGACATTTATATTTGCTGATATGAATTGAACTAAAACCTTGCGTTTCCTCTTGCACTCTGAAACCTAAACTGAGGAGGAGAGGGGGACCGCCTCCTTTTATTCTGTAGGTTTCCTGTTCCTATGGGCGGATCCCTCTCTCTCATGTGGGTGCTGTCGTGGACTCATTAAAAGAGCATTACCGGTAAGTAATCCAGCTTATCCCACTCTTTAATATGGACATAGTATTATTCTAATTTTTTACCATATTGATCGTATAAATTTGCTCTACCTGCCACCACTATGGTGTATATATAAAACTTATTTGCTCATCTGTCACTCTGCCATGTGAACCCTTTTTTGAATTTTATGTAATATTTTTGCTATTTTACCTTCATATTTATATCAGTAAAAATGTACCATTTTATTGGGTTCTTTGTACTTCTGTCTTCTTTGATTCTATTTGTTTATACTGTAGATTAAACAGTAACATCAATTTAGCTATACTTTTTACTATTGCTTAGACTCAGAGCATGGTCTAAGAGGATTCTGTCAGTGCAGCACTCACAGATATAATGCACTGCAATACTGGTGCATTGCAATACATTATACCAGAGATAAAACTAATAAAATTTAAAGTCCCATAAAAGGAATAAGTAAAAAAAAAAAGTAAAAAACGAAACAAAATCGTAAAAATTGGAAAAATATTTAAAAAATGTTAACCATTAAAATAGGTATAGTTCTGTAAAAAAAAAAAAATACACACAATTGGAATCTCACCTTTCACACTTTTTATACCCTTCGCCTTCAGAGAATGCTGTAAAAAAATAAACAAAAAACATGGCAAAAAACAATGCTTTTTCATCATTCTGCTGAACAAGAAATGGAATAAAATGCGATCAAAAAGTCTAAAGTATCGCAAATATAAACGATTTTCCTGAAAAAGTCATCTTGTCCAGCAAAACAAGCAGCAATACAGCTTTGTCACGGGAGAAATAAAAAATGTATAGCTCGCAGAATATAACTATGCAAAAACAATTATTTTTTCTGGCTATTAACCAGTTAAATCCCACTTTCAACCACTGACAGCGGCATTTACAATGCGCCGGCCAGAAATACGTAATTCATTCTGCCCATCAGAGCCCGTCACATGATCGCTGGGCGCCGCTGAGTTGTCATGACCGCCAATGCTCTGCTGATGACCCCCTGCCCGTCATTACGAGACTCCTGTGGAACGACAGCTTGTGGCCGGCATTCATAGAAGATTGTGATTTTTGCTATACATAATAAAGCTGAAGCCCTATGTGTAGCACAAGCAATCGGACAACCACAGCTTCAAGTCTCCTAAGGTGACTATTAAATACAGTAAAAAGTGAGGGAAAAAAAAGTAAAAAAACTGACATGTTAAAATCACCCCCTTTTGCTCTATTAAAAATAAAACAAAAAATAATACATATTTGGAATAAATGACTTCATAAAACTCTGATCTAACAAAATATAAAATAATTTGATCGGTAAACATCGTAATGAAAAAAAAATAAAACAAACAGAATTACGTTTTGTTTTTTTTATCACCACAACTTTGCAATAAGAGGCGATCAAAACATCATGTCTACCCCAAAATGGTATCAATAAAAACATCAGCTCAGGTCATAAAAAATAAGCTGTCACCCAGCTGCATGTCCTGAAAAATGAAAATGTTATAAGTCTCAGAAAATAGCGACAAAAGCTACATTTTTTTTCTTCTTACAATTTTTTTTTATTTAACCACTTAAATAAAAAAAAAAAAAACAATATACGTTTGGTATCTTTGTACTCATACTGACCTGGAGAATTATATTGCCTGGTCAGTTTTACCATACAGTGAAAAATCTAAAAAAACAATTGTGGAGTTGCACTTTTTCAACATACTTGTATTTTTTTTTATCCCCGCTTTCCAGTGCATCAGAGTATAAAATGAATGGTGTCATTCAAAAGTACAAGTCATCCTGCAGAAAAAGAAGCCCTCATATAGCTATGTGGATGGAAAAATAAAAAAGTTATGGCTCTTGGTATAAGGGGAAGAAAAAAGGAAAGCGCAAAATCGCAAGGTCATAAAGGGGTTAAAAACCGCAAACGACAACAAAACCACATGTGCAATTTTCATCACCAGCTACAGAGGTTATCCAAAACTATATTACTGATGACCTATCCATCAATTTTAGATCAAAGGGGGTCCAATATCTGTCACTGCCATCAATTAGCTATGCCGGCTCCAGCAGCGAGGGGATGCATACAGGGCAGAGCTGTACAGCACAGCGCCATACACGATGTAGTGGTCATTCCTGGGTACTGCAGATCAGCCCCCATTCAGTTCTATAGGACCAGCACATCTCCTGGCTGCTGCTAGGTACTACAGATCAGCTCCCACTTGGATAGGAGCTCACCTGCAGAATCCACTGAATCTTGTATAGGACTGTGCTGCTTCGGCTATGTACATAATTTACTGCGAAAGCAGATAACATCTTATCGCTGGGGTGCGAGGTTTTGGACCCCCATCAACCTATTGATGATGTATTCCTTGGCGCTATAGAGTTTAAGTCCTCTTTTCCTCTGAAGAGGCAATTTGCATATTATATTTCCCAGAGGAGCATTGCATGGCGAATAAGCCTCCTTACCTTGACAAGCCAGAGCTGGTATGTCACTCTCCATAAGGAGAAACGATACCCCTTAGACCCCAGTCCAGAGCCTCTCACCTAGCCAAATCAGTTCTCATGCTTCGCACTGACGAGGGCCAACAGCCCGAAACACCGTGTCTGCGAATTGAGATACTGATTTGGCTTTTATCCTAAGTCATATTGCACGACTCGTTAAAGAGTTGATTGTGACTTGTAGGATCGCTACTTCCAACAGGTGGCGCTATAGAGTCAAGTCCTCTTTTTCCCTGAAGAGGCAATTTGCATATTCCTTGGAGATGTCATCAATGCTTCAGTCCTGGACAACCACCTATGCAAATAACATCACATTTTGAGCCACTCATGCAGGAATAAAGTATTCACAACCTTATCCCCATACTAGAAATGAGGAGACAATGAGGATTTTGAGAATATGAAACATCGCTTTATTCTCTTAGTAAATGACATTGAACGATCTTCACATAAAGACGAAGGAATATTTAAGTATAAGACGCTGTCATGATGGGAACATTCTCCACTTGCGGCAGAGAACATTGGGCAGTCATTTCTTGAGCATCTCCAGGTCTCCAGCAGAGAGAACTTCATCTATTGCAAAATCAGATTCTGTTACCGGGATGGAGTCGCAAATCTGTTCTTGAAATGCCAGAGCGATCGTGTGTGGTTTGTCCGAAAGGTGCCGGCTGTAGCGCGCTAAGAAAGTGTCATAATATCCTTTACCCCTCCCCAGGCGGTGACCTTCCGAGTCAAATCCGAGTCCTGGCACAAGCACAAGATCCAATCCGCCTGTAATAATTTGATTGCATGTAAACAGTCGCTGCACATTTTACATTATTTAACACTGTAACTTTGGTTGTTATCAAGTGTTTCTCGCCATTAGTCTCTCCCTATAAGCTGAGTGGAATGAGACAGCTTGCTAAGGGTGAACTATGAAGGGTGAATAGCAGGCAGGGAGGGGACTGGTTTATACACAGATCTATGCTGCATGGACAGGGGGGAAGGAAGAAGGTTATAGAAAAGTAGGAAAGCACATGAAATGGAAACTACAGGATAGAAGCTGTGATATGAGCTACAGCCTGGATACACACGGATCTCGCATCCAGCCTGTATTACCGGTAGAGACACTCACACAAGGGAAACATTTAAAATTTGGATCGGGCTGCAAACTGCAGATTAGGGGGTCTAAAAATTAATGAAATAATGAAGGATGCAATGGACAAACCTATGTAAAAATTAAATTTTCCCATGTAAAAAATGTCCAGTCTTTTAGATGCATTGTAATAGTGTAATCTTTCACACTAGTGACATTCCCGCTGTTGTAAAACTACAACTCAGAGCAGGGAACTGCAGTTTTGTCACAGGCGGAGTGCTATGGATTGAAGACCATTGCTTTAAACTAATGGCATGTGATTTTTGCACCACATACAAGTACAGTACTTAATGAATGGAGTAAAGCTGCGCATGTTCCATTCAAATGGGTACAGAACCTCAGGATTACTAGGAATCCCACCGATCAAGGCAGGCCCCCAAAACTTCCTGCTTGTGCAGGTGAGAAGAACAGGAGGACGGGATACCCCTCTTTGAGTGATTATGAGGAAACCCCCCATTGATCAAACATTTATCCTGTATCCTGTAAACAGGCGAAGAATGTGTAGGCATTAGTGATGAGCGAATATACTCGTGACCCGAGATTTCCCGAGCACGCTCGGGGGTCCTGAGTATTTTTTAATGCTTGGAGATTTAGTTTTTCTTGCTGCAGCTGAATGATTTACATCTCTTAGCCAGCTTGATTACATGTGGGGATTCCCTAGCAGCCAGGCAACCCCCACATGTACTTATGCTGGCTAGCAGATGGAAATCATTCAGCTGCAGCTAGAAAAACTAAATCTCCGAGCACTAAAAAATACTCGGAGGACCCCCGAGCGTGCTCGAGAAATCTCGAGTAACGAGTATATTCAATCATCACTAGTAGGCATCTGTTGCTGCGGCCAGGCTTCTCATGCCTATGATTGGGAGCTTTCACCATCATCTCGGTGGATGAGATGGGAACTCCCATTTAAATGCATCCATTTCCCCATTTTCTTCATAAAGGTCGCACATATCAGCTATTAGAATAGAAATTAAAAAAAAACATTTCTCCATTGGGGTCTCAATCTTGTTTTGATTAAGTTATGAAATAGTGGATTCCTTTAACTTAAATATGATTTTGGCAGAATGACAAAAGAAAACTTTTCAGAGGTTTTCTCACCAGTGGCCAATGCCTCCTCTCTGTAGTCTTCCTGTCCGGGCTGCCGTATATTCCATGTGGTTACTGGCAACAGGTTGATTTCCTCCATTGAGCTGAGCCTCACCATATCCATGTGTGCGCTGCGAGGCTGGTAGCGTGGAATGAAACACAGTTTGCCTTGATGAAATATATCTCGTATGATGTCTCCAGTCTGAACCTCATCGGCCATATTCAGAAATACAGCAATGCGCTGAGCTGTCTGGTAACGGTGGTGAGAGAGCAGCTGCAAGAATATTTCATTATGAGAAATCTTGCACCTTACAAAATGTAGAGTATAAGAACTATGACTGTATTTCAATCTCCAAATCATATCCTCATCTCAGTGACTGTATATAACTAGGAAACGTGGGACCCAGGAGGGGGAGCAGAAACATGGACATCATGGCGTATTTTTACAATAGAGTATATTAGTAAGCTCAATGATAATATTATTCATCATACAATAATGTTTCAGCTTTTTTTTTTAATACAGAACAGTCTCAATGCCATCTGTCTGTCCCTCACTTCATACTTACCTAGCAGAAGTACATTAATAAAATGTAAAGCATGGGCGGCAATAAAACTGCAGGATCGGACTACCCAAGTTACGGTTGCAGGCCTTTACAATGGAAACATAAACCTGGTTATCAGACACAGGTACAAAACAAAAAGTTGCTTTGTTTCACAAGAAAATAAATGGCTGCGAAGATGGACACCCCCTTTAAAATGTTGGACAGTCACGCCCTGATGAAGATCGACTTTCTGGCTGCAGCAAGTGGAACTCATTTTATAATCAGATTGACCTGACATTAGAGGGGTGGTCCGAAACTAAAATGTATTTTAATCCTAAATGTCTATTTAATGTCATAATCTAATCTCTTTTCTAATATACTTTAAAGGGGTATTCCCATGTCCAAGACCCTATCCCAATATGTAGTAGGTGTAATAATAATAATATCAACAAATACCTCCGAATAGAAATGTAGTCTAGTTTTTCTGATTCGCTATGTCTATTTCCTCATGTGCGGGCATTGCAGGACCTTAGGTGTCCATTGTTCCAAAAACTAGCAACTAGCTGCCACTATATCAGTGGTCATAACCATGGACACCTGAGGTCCTGCAATGCCTGCACATGAGGAATGACATAGCGAATCACAAAAACTATACATTTCTAATTGGAGGTATTTACTAATATTATTAGACCTACTACATATTGGGATAGGACCTTGCTGATGGGAAAACCCCTTTAATTAAAGAGCACCTAGCATCCCTTCACTACGTTTGTTTGTTTTTTACCATCTTCCTCTTTGATGCGGATTCATTTGAGAACCTCCAGTGCATGCTGGGATACTCGAACAAGTTGTCAACAGGGGGTAGAGGCTGCGGTCATCGCCGGTGGTAGAGGCTGCGGTCATCGCCGGGGGCAGCGGCTGCGGTCATCGCTGGGGGTAGAGGCTGCGGTCATCGCCGGTGGTAGAGGCTGCGGTCATCGCTGGGGGTAGAGGCTGCGGTCATCGCTGGGGGTAGAGGCTGCGGTCATCGCCGGTGGTAGAGGCTGCGGTCATCGCCGGGGGCAGCGGCTGCGGTCATCGCCGGGGGCAGCCTCTGTCCCCATCCTGCACTCTTATAAGAGTAGATGGGGAGGTAGCATGCATGATCGACCACCGCTCCACTCACATAGGGGTCTGCAGAGGCTCTTGGGACTGGTTGGACCTGCAGCGGAAGTTATCGCAAACTTGAAACTCTAAGTTTAACAGAAAATCCATCAGTGGCTTAGTTCTGATGGTAGGGCTTGTAACGCCTTTACCTGTCTTCTTCTGAGATCCTCCTTCCAGCCGATTTAGGACCTCAGAACTCATCAAAGACGCAGGGAGACAAAAGCCAAACAGGCAAAAGTTTTAATGAAAGTCAATTGCAAAAATTATTTTTTTGGGCCCTTTTGCACCCAGATGTAGTAGACTGAGTGTCCGCCTTCAGTGGGCACCACAGAGCACGATGTCCGCTCTGCTGGCATTATTATAGTCTATGGCCCCATCGGCACATACGACCAAATCCTGTTTTGCAGCCAAACCGTAACCCCCGACGGGACCACCTAACAGGTACTGAAGCACCCTAATGCATTGTGCTTCAGTACCCTCACAAAATGTCGCCTGCCAGCCCCCACACCTGTACTGGCTATGTAGCACCCTCACAAAATGTCGCCTGCCAGCCCCCACACCTGTACTGGCTATGTAGCACCCTCACAAAATGTCACCTGCCAGCCCTCACACCTGTACTGGCTATGTAGCACCCTCACAAAATGTCACCTGCCAGCCCCCACACCTGTACTGGCTATGTAGCACCCTCACAAAATGTCGCCTGCCAGCCCCCACACCTGTACTGGCTATGTAGTACCCTCACAAAATGTCACCTGCCAGCCCCCACACCTGTACTGGCTATGTAGTCCCCTCACAAAATGTCACCTGCCAGCCCCCACACCTGTACTGGCTATGTAGTACCCTCACAAAATGTCGCCTGCCAGCCCCCACACCTGTACTGGCTATGTAGTACCCTCACAAAATGTCGCCTGCCAGCCCCCACACCTGTACTGGCTATGTAGCACCCTCACAAAATGTCGCCTGCCAGCCCCCACACCTGTACTGGCTATGTAGCACCCTCACAAAATGTCGCCTGCCAGCCCCCACACCTGTACTGGCTATGTAGTACCCTCACAAAATGTCGCCTGCCAGCCCCCACACCTTTACTGGCTATGTAGTACCCTCACAAAATGTCGCCTGCCAGCCCCCACACCTGTACTGACTATGTAGCACCCTCACAAAATGTCACTTGCCAGCCCCCACACCTGCACTGGCTATGTAGTACCCTCACAAAATGTCGCCTGCCAGCCCCCACACCTGTACTGGCTATGTAGTACCCTCACAAAATGTCGCCTGCCAGCCCCCACACCTGTACTGACTATGTAGCACCCTCACAAAATGTCACCTGCCAGCCCCCACACCTGTACTGACTATGTAGCACCCTCACAAAATGTCACTTGCCAGCCCCCACACCTGTACTGGCTATGTAGTACCCTCACAAAATGTCGCCTGCCAGCCCCCACACCTGTACTGGCTATGTAGTACCCTCACAAAATGTCGCCTGCCAGCCCCCACACCTGTACTGGCTATGTAGCACCCTCACAAAATGTCACCTGCCAGCCCCCACACCTGTACTGACTATGTAGCACCCTCACAAAATGTCACTTGCCAGCCCCCACACCTGTACTGGCTATGTAGTACCCTCACAAAATGTCGCCTGCCAGCCCCCACACCTGTACTGGCTATGTAGTACCCTCACAAAATGTCGCCTGCCAGCCCCCACACCTGTACTGGCTATGTAGCACCCTCACAAAATGTCGCCTGCCAGCCCCCACACCTGTACTGGCTATGTAGCACCCTCACAAAATGTCGCCTGCCAGCCCCCACACCTGTACTGGCTATGTAGTACCCTCACAAAATGTCGCCTGCCAGCCCCCACACCTGTACTGGCTATGTAGTACCCTCACAAAATGTCGCCTGCCAGCCCCCACACCTGTACTGGCTATGTAGTACCCTCACAAAATGTCGCCTGCCAGCCCCCACACCTGTACTGGCTATGTAGTACCCTCACAAAATGTCGCCTGCCAGCCCCCACACCTGTACTGGCTATGTAGTACCCTCACAAAATGTCGCCTGCCAGCCCCCACACCTGTACTGGCTATGTAGTACCCTCACAAAATGTCACCTGCCAGCCCCCACACCTGTACTGGCTATGTAGTACCCTCACAAAATGTCACCTGCCAGCCCCCACACCTGTACTGGCTATGTAGTACCCTCACAAAATGTCGCCTGCCAGCCCCCACACCTGTACTGGCTATGTAGTACCCTCACAAAATGTCACCTGCCAGCCCCCACACCTGTACTGGCTATGTAGTACCCTCACAAAATGTAACCTGCCAGCCCCCACACCTGTACTGGCTATGTAGTACCCTCACAAAATGTCGCCTGCCAGCCCCCACACCTGTACTGGCTATGTAGTACCCTCACAAAATGTCGCCTGCCAGCCCCCACACCTGTACTGACTATGTAGTACCCTCACAAAATGTAACCTGCCAGCCCCCACACCTGTACTGGCTATGTAGCACCCTCACAAAATGTCGCCTGCCAGCCCCCACACCTGTACTGGCTATGTAGTCCCCTCACAAAATGTCACCTGCCAGCCCTCACACCTGTACTGGCTATGTAGTCCCCTCACAAAATGTCACCTGCCAGCCCCCACACCTGTACTGGCTATGTAGTACCCTCACAAAATGTCGCCTGCCAGCCCCCACACCTGTACTGGCTATGTAGCACCCTCACAAAATGTCGCCTGCCAGCCCCCACACCTGTACTGGCTATGTAGTACCCTCACAAAATGTCGCCTGCCAGCCCCCACACCTTTACTGGCTATGTAGTACCCTCACAAAATGTCGCCTGCCAGCCCCCACACCTGTACTGACTATGTAGCACCCTCACAAAATGTCACTTGCCAGCCCCCACACCTGCACTGGCTATGTAGTACCCTCACAAAATGTCGCCTGCCAGCCCCCACACCTGTACTGGCTATGTAGTACCCTCACAAAATGTAACCTGCCAGCCCCCACACCTGTACTGGCTATGTAGTACCCTCACAAAATGTCGCCTGCCAGCCCCCACACCTGTACTGGCTATGTAGTACCCTCACAAAATGTCGCCTGCCAGCCCCCACACCTGTACTGGCTATGTAGTACCCTCACAAAATGTCACCTGCCAGCCCCCACACCTGTACTGGCTATGTAGTACCCTCACAAAATGTAACCTGCCAGCCCCCACACCTGTACTGGCTATGTAGTACCCTCACAAAATGTCGCCTGCCAGCCCCCACACCTGTACTGGCTATGTAGTACCCTCACAAAATGTCGCCTGCCAGCCCCCACACCTGTACTGACTATGTAGTACCCTCACAAAATGTCGCCTGCCAGCCCCCACACCTGTACTGACTATGTAGTACCCTCACAAAATGTAACCTGCCAGCCCCCACACCTGTACTGGCTATGTAGCACCCTCACAAAATGTCGCCTGCCAGCCCCCACACCTGTACTGGCTATGTAGTCCCCTCACAAAATGTCACCTGCCAGCCCCCACACCTGTACTGGCTATGTAGTCCCCTCACAAAATGTCACCTGCCAGCCCCCACACCTGTACTGGCTATGTAGTACCCTCACAAAATGTCGCCTGCCAGCCCCCACACCTGTACTGGCTATGTAGCACCCTCACAAAATGTCGCCTGCCAGCCCCCACACCTGTACTGGCTATGTAGTACCCTCACAAAATGTCGCCTGCCAGCCCCCACACCTTTACTGGCTATGTAGTACCCTCACAAAATGTCGCCTGCCAGCCCCCACACCTGTACTGACTATGTAGCACCCTCACAAAATGTCACTTGCCAGCCCCCACACCTGCACTGGCTATGTAGTACCCTCACAAAATGTCGCCTGCCAGCCCCCACACCTGTACTGGCTATGTAGTACCCTCACAAAATGTCGCCTGCCAGCCCCCACACCTGTACTGACTATGTAGCACCCTCACAAAATGTCACCTGCCAGCCCCCACACCTGTACTGACTATGTAGCACCCTCACAAAATGTCACTTGCCAGCCCCCACACCTGTACTGGCTATGTAGTACCCTCACAAAATGTCGCCTGCCAGCCCCCACACCTGTACTGGCTATGTAGTACCCTCACAAAATGTCGCCTGCCAGCCCCCACACCTGTACTGGCTATGTAGCACCCTCACAAAATGTCACCTGCCAGCCCCCACACCTGTACTGACTATGTAGCACCCTCACAAAATGTCACTTGCCAGCCCCCACACCTGTACTGGCTATGTAGTACCCTCACAAAATGTCGCCTGCCAGCCCCCACACCTGTACTGGCTATGTAGTACCCTCACAAAATGTCGCCTGCCAGCCCCCACACCTGTACTGGCTATGTAGCACCCTCACAAAATGTCGCCTGCCAGCCCCCACACCTGTACTGGCTATGTAGCACCCTCACAAAATGTCGCCTGCCAGCCCCCACACCTGTACTGGCTATGTAGTACCCTCACAAAATGTCGCCTGCCAGCCCCCACACCTGTACTGGCTATGTAGTACCCTCACAAAATGTCGCCTGCCAGCCCCCACACCTGTACTGGCTATGTAGTACCCTCACAAAATGTCGCCTGCCAGCCCCCACACCTGTACTGGCTATGTAGTACCCTCACAAAATGTCGCCTGCCAGCCCCCACACCTGTACTGGCTATGTAGTACCCTCACAAAATGTCACCTGCCAGCCCCCACACCTGTACTGGCTATGTAGTACCCTCACAAAATGTCACCTGCCAGCCCCCACACCTGTACTGGCTATGTAGTACCCTCACAAAATGTCGCCTGCCAGCCCCCACACCTGTACTGGCTATGTAGTACCCTCACAAAATGTCACCTGCCAGCCCCCACACCTGTACTGGCTATGTAGTACCCTCACAAAATGTAACCTGCCAGCCCCCACACCTGTACTGGCTATGTAGTACCCTCACAAAATGTCGCCTGCCAGCCCCCACACCTGTACTGGCTATGTAGTACCCTCACAAAATGTCGCCTGCCAGCCCCCACACCTGTACTGACTATGTAGTACCCTCACAAAATGTAACCTGCCAGCCCCCACACCTGTACTGGCTATGTAGCACCCTCACAAAATGTCGCCTGCCAGCCCCCACACCTGTACTGGCTATGTAGTCCCCTCACAAAATGTCACCTGCCAGCCCCCACACCTGTACTGGCTATGTAGTACCCTCACAAAATGTCACCTGCCAGCCCCCACACCTGTACTGGCTATGTAGTCCCCTCACAAAATGTCACCTGCCAGCCCCCACACCTGTACTGGCTATGTGCACCTTCACACGGGGCCTAAGCCTTATCCGAGCCTGCTAATAGTAATAGCAGAGAAGTTGCCCATAGCAACCAATCAGGTTACTGTTCACATTCTCTAAAACAGCATGATAAATATGAGCTGTAATCTGATTGGTTGTTACGAACAACTTTTTTTTTCCTTCAAAAAACTTTATTAACACGTCCCCCCTCTTATTGGCTGCACAAGAGACGTGTTACCCCCACACTGCACAGTGTTGTGCTGTGGCCACACACCTTCCGAGTCACCGCCTGGGACTGCTCAAGCTTCTCTAGCTCGCTTAGGGCTGCTAGCTTTTGCTTCAACTGAGCCCTGAGCGCCCGCTTAGCGGCTTGTATCGACGCCATCTTGGCATGAATGAGGATAAAAGAGAAAAACACTACGTTTCAGTCCTGTTTACCCGGCTCCTCCCACGGCTTAGAGGGCAGTGACCCTAGTAGGTGGTCAGGGCTGACGCGCTACGAAACAGAGTCTGTAGCCTCCAGCTGCCGTGGAAACTACACTTCCCGGCATGCCATCGTCTGGCAAGGCATGCTGGGAGCGGCAGCATCAGGAGCAGCTGATAGAACCCCCACTGCCGCACAACACACGACGTTCTATCTCCATGACGTCATGCAGTCACAGAACGTCACACACTGTAGGCCAATCACCAGTGGGAAACACCCAGGTGGAGGCGGAGAGGAGCGACCAGCGCCGGAAGTGGAAGGAAAACCGGAAATGTGAAAGAAGGAAGTGACTGACACCGGTAGCGCTTCTCCCCGTAACCCAGTCCTGTCCGCCTTACGTAACGGGAGTCCAACAGGCGACAAACACCCGGCGCCGGCGGCTGGAGACACACGGGCGGGAGTCCAGGGACGCGACCCATCGCTGTAGGCCTCCAGCGGCTTCTCCTCCGGTCACGTTGATCGAGCGCTCACCGGGACTGTCTGCCCAGGGGTCCCCCCTCCCATACTCGGACCCCGGCCTGCGTGTGAGGTGAGTGCATGCCCCCCGGCCGCATCATTGTGACGGGGACTACAAGTCACACAAGAGCCCGGCGGCCTCCGGTGTTCTGCTCCCCAGAGGCTCCACCGTCTCCAGCCACGGGGAGCAGCGCTGGGTGCCAGGGAGGCTCTTCTCACCTGACCTAGTACCAGTCACTCCTTGTGCCCGGGGTGGGTGGTGCAATATGTGCCGGGACACTGTGTCCTGTGATCAGCGGCCAAGGCGTGACGTCACTAGTATATTAATGGCACGTGGAACCGGGAGGGACGGCGCTCTTATTATAGGAAAATCATCTTACAAAGGTGCTCTGGGCAGCAGGGAGCGGAACGTTATCGCAGACTTATCATTTATGGATGTGTGGTGTAAAGAGGGAGGAAAACCAGCTTTATCAGATGGTGTCGCCCCCTGGCCCCCGCGCCGTCGCCCCCTGGCCCCCGCGCCGTCGCCCCCTGGCCCCCGCGCCGTCGCCCCCTGGCCCCCGCGCCGTCGCCCCCTGGCCCCCGCGCCGTCGCCCCCTGGCCCCCGCGCCGTCGCCCCCTGGCCCCCGCGCCGTCGCCCCCTGGCCCCCGCGCCGTCGCCCCCTGGCCCCCGCGCCGTCGCCCCCTGGCCCCCGCGCCGTCGCCCCCTGGCCCCCGCGCCGTCGCCCCCTGGCCCCCGCGCCGTCGCCCCCTGGCCCCCGCGCCGTCGCCCCCTGGCCCCCGCGCGCGCTCCCCATTTGTTGTGATTTATCGTGCTGTGCAACCATGCAATAGTGCTCCTACATTTGTTTCCTTTGACTATACGAATCAGCAATACCCTTTTGTTTTTATTTTGATCCCAGTATTGGGGTATGTGCACACTCTTTTTTTACTTGCAGTTTTTGTAGCTTATGTTCAGGTTTTGCTAATAAAATACAAACTCCCTCAGGGTGCAGACATGCTTCGAGGCCAGTCCTGGCCATTTTCAGGCTTTTCCAGTCTATTTTGTTAGCCTGTATCGTACAGTGTTCGGATTCGGCGCTGCTTGCCACTTGGAGCCGACGTCACTTGACTTCACTAGTGCAATTTTCAGCCAAATGCCGACATCTTGTCTTGTTCCATCATGATACAGTCACTGCCTGGCCTGGGAGCGCCCTTAACCCCACCATAACAGCAACCCTGGCATCTTCGTGTAAGGATGATTAGAGACTCCCCTTGTCACCTCCTTAGGCCCCTGCAACGTGAAGTATTTATTATTACATTATTCGTCTGGCATTGTTAATCCTGAAACAAGAAATGGTAGAAACACTGTTTTTTTTTTCTTAGATCTGTAAATTAACTCATTTTGGCTTCACCATAATTGTGTAAAAATGAAACTCAAAAAATCCATTGCCCCTCTTGAATTGATGGCATAACAAAATACAAAAGAAACAAGCTGTCGTATGGCTGAAAGTTCTGGCTTTTGGCAGATATGGATGAAAAGTGGCTGGGATAGAAGGGGTTACATATTTCCAGTAAACCAGGTATTAGTGGGAAGTGTGGAGACTTGGAAACATCTGAAGGTAATGCTGGATCAGCTCGTTTCTGGGACATCTGATGATTTGCTCACCGTGCGGTGGTGACTATCGGAACAGGGGGGTTTCTGTGTTGTCCAGTGCTGGCCGTACATGTAATTATGATGGATTTGTCTGGTTCTGTTAAGTGCACATATAGATAAGATGTACATAGTGTTTCAGGACCTGTCTTTCCTGTATACATACGTTTTGTCTGAGACCCCTTTGCACAAAGTTGCTTCCCATGTGTCTTCTTTAGATCCCATTGTTTATCATTGTAATCCCTATGATGCTGCGGTGTCCATGGAAACTGTCATTATTGCAGGATGTGTGGCTCACAGCTGATTTGTCGCCTGCGTCCTCTTACATTTGCTTTGTGTGCATTAAGACCTAAGGGAAAAGTGACAGCTTAGATGTTGCAACAGTTTTTAGAAGGTGTTTTTTTTTTCTATTTATTTTGCGGTAGTCCTTCTTTAGGGTATTGTTTGCCATATAGCGCTGTATTCTCCCCTACAATCAGTGCTTGACTATATTCTATAGATAGAACTTTGTGCCTCTGCGAGAAGGTAAAGTCACACGAAAGTACAGTGTAGGTCCAGAAGCTTCTATGGCTGCTGTACGTTGCTTTCTTCTGGTTGGCCTATGGACCATATTGCCCATCCTCAGGGTTAGTGACTTGTCTGGTAGTGGGGATCCCTTCATTTACAGGAACAGAGCGGTGGTGTCACATGCACACAATGCCTTGTATGCAGTGCTCAGCTGTCGGTCAGTCATGTGGCCAGTGATGGAAGATCTAGTGTGTGGTGTGACCCTCCAAACAAAGGAGATGGGATACATTGTGATCAGTGGGGTCTGAGCCAGCATACATTGCCGCCAGTCTTGAGGATATATTAAATAGAGGTTTGAGAAATGCCATTCTCATAATATGGCTCAGACGCATATGTGTTTTCTCTGACGTGCCAAGGTTGCCCCCAGTCTTGGCCATTAGGTGATGTTTTCTCCTATGAGAATTAAATGATGCAGAATTACTACAAGCCGTCATGTGGCTGACCCTGGGGTGAGGACAATGACTGGCCATAGCAATCAATGAAAACATTTTAATAATGTAGGTGTCATGTGTAATTACTATAACACTCCATGACTTAAACATTTTGGGAGTGTGTTAATCTAAATAAAGGTAATGACTAATAGTCACTCTTTTTATATCTCCTGGTATTTCCTCCACCGCATACTTTGTAAAGGAGGATGATCTGGAAGTTTCGGATTTGACAAGATTGTATAGTAGTCACCATGATAAAAATGAACCCTAGAAGTTTAGGCTGCCCCTTGGCTCCTGGGACATGAGCATCTCAGGAGAAAGCTGCGGCACATATAGTCGGCTCTGTGACCGCGCAGCAGCTGCCTGCGATACCGCGGCCTTACACGTAAAGCTGGCTCGCGGCACACAATGTGCTGGCTTATACAGTAGACAGCTGTTCGGAAGCGCACACAGAGCTGGCAATTGTTCCCAGTTGTCGGGGCTTCTCCCCACACTGGTGGATTGCCCAGCTCTGGTGAAGGCATGTACCTGTACTAGCCTTCCCACAGAGATCTGCCCTGCTGAGGAACACACACTGCTATGTCACCCTGGAAGGTCAATACTACAATGGTGCCCAAAATGCTTAATAAATTTATGTCCACCTCGTCCTTAACAATTTGTGTTATTAGCAAATTCTGTGTTTGTGTGTCTGCATATGTGTTTATGTACAGTGGGGAAAATAAGTGTTTGATACACTGCTGAGTTTGCAAGTTTTCCCACCTACAAAGAATGGAGAGGTCTGTAATTTTTATCGTAGGTACACTTCAACTGTGAGAGACAGAATCTTAAAAAAAAAAAAAAACCCCACAGAAAATCACATTATTTTTACATGATTATTTAGCATCTTATTGCATGAAATAAGTATTTGATACAATAGAGAAAAAGAACTTAAAGGGAACCTGTTGCCAGAAATGACGGTGTTAACCTGCAGGTTAATAGCGCTATGATGCTGTCTGGTGCCTGCACGCAGCCGAACGCAGGAGTGAATAAATGATCTTTATTCTCCCCGCCAGCATTCGGTATTCAGTCACAGGGGCGGGGAAGCGCCTGTTCAGTCACCACTCAGAGTATACGGAGCAGCCGCTGTAACTGCCCTCGACCCTGACTGACACTCAGTCTATATCGCGACCGGCCGTCAGTCAGAGTCGGAGGCATGGCTACAGCAACTGCTAGAGCAGTGACTGAACTGGCCATGCCCCTAAGACTGAATACCGAATGCTGGAGGGGAGAATAAAGATCATTTTCTCCCCATTCCATTTGGCTGCGTGCAGTCGCCGAACAGCATCACAAGGCTGTTAGCCTGCAGATGAACCACATATTTGCAGGTTAATAGCGTTATTTCTGGTGACAGGTTCCCTTTAATATTTGTTACAGATGTTTCCTGTAGTTCTTGACCAGGTTTGCACGCACCAGGGTTTTGGACCATTCCTCCATACAGATCTTCTCCAGATCTTTCAGGTTTCAGGGCTGTCGCTGGGCAGCATTGAGTTTCAGAGCCCTCCAAAGATTATCTATTGGGTTCAGGTCTGGAGACAGGCTAGGCCACTCTAGGACCTTGAAATGCTTCTTACAGAGCCACTTCTTAGTTGCCCTGGTTGCATGTTTCGGGTCATTGTCATGCTGGAAGACCCAGCCCGGACCCATCTTCGGGCGCTTACTGAGGGAAGGAGGTTGTTTGCCATGACCTCATCCATCCTCCCTTCAGTATAGTGCAGTTGTCCTGTCCCGTTTGCAGAAAAGCACCCCAAAGTATGTTTCCCTCACGATGCGTCATGGTTGTGAGGGTGTTCTTTTTGATACCAAAAAGTTCTATTTTGGTCTTTTCTGACAATACGATCTTCTCCCATGCCTCCTCTTTATCATTCGGATAGTCATTGATGAACTTCAAACAGGCCTGGACATGTGCTGGCGTGAGCAGGGGGACCTTGCGTGCCCTGCAGGGTTTTCATCCATGACTGCATAGTGTGTTACTAACGGTAATGTTTGAGACTGTGGCCTCAGTTCTCTTCAGGTCATTGACCAAGTCCTCGTGTAGTTCTGGGCTGATTTCTGACCTTTCTCAGAGTCATCCTTGCCCAGCAAGGTTTCTAATAATTGCGCCAATAGTTGTTACTTTCTCACCAAGCTGCTTGCCTATTGTCCTGTAGCCCATCCTAGACTTGAGCAGGTCTGCAATTTTGTCCCTGGTGTCCTTAGACAGCTCTTTGGTCTTGGGCATGGTGGAGAGGTTGGAGTGTGATTGTGTGTGGACAGGTGTCTTTTTTATACAGGTAATAAGTTCAAACAGGTGTAATTAATACCGTTAATGAGTAGTGATGAGCAAGTGTACTCATTGCTCGGGGGTCTCCGAGTATTAGTGTTCGAGAAATAAACGGTAGTTTTTGTTGACGCAACTGCATGATTTACAGCTGTTAGCCAGCCTGAATACATGTGGGGGTTGCTTGGTTGCTAGGGAATCCCCACATGTAATCAAGCTGTCTACAGCTGCAGCCAGGAAAACTAAATCTCCGAGCAGTCATATATACTCAGAGACCACCTGAGCAAGGAGTACACTCCCTCATCACTAGTAATGAGTGCAGAGTATGAGGCCTTCAAAAGGTCTGTGAGAGCCAGAATTCTTAGTTGATAGGTGATCAAATACTTAACTAATAGCAAAGCCACAAAAGAGAACTAAAAATTCCTCCAAAAACTCAAAAAATACAGCAGAAAAAAAGGGCAGCACTGCTTACCTGCCCAGGTTTCTGAACAAATGCACTACAGGGTGCAGCCAGCCCATATAGCAAAGATATTGCAAAACACTGGTGCAAAATACTAAATAGACAGCCACTCACCACCTAGCCATTCATGGAGGGGGTGACTGCTTAGTGTACATTTGCACAATAAAGGCCTATATAGGGCTCCGTTCACATGCAGGTAATGCATAGTGTCGGGTTCTCAGCCTATTAGTCACGCCCATACTATTTAATTAGGCGGGCCGGCCAGCGCTCTCTCTATGCATCCCACATGAACACCCCTGTACACAAGACCCAATGTGCTGGGCTGGGCTGCACCCTGAAAAATAAAGTGCACAAAACACATATAATATGTGAGGTATTGGTCGATATTTTGGCCTAGATACACGAGCTCACAACCCCACGACATGGGTCCCCAGACACTATACAGTTCCCGCATGTGAACAGCGCCCTATACGATGCTGCCTTTCTGCTGAATTTTTGGAGGATTTTCAGTTCTCTTTTGTGGCTTTGCTATTAGTTGAGTGTTAGGACTTGCAAGCGTGGGGACCCTTGCCTTTGGGTTGTGAGCTCGTGTATCTAGGCCAAAATATCGACCAATACCTCACACATTTATATGTATTTTGTGCCCTTTATTTTTCAGGGTGCAGCCCAGCTCAGCACATTGGGTCTTGTGTACAGGGGTGTTCATGTGGGATGCATATAGAGAGCGCTGGCCGGCCCGCCTAATTACCGTAAATAGTATGGGCATGAATAATAGGCTGAGAACCCAACACTATGCATTACCTGCATGTGAACAGAGCCCTGTACGGGCCTTTATTGTGCAAATGTACACCCCCTCCATGAATGGCTAGGGGGTGAGTGGCTGTCTATTTAGTACCTGTGTTTTGCAACATCTTTTCTATGTGGGCTGGCTGCACCCTGTAGTGCATTTGTTCAGAGACCTGGGCAGGTAAGCAGTGCTGCCCTTTTTTTTTTGTCCTGCTGTATTTGTGATCAAATACTTATTCCATTCAATAAAATGCACATTAATTATGTAAAAATCATACAATGTGATTTTCTGTTTTAGATTCTGTTTCTAACAGGTAAAGTGTACCTACGATTTAAATTACAGACCTCTCCATTCTTTGTAGGTGGGAAAACCTGCAATGTTGTCAGTGTATCAAACACTGGTATTGCCCCCCTGTGTGTTTGTATATACAGGGGCAGGCACACACATAATAATGTAACAGATGAGGCGCAGGGTTTTAGTACTGGGCCAGTAGAAATATTGTGGGGATGCTGGTGGCGTAGGTAAGTGTACATAGATGCAGTGCCATGGAAAAGTATTTGCCCTATTCACTTTTTTTTCTTCCATATTTAAGGTATTTTTTTTTATCTTAAATTATTAAACCCTAAACATACGCATGTGCCTCAGATGGCTGCTCTCTGTCAGTCTGGGTGGGGGATGGGGTGTAGACCCTCTGACTTATCATCCCAGTGTCCCCTCATTCCTGGATAGCATTTTACAGTGCTTTTTCTATCAGTCTGCAGCATTTCCGGGTAAAACTTGCATGTGTGCAGTAAGAGCCGTTCTGTGCTCCACGCTGCCCGTGGTTAGACCAGCATGAATCCGCTAACGTCGGTGTAACATGGCGATAGAATACTCTGAGCGGCCTCCCAAGTGCTGACCTTGTGACAAATGTGCATTGTTCTATAGATGTAATATGTACACAGGACTGTGGGAAAAATGCTGCAAAAATAAGAATGTTTCCTTGAAGACAAATGTTGGTCAGTCCAAATATTGATTTTTCTTGAGATTTCTCTTTGGTTAATTGATAAGAATAAACTATTAACTTTTCTGTTTTGGAAATCCATTCTTACACTGCAGCATTCTTTTTCCGCCCCTGACTAAAACGTTTGCACAGTACCTGCTTTCTGTGTGTATAAATATACCGTATATATTCCTGTTTGTTTTGGTTTTTTTTGTGACCTTGTGACTATTGATGAGCGAGTATACTCGTTACTCTGGTTTCCCCGAACATGCTGGGGTGGTCTCCGAGCATTTGTGAGCGCTCGGAGATTTCGTTTTCATCGCCCCAGCCTCATGATTTGCGGGCGTTAGACAAGCTGAATACATGCGGGGATTCCCTAACAAACAGGCAACCCCCACATGTATTCAGGCTATCAGCCGCAAATCCTGCAGCTCGATCAGTGGAGAAGCATATACCACTGGAATCTGTGGACGCGGCAGAACCGAACATTCATAATGGTTTTCAGACTTAATGAAGCGGCGGCGGTAAGAGGGAGAAATGGACTCCTATTCAGGCAGCCGTAGCAGTCCGTACACACTGAATGCTCCGTGATAACTCCCTGTCACATCCATTTACAGCCCGCTCTGCACACACACCTCACAGTAAGCTGTCAGTCATTTTCTGGGGAGTGATTACAGTGCTCACTGTGACGATTGTTGACAGCTACAGCTCCCTGCACTGCCCCAATGACTGGGAGTGAGCGGCTGCAGGGAGAACATAAGCTCATTTTCTCCCTGTGGCCACTCAGCGAGCCAGATATGATTTAAAGTCTTTTTACCTTCTGATTTTCACAATTTACCTGCAAATATAGTGATAATTTTATCCCACTAAACACCCATTTTAAATGAAATGAATATAAACTAAAGGGAGTTTCAGCATATGCACGAGCCCCCCGCATGCCACTCCTATCCTGCTCCAGTGGTATATTCGATTATACAGGTCCTTCTCAAAAAATTAGCATATAGTGTTAAATTTCATTATTTACCATAATGTAATGATTACAATTAAACTTTCATATATTATAGATTCATTATCCACCAACTGAAATTTGTCAGGTCTTTTATTGTTTTAATACTGATGATTTTGGCATACAACTCCTGATAACCCAAAAAACCTGTCTCAATAAATTAGCATATCAAGAAAAGGTTCTCTAAACGACCTATTACCCTAATCTTCTGAATCAACTAATTAACTCTAAACACATGCAAAAGATACCTGAGGCTTTTATAAACTCCCTGCCTGGTTCATTACTCAAAACCCCCATCATGGGTAAGACTAGCGACCTGACAGATGTCAAGAAGGCCATCATTGACACCCTCAAGCAAGAGGGTAAGACCCAGAAAGAAATTTCTCAACAAATAGGCTGTTCCCAGAGTGCTGTATCAAGGCACCTCAATGGTAAGTCTGTTGGAAGGAAACAATGTGGCAGAAAACGCTGTACAACGAGAAGAGGAGACCGGACCCTGAGGAAGATTGTGGAGAAGGACCGATTCCAGACCTTGGGGAACCTGAGGAAGCAGTGGACTGAGTCTGGTGTGGAAACATCCAGAGCCACCGTGCACAGGCGTGTGCAGGAAATGGGCTACAGGTGCCGCATTCCCCAGGTAAAGCCACTTTTGAACCATAAACAGCGGCAGAGGCGCCTGACCTGGGCTACAGAGAAGCAGCACTGGACTGTTGCTAAGTGGTCCCAAGTACTTTTTTCTGATGAAAGCAAATTTTGCATGTCATTCGGAAATCAAGGTGCCAGAGTCTGGAGGAAGACTGGGGAGAAGGAAATGCCAAAATGCCTGAAGTCCAGTGTCAAGTACCCACAGTCAGTGATGGTGTGGGGTGCCATGTCAGCTGCTGGTGTTGGTCCACTGTGTTTCATCAAGGGCAGGGTCAATGCAGCTAGCTATCAGGAGATTTTGGAGCACTTCATGCTTCCATCGGCTAAAATGCTTTATGGAGATGAAGATTTCATTTTTCAGCACGACCTGGCACCTGCTCACAGTGCCAAAACCACTGGTAAATGGTTTACTGACCATGGTATTACTGTGCTCAATTGGCCTGCCAACTCTCCTGACCTGAACCCCATAGAGAATCTGTGGGATATTGTGAAGAGAAAGTTGAGAGACGCAAGACCCAACACTCTGGATGAGCTTAAGGCCGCTATTGAAGCATCCTGGGCCTCCATAACATCTCAGCAGTGTCACAGGCTGATTGCCTCCATGCCACGCCGCATTGAAGCAGTCATTTCTGCCAAAGGATTCCCGACCAAGTATTGAGTGCATAACTGAACATTATTATTTGTTGGTTTTTTTGTTTGTTATTAAAAAACACTTTTATTTGATTGGATGGGTGAAATATGCTAATTTATTGAGACAGGTTTTTTGGGTTATCAGGAGTTGTATGCCAAAATCATCAGTATTAAAACAATAAAAGACCTGACAAATTTCAGTTGGTGGATAATGAATCTATAATATATGAAAGTTTAATTGTAATCATTACATTATGGTAAATAATGAAATTTAACACTATATGCTAATTTTTTGAGAAGGACCTGTATGCAGTCACGGACATAAGTCTACTGGACTAATTGTGGTTCTGTTCTTTGCTTTCAGCTGTATGGTGGATGAACATGGCGCAAGAGACCAACCATAACCAGGCTCCTCTACTTTGTTCTAATGGTTGTGGCTTCTACGGTAATCCACGAACCAATGGACTTTGCTCCGTCTGCTACAAAGAATATCTACAGAGACAGAACAGCGGCAGCAGCAGTGGGAGAACTAGTCCTCCAGGTAGCAATGTGTGCCCTCCTTGTATGTCTGCCTGTATAGTATGAGACTATCCATGATATAGATCTGTTTTTGTTTGTTTCACATTCAGTGGTATCAGTCGGAAGTGGGGTGGAGGCTTCTACTTCACAGCATGTAGTCAATTCAAAGGCGGAAGAACCTACAGAATCTGTGGATCCACAGACACAAGACAGGTATGAGAATTTACAAGAAATGTATGATTCTACCTTGTAGCCAGGTCAAAGTTAAGCACATGGTCCTATCCCCCACATACTTCGTTGGTGAGGGGACTGCACTCCCCTGGGTTTCCTCCTGCTCACAAGAGGCTGCATGTAAAGGTAGCGATTGACTGGGGCAGGTGGTGGCATCGCAAGAGAACAATGGAAAGGATGGCATCTACACCCATGAATTAAAGCGCACCTATCGTTATATTCTAATCCGCACTTCTTCCTTAGGCAGCGGTAGATGTGTGTTTGATTAGTGCAGTCAGAAATGTTTTATATAATCTGCATATTTCCTTCTGTCTGCTGGTTCTTGTAAATGCATATTGTCTGTCTGCATTGCACCTCTGCGAGCCCTTCTCAGCGCAGTGTTCCAGCCATGGTGTTTTCTCTGAGCCAAAGCTTGCAGTTCCCCCACACACAGTGGAAGAGGTTCTGCAGCTGCGTCCCCTTCTCCCAGTCTTCTATTTACTCTATTACTTTAGATGGATTTTTTTGGTGACTGAGGAGGTTTCTGAACATTTGCAGAGAGCCTGAAGGCAGGGAAAGACAAAGTGCAGACTGCTGGAAGGTGAGAAAGATGCCACTTTCCTCATATAAGGTTTTTTTTCCCCAAATAATTTATTTATACAACAAAATAAAGCGATGGGTGCGCTTTAAGTCTGACAACGGAACAATATAGTGAGATTGCTTCAGAACTAAAAAGAAGCCAACTTTGTATGTGGATAGAGAACACTACATGAAGTAACTCCATCAATAGAAATGCAAAAAAAGCAGAAGAGCCTGTAAAGTTAATGAGCTGTATTTTCATTTCGGCTGAATATTGTTAAAAGGGAAAACTTTGCGGTCATATAGTGTCTTCAGAAAAAAAAAAAAAAAAAAAAAAATATATATATATATATATATATATATATATATATATATATATATATATATATAATATTATATTTCTTCCAAGAAAGAGGCAGCACTCCATTTTCAGTGGAAAAATGTGCAGGATTTTAATCAACCCACATGCCTGGGCGAAGTTTCGGCTACAAATGAGCCTTTCTCAAGCCTGTTTGTGTATGTATGTATGTAAAATATATATATATATATATAATCTATGTGTGTGTATATGTGTGTGTGTATATATACCGTGTTTTTCAGACTATAAGGCGCACCCAGGTTTTAGAGGTGGAAAATAGGGAAAAGTATTTGAAGCAAAAAAATGTGGTAAAATATCTAATAACATACTATTATATGTGGTGTTATTATATATGATAGTATGTTATTATGTTGGAAGCTGCGGGACCAGTATGGTGTCTGTGATGTACTATATGAAGATGCTGGAGGGTGAGTATAAGAATGGGAGCACAGGGCTTGAAAGCACCACTCCAGCACTGCAAAATAAAACTGGAGTGCTGCTTTAAAATCCCCTGGAAGAACTATAACTCCAGCATGTCCTGCAGATCCTATGACATGCTGGGAGTTATAGTTCACCAAAGGAGTGGCAGAGTGCTTTTATTGTGTTTTGTAAAGACTAACCTCTTAATTGTGGCAGCCAGCCAGGCACGCCGTGGTGAGGTAAAAAGCTGGAGAATCCCATGACCGCACACACAGAGTCTTCCCTCTTGTTGCCTTTCCAGCACAGATGTGACAGCACAGGTTATAAGAGGAAGCCAGCAGATTCTAGTGGGGATTCTGAAGGACCTGTGATGTAGTTCAATTTTTGTGTTTCATGTTTGCATGTTTTAGCGCTGCAGTGTGCTGCCTTATTTATTTGACTATATATGAGTTGGTGACTCTAGGTTCATCACCTGTTCACACTTAGTCTATGTTTGGATGTGACGGTGAGTCTTTTGAAACATTTCTACCATAAGACGCACACACTTTCCTCCCAAATTTATGGTCTTATGGTCAGAAAAATACGGTATATATATATATATATATATTTATATATATATATATATATATATATATATATATATATATATATAATGTGTGTAAACACTGCTCAAAAAATAAAGGGAACACTTAACAGAATATAACTCCAAGTAAATCAAACTTCTGTGAAATCAAGCTGTCCACTTAGGTAGCAACACTGTTTGACAATCAATTTCACATGCTGTTGTGCAATTGGAATAGTCAACAGATGGAAATTATTGGCAATTATCAAGACACTCAATAAAGGAGTGGTTCTGCAGGTGGGGACCACAGACCACATCTCAGTACCAATGCTTTCTGGCTGATGTTTTGATCACTTTTGAATGTTGGTTGTGCTTTCACACTCGTGGTAGCATGAGACGGGCTCTACAACCCACACAAGAGGCTCATGTAGTGCAGCTCATCCAGGATGGCCCATCAATGCGAGCTGTGGCAAGGAGGTTTGCTGTGTGTCAGCGTAGTGTCCAGAGGCTGGAGGTGCTACCAGGAGACTTGGGGGGGGGGGGGGGGGGGGTGGCATAGGAGGGCAACAACCCAGCAGCAGGACCGCTACCTCCACCTTTGTGCAAAGAAAAACAGGAGGAGCACTGCCAGAGCCCTGCAAAATGACCTCCAGCAGGCCACAAATGTGCATGTGTCAGCACAAACAGTTAGAAACAGACTCCATGAGGATGGTCTGAGTGCCCGACGTCCACAGATGGGGGTTGTGCTCACAGCCCAACACCGTGCAGGACGCTTGGCATTTGCCACAGAACATCAGGATTGGCAAATTCACCAAACAATTTTGCCCCTATCTACATAATGGGGAAAAAGTGAAAGGAAAAGTGTTGGAGGCAAATTGACAGCTGCCAGATGCGAACAAGGGGGACTTAAAGAGAGCGATGGCGCCAAAGAGTAGCTAAGGTGGGGCCCCGACATGGGATACTCGCCACACAAGGGGAAATGAACACACACACAAAATGCGCCACATACTACCAGGTGCTTGAACACCTATACCACACTCAGCACACATTTCACCACACATACACCAACCTCGCCACATAAGTCGAAACACAAAAGTCACCGCGCAAAATTCGCCACATGCCAAACTAGACTCACGCAAAATTAGCCACACGTGCAAAACTCACCTCATGGAAAACTCGCCACACGCAAAAACTTGCACACTCGGAAAAATTGCCACATGAACAAAAGTTGCAACACATGCAAAAGTTGCCTCACACAAAACTTGCACATACTCAAAACGCACCACACAGAAAACTCGCCACGTGCAAAACGTGCTGCACACTACTTGCTACACTAACCTGTCACATGCAACTCGACACACAAAAAGTTGCTACACGCATGTCGCCATACAAAACTCATCTCACAAAAGTCGCTACATGCATGTCAGCACACGCAACTCAACACACACAACTTGACACATGAAACTCGCCCTAAGGCTGTGTGCACACGATGCGGATTTGCAGCATTTTTTTCTCGCAGAAACGCTGCAGATCCGCGCTGTGATTTACAGTACAATGTAAAAAAAAGCTGTGCACATGGTGCAGAAAAATCCACACAGAAACGCTGCAGATTTCAAAGAAGTGCATGTCACTTCTTTTGTGCGGATCTGCAGCGTTTCTGCACCCCTCCATTAATAGAAATCCGCAGTGGTAAAAACTGCAGAAAATTCACACAAAAACCGCACTAAATCCGCATAAAAACCGTGGCAAATCCGCAGCTGCGGATTCTGCCAGGAGATGCGGATTTTGTGCAGAAAATTCTGCACCACTTTTCTTACGTGTGCACATAGCCTAAAACACACACAAGTCTGGTATTATCCTTCAAAAATAAAAATCTGATTAATAAGCAGACAAACTACAAAAGCAACAAATGTACCATATAAAAAATACGGCAGCTGTCAGTCACATGACCTGTCTATTATGTGTATGTGTGAGCTAATATATACTGCCAGGGGGAGGAGGAGATGACACACAGGTATATACTATATACAGGAGGACATGACACAGGTATATACTATATACAGGGGAGATGACACACAGGTGTGTGTATATATATATATATATATATATATATATATATATATATATATATATATATATATATATATATATATATATATATATATATATATATATACACACATACACACACACACACACACACACACACACACACGAGGAGATGACACACACGTATATACTATATACAGGAGAGATGACACAGGTATATACTATATACAGGGGAGATGACACACAGGTATATACAGGAGGACATGACATACTTCAGGTATATACTATTTACAGGGGAGAGGACATACAGGTATATACTATATACAGGGGAGAGGACATACAGGTATATACTATATACAGGGGAGATGACATACAGGTGTATACTACATATAAGGGAGATGATAAACATGTATATACTGAGGGGAAAGTGAGGTGAAAATGAAAAGGTGTGAGTGCAAAATGAGAGGAGTGAGGGAAAATAGTGGAGTGATCGGAAAATGACTGACAGATGTGAGGTCGAAATGACAAGTGTTAGGGGGAAAATGAGAGAAGTGTTAGGGGGAAAATGAGAGAAGTGTTAGGGGGAAAATGAGAGAAGTGTTAGGGGGAAAATGAGAGAAGTGTTAGGCCATGTTCACACAGTGCGTTTTTTACCGCGGAACCGCGGCGGTTTTGCCGCTGCGGTTCCGCAGCTGTTTTCCATGCAGGGTACAGTACACTGTACCCTATGGAAAACAGGACACACTGTGCACATGGTCCGGAAATTGTAAAAAAAAAAGCCGCGCTGAATAGCTCCCGGAAAAAAGGAGCATGTCAATTCTTCTTCCTGAACCGCAGCGGTTCTGCACCCATAGACCTCCATTGTGAGGTCAAAATCGCAGTAAAACCCGCAGATCAAAAATATATCTGCGGGTTTTACTGCGATTTGATGTGCAGAACCGCTGCAGCAGGAAGTGCGGGGAAGCGGGCGGAAGTGCGTGGGCGGAGTGTGGCTGCCCCCCCGTGCTCCGATCCCGCCCCCCCGTGCTCCGATGCCCCCCCCCCGTGCTCCGATGCCCCCCCCCAGTGCTCCGATGCCCCCCCCCCGTGCCCTAATCTCCCCCCCTTATACTTACCCGGCGTCCCGGTGTCCGTCCGGCCGTCTTCTCCCTGGGCGCCGCCATCTTGCAAAATGGCGGGCGCATGCGCAGTGCGCCCGCCGAATCTGCCGGCCGGCAGATTCGCTCCAAAGTGCATTTTGATCACTGAGATATAACCTATCTCAGTGATCAAAATAAAAAAATAGTAAATGACACCCCCCCACTTTGTCACCCCCATTGGTAGGGACAATAAAAAAATTAAGAATTTTTTTTTTTTTTTTTTCACTAAGGTTAGAATAGGGTTAGGGGTAGGGGTAGGGTTAGGGGTAGGGTTAGGGGTAGGGTTAGGGTATTTTCAGCCATTTTAGCCCTAAAAAGCTTCCTAGGAAACACACAGTAAAAAAAGGATAAAAAAACGCATCAAAAAAGGACAAAAAAAGGACCTGCGTTTTCTGCCAAGAGCTGCAGTTTTTTAAAAAAACTGTCCTGAAAAAAAAAGGATGGAAATCCTGAACGTGTGAACATACCCTTAGGGGGAAAATGAGAGAAGTGTTAGGGGGAAAATGAGAGAAGTGTTAGGGGGAAAATGAGAGAAGTGTGAGGGGGAAAATGAGAGAAGTGTGAGGGGGAAAAAGAGACGTGAGGTGCTATAACTAACCACAGATATTTACTATGCCCAGGCAACGCCGGGCTCTTCAGCTAGTATATGTATGTGTGTATATATATGTATAAAAATAATGATTATTATATGTATGTATATATGTACACACACACACACACACACACACACACACACACACACACACACACACACACACACACACACACACACACACACACACATTGACAGCTGGCTGCCAACTACCAAACTGTGGGGAGCTGGCTGGTAATCTGCATGATGTTGAGAGATCAGACTGGAAGAGGAATTGCTGCTCTATTGGCATTGTGAAGGTGAATCGCCAGCAGGAGCGGTCATTGACTTCTTTTTCGGTGCAGGGTACAACAGGCTGCCTGTTAGTTTTTAGGTCAATAGTGTAAAAAAAGTCTAAAGTCCTTGATGCATCTTTTAAAGTGAATGTCTCCTTTTCATCACTCTCATCCTTCGTGGCTCCCCTTGTTACTAAGAGGGGGGAGGGGTTCTCTTTTAGGTTGACAGTTCAGACATCAGGAGGAGGAAAATGACACTGAAGCTGGCCTGACCCCGCACTCCTTTGCCTAGGAGACCGGCTGCCTCTGATAGACTGTGTTGTAGTAATCACGGCAACAAGCAGTAAATCTGGAGGTCACAATGTCTCCATTCTTGAGACCAGACAACCCCTTTACGGAGCTTGTGCCGATACTTTGTGAGGTCTCCACTGCTACGCTATGTGATTGCTGTGTAGGGTAGATGGGTAGATGTGGAGCTCTGGGAAATGTCCTGTGATTTATTAGTTACCTGTAATATGATATAGCCACAGATTTGCCTCTGTCCTCTACTGTAGTGATAGGGCAGAACTGGAGACCAGACAGATCCGTGCACGCTGGTCAGGCTGAATTTGATGCCTCCATTGATGGCTTTATAGTACAGATCATTTGATATATGGTATCTCTGATTTCTGTAGATGGCCAGTTGGGCAGGTGTTTTTTTTTCAGTCCTTTATTCTTAATGTGCTTTTCTTTGTCTGCCAGTTCTCTTCCACAACCAGAGACGGCCTCTTCTTTGCAAGATGAAAACTCAGATGACCGAACTGCAGAACTGACAGAGGCCCAAGGTCAGTCCAGCATTCATTTACACGTGTGTGCTGGGGTTCTTGTGTATGTCAGTACATGATGTTCAACAACTACTTGTTTAAACTCTTAATCCCCAGACCTAATTTTGCCTGAAAGGGAATCTGTCACCAGGTTTTTGCCATCTAGTCTGAGGGCAGCATAATGTTAGGACCAATAATCTAATTCCAGTGATGTGTCACTTACTAGGCTGATTTCTATCATTTTTATAAAATCACTGTTTTATCAGCAGAAGATTATCACTATAGGACTAGTAAACTTGCTGCCGTTTCGTCCTCCATTTTCATGAGTTCTGTATAACTCCGCCCCTACCACTGATTGGCAGCTTTCTGCCTATGCAGTGGACACACACTAACAATTAGTGGTGTGGGTGGGGTTATACAGAGCTCTGCATTCAGAGAACTGTTAGATCATCAGCAAATCAAAGTGATTTTTATCAAAATAACAGCAATCTTCCCAGTCAGCGACACATCGCTGACCATGGGGCCTCTGCCCCTAAAATAGGCTTTCTTTAATGTCCACACACTTACGGAATATTTTTTCCTTTGTTTTTTTCATTGTTGCATTCCATCAGCCATAAGTTTAGAATTTTTATTAAAGGAAATATGTCACCCATCTGAGGTTTTGGAGTTAATATGGGTGTACAGATTGTATATAGGTGAAATTAGTCATACCTGTATGCCTCCTGGATGTGGCCTTGTTAAGTAAAAATCATGTTTTATACCTTCGCTCTTCACGCTACGGGGTGTGCTCTGCCCTTTCATGTCATGTGTGGCCAGAAATCCCGCGCCTGCGCTTTCTGCCTGCCATCGCGCCTCTACACTGGGAAATTCACCTACTGGTCGCCTGAGATCACTGGGACCGGAACTTAAGACTGTCCGGCGTCTGCGAACATCAAAATCGAAGATATTGCCTATAGAAGGGCTCAACAGAGCGGGGGAGTGACAGCAGGCAGAATGTGCAGGGGCCGGTTTTCCAGCCATGCACGTGACATGAAGGGGAGGAGAAAACCTGTATAATGAAGACCGGAGGCAGGCTTATCTTCCTGGCAGAGCACACCCCATAGCCTGGAAGATTGAAGGTCTAGGACTACGTGCACACGTTTAGGTTTTTTTTTTTTATAGCGAAAAAAAAGCGCGAAAAAAAACGCATACATTAAGCATCCTATTAGAATGCAATCCACATTTTTTGTGCACATGCTGTGTTTTTTCCGCTGCGGAATCGCATTCCGGAAAAAAACGCAGCATGTTCATTCATTGTGCGGAATCGCGGGGATTCCGCACACATAGGAATGCATTGATCCGCTTACTTCCCACATGGGGCTATGCCCACATGGGGCAAGTAAGCGGATCATGTGCTGTTGGTACCCAGGGTGGAGGAGAGGAGACTCCTCCAGGCCCCTGGGGACCATATACTTATTTAAAAAAATAAATAAAAATTAAAATCGTGATATTCTCACCCTCCGGCGTCCCCGGCAGTCTCCTCGCGATGCTTTCGTTCCCAGTGATGCTTTACGGCAATGACCTGTGATGACGCCGGAGGGTGAGAATATCACAGATTTTTTTTTTTTTTTTTTTTATTATTATTATTTTTAACATTAGATCTTTTTACTATTGATGCTGCATCAAAAGTAAAAAGTTGGTCACACTTGTCAAACACTATGTTTGACAAGTGTGACCAACCTGTCAATCAGTTTTCCAAGCGATGCTACAGATCGCATGTAAAACGCTAGCATTCTGCAAGCTATTTATGCTTGTAAAACGCTAGTGTTTAGCGGGAATATGCATGCCAATTCCGCATGCATTTTACCCGCGGCACAGTTGCGGAATTGTCCCAGAAATTTCCGCGGCTATTCCAGACGTGTGCACAAAGCCTAAAGGAAGATTTTTAGGCCACATCCAGGAGGCCTACAGGTATGACTAATTTAACCTGCATGCCCATATTATTAACTCCAAACCCTCAAAATGGTGACAGATTCCTTGGAAATACTTTGTTTAAAGAAAAATTATTTAATTTTTGACTTATGTGATACAAAACACATTATTTTTCTGTCAGCAGCGCCGTATGAGGGCTTGTTCTTTGTGCGACAAGATTAGTTTTCATTGGTCCCATTTTTAGAGTACACACAGATTTACATAAATCTATCTTTAAAGGGAACTTGTCACCAGGTTTGGCCGATATATGATGTAGCCACCGCCTTTCAGGGCTTATCTACGGTATTCTATAATGCTGTATATCAGCCCCCGATCTGACCTACAAGATAAGGAAAATAAGTTATATTATATTCACCCGGGGGGCGGTCTGGTCCGAAGGGTGTCGCAGGTCTGGGTCCGGTGCCTCCCATCTTCTTGCGATGCCGCCCTCCTGCTTCATCGCTCCCTGGCATCGTGCTCCGGCACAGGTGCACTTATCTGCCCTGTAGAGGGCAGAGTAAAGTACTGCAGTGCACAGGTGTCGGGAAAGGTCAGAGAGGCCCAGCGCCTGCGCACTGCAGTACTTTACTGTGCTCTCAACAGGGCAGATAGGTGCGCCTGCGCAGGAGCACGATGCCGGGGAGCGATGAAGAAACAGGAGGGCAGCATCGCAAGAAGATGGGAGGCACCGGACCCTGACCCCCCGGTGAGTATAATAAAACATAGTTCTCTTATTTTGCAGGTCGAATCTGAGGCAGTGGCCGCATCTTAGGCTGGTTTCACACTTGCGTTTCAAAACGCATGCGTTTAAAAAAAAACCGCATGGTGAAAAAACGCATGTAAACACGTGCAAACGCTGTGTTTTTTTGACGCATGCGTTTTTGCATGTGGTGAGAAAAACACAGCGTTTACATGCGTTTTGTCATGCGTTTGCGTTTTTTAAACGCATGCAGATAAATGTGTGACAGCTGCCAATCATCAAAATAAAGTAAAAAACCCACTATAAACAGAAATAGCTAGGGGTAGGGTTATGGGTAGGGATCCTAACCCTAAAGGGATCCTAACCCTAACCCTACCCCTACCCTTAAAGGGATTAGGGTTAGGGGTAGGATCCCTTTATCAATTTTATGGTGTGGGGTGGTTTATCAGTGTGTTTTTATGTTTTTTTTTTTTTTTTTAAAAACGCATGCGTTCCCATTGACTCCAAAATGTTTTTTGACCCAAAATAAACGCATGAAAACGCATGCGTTTTTTTGTGTCCAAAAAACGCCTCTCAAAAATACTACAAGTTGCATTTTTGAAAATGAACGCATGCAGTAAAAAAACGCATGCGATTGAAAAAGCGACCAAACGCGTACACAAAAAACGCATGCGTTTTCAATGTTAAATATAGGGAAAAAAACGCATGCGTTTTTTTGTGCAAAAAACGTTGCAGACAAAAACGCAAGTGTGAAACCACCCTTATATCAGCCAAATAACAAATCGTATTTGTTTACACAAAAATGATCTTTTCGCCCACAAATTCTTATTTTCAAAAGGGTAACAGGAGAAATTAGGCCACAAAAGTTGTTGTGCAATTTCTCCTGAGTACGTTGATACCCCACATGTGGGGGTAAACCACTGTTTAAGCGCACTGCAGAGCTTGGAAGAGAAAAAGCGCCGTTTTACTTTTTCAATGTAAAATTGGCTTGAATTGAGATCGGACGCCATCTCGCGTTTGGAGAGCCCCTGATGTGCATAAACAGTGGAAACCCCCCACAAGTGACCCCATTTTGGAAACTAGACCCCTTAACCCCTTAATCCCATATGACGTACTATCCCGTCGAGGTGGGGTGGGCCTTAATTCCCACCGACGGGATAGTACGTCATAGGCGATCGGCCGCGCTCACGGGGGGAGCGCGGCCGGGTGTCAGCTGACATGCGGCACCATGTGCCAGGAGCGGTCACGGACCGCTCCCGGCACATTAACCCCCGGCACACCGCGATCAAACATGATCGCGGTGTGCCGGCGGTACAGGAAAGCATCGCGCAGGGAGGGGGCTCCTTGCGTGCTTCCCTGAGACGATCGGTACAAGGTGATGTGCTCACCTTGTACCGAGCATCTTCTCCCTGCAGTCCCCGGATCCAAAATGGCCGCAGGGCTGCATCCGGGTCCTGCAGGGAGTACTTCCGGGTCAGGAGCAGGCTGCAGCTGCAGCTCTGTAAGCCTGCAGCGATGAGTGAGATCGCCGATCTCACAGAGTGCTGTGCAAACTGTGAGATCGGCGATCTGTGATGTCCCCCCGGGACAAAGTAAAAAAGTAAAAAAAAAAATTTCCACATGTGTAAAAAAAAAAAAAAAAAAAAAAAATTACTAAATAAATAAATAAAAAATATTATTCCCATAAATACATTTCTTTATCTAAAAAAAAAAAAAACAATACAAGTACACATTTAGTATCGCCGCGTCCGTAACGACCCATCCTATAAAACTTTCCCACTAGTTAACCCCTTCAGTGAACACCGTAAGAAAAAAAAAAAAGGAGCCAAAAAACAACGCTTTATTATCATACCGCCGAACAAAAAGTGGAATAACACGCGATCAAAAAGACGGATGTAAATAACCATGGTATCGCTGAAAACGTCATCTTGTCCCGCAAAAAACGAGCCGCCACAAAGCATAATAAGCAAAAAAATAAAAAAGTTATAGTCCTGAGAATAAAGCGATGCCAAAATAATAATTTTTTCTATAAAATAGTTTTTATCGTATAAAAGCGCCAAAACATAAAAAAATGATATAAATGAGATATCGCTGTAATCGTACTGACCCGACGAATAAAACTGCTTTATCAATTTTACCAAACGCGGAACGGTATAAACGCCTCCCCAAAAGAAATTCATGAATAGCTGGTTTTTGGTCATTCTGCCTCACAAAAATCGGAATAAAAAGCGATCAAAAACTGTCACGTGTCCAAAAATGTTACAAATAAAAACGTCAACTCGTCCCGCAAAAAACAAGACCTCAGATGACTCTGTGGACCAAAATATGGAAAAATTATAGGTCTCAGAATGTGGAGACGCAAAAACTTTTTTGCTATAAAAAAAGCGTCTTTTAGTGTGTGACAGCTGCCAATCATAAAAATCCGATATAAAATCACCCCCTTAGTTAGGGAAAAATAATAAAATTAAAAAAAATGTATTTCCATTTTCTCATCAGGGTTAGGGCTAGGGTTGGGGTTAGGGTTGGGGCTAAAGTTAGGGTTAGGGTTGGGGCTAAAGTTAGGGTTTGGATTATATTTACGGGTTGGGATTAGTTAGGGGTGTGTCAGAGTTAGGGGTGTGGTTAGGGTTACCGTTGGGATTAGGGTTAGGGGTGGTGTTGGATTAGGGTTTCAGGTAGAATTGGGGAGTTTCCACTGTTCAGGCACATCAGGGGCTCTCCAAACGCGACATGGCGTCCGATCTCAATTCCAGCCAATTCTGCGTTGAAAAAGTAAAACCGTGCTCTTTCCCTTCCGAGCTCTCCGGTGCACCCAAACGGGTTTACCCCAACATATGGGGTATCAGTGTACTCAGGACAAATTGGACAACAACTTTTGGGGTCCAAGTTCTCTTGTTATCCTTGAAAAAATAAAAATGTGGGGGGCTAAAAATCATTTTTGTGGGAAAAATAAGATTTTTTTTTTATTTTCGCGGCTCTGCGTTGTAAACTGCAGTGAAACACTTGGGGGTTCAAAGTTCTCACAACACATCTAGATAAGTTCCTTGGGGGGGTCTAGTTTCCAATATGGGGTCACTTGTGGGGGGTTTCTACTGTTTGGGTACATCAGGGGCTCTGCAAATGCAACGTGATGCCAATCCATCTAAGTCTGTATTCCAAATGGCGCTCCTTCCCTTCTGAGCTCTGCCATGCGCCCAAACAGTGCTTCCCCCCCACATATGGGGTATCAGCGTACTCAGGACAAATTGGACAACTTTTGGGGTCCAATTTATCCTGTTACCCTTGTGAAAATACAAAACTGGGGACTAAAAAATCATTTTTGTGGAAAAAAAAAAAAAAAGCTCAAAGCTCTCAAAACACATCTAGATAAGTTCCTTAGGGGGTATACTTTCCAGAATGGTGTCACTTGTGGGGGGTTTCAATGTTTAGGCACATCAGGGGCTCTCCAAATGCAACATGGCGTCCCATCTCAATTCCAGTCAATTTTGCGTTGAAAAGTCAAATGGCGCTCCTTCCCTTCCGAGCTCTCCCACGTGCCCAAACAATGGTTTACACCCACATATGGGGTATCAGCGTACTCAGGACAAATTGCACAACAACTTTTGTGGTCTAATTTCTTCTCTTACCCTTGGGAAAATAAAAAATTGGGGGCAAAAATATAATTTTTGTGAAAAAATATGATTTTTTATTTTTACGGCTCTGCATTATAAACTTCTATGAAGCACTTGGTGGGTCAAAGTGCTCACCACACATCTAGATAAGTTCCTTAAGGGGTCTACTTTCCAAAATGGTGTCACTTGTGGGGGGTTTCAATGTTTAGGCACCTCAGGGGCTCTCCAAACGCAACATGGCGTCCCATCTCAATTCCAGTCAATTTTGCATTGAAAAGGCAAATGGCGCTCCTTTCCTTCCGAGCTCTGCCATGCGCCCAAACAGTGGTTTATCCCCACATATGGGGTATCAACGTACTCAGGACAAATTGTACAACAACTTTCGGGGTCCATTTTCTCCTGTTACCCTTGGTAAAATAAAACAAATTGGAGCTGAAATAAATTTTGTGTGAAAAAAAGTTAAATGTTCATTTTTATTTAAACATTCCAAAAATTCCTGTGAAACACCTGATGGGTTAATAAACTTCTTGAATGTGGTTTTGAGCACCTTGAGGGGTGCAGTTTTTAGAATGGTGTCACACTTGGGTATTTTCTATCATAGACCCCTCAAAATGACTTCAAATGAGATGTGGTCCCTAAAAAAAAAAATGGTGGTGTAAAAATGAGAAATTGCTGGTCAACTTTTAACCCTTATAACTCCCTAACAAAAAAAAAAATTTGGTTCCAAAATTGTGCTGATGTAAAGTAGACGTGGGAAATGTTACTTATTAAGTATTTTGCATGACATATCTCTGTGATTTAAGGGTATAAAAATTCAAAGTTGGAAAATTGCGAAATTTTTAAAATTTTCGCCAAATTTCCGATTTTTTTTCTCAAATAAACGCAAGTTATATCGAATAAATTTTTCCACTAACATGAAGTACAATACGTCACGAGAAAACAATGTCAGAATCGCCAAGATCCGTTGAAGCGTTCCAGAGTTATAATCTCATAAAGGGACAGTGGTCAGAATTGTAAAAATTGGCTCGGTCATTAACATGCAAACCACCCTCGGGGGTTAAGGAACTTATCTAGATGTGTGGTGAGCACTTTAAACCCCCAAGTGCTTCACAGAAATTTATAAAGTAGAGCCGTGAAAATATAAAAGCCTTTTTTTTTCTCAAAAATGATTTTTTTAGCCTGCAATTTTTTATTTTCTCAAGGTTAACAGGAGACATTGGACCCCAAAATCTGTTGACCAGTTTGTCCTGAGTATGCTGTTACCCCATATGTGGGGGGGGCACTGTTTGGGCACCCATCGGGGCTCGGAAGGGAAGGAGCGCCGCTTGGAATGCAGACATTGATGGGATGGTCTGCGGGCGTCATGTTGCATTTGCAAAGCTCCTGATGTACCTAAACAGTAGAAACCCCCCACAAGTGACCCCATTTTGGGAACTAGACCCCCCAAAGAGCATATCTAGATGTGTGGTGAGCAGTATGAACCCCCAACTGCTTCACAGAAGTTTATAATGTAGAGCCATGAAAATAAAAAAAATCTTATTTTTTCCACAAAAATGATCTTTTCAAATTTTTACTTTCACAAGGGTAACAGGAGAAATTAAACCCCAAAATTTATTGTGCAATTTTTGCTGAGTAGGCTGATACCCCATATGTGGGGGGGAGACCACTGTTTGGGTGCATGGCAGAGCTCGGAAGGGAAGGCGAGCCGTTTTGGAATGCAGACTTTGATAGAATGGTCTGCGGGCGTTATGTTGCGCTTGATGTACCTAAACAGTAGAAACCCCCTACAAGTGACCCCATTTAGGAAACTAGACCCCCCCCCCCCCCCCCAAGGAACTTATCTAGATGTGTGGTGAGAACTTTGAATGCCCAAGTGCTTTATAATGCAGAGTCGTGAAAATAAAAAATATATTTTTTTACACAAAAAAGATTTTTTTAGCCCCCAAGTTTTTATTTTCACAAGGGTAACAGGAGAAATTGGACCCCAAAAGTTGTTGTCCAATTTATCCCGAGTACGCTGATGCCCCATATGTGGGGGTAAACCACTGTTTGGGCGCACGGCAGAGCTCAGAAGGGAGCTATTTGACTTTTTGAGCGCAAAATTGGCTGTCGTGTTTGGAGACCCCCTGATGTACCTAAACAGTGGAAACCCCCCAATTCTAACTCCAACCCTAACCCCAACACACCCCTAATCCTAGTCCCAACCTGATCCATAAACCTAATCACAACCCTAACGATAAGCACAACCCTAACCCCAAAATAACCCTAATCTTAACCCTACCCGTAACCCTAATCAAAACCCTAAATCCAACACACCCCTAATCCTAATCTCAACACTAACCTCAAACCTAACCCTAATCCCAATACACCCCTAACCCTAATCCCAAGCGTAACCCTAATGCCAACCCTAATCCAAACCCTAACCCTAATCCCAACTCTAACCCTAACTTTAGCCCCAACCCTAGCGCTAACCCTAACTTTAGCCCAACTCTAGCCCCAACCCTAACCCTAAATTTAGCCCTAACCCTAGCCCTAACTTTAACCCTAGCCCTAAGGCTACTTTCACACTTGCGTTGTGTGGCATCCGTCGCAATCCGTCGTTTTGGACAAAAAACGGATCCTGCAAATGTGCCCACAGGATGTGTTTTTTGCCCATAGACTTGTATTGCCGATGGATGGCCACACGTCGCGGCCGTCGTGCACTGGATCCGTTGTGTTTTGGTGGACTGTCGTCACAAAAAAAGTTCAATGTAACGTTTTTTCGTACGTCGCGTCCGCCATTTCCGACCGTGCATGCGTGGCCGTAACTCCGCCCCCTCCTCCCCAGGACATAGACTGGGCAGCGGATGCGTTGAAAAACTGCATCTGCTGCCCACGTTGTGCACAATTTTCACAACGTACGTCGGGCCGATGCATTGCGACGGCCCCGTACCGACGCAAGTGTGAAAGAAGCCTATCCCTAGCCCCAACCCTAACCCTAAATTTAGCCCCAACCCTAACCCTAAATTTAGCCCCAACCCTAACCCTAAATTTAGCCCCAACCCTAACCATAAATTTAGCCCCAACCCTAAATTTAGCCCCAACCCTAAATGTAGCCCCAACTCCTCCAGCTGCCGGCCGGCAGATCATGGCGGGCGCACTTCGCATGCGCCCGCCATTTTATTACTGGATGAAGAAGCCGGCGGGCAAGAGGGGACGCAGGAGGACCCAGGAGGACCCAGGGACACTGGTAAGTATAGCAGGGTCCCCGAATCCCCCTATTTCTCTGTCCTCTGCGATCACATCAGAGGACAGAGAATGACAGATGACTTTTTTTTTTGCGGCTGTCGGTAAACAGTTAATTACCGGCGATCGCAAAACAAGGGTCGGTAAAAACCGACCCCGATCATGTTCTTTGGGGTCTCGGCTACCCCTGGCAGCTGAGACCCCAAAGATTTTCCGGGTGGCGAGCGCACTGCGCATGCGCCCGCCATTTTTTTGGCTGGAACAAGATGCCGGCGCCCATCGGGAGCCACGAGGAGCACCGGGGGAGACAGGTGAGTATCGGGGTCCCCATTTCTCTATCCTCCGATGTGCGTTCACATCGGAGGACAGATAAATCAAGTGGGAAATCGCGTTTTTTTTTTTTTGTTTTTTTTTTTGCGACCGCCGGTAAACGGTTAATTACTGGCGATCGCAACCCGGGGGTCGGTAAAACCCCCCTCGAATCATGTTTTCTGGGGTCTCAGCTACCCCCGGCAACCTAGACCCCAGAGAAAATCCAACTCTGGGGGGTGCTATTCACTTTCTCCACAGCGCCGTTATGGTTTAAGTACCCTTAACTGCTGCTGTTAAAAGGCGTATCGGCAGTCGTTAAGGGGTTAATAGAGGGAAACAAATGATAGAATTGTGTACTACATATTTGTTTACACCATTTTTTGAGGCCATTATTTAAAAAAAAAATTTGTTTACAGTTTTTTGTCTAGCAAATATATATATATTTTTTTATATAGATGCGGTTTGGGGATATTTAAGACTTTCTGATTGAACAAATATGGTGGCATACTTTTTTTTTTTTTTTTTGCAACATTCGTTGTGCAGGATAAATGATTAAATACCGTAAGATTTTTTTTTATTTACGGAGGATATGCCTGTTATTGGGCATTAATCTTTATTAAATGATTGGATATATAGATATAAAACAAAAGGCAGCACAAAAAAAAAAACACAAAGGGGTGGAAACCTTCCAGGTATATACCAAACCTGTCCAATAGAACAAGAAAAATGAAGGCAGCACACCAATGTATGCATATATATATTAGTATATAATTTTATCCTATCATGTTTTTTGTATGTATATTTAAAAAGGTGATGCCAATTGTTATACCGTGCAGTATTGATCCCAGAAGGGGACTTGAACATGCGATCCTTTAGTCGTGTGGATTATCTCAGCCTATCAGTGTTTGGCTAGGTTCACCTGAGTGTTTTTGTGCTCTGAGAAAATGATCAGCACTAGGAGCAATCTCCATGTGGGAAAAATTGCAGCATGCATTATGGTTTTCCCTTTATCAGGTCAGACCTGCCAATTCACATTTTTGGGTGTGCATGAAAAAATGGATACAGCATTCGATTTTTACGGATTCATTGCAGTTCTTTAACATGGAAAACTGTAAATGATTATCTTTTGCTGTGAAAAAACAGATTGTAGACGGATGATGAGGAAGGAAAAGGTAATCTGCGTTTTGTGGATGAAATTATGACTATTTCTTTATGCGCTCATGTGAACCTGGCCTCATACTGGCAGGCAGCCTATTAGATTGTCTAAAGAAAGTGCTTTGACAAGAAATGAGTTAACATTGCCCCAAATCCGCTGTCTTGGCCAAAGTTATGGCCAGAAGTGTTGGCACCCTTGAAATTGTTCCAGAAAATGGAAGTATTTCTCCCTGAAAAATGTTTGCAATTACACTTTTGTTATACACATGCTTATTTCCTTTATGTGTGTGTTGGAACAACACAAAAAAAGCAGAAAAAAAAATTAATGCAAACTGGGCAAAACTTCACACAAAACTCTAAAAATGGGCTGGACAAATTGTTGGCACCCTCAACTTAATATTTGGTTGCACATCATTTGGAATAAATAACTGAAACCAGTCTCTTCCCATAACCGTCAACCAGCTTCTTACACCTCTTATCTGGAATTTTGGACCACTCTTCTTTTGCAAATTGCTCCAGGTCTCTCATATTTGAAGGGCGACTTCTCCCAACAGAAATTTTAAGATCTCTCCACAGATGATCAGTGGGATTTAGATGCGGACTCATTGCTGGCCACTTAATAACTCTCCAGTGCTTTGTTTCCATCCATGTTTGGGTGCTTCTTGAAGTATGTTTGGTGTCATTGTCCTGCTGGAATACCCATGACGTAGAACACAAACCCAGCTTTCTGACACTGGGCACTACATTGCGGCCCCAAATTTTCTGGTAATCTTTAGCCTGCATGATGCTTTGCTCACAGTCAAGGCACCAAAACATTCCCAAAGCATCTTTGTACTTCCACCATATTTGACTGTAGGTACTGAGTTCTTTTCTTTGTAGGCCTCATTCCATTTTCAGTAAACGGTAGAATGATGAGTTTTATCTCGGTCCCATCTGTCCACAGCATGCTTTCCTAGAAGGATTTTGGCTTAATCACATATTTTGGCAAACTGCAGTCTTGCTTTTTTATATCTGTCAGCAGTGGGGTACTGCTGGGTCTCCTGCCATAGCATTTAGTTTAATTCAAATGTCAATGGATAGTTTGCACTGACACTGATGCACCTTGAGCCTGCACGTTGAGGGAGATTAGGTACAGTGCCATGGGTTGTAAACTTCTTGATTATGTTGCGTATTGTGGGCAAGGAACATCAAGATCTCTGGAGATGGAGTAGTAACCTTGAAAATTATTGAGAAATATCAACAATTTGGTTCTCCGGTCCTCAGATAGTTCTCTTCTCCTTTCTGTTCTCCGTGTTTAGTGTGGCACACACAGACGCACAATGCAAAGAGTAAGTCAACTTCTTTCCTTTCTATCTGGTTTCAGGTGTGATTTTCATATTGCCCACACCTGTTACTTGCCACGAGTGAGTTTGAGCAAGCATCACATAGTTGAAACAAAGTTGTTTATGCACAATTTTGGAAAGGTGCCAACAATTTTGTCCTGCCGATTTTGGGTTTAAGTGTGAAGTGATGTCCAATTTGACTTTTTTCTCCTTTTTTGTGTGTTTTTATTTCCATTGTGTATTGGAGTATTTGTATAACCAAACATGTTTAACTGCTGTAATTTTCTGGGAGAAATCCTTTTTTTTTTTTTTTTTTTTTTTTTTTTTGAACAATTTCAAGGTTGCAACACTTTTGGCCATGACTTGTTCCAGATAAACCTGCAATGTCTGATAAAGCACATACAGTATTTTAATTCTGATGTATAATGTATTCAGTGGTGATGTGTAACCCAAGCACAGGAGCAGTGGGCGCCTCCAACCATAGGAGAGAGGGCAGAGGTCTTATGACACTTGGATCAATGACCTCGAGCATAGGGAACAGTATCCCTCGTGGATACGAGATGTCAGTCCTTGTTGGGGACAAATGGCTTTGAGAAGTGTGAACTCTATGAAAACTGGGGTGTAGTATTTGCTAGAAAACTGGGCGACTTACTTAAAACTAGCTATGGAAGGTGTTGCTATTGGATATTCCAGATTGCAGACTCTCAGAGAAGGGTTTCAGTTATTCCAGCATAGAAAAGGGGGGAGTTCAGCGCAGTGTGTGGCGAGAAGGCTCAAGAAAGGGGAAGAGAAAACATAATGAAACAGAACAGACGTTAGACAGTGATGATGGTAAGTGATCATTTGCTTTGGTGGGATTTTATCCTTGTACAGGGCATAGGTATGTTGGGAGACAATTTGCGTAATCACAATTTGTATTTTCTGTAGCTGCGGCTTCAGATAGCGGACAGAATTCTTCTGAAGAACAAGAACGATCTCCGCAAAAGGCCAAAGTCAAGAAGACAAACCGTTGCCACATGTGCCGCAAAAAAGTTGGACTTACAGGTCTGTATGTGACTTCCATAATGTTCTGTATGGCCCGAAATGGTATAGCTGATGTTTTGTCAGAGGTGTGAATGTTCACATTGTATTAGCAATTGCTGCGGAAATCCTCAAGACTTCACGCAGATTACATCGTTATTCAGTCAGATCAACAATCTAAATGGACGGGGTACAGATATCCAGTCCTGTAATATTCGCATACCTGGCCTATTAATCGTTACCCCCACTCCTTGGTTTCCTAACCTATGTTCACACTGTGGCTTTTGAATGTCTAGAAAGAAGTCAACTTTTTCAAGTGGAAACCCCTTCAGTGAATGCTCATTTTTTGGGCAGTTTTTCTTTTCCTGAAGCCTTTTCTTCAGATGTCTTGGAAGCTTTTTTTTTTTTTTTTGCAGCCTTTTAATTTGCCATTGTTTTTAAGTTGTGGCGGATTCACTTAATTGACACACATTTTTCCACAAGATAGAAAAAAAAAACCCCTTCATAAAATCTCCTCTTGTGAACAGAAAAATGGATTTCCCACAGTAATGAATAGGAAGGCTTTTCCAAGTGTGTTTGCAGCAGATTGGCTTCAAAAACCTCCATGTGAGCATAGTCCAATAGTCCCATTATTGTGGTTGAGTAGAAATTGCTAATAAAGAAGCTTAATGTCCTGCAATAAACCTGAAGGAAAATAGTGCTTGGGAGAGGCATAGGGTATACTGTGATGGCAAGGGTGGTAACTGGGGTCCCTGCAGTCGCGTTATGTTACAATCGGTGTCGCGTTTTATTCTACAACTTCAGCGGCAAGCAGCAGTTTAATGGTGGAAGAGAGCTTTTCTGCCTTTTCCTTTCACTGCCACAATAGTGGGGCGGTGTGCTCCAGAAAATGGACAGTTTGGCCCACTATTATGGTCTTAGCGCTGGTCCATAGTGCACACCCTGCCATGCACCAGGCGGAGACTGCCTCTGTAGCATCGGATGGGCACAGGTTGACTGACGGTGGTTGGATCCTGACAGTGTCGGAGGTTGTAGAGCAGAGTTTGTAAGTGCTGCGCCCCTTGCCTAGGAGACTGGTTATAGACTGCAGAAGGGGCTGGTAACTTACACAACGAGCAGTAAGCTATTAAATCCTCTCCATTCTTAAGAATATAAAGAGATACATTGCAAAGTCGCTTGTTTTTACAATTTTACTCATGGTGAAAACAGCCGCGTGATTGCATATAGGACGGACATTGATCGCGCCTTACTAGGACATTCCTGACTCTGAAGGAGGCCTGTTATCCGAGGCTCTATGTGTAGGAGAACATCGTCGATGACACCGCAGTAGTGATAACCGCAAGTGCTGGTTACTCGAGGGCGCTGGGGTCTGCACAGAGTATCACGGGTGCTCGTGTAAGATGTTCACAGAACATGAGGGGATTACTTGTGAAATACAGGCAATACCCTAGCAGCTGCGGGGACTCAGGACTTGCCACTCGAGCACCCCCCCATACACTCGGTAACCAGCACTTCAGTGAACAGTATATAGATATAACATGTACACCATACACATGATGTATCTAGACCCTTCATTGTTTTTCACAAGATGATGGTTGCCATATTATTTTTCTGGGAAGAAATAAAGGTATATCTAAATGTCATATGCGATTCTTGTTTTTCAGGCTTTGACTGTCGATGTGGAAATATATTCTGTGGGACACATCGTTACTCCGACGTGCACAGTTGCTCCTATGACTATAAAGCTGATGCAGCTGAAAAGATCAGGAAAGAAAACCCTGTTGTGGTCGGGGAGAAGATCCAGAAAATTTGAGTGCGATCTTCACCCTGTGTCCTGGATGTCACCAGCATTGTGGTGTGGACTGTTGTGGGATATGACAACCCACCTATATCATCTTGACTCTACATCCAGGGATACAGTTCCTTCTGTATCACCATTACTACTTTTTTTTTCCCCCCCCCCGTTTTCTTATTACAGCTTTTTCCTGAATCCTTACAATTGAACCAAGGATAAAAACACACACAGAAAAAAAAAAAAAACTTTAAAAACTGTCTAAACTGTTTCCAGGTTTTTCCCTACTGTGCACAACTGTTAATGAGAGCGAGGATGTGATGGAGTGCAAAGTACTCTGTGGATGTGGCTTCTCGTTACATCTCCATGATCAGACTCCTGACTCTTTATCCTGTTGAATTTCTCCCAGAACTAAACGGATCGACATTTTATTGGACGCGTTGAATCGTGTGCTTGAGCTCTGACCTTTTTTTGTTTGTTTTTTCCAACAGAGGAGCATTTTTTTTTCTTCTGCATCATATTGTGTGATTGAGTGGGTGATTTAAGAAAGAAAATCTTTAATTCTAGAAGAAAACGTGTATCCATTTTAGTGTTGGAAACTTTTTTTTGTTTTTTTTTTTAACCCTCTCCCCAGTGGGTCCTGCATGTGTTTGGTCAAAACCCAGCCTTCAGAGGGGGCTTCAGAGAATGGTATGTCTGTAGGAGACGGCACTGGTGGTGGATGGAGAGGGGCTGGTGCCGCCAGACCGAGCGATTATTTCAAAGGCCTTCCGTTTGCTTCTGGCCGTTAAACATTATAAATTTAAAATCTTTTTGTTTCATTTTTATAGTAGATATAATCAAACGTGAGAGCGCCAGCCACATACCGGCCTCTCACCAAAGGTTTTATGTTCATGTCCGTTTGATTTAAATAAAATATAAAAGCTTGTGTCTCGTGTTAGCGCACGCACACCGCAGTCCCAGGATAGGAGACTGAGAAGGGGGAAAAAAAAAAAAAATAAGCCTTCAGTTTTTAACTTTTAGTACATCTTATTATGTAAATGTATGTTTGTTGGCTTTTCTGCTTATGCCTAAAGGTACCTTCACACCGAGCAACTTTCCAACGAGAACGATAACGATCCGTGACATTGCAGTGTCCTGGATAGCGATCTTGTTGTGTTTGACACGCAGCAGCGATCTGGATCCTGCTGTGCCATAGCTGGTCGGAGCTAGAAGTCCGGAACTTTATTTGGTCGTCAGGTCAGCGTGATTCGTCATGTTTGACAGCAAAAGCAACGATGCCAGCGAGAACGATAAGTGAGTCACCGTTACGTCACTGGATCGCTCCTCCATCGTTCTGGTGCTGCCGTGTTTGACGTCTCTACAGCGACCTAAACAGCGACGCTGCAGCGATCGGCTCGTTGTCTATATCGCTGCAGCGTCGCTTAATGTGATGGTACCTTTAGCCTGGAGTGCACAGAGTTTCTGCAACCACTGAGATATACAGTTAGGGCCAGAAATATTTGGACAGTGACACAATTTTCGCGAGTTGGGCTCTGCATGCCACCACATTGGATTTGAAATGAAACCTCTACAACAGAATTCAAGTGCAGATTGTAACGTTTAATTTGAAGGGTTGAACAAAAATATCTGATAGAAAATGTAGGAATTGTACACATTTCTTTACAAACACTCCACATTTTAGGAGGTCAAAAGTAATTGGACAAATAAACATAACCCAAACTAAATATTTTTATTTTCAATATTTTGTTGCAAATCCTTTGGAGGAAATCACTGCCTTAAGTCTGGAACCCATGGACATCACCAAACGCTGGGTTTCCTCCTTCTTAATGCTTTGCCAGGCCTTTACAGCCGCAGCCTTCAGGTCTTGCTTGTTTGTGGGTCTTTCCGTCTTAAGTCTGGATTTGAGCAAGTGAAATGCATGCTCAATTGGGTTTAGATCTGGAGATTGACTTGGCCATTGCAGAATGTTCCACTTTTTGGCACTCATGAACTCCTGGGTAGCTTTGGCTGTATGCTTTGGGTCATTGTCCATCTGTACTATGAAGCGCCGTCCAATCAACTTTGCAGCATTTGGCTGAATCTGGGCTGAAAGTATATCCCGGTACACTTCAGAATTCATCCGGCTACTCTTGTCTGCTCTTATGTCATCAATAAACACAAGTGACCCAGTGCCATTCAAAGCCATGCATGCCCATGCCATCACGTTGCCTCCACCATGTTTTACAGAGGATGTGGTGTGCCTTGGATCATGTGCCGTTCCCTTTCTTCTCCAAACTTTTTTCTTCCCATCATTCTGGTACAGGTTGATCTTTGTCTCATCTGTCCATAGAATACTTTTCCAGAACTGAGCTGGCTTCTTGAGGTGTTTTTCTGCAAATTTAACTCTGGCCTGTCTATTTTTGGTATTGATGAATAGTTTGCATCTAGATGTGAACCCTTTGTATTTACTGTCATGGAGTCTTCTCTTTACTGTTGACTTAGAGACAGATACACCTACTTCACTGAGAGTGTTCTGGACTTCAGTTGATGTTGTGAACGGGTTCTTCTTCACCAAATTAAGTATGCGGCGATCATCCACCACTGTTGTCATCCGTGGACGCCCAGGCCTTTTTGAGTTCCCAAGCTCACCAGTCAATTCCTTTTTTCTCAGAATGTACCCAACTGTTGATTTTGCTACTCCAAGCATGTCTGCTATCTCTCTGATGGATTTTTTCTTTTTTTTCAGCCTCAGGATGTTCTGCTTCACCTCAATTGAGAGTTCCTTTGACCGCATGTTGTCTGCTCACAGCAACAGCTTCCAAATGCAAAACCACACACCTGGAATCCACCCCTGACCTTTTAGCTACTTCATTGATTACAGGTTAACGAGGGAGACGCCTTCAGAGTTAATTGCAGCCCTTAGAGTCCATTGTCCAATTACTTTTGGTCCCTTGAAAGAGGACGCTATGCATTACAGAGCTATGATTCCTAAACCCTTTCTCCGATTTGGATGTGGAAACTATCATATTGCAGCTGGGAGTGTGCACTTTCAGCCCATATTACATATATAATTGTATTTCTGAACATGTTTTTGTAAACAGCTAAAATAACAAAACTTGTGTCACTGTCCAAATATTTCTGGCCCTAACTGTATACACCCAGCAATGGCCACAGTGAATTCCCTCAATAGGAACTTCTTCCAAAAAAACAAAAAATCCTTTTTTTTTTTTTTTTTTTGCAGTGACCTGCTATAAATCGATGCACAGCCTTCTGTACTTTGCTATAGTGTTAGAAGGCTGTCCTGCTCCGCTCACTTCTGCTTTTCCACAGATGTCACATATACGGAGAGAAGATCTGCTGATCATGATCAGCCTCTGTTCAATGGAAACCTTCAACCATGGGCCGGACCGATATCGGTCTCAGATGGTTTGGTGAATCCTGCATTGAGCAGGGGGTGGACACGATGACCCTGGAGGTCCCTTACAACTCTAACATTCCATGATTCTATGTCCTGGTCGGTAGCCGTAGACATGATGTCATCTGCCCTGCTCAACTCATTAGAAAGTGAGCGCAACTGAACTAACCCTTTAAATATACTGTAAGAACGTGCATATCGGCCAGATGTGGGGCGAAGAAGACCTGTGCTGAGATAATGTTATAAATGTACTGTCCGTGCAGGAACACGGTCTGATCACAGCAAAACTCCTGGGACGGGGGTGAGAAAAGGAGTCTACAGGCAGGACAGCATTGTGTCTTAGCTGATTCTACAGGCAGGACAGCATTGTGTCTTGGCTGATTCTACAGGCAGGGCAGCATTGTGTCTTGGCTGATTCTACAGGCAGGACAGCATTGGGTCTTGGCTGATTCTACAGGCAGGGCAGCATTGTGTCTTGGCTGATTCTACAGGCAGGGCAGCATTGGGTCTTGGCTGATTCTACAGGCAGGACAGCATTGTGTCTTGGCTGATTCTACAGGCAGGGCAGCATTGGGTCTTGGCTGATCCTACAGGCAGGACAGCATTGGGTCTTGGCTGATTCTACAGGCAGGGCAGCATTGGGTCTTGGCTGATTCTACAGGCAGGGCAGCATTGTGTCTTGGCTGATTCTACAGGCAGGACAGCATTGTGTCTTGGCTGATTCTACAGGCAGGGCAGCATTGTGTCTTGGCTGATCCTACAGGCAGGGCAGCATTGGGTCTTGGCTGATTCTACAGGCAGGGCAGCATTGTGTCTTGGCTGATTCTACAGGCAGGACAGCATTGTGTCTTGGCTGATTCTACAGGCAGGACAGCATTGTGTCTTGGCTGATCCTACAGGCAGGGCAGCATTGTGTCTTGGCTGATTCTACAGGCAGGACAGCATTGTGTCTTGGCTGATTCTACAGGCAGGGCAGCATTGTGTCTTGGCTGATTCTACAGGCAGGGCAGCATTGTGTCTTGGCTGATTCTACAGGCAGGGCAGCATTGTGTCTTGGCTGATTCTACAGGCAGGGCAGCATTGGGTCTTGGCTGATTCTACAGGCAGGGCAGCATTGGGTCTTGGCTGATTCTACAGGCAGGGCAGCATTGGGTCTTGGCTGATTCTACAGGCAGGGCAGCATTGGGTCTTGGCTGATCCTACAGGCAGGGCAGCATTGGGTCTTGGCTGATCCTACAGGCAGGGCAGCATTGGGTCTTGGCTGATTCTACAGGCAGGGCAGCATTGGGTCTTGGCTGATCCTACAGGCAGGGCAGCATTGGGTCTTGGCTGATCCTACAGGCAGGGCAGCATTGGGTCTTGGCTGATTCTACAGGCAGGGCAGCATTGGGTCTTGGCTGATTCTACAGGCAGGGCAGCATTGGGTCTTGGCTGATCCTACAGGCAGGGCAGCATTGGGTCTTGGCTGATTCTTTTATTGAGGTAAAACATTTCCTTTCCTGTTTTTAATCAATGTTTTACTTCAAAGAAAAAAAAGCATTTGTGATCACGTGCTGTAATGGCTGTATACTCCCCACCCTCACTCCTACCCAGGAGATGTGGTATGATCAGACCATGTTCCTGTACGGTCAGACAGCCATTACACAGCAGGGGCACATTTATAAGATTATCTCAGCACAGGAACATTTTATTTATACACATCCAATTGTGGAAATTATTATTATTCCAAGATCTATTGATTAAAATCAACTTTTGTTTGTGGGGCAGACCCCTGTAAGGTCTTAGCTCCTGTCTTTTAATGTGATTTTTGATGTCTACTTTAAAAAAAAAAAAAGGTCCATCAATGTGCTCACTGAAATGAAAGAAATTAGCCTAAATAAATAGGTGTTAAAGGTTTATCCTCATTGTATAGAGTGATGGCATATCGCACGCATATGCTATTATTTTTCTCTTCTTTATACTGTTGCAGGGGGTCCATCCACTGGGCTCAGGGACCACCATAGTCTTGAGAAAGAATGGGGCCGCGGCAGTCTTGTGACGTTGGGACGCATGAAGTGGTTTCAGGTGGCCTCTACCGGAAAGTCCCAGATACATTTTGGGGAAGGATGCAGTACTCCTCCAGCGCTGTGGCCTTTTTACTCTCTGGATTGGATGAATTGTGGACCCTTCATATTAATTTGTATTGACGTTTTAGGTGTGGCGAAAGCCAAAAAAAAAAAAAGGTTCTAAATAAAAGAATTTGGACGTTAGTTGAAGCGGGTTTCAAGGCAAACTTTTATGCAGAAGGAAAAGAAAGCCACAACCATCTTCTTTCAACTACTGTATGTAATAAAACAAATGTCGGAGCGGTCACAAGCACCTAATGCATTACAGGGCGCAGATTTATTTATTTTACTATATAGCACCATTAATTCCATAGTGCTTTACAGTCATTATCATCACTGTCTCCATCAGGGCTCACAGTCTAGATTCCCTATCAGTATGTTTTTGGAATGTGGAATCTGGAGAAACCGGAGGAAATCCACACAAATACGGGAACAAAGTACAAACTCCTTGCAGATGTCCTTTGGGGGGGGGGGGTTTGAGCCCAGGACCCCAGCACTGGCAGGCAGTGAGCATGATTCTTTTTACTTCTCTGATGCCCCAGCCAAATCTTGTGGACTTGCCATAATGGACTGAGATGGCAATAACCCTTTAAGGCGGAGGTCTTGGCACCAATCATTGCACTTTGTGGTTGTGGGAAATCTTCCTGCCACATCACAAGCTATAATACACAGTGTTAATGATGGGCACGTGTATCATTCACAGGCATATAGGATTGCTGATCTATGAAAGTTCATGAACATACAAAAATGAGATTGCACCCATACATTGAATGAGTAACCAGATCTAACAGTATGATCTGTGTGCATCCGGTATACATCCCCTGACTGTGGTGTGGATTGGAGCACTGGCAAATCTATCCCAGAATGAGCTTTAACGGGAACCTGCCATCTGATCCATGCAGCGTATACCACGGGCGCCCTGAATCGGAGGCGACTGCGGCATTCCAGCTGTGTATGTTTGTGGCAGGGGCTACACACTGACATTGCAATCGTAGTGATGTATTGCGGCATCGCATCTAATGATCGGTGCTGCCCCATTGCGACTGCGACAGAGTTGCAAATGTTTCCGAATGAGTTGGATCTTCTGTCAGATGTGGCTCGCTGGCGTAACGTAGACTTGTCTGCTTTATTTTACAGCAAAAACACAGCTCTAAAATAGTTGTGACAGTAAGTTGTGCTAATGTTTTTGTCGCGTGACTTTTATTTTGAGAAGGGTGACAAATGTTGCTTTGTAGCCCTAGCCCCACTCTAAACGCTGCAGCCAGTCGGGGGCTATGCAGTCTGAGGCAGCCCGCTCCTATTGGCTGACAGGTTATTTCCGAAGCACTCAGACCTGTCACTCGAGGGTCGGAGATGGGATAAGCCACCGGCTGTCAATCTCAATGCTGGGGGCAGGAGGGAGGAGATGAAGCTGAGTACTGATAAAGCCTGCACCACCCAAATTGTGATTTCCATAATGCACAAATAAACATTTATTTAAAAGGAACCTGTCAGGTCCCATAACCACTGGAAAAAACCATAGTTGCTGATTGCAGTGTTACAATGCGGCTTTAGAAGTTACAATCTAAGGTTTCTGTGTTTTATAAAAGCTCTTTTATTCTGCAGCTTGTTGCATGTCAATGAGCCATGACTAGACAAGTGCCTCCCCCTGGACTAGTCCTCTAATCATACTCCATGGCAGGCTGCCGTACGTATTGTGCTGTCAGACGACATGCCTGTGATCCTACCATTACATTGGGTGTGATTGACAGCCCTTATTTAATCCATTTCATGGTAGGGCTACTGGCACTTTGTGCACAAGATTTCCAGCAATTCAATCATGAAGGAGATTGTATGGAATATGTCAATGTCAGGGGGGACATGATGAGAGGGGTCTAGTGAGGACTAGTCTGGGTCCTACCCGACTAGTCCTGGCTCGTACAATGAGCTGCAGAGTAAAAGTGCTTTATAAGGCCGGGATCACACACCGCGAGATACGGACGAGTCTCACAGGTTAAAACCAAGCTCTGGCACCGGCACTCCGGAGCGGAGCGTGCGGACGCATAGCAATACATGGAGCTGCACGCTCCGCTCCTGAGTGCTGGCGCCAGAGCTTGTTTTTAACCTGCGAGACTCGGCCGTATCTCGCTGTAGTGTGACTCCGGCCTAAAGCAGAAACTAAACATTGGAACCTCAAAGGCTTTAACCTAGGCTTAAACAACGGCTCTGGCCCTGTCACATTAAAGATCACTATGTTCAGCTGCTATATCGCTGCATAATCTTTGCGACCCTTAATTTGACCACAACAAGCAAGTTGTTAAAAGTTGAAAATCAGTTTGATTTTTTACGACTTGCTTGTCGCAGTAGCTAAAGGGGTCGCATGCAACCCCATTCACGTGCATTATCCTTTGATGTAGCAGCTGCACAGTGCGATCTGTGGCTGCACGACCTGTGGTGCCAACGTCACCGATTTGCCACAGCATTGTAATGCTGGTCTGAGCACGTGTGTGTGTATATATATATATATATTATAATAGATGTTTGCAACTTTTAGGGGACATGACATAATTGATGAATATTGGAAGGAGGCGAGGAACAATCCCACAAGCGCTGAGGGGTATTTAAAAGACTATGGTCAAGTTTGGAAGCTAGCTTCCATTCACGGGGTACTGGATAACTTGCCGATTCCTGGGGGTCTGACCTCTACCGTGTGAACTACCATTCAGTGTTAGGCCAGTCTCACACGTCCAGATAATTCCAGTACCGGAATTATCCATGTCCGTGTGCTCACGTGCGGCATCCGTGTGCTGCCCGTGTGCCGACTGGGTACCACACGCACCGTGCAGGAGACAGCGCTACAGTTAAGCACTGTCCCCTGCATCTGGTGCTGAAACCGCCATTCATTTCTTCTCTCCAGCATCGTTCGCTGGAGAGAAGATATGAAAAATCTTTTTTTTTTTTTTTTGGGTGTTTAAAATAAAGATCCTTGTCCCCAAAAATACGTGCGCTCCCACGAACACTGACATGTCTCCGTGTTTTCCAAACGGACACACGGTCCGGGAAAACACGCTGGCATGTGCAGAGACACATTGATTTTAATGTGTCTACGTGAGTCAGTGTCTCCAGTACGTGAGGAAACTGTCACCACGTACCGGAGCCAGTGACGTGTGAAACCGGCCTTAATGAGACCGCTGGAGACGGCTGAGTGATGTACTCGACTGGCCTTCAGGACTCCCATCAAGGCCTCTTTGACACGTCCATGTCTCCGGTACGTGTGGTGACAGTTTTCACACGTACCAGAGACACTGACACAAACCCAAATGAATGGGTCAGCACATGTCAGTGTGTTTCCACAGACCGTGTGTCTGTGGGCAAAACACACTGACGTCTGTTTTTTACAGTCAGCACTGGCCACTAAACGTCCCGCACACGTGCACTCCATTGACACACTGGGATGTCATCCGTGTGACACGCACCGGCGCCAGGAAAGAAGAGTTACAGTAAGCGCTGTTCTCTGGGGCCTGAATACGGCTCTCCTCATTCTCCGCTGCTCTGCCGGCGATCTGCGCGAGCAGGGGAGAATGATGAAAGCTGTATTCAAGTAAGAATAATGACCGCAGGTGGCGACTGATGGGACTATTACTTCCATCAGCCTGCACCTGCTGCCACTAATTACAGTGACAGCTGTGAGTTTTGCCTGGCTGGTTAGCGTACGTGCACACGTTGCGGAAAGATGTGCAGATGTTTCCGCACTGATTTTGGGAAATCCGCACTGCGGAATTACCGCGGTTTTTGTGCGGATTCCTATTATGGAGCAGGTGTAAACCACTGAGGAATCCGCACAAAGAATTGACATGCTGCGTAATAAACAATGCAGTGTTTCCGCACATTTTTTCTCGCAGCATGTGCACTGCGGATTTTGTTTTCCATAGGTTTACATGGTGCTGTCCAACGCATGGAAAACTGTTGTGAATCCGCAGCAAAATCCACAACGTGTGCACATAGCCTCAAAGAAAATACAGGGGAACCCACCTCGGGATTTTAATTAATTTATAGTGCAGGCGGCGGGTGATGAATACCTCCATCAGCCACTCCTGCTGTCACTTATTAGTGGCAGCAGGTGTAAGCTGATGGGAGTAATTGTCCCATTAGCTGCTGCCTGCTGTCATTGTTCTCACTTGAATACAACTCTCATCATTCTCCCCTTCTCGCGCTGATCGCTGGCAGAGCAGGGGAGAATGATGAGAGCCGTCTTCAGCACCCGGCGCCAGGGAACAGTGCTAACTGTACCGCTTCTTCCCTGGCGCCCGTCCGTGTTGTAGTGATGGGGCACACGGATGCCACTCGTGTGCCGCAAATATTACACACACGGACATTGACATCTTCTGGACTGTGTTTTCCTGTTACAGGAAATATCAGGATGTGTGAAAACCGGCTTAAGGGTATGTGCACACGCGGAATGGTGTGCGGATTTTTCCTCACTGATTTTGTGAAATCCGCACTGCGGAATTACCGCAGTTTTTGTGCGGATTCCTATTGAGGAGCAGGTGTAAACCGCTGCTGAATCCGCACAAAGTATTGACATGCTGCGGAATAAACAACGCAGTGTTTCCGTGAGGTTTTTCCGCAGCATGTGCACTGCGGTTTTTGTTTTCCATAGATTTACATGGTACTGTAAACTCATGGAAAACTGCTGTGTATCCGTAGCGGCCAATCTGCTGCAGATCCGCAGTGTGTGCACAAAGCCTAAGGCACATTACGTTAATGCAGTCCGTTAACGCTGCCATTAACCCCTATTATCGGTCGCATCGCCATTATGGCATGCGCTAGCGATGTGCCGTCATTCAGTGACGGAGCCTCGGATGCGGGCTGCAGGTTCTGTGGCTCAGTCACCGCTAGCACAGATGAATCATCTGTGCTAGTGGTATAGCATAACGCGATCGCGTGTAGGCTATAGCGTTAATGTAGCCCGTCAACGCTATGCGTTGAACGGGCTGCTTCTACGCAATGTGGACCTGGCTTAGAATGAATGGAGCAGAGGTGATCCTGATTGACCACAGCTCCATTCACACAAGAAAGAGCCCTGGTTCTCGGGATCGGTGGGGGTCCCGGCAGTTGGACTCCCAGAGATCAGGAAGCTATTCTCTCCCATGGATAAGGAATACTTTCCAGACTTGAAAATACCCCTTCAATGAACCTCACACTGTAGGATAGGAGGTTGGCGGTTCTAGTGACCGATTCCTCATACTTATTAGCGATAACTTGTGATATTACAGTGTGATCTAATATGATTGTCTGATCATCACGTATAAAACCTACTTTTAAGCCAGAAACCGAAACCTTTTTTGAGAACAGATTTTGGATCTGATATAATGCCATTTCTGTCCTTACATGTAAATCCTCAGCTTTCATTGAACGTGGCTATAACTGTGCCCAGGGTGATGTCTGTGCCTTGCATCTGAGCAGACTGCACTGGAGAGAAAGCTGCTGTCAAATTTGGGAAAAGTCTTTGAACTTTGCTCTCAGGAATGGGCTGAGTCATCCTGACCCTGGTTTTCATTAGTGACATCCCGGTGGGTGTAGTAGTTCCTCTAGGCAGGATTGGTTAGTGAGGAGGAGGAAGTATACAAGTCCTGAGCCTCCCTCTCCTGACACATCTGGAGCTGAGGATCACGCACAATCTGGGGCCATTCTCCTGTCTCTGCTCACAATGTCCTTCATCCCTGTAGACCCAGACTCTGATTTTCCTATCCAGAATTTGCCATATGGGATTTTCTCTACAGAAGATGAGGTTGGTACTGTTGTTGTACAATGATGAGGTTTATTCTCTATAACTAATTGCAGACTTTCAGAAGTTCCCTGCTATCATACATGAAACTGGAGAATGTGTTTGGATTATTTCAGTTCTTCAGGTAAGGAAATTGTTGTTCTTGTTATCTATGCGACTTCATTAAGGCCGGGTTCACATTGCATTAACAGCAGCCTGTTCAACACATGCGTTAACGGGCTACTAGCGGCGCAGATAGAGCTAGCAGATGCTCTATCTGCCCTAGCAGTGACTGACCCGGAAACGCTGCAGCCCGCGTCCAAGGGTCCGTCACTCAATGACGGCACATCGCTAGCGCACGCCCGACATAGGACTTAATGGCGGCGTTACTGGACTACGTTATGCCGCGGTGTAGCGTAGTCCGTCTAACGGACGCCTATAACGTAATGTGAACCCAGCCTAACCCAAGGGAGCCAATGATGGCAAAAGCTAGCCATCCGGGAGTGACATTACCAAAGGCCACGCTCTATATTTGATCAGTATTTTACCTCAGTATTTGTAGCCAAAACCAGGAGTGGGTGATAAATACAGAAGTGGTGACGTGTTTCTATTATACTTTTCCTCTGATTGTCCCACTCCTGGTTTTGGCTTATAAATACTGAGGTAAAAAAACTCTCCAAATACTGAAGTAAAATACTCAACGTGTGAACGCGGCCTTAGACTGGTCATAGTGCCTGTTGGGCTATGTGCTTACTTTGAGTATTTTCAGCAGAATTTTCTGCAACAAAAGCCAAAGTGTTCGCAGGAAAACAGCTGCCATTTTACGTGCGTTTCGGCTGTGTTTTTACTTTCAATTGAATGGATGAAAAACGCTGAAAGAATTAACATGCTGCAGATTTTGGGGAAAAAAGTACTTTTTTTTTTTTTTTTGGTTAAAATCCACAAGGAAAAATTAAGCAGCGTGTGCATGAGAGTTCAGAAATCTCACTTATTTTACTATTTTACTGGTGCTGTGAAGTGCAGCATTTTGAATATAGGTTATAGTATGCCTGAATGGCAGGTCATACACTGACTGGACGCGGGCAGGTCGCTGCAGGGAGTACTTTGTCCTTAAACTTGCACATGTAAGCCTATGTGCACACGTATAATGGTCCACTGCAGATTTGATAAATCCGCAGTGCAAAACCACTGCAGATTTATCGCGGATTTCACTGCGGTTTTACAACTGCGGTTTACTATTGGAGCAGGTGTAAAACCGCTGCGGAATCCGCAGAAAGAAGTGACATGCTAAGAAATGTTAACCGCTGCGTTTCCGCGCGTTTTTTTTCCGCAGCATGTGCACTGCGATTTTTGTTTCCCATAGGTTTACATTGAACTGTAAACTCGTGGGAAACTGCTGCAGATCCACAGCGTGTGCACATACCCTAATGGGTCCCACGTATGATCGGAGGGACTACTAATCGGCCACATTTGAGTCACTTGGTCCTATTTGTATGGCCAGCTTCAATTAAAATAGCATTAATATATACTAAATAATATTCCTTCCAAAGACCTTACCAAGGACCATGGGGCACTCATTACGGGTGGAAGAAAGGCTATTTCGGCAGCTAAACAGGAAAGGGTTCTTTACAGTTAGAGCAGTCAGACTGTGGAATGCCCGACCACAAGAGGTAGTAATGGCAGACACTATAACCGTTTTTAAAAAGGGCATGATGATTTCCTCAGTACACAACATTGTGGGTTTTAGATAATTTAGTGACAAAAAAAATGTATAATTGGTACAAAAGAGTTGAACTTTATGGACCTGGGTCTTTTTTTCAACCTATGTAACTGATTATAAGTGATCCATGTCTACAGTAGGGATGAACAATCGTGCTCGGTGACACTCTGATATCACTCGAGTATCTGGATGCATGGATATGCTCGGTACTTGTCGAACAATGGTGCGGTGCTTGGATTTGAAGCTTGAATCCGCATGTTTGGCGCCTTTTACGAAGCCAATAAGCATGCAGGGATTTCCTGCCAGTCACTGTAATGCTGTAGCCATCTTGGTAGTGGCATTACTGTGATTGGGTAGCAGCATGACCTCTATCAGAGGTTATAAAAAAAAAAAAAAAAAACTGCTGCTGCCGCCAATCTTGGCTTCCTGACGCCATTTCATAGCTCAGGGACAGTTCTGATTGGAGGGAGAAAGCTGTTATTCAGGCCTGTGTGTACACAGTATAGAGAGTCCTAGTGCTGATGCTGAACCATCATACTCACCTGTGAGAAACTCGGATGAGTCTCGCACGTCAATACCCGGCACTGCACCAGGCACTCAGATCGGAGCGTGCAGCCGCACACTCCACTCCTGAGTGCCAGCAGCAGCGCCGGGTATTGACGTGCGAGACTCATCCGAGTTTCTCACAGGTGAGTATGAGCCCTAAGAGCTAATCTTGTGCTGTGCTGTTTGTATTCAATACATTCTGAATTTAGCATAGGGACAGTTGCAGGAGCTGGGATAATGGCAGAATACAGAGCTTAGGGCATTGCAGTCCGTTGCTAAACATACAGTTAGTTCCATATATATTTGGACAGAGGCAACATTTTTCTAATTTTGGTTATAGACATTACCACAATGAATTTTAAACAAAACAATTCAGATGGAGGTGAAGCTCAGACTTTCAGCTTTCATTTGAGGGTATCCACATTAAAATTGGATGAAGAGTTTAGGAGTTTCCGCTCCTTAACATGTGCCACCCCTGTTTTTAAAGGGACCAAAAGTAATTGGTCAGATTAAATAATTTTAAATAAAATGTTCATTTTTAGTATGGACCTAACTGTATAGCTGTTGCACGTGACCACTTTTTCTTTTTTTTTTGGGGGGGGGGGGGGGAGAGAGTGGTGAAAAAATTGATTATATTGTCATCGATGGAGTATTTCGTGCTTTCTGTTAAATTTCAGTGGCATATAACACTTCAAAAAAGTGTTACATTTTTTTTCTACATTGAATTTGTCATCCACACACTTTTATTTTCTTTGTGTTACAATACAGTGGTATTAAATTTAAAAAACACACTTATTTGACTGCTGCAGGTGACCCATTTTATTTTTTTTAAATTCAAAATAAACTTTGTTTCAAAAGATCTAGCAATTAGAAAATGTGTAAGGCGTGTGGTAAGGAACGTGGAAGTGCTGATGATGGTGCACGTAGACGCCGATGACGTGGGGCAGATACATAGTATATACCGTATTTTCCGCTTTGTAAGACGCACTTTATTTCCCCCAAATTTGGGGGGGAAATGTGGGTGCGTCTAACAAAGCGGATATACCGCTTACCATTACAGGCTGGGAGGAGGGGGTGTCCGCCGCCGCTACCGCCTGCCGCCGCTGTCGTCCGCCGCCACTGCCGGGGTTGTCCGCTGCTGCCCCGGGTGATGCTGAAGGCTCCGGTGCTGCGGGGGGCTCTGGCGACATATTGTGAAAGACCAGAGCCCCCCGGCAGTTCTTCCATGCGTTCCAGTATGACTTATTCCGGGAAAATGGCCGCCGGAATCTCGGGAGATGAGATTTCAGCGCTGAGATCTCATCTCTCGAGATTCCGGCGGCCATTTTCCCGGAGTTAGTTCCAGTATGACTGACTCCGGGAAAATGGCCGCCGGAATCTCGGGAGATGAGATTTCAGCGCTGAGATCTCATCTCTCGAGATTCCGGCGGCCATTTTCCCGGAATTAGTCATACTGGAACGCATGGAAGAACTGCCGGGGGGCTCTGGTCTTTCACAAAATGTCGCCAGAGCCCCCCGCAGCACCGGAGACAGCCCTACAGCACAGGAGCCCCCTGCAGACCCCTCATCCCAGCCTGCAGCAAAGGAGCCCCCTGCAGACCCCTCATCCCAGCCTGCAGCAAAGGAGCCCCCTGCAGACCCCTCATCCCAGGCTGCAGCACAGGAGCCCCCCTGCAGCACAGGAGCCCCCTGCAGACCCCCTCATCCCAGCCTGCAGCAATGCTCCACTCCTGCCTCCGGCAACGAGCCTGGGACCCTGATCCACCACAACGACAACCCCTGGTAAGTAATAAGACGCATGGATTATAAGACGCCCCACCAATTTATTAAAAAATAGTTTTTTCCTATTTTTCTCCTCAAAATTTGGGGTGCGTCTTATAATCCGGAGCGTCTTACAAAGCGAAAAATACGGTACATAGTTTTTAAGGTTGAAGGAAGACTTTAAGTCCATCTAGTTCAACCCATAGCTTAACCTAACATGTGACTATGCCTGTTGCTGGAGTACAAGAAACACGCCCATCCACGACACAAAGGTTCCTGTCCCACTTTCCAGGGAGGCACAGTATACCACTTCTGAAGTCACACCAGTGCAAACAGGTGGTCAGTTGGACAGCAGATAATGCTTCCAGCAAACTTGGCAGCACCACCCAGTCTTCCACATGGTCCAGACTCACCAATCAACAGTGTGAATCACTTAATCCTCAACATTATATGCCTTCCTCCCACCATAGTGAGTCCAAGGACACTTGTGATGCCACACTAGGACACTCCGAGGAGCTCTTTACAACATCATTTTTTTGTTTGTGACCTCTCATCTTGCATGATCCAAGGGGGACAAGAGAACATACTGTTTAGTGATGCACAAATCTTAGAGCCTTGGCCACAAGAAGATGACAGTGGGGAATTGCATATTTTATCTAAGGATTAAGTTAGTTATTAAGTCAGGAGGACCAGGGTGCAGCAGTGAAAGATGGGGTGGTGGGTGATGAAGTCACCGACCCAACCTGGGAATCTGTCATGTTGAGTGAGGCCAACAGCGCTGAGGGTGAGCGTTTAGCAGCAGGGGCCTGACCACTAAGAATCTAACCACCACCAGAATGATTAGGCACATGTCATCTAAGCACCTGAATTGGTAGGCCGAACGCCTGGGTCCACGATTGGTGCCATTGGGTGACACCACTGCCTCTTCCCCTGTGTTAGGTGCTTCCAAATCCACTCTCCATGACACTGGCACAGATGCCTTCCGCCCTGCGCCCTGTCTTTGCACATTCTGATGGACTATTATAAGGCACTTCCAAATCATTGTCCCAACACAGTGTTCATCTTTCCCTACCCCAGGCCTTAGAACAAAAGAGAAAGTTTCCAGTCAAGCACCCACCCATAGGCCTAAATGGGCACATTTCCAGACTGCTTGCCTTGGAAATGTTGCCATTTAGGCTTGTTGACACAGAGAATTTCCACTGACTCATGGCGGCATTCATCCCTTTGTGTCCCCAGCCACTACTTTTTCTCCTGGTATGGCATCCCTGCCTTGTACCACCTTGAGCCCAGGAACATCACCTGTGCCCTTACCAACGCACTTACTGGGATTGTACACTTAACGAACAACAAGTTCTTGTGGCCAGAGGTGCTACATTTCCCCGACGACACACTGGGTGAACATTGTGGAGACTGGAGCAAAGTTCCAGCCTAGCACGGCACATGTGCTCCTGACACTGAGGATTATGGCCCTACTTCTATCAGGGTTTCCTCCACCTCATACATCAAGCCCTGCACCCCCTCCTGCTCCTCCTCATCTTCCATCTCTGATGTTCTATATTTAAGCACGTCTTCCACGTCAGTCAGAAGCTGGAAGCTCTGCAGCACTACCTCAGCAAAGCGTCAACAGGCTCTACTGAAGCTAATTTGCCTGGGAAACAAACCGCACACCCCAGCAGAGTTATTAAAACGAATAACATACCTGTGGCTTTTGCCGCTGAACCTCCAGCCAGGCATGGTCGTGTGTGATGAGCATAACGTGGTGGCGGCTGTAAAGCTTGATAAACTCATACACACATCATCATGCTTGGCACATGTGCTCAACTTTGTAGTTAAGTGGTTTCTGAATGCATACCTAGATTTGCCACAGCTCCTGTTCCAGGTATGTTGCATCAGCGCCCATTAGTGCAAGTTGGCTACAGCTTCCGCCGGTCTGGCAATACTGTAGCACAGGGATCCCCAACCTGTAGCTTGGGAGCCACATGTGGCTGGCTGCTAGCTTGGTACATTAGCTCCAGGTCTAGCAAAGAGCTATGAAGAGCACATCTCAAAATGGTGAATTTTGTGAGTAGTTCGGCACAGAAGAGCAGATCTGGATGTACATATACTGGTCTTAGGGGTTTAAGGATAATTTGAGGATGTGTGCTGGAGGCAGGATGATACTACCCGTCAGTGCTTGATGGGAGAATACTGAATGTGGAGATTGTGGGAACCCTTGGATGTTGGTATACTGCTTCTGTGGAAATGCTTTGGCTGACATTCTACCCATAATAGGAGCTTTGGTTGCCACTAATGTGAGGGAGTGTGGGAGCTGGATGTGGCTCGCGACCCTCTATCAGAGGTGAATGTGACTCTCGATCCTCTGTCAGAGGTGGATTTGGCTCTCAAGGTCAGAAAGGTTAGGGATCACTGCGTAGCAGCTCGTGCAAGTGCCAGTTCACCGACTGATGTGTGACATTACCATGTGCAGGAACGCCACACTGCACATGCTGGCAAGGCTTTGTGAGCAGCAGAGGCCGGTTGTCAAATTTTATCTCCAACAGTTGTGCAGTTCTCCAAGACTTTGAGGACTTCACAAATATGGTGAGTGGTGATGATTAGGGTTGAGCGACTTTTACTTTTATAGGATCGGGTCGGGTTTCACGAAACCTGACTTTTTCAAAAGTCGGGTCGAGTGAAATCGGCCGATCCTATAAAAAAGTCGGGGTCGGCCGAAACATGAAACCCACAGCAGTGCATTGGGTTTCCAATGGTTCCCAGGGTCTGAAGGAGAGGAAACTCTCCTTCAGGCCCTGGGATCCATATTTAAGTGTAAAATAAAGAATTAAAATAAAAAATATTGCTATACTTACCCTCTGACGCGCCCTGGTACTAACCGGCAGCCTTCCTTCCTTAGAATCAGCGCGTGAAGGGCCTTAGATGACGTTGCGGCTTGTGATTCGTCGCGCGACCAATCACAAGCCGCGATGTCACCGAAGGTCCTTCAAGCGCTGATTCTTAGGAAGGAAGGCTGCCGGAAAGAAGCAGGGTGCGTCCGAGGGTGAGTATATTCCTATTAGGTATATACTCACCCTCGGACGCGCCCTGCTTCTTTCCGGCAGCCTTCCTTCCTAAGAATCAGCGCTTGAAGGGCCTTCGGTGATGTCGCGGCTTGTGATTGGTCGCGCGACCACCCATGTGACCACTCGCGCGACCAATCGCAAGCCGCGACGTCATCTAAGGCCCTTCACGCGCTGATTCTAAGGAAGGAAGGCTGCCGGTTAGTACCAGGGCGCATCCGAGGGTGAGTATAGCAATATTTTTTATTTTAATTCTTTATTTTACACTTAAATATGTATTCCGATACTGATTTCCGATATTGCAAACATATCGGAACTCGGTATCGGAATTCCGATACCAGATTCAGAAGATCGCCGACCTCATGGCCGACCCCACACAGGGGTCGGGTTTCATGAAACCCGACTTTGCCAAAAGTCGTCGACTTCTGAAAATGGCCGACCTGTTTCGCTCAACCCTAGTGATGATGCCATAATCAGCACAGCAATCCCGCTTCTGTGCTTAAACAGTCACTGCTCACAATTAAACATGAATCTATACATGCGGACCAGGTGGAGATGGAGGAAGACATGAGGCAGGGAGATACTGCTCAGCATGTATAGGCGCAGTCTGATAAAAATGAGCAAATCCTGGATTAGCCCCCATTCTTCCACACCACCAGATGGCAGCAGCACATAGCGTTTTAAATGTTCAATATTTGAATGAGACCCTCCAGTTGTCGGCTTCAAGGGTGTATGGATGACCGTCCTTATAATTTTGTTTCCTGCCTTTGAGTGTAGAAGTACATCAACTACACTTTGTTCACAATATTTGACTGAGGCACTCCATTTGGTGTCTTCAAGTGTGCATGGATGACCCTCCTCATAATTTTTATTTTTTGGCCTTGTACTCTGTGCAGAGCCTTTATGTGTCTAGGAGTACCACTGCATGACAATTTGAACAGAATGTGTATGAGGCCCTCTATTATGTCTAATACAGGGTGTATCTGAGTCCCTCTTCCATCTAATTTTTGGCAGTTCTTGCATCCTTCATATATTACACTGAAATTTCTATTTATTTTTTTTAAATAAAAAAATCAGTTTTGGTTTACTTAAATTATTATATTTTAAATCCTTTTTACTTGTTGCCTTATATACAATTTATTATACAGGAAAGAATGTTTAACATTGTTTTTCCTGTAAATTCCAATTTCTCTTCGATTTTGAATGCTTTATTGTCCCTCCTTTAAAATGGAGTAGTAAAAGTGGGATACCATTGTTCTGAGCAGCAATCTGGGAGTCGGAGATGCTTACAGGGGTCTTCCCCATATTGTTGTCCTTCCATTCAGAACTTTTTTTTCTTCAATTCCACTGACCCACAGACCACCTTCTAAGGCCTGCTGAAAAATTGTTCAGATTTCCCATTGAATCCCATTATACTTGTTACTCGAAAGGAGCATGCGAATATTAGGAATTGCTCGCTTCGAGTAAAGAGCATCAGAGCATTTTATTGCCCGTTCATCCCTAGTCTACAGCCTAGCGGGTTGCGCTAACGCAATGTTTTTAATGGGGCCGCGTTCCGGTGTCGCGGTAACGTCCCCGCTCTCGCAGATCCCCGATCTGCGAGAGCGGGGAACGGACCGCGGGCGCGCCTCGGACGCTGCAAGCAGCGTCCGCGGCGCGCCAGGAAACACCGGCGCGTCGCTAGCGCGTGCCGAACATGGCACGCGCTAGTGCTGCGCGTTCCCATTGCCGTGAATGGGCGCGCTAACGGACGCGTTGCACGGCGTTAATTTCGCCGTGCAACGCTGTCCGTTAGCGCTTTCCGATTAACGCAATGGGAACCAAGCCTAATTCTGATATGGAGACATCAGCTGCATTAACTCTAAAATGATGATAATTACGGTCAAAATTATCCGTATAAGTTTTTGTTAGCTTCACAAATCTCACGGACGCCTTAAATATTTTTTACAAAGAGGTCTGAAAAGTGCCATATTTTTACGGACTGTCCTGGGATTTTTGAACAGTTGACGACCCTATAATGAGTGCTTCTTTAAATTCAGTGTTACTGATGGTAGTTTTGTAAAGAGATTAAAAAAATTTTTTATTGTCGTTTTGGATATTTCATTGATACAAGAAATCTATTTAAATCAGCCTCACAATAAAAGAAAATGTATTTTTCTTATCAGGATTTATTTTATGATTTATTAGCAGTAAGCAACGTAGAAATTTGCTTGTTTTATTATTGTTCCTTTTTCAATTTATGACCACTAGAGCGCACTCTAATACCTATAATATCATCGGAAGGTATTTATCTGCAGATTACATGCAATGTGCTGATCAACAACACAGAATATATGGCACATTTGCAACACGTGAATTAATCTAAGGCTACTTTCACACTTCCGTCAAAGTGCCTACGTCGCAATGCATCGTTTTGGAGAAAAAAACGCATCCTGCAAAGTTGCCCGCAGGATGCGTTTTTTTCTCCATAGACTTTCATTAGCGACGCATTGCGACGTATGACCACACGTCGCATCCATCGTGCGACGGATGCGTCGTGTTTTGGCGGACCGTCGGCACAAAAAAAACGTTCCATGTAACTTTTTTTGTGCGACGTGTCCGCCATTTACGACCACGCATGCGCGGCTGGAACTCCGCCCCCTCCTCCCCGGACATTACAATGGGGCAGCGGATGTGTTGAAAAACTGCATCTGCTGACCCCGTTGTTCATTTATTTCACAACGTACGTCGGGCCGACGCATGGCGACGGCCCCGTACCGACGTAAGTGTGAAAGTAGCCTAATAAGTGTTGATCTCACACACAGTATATGTATATTCTATTATATTATGATTAGTGGTGGGATACAGTCCACAAGAGAAATGGATAACTTGCTATGAAGCAACTCGGTGACCTGCATTTCACTCTTCAGCTGGATTCACATATGGTCGATTCCATTGTTTACAACAGGATCTTTCCCACCTTTCCAGCACGTCTGCTTTTTTGCCAGGGGTGCAGACGACGCTGTGGTGGCTGATCATGCAATATTGTGATCCGGACAAGTGCTTGATGAAGAAACAGCCTGATGGTGTCAGATGCTTTTTTTTTTTTTTTTTTTTTTTTTCATTAGTTTTACCATCAGTTCAGATCCTTTGTGTTGCATCAGACTAGAAGGAACTGAACCTGAAGCCGTGGATTTGTGTGGACCCAGCCTCCCACAGTGGATGTAATGCTGTAAAATCCACACCGGTCATAAACGGGCAAATCAGAGGCTATTTCCAAGAAATACATTTATCACCTCTTCAGGACTACTATATTTTGGACCCTCACCAATCCATGGGTCCCCAAGTCTCTGAAGTGACGAGAAGAGGCCATAAATATTTCCTTTTTTTTGCCTGGTGACAATTACAATGTTCTCTTTCTTGAGCCGGCGTTTTTTTATTTTCCTTTTGTTCCTTCGCGTCTCTGTTCCTGAGAAATGGACCTTTTTTCCTGTATGTAAATCTAGTCTTGATGGTCAACTGGGAATGATCATCAAGAAGAGGGCCACACCCACTTGCCTATCAATGCTGGATTTACACATAGGGAAGAAAGGGCCATATCTCAGGAAGGGAGAGGAATAAAAAATACCAGATACAGGGGAATATAGGATTTTGAAAATAATTACATAGTTATGGTGACAGGTCATCTACAAGCAATGGTATGACCACTGCTCCATTCTTTTCCACAGCAGGGCTATGTCCGTCACTGCCATAGAAATTAATCAGCGATGGAGCTTGCACAGGGGACTTTCTTCACATTTGCTTGAAGGGTTTCAGTTTGCAAAATTGATGGGGGGAATAGTTTAGAATACAGTAGTGTTCCTACTATCAAAATAACAGACCCTAAATAAAACCCTGACAGACCCCATATAAGTCAATAGGGTTCATTGTGTGAGGTTGGTATCCGTTCCACAACACATCTCGCAGAAAGTCTTCCGTAAAGCTTCATATATTTGTGAATTATTTTAGTGTTGTTTAAGGGGTTATTCCCATCTTCATAGATGGATTATGATAGCACTTTTGCCAATTGCTACTTATAAACAATTACTTCATTCTATAGATATTAACACTTTCCTTTCCATCTTTTTTTTCTTAACTCATTGCCTAGGAGACAGACTAGCTCTTGTCTAGATTGCGAGCACAGCGTAGAATCTGGCTGGTAGGTAACTGCGAGCTCCAGCCATCCTGGAAAGCTTCAAAGCAGTCTACAAGCTCAATAGAAAAGAGCTCCGAGCACTGCACATATTCTGCTGTTTAGCAGTGGTGGTCGGTCTCCAAGGCAACAAGCTGAAAAGAAAAGTGGTAATATTTCATGAACGTCTGAAAATTTTAATAAGCAGGAAATTGGGAAATTACCAGCTCTAGCTGTCAGTACCCATTTATTAAGATGAGAATAACCTTTTTCAAATAATGGTCAAGGTAATAGACACTAATCTAAAGAGAGAATTAATCAGACCTTTTCTTTTTCTTGGCAGCCGAGACATAGGATAGGAGTGGCTATTGGGGACCAAATCCTGGATCTGAGTGTCATCAAGCACCTCTTTAATGGCCCTTTCTTGTCGGGACATCAAAATGTATTTTTTGAGGTATTGTATGTATAAGCCATCCATCTTTCTAGTAGGCCGGGGTCACACTTGCGAGTTCAATGCGAGTCTCGCGCATCAAGTCCCGGCACTGCCGCCGGCACTTGGGACCAAAGTGTGTGGCTGCATGTATTTCTATGCAGCTGAACGCTTCGGTCCCGAGTGCCGGCCGCAGCGCCGGGACTTTATGCGAGAGACTCGCGCAAGTTTCTCACATTGAACTCGCAATTCAGACCCCGGACGTATTGTGTGTGTATAGGTTATATAATTTGCTATCCATCTGATACATTATTTGTTAACTATCTAGTCATCCATTTTTATTTTTTTCTTCTTTTTATAGTGTAGTATAGTGATGCAAATATTACCATAGATATTATTTCTCAGGATCTAGACTTGAATGTTAATTTCAGTACAAATGTGTAAATTGATTTGTCTCTTGATGCTATGAGAGAATGGGGAAACAAAAATACATGGTATGGAAACACATATGGTAGTAACAAGGCCAAGGCCACAGTACATGGCTACACTATAGTACATGGCTATGATACAGTACATAGCTACAGTACCATAAATGTCTATAGTACAGTACATGGCTACACTATAGTACATGGCTATGATACAGTACATAGCTACAGTACCATAAATGTCTATAGTACAGTACATGGCTACACTATAGTATATGGCTATGATACAGTACATAGCTACAGTACCATAAATGTCTATAGTACAGTACACGGCTATTGTACAATAGATGACTACAGTACATGGCTACACTAAAGTGCATAGGTATGCTACAGTACTTGGCTAGGCTACAGTACATGGCTAGGCTATAGTACGTGGCTACAATGCATGACTACAGTATAATGCATGACTATAGTACAATAGATGGATACAGTACAGGGCTACGCTACAGTACACGGCTACAGTACCGTAATTGGCTACACTATAGTACATGGCTATAGTACAATAGATAGCTACAATACAGTAAACGGCTACAGCATAGCTAAATCTTATTTCTTGCTGCTAAAACAGAGAAAACTGTCCCACTGATGATATTATGGTCATTAATGCAGGCCTACAATGTAGCATTAATCGTAACCGGCAGAAGTGATAATAATTTGGCTATGCAGGACATATTATTGTGTGAAATCATGGCCAGGACTTAACAGGTAAGTGGTCACCTGCTTATAAGAGAAGTATCACAAGTATTACCACCAAGTGAACAATGAACAGTATCTACCACAGAGGCACCGTTCATATGCCACAAATCGTGTTTTTTAATGCATTGTATGGAGGACGGTTTATAAATTTGGCTTCTACCAAATTTCTACCAAATCATGTGTTATGATTGATCATACTATTACTGTGTGTAATGTATAGACTATTTATGTGGCCTATCAATTTGTAACCACCCTGCCCCGTTCTGTTTTTTATGGGATTTTCTGTTGTTGTATATGTCTGTTTATTGATTTAATAAAGATTGAATTAAAATTTGATCGAACTGTGGGGTACACACCGTTTATTGTTCACTTGGTGGTAATAATTGTGTTTATATCTTGGGTAGCCTCAAGATTTTAGTTTATTTTGATTCATATTGAAATGGGTTTATATATCCTATTCTTGGTAATAATTCTATAAGACAGGTAATTGGGGATTAGTAATTCTAAGTGATATGAACACAGCAGCAGTATTAACTGAAAATATATCCTAAATGTCCGATGTCTTATCATAGGCAACCCTCAATAGTTTCATGGCCCTTGGGCGCAGTGCATGGAGAGAGGCCCGACAAACCATTCACCAGCTTCTATCAGCAACGGAGCCGACACTCAGAGACAGCAAGGAGCTGCGTGCCAGGTGAGTGGAGCCGTGCCTATTCTGTGTGGTTGTACTCTGCATCCGTATGACTTTTCTATCAATCACCGGGAGCGCGGTTTACCCAATGTTTAGGGTCACTTACCTCAATTATATATGTGACAGCTCTGCCTTCCATCTCTCAGCCGGGCTGCTACCAATATGGCTTCTAGCAGTCACTTTTAATCCGCCATTGTAAATTGCTTTACCGATGTGACAGAGTTTTGTTAATTTAACTGTTTGGTGCCCCAAGGTTCCCAAATAACTGTAAGGCTTCATGCACACATGTGTATAATGACCCTTTAGAAGCTCTATGGAGCCATAATATGCCCCATATACACTTGTGCTCAAACGTTTCCATACCCCAGCAACATTTATGCTTTCTTGGCCTTTTTTCAGAAAATGAGTTAGTACACCAAAACTTTTTCTCCACTCATGGTTAGTGGTTGGGTGAAGACATTTATTGTCAGACTACTATGTTTTCTCTTTTTAAATCATAATGACAACCCAAAACATCCAATTGACCCTGATCAAAATTTCACATACCCTGGTGATTTTGGCCTGATAACATGCACAGAAGTTGACACAAATGGGTTTGAATGGCTACTAAAGGTAACATCCTCACATGTGACCTGTTTGCTTGTAATCAGTGTGTGTGCATAAAAGCTAAGTGAGTTTCTGGGACCCAGACAGACTCTTGAATCTTTCATCCAGCCACTGACATTTCTTGATTGTGAGTCATGGAGAAAGCAAATGAATCGTCAACGGATCTATGGGAAAAGATAGTTGGAACTGTATAAAAGAGGAAAGAGCTACAAAAAAATATCCAAGGAATTGATAATACCAGTCAGTAGTGTTCAAACTGAGGCAGACAAGCCTCAAAACTTCTGGAACAAGGTAATTTGGAGTGATGAGACCAAAATGTAACTTTTTGGCCACAACCATAAACGTTACATTTGGAGAGAGGTCAGCAAGGCATATGATGAAAGGAACACCATTCCTACTGTAAAGCACGGAGGTGGATCGCTGATGTTTTGGGTATATGTGAGCTACAAAGGCACAGGAAACTTGGTCACAGCTGAAGGAAAGATGAATGCAGCACGTTATCTGCAAATACTGGAGGCAAATTTGCAATCCTCAACCAGGAAGCTGCGCATGGAACATACTTGGACATTCCAACATGACAACGATCCAAAACACAAGGCCAAGTTGACCTGTCATTGGCTACAGCAAAACAAACTGAAGGTTTTGGAGTGGCCATCTCAGTCTCCTGACCTCAATATCATTGAGCCACTCTGGGGAGTTCTCAAGCGCGCAGTTCATGCTAGACAGCCCAGGAATTTACAGGAACTGGAGGCTTTTTGCCAAGAAGAGTGGGAAGCTTTACCATCTGATAAAATAAAGAACCTCATCCACAACTATCACAAAAGACTTCAAGCTGTCATTGATGTTAAAGGGGGCAATACACGGTATTAAGAAATGCGGTATGTAAACTTTTGATCAGAGTCATTTGGATGTTTTGAGTTGTCATTATGATTTAAAAAGAGAAAACACAGTAGTTTGGCAATAAACGGCTTCACCCAACCACTAATCATGAGTGGAGAAAATTTTAGTGTTATATCTATAACTCATCTTCTCTGAAAAAAGGCCAAGAAAGCAAGAATTCTGCCAGGGTATGTAAACGTTTGAGCACAACTGTAAGTCTAGAGTTTTTTTTTCATATGAAATCTGGCAGAAAATATTTATGGCTTTTTCAAGTGCTTTATAATCAAGCTTTTCTCTGTAAAGTGATGCCCCCTACCTCTCGATAACATAGAATGGCACGTTGTACCTGCCGTTCCTCTGTACAAAGCCCTCAGGACCCTGAGTACCACCATACAAATGACAGCTGTACCATATGCACGAGTCCTAAAAGTAAGTTCACAGACATTTGAAATGGATTCGCTCCAAAACCCACATGAAAAAGGACAGCGTCAAATACACTTTAAATACTCCTATTCATTCATTTCAATGGAAAGTCCACTTTGCTGCTCATACGACAGGTTTTCTGAGAGCGTTTCTTTCCTCTGACAAGGTTTTGAAAATCTTGCCACAGTAAATAAAAAAGGGACATGTCACTTCTTCTATGAGGTAAATTCCCTGCGGAATCCTTCCCAAACTTGACCCTGACGAGTCAAAATACTGTCAATGCTCCAAAAACTGCTTTAGGCAAAAAAAATAGCAAAATAAAATAGCGCCGCGTTTTCTGAAGTGAATTTATTCAGTCGCCATGACAGCACAACGAGAGAGGGGATCCGCCCTTCAGTGACAGGAAACCTCAGACATAAAAAGGGCGGCACCTCACTCCCCCGCCAGTTGGTTTCCTGTCCCTGACAGTGGAACCTCTTCAGACAGGCCCTGAGAAGAGGGTCGAAGAAAAGAAGTTATCCCACTCCTGACAGGCCGATGCAGGTAGCGGGGGTCCCCTACCTCGGCCTGGTCAGGATGATGGAAGCACCACAGCAGGGGGACTGTCTGTGTAGGTGACAGCAGGAGGAAGCAGCCCTTGGCAGTGGGGTTGGCTTCTAAAGGTGCCGCTTTATACCTGGTGAGTAGGGTCCCCTTGGTGCCGCATCTGCTGGAGCTTCTGGGGTCTGTCCGCCGCTTGCGCTGGGGTCTGCGGTGGCTGGGGAGTGCTGCCGTCCTTGTTTGGCGCGTCTGCTCTCAGCGCCGCAGCTGCATCCGGAAGAGGCGTGTCCGGATGACGCGGCGAGCGGTGCGGGGCGATGACGCGGCCGCGCATGCGCGGTGGCGCCTTGTTCCGGCTAATGGCGGCGCCCAGCGTCTGCGGTGGGATTTTGGCCACAGGGGTCCGGCGCTCTCAAGCGGCTAGCAGTCGGACCCTATCGGTGCAGTACCAATCAGCGGTACAACGAGTGATTTCCCTGCTGACCCCCATCCGGGGGTGGTACCCAGGGGGATGGATTTAAACGGTGCACTGAGGCCTCAGCGTGTTCCTGTCCACCTTTTCCGGTATGTAGTCACCGGAGGGAACACCGCAGCTGTGCGGTGAACAGCAGCAACCACTTGAGCAGCCTTTGAGAAGCTCCCAGCGACGTTCTAGTGGCAGTAGTCGCGCTGGTGGAGCTAAAGCGGCTCAGAAATCAACCAAGTCCTCGGGCCGTAAAGAATCTCCGGCTAAGAAGGACCCCCCGATCACGGTACCATTCGCTGCAGGGATGGGTAAGTGAGCTTCGTGAAAGTACGCTTTCTGATTGCTGTCCCTCCTTGTATTCCCTCTCTCCTTATTAGGGGAGGAAATCTGTGTCCAAGTCCAAGCATAGGGAGTGTGCCATGTGTACGGAGCCACTTCCAGATGGACATAAAAAGAAGTTGTGCAGCATCTGCATACAACGTTTAATTGAGGAGGAGGCCCCTGACCTTACGTCTACTCTTAGGGATATGGTTAGACAGGAGGTCAGAGATTCCATGAGGTCTCAGAAGACGGTTTCCAGAAAGAGGAAGGAGATATTATCCCCGGCCTCAGATGTAGATTCAGACACAGGTGGTGTAAGCTCGGATTCTCGTCCATCATCATCATCAGAGGACATGGAATCTAGCCGAGCCTGTCTGTCACTGGATAGGATTAACCACCTAGTCAAAGCTGTTAACAACACTATGGGCATTGAAGAGACCCAGATGGAATGTTCCATCGAGGACATAATGTTTAAGGGCATAGATCGCAAATCCCGAAGGGTTTTTCCTGTAGTAGATAAAATTACGTCGCTGATTACAAAAGAATGGAAGAAACCCGAAAGGAAGGGATCACTCCCACCAGCATTCAAAAGGAGGTATCCCTTTGAGGAAGAGGCTTCATCCTCGTGGGACAAGGTCCCGAAATTGGATGCAGCGGTGGCCAAAGCATGTAAGAAAACTTCTCTCCCATTTGAGGATTTGGGAAACCTAAAGGACCCGCTTGATAGGAAAGCCGAGGTGTTCCTTAAAGGAGCTTGGGAGACGTCAGCAGGATCCCTGAGGCCGGCAATTGCGGCCACCTGCACAGCCCGGTCGTTGATGGTATGGCTGGGCCATCTGGAATACCAGCTCAAGGATAAGGTTCCTAGGAACGAAATCCTATCATCTATGTCCATGATTCAGGATGCAGCAGCCTTCCTTTCGGATGCGTCAGCAGATTCCGTTAGGCTGGCCGCAAGGTCCTCAGCCTTGTCTAATGCAGCCCGTAGAGCTCTTTGGATAAAATGCTGGCCAGGAGACTTACAGGCCAGATCGAAGCTATGTAGCATCCCCTGTGAGGGCGTTCATTTGTTTGGCCCAGTGCTAGATGAACTTCTGGAAAAGGCGGGTCACAGCAAAAAACGATTCCCTCTTTTGACAAGACCCTTCTATAGGCGGGATTACAACAGAGGATGGCCGTATCGCCGAAGATCGGACAGAGATTCAAATAGAGAATCGACCAGATATAACTCTTACAGAAGAAGAGGTAGAGGTTATATGTTTAACTCCTCTAGAGACTCTAAAAAACCTCAATGACTGGCGGTCCAGGTGGGCGGTAGGCTTTTAGCCTACTACCCGGCCTGGATAAAGATCACCAATAGTCCATGGATACTCCGTATCATTAAAGAGGGGTTAAAGTTCCAGTTCCATCATATCCCTCAAGACAAATTTAAATTAACTCCTATCCGTTCTTCTCCTGTAGAACAATTGGCATTGGAGTCAGAGGTTCAAGATCTCCAACAAAAGGGGGTTCTTATTAGAGTACCCACGGAAGAACGAGGTATGGGGTTTTATTCCCCTTTATTCCTGATAAAGAAGCCAGATGGGTCATATCGTACCATCATCAATCTAAAAGGCCTGAATGAATTCTTGCTTATCCCATCCTTTAAAATGGAATCTGTGAAAACGGCAATAAAGCTTCTTTTTCACAATTGCTTCATGGTTGTCTTAGATCTGAAAGACGCCTATTACCATGTCCCGATACATGTAAATCATCAGCGCTTTCTCAGGGTGGCGGTTTCTCTTGCCGGCACAGTAGAGCACTTTCAATATCGGGCACTCCCCTTTGGTGTTGCAGTCGCACCACGGGTTTTCACTAAGATTATGGTAGAGGTTATGGCACACCTTCATGAGCAAAACGTACTAATAATTCCCTACCTGGATGATTTATTGATTGTTGGGCGTTCAGAGTCACACTGTAAAGAGCAGTTGGAGAAGGTGATGGCAGCATTACATAACTTAGGATGGATTATCAATCTCAAAAAATCGCGTCTTCAGCCCTTAACATCACAGCAGTTTTGGGGTCTTATTGTAGATTCGGGTCAGCAGGAATGTCGCCTGCCGGACTCAAAGGTTGATAGTATTCATCGGCTGGCCTCCAGAGCAATTAATAATCCCGTTATCTCCTTAAGGCCGTGGACACACACAACGTATAAAAAAAAGGTACGTTGTTGATGGACGAGAATCGCACAAATGTTACCAAAACATTGATCCGTGTGCAGTGCGAGGGTGCGATTTTTCTCGCATCAAATGATCCGTATGGCATCCGTACTGCGTGTTTTTATCGCAGGCTTGCAAAACCGACATACGGCAATACAAGGGATGCATGTGACCAAAAAAAAAAAACATATACTGTATATGTATGTATATATATATATATATATATATATATATATATATAATGTCAGTAGACACATATGTATATATATTAATATTTCAGCCAGCGCGATTTAGCAGAAAGCCGTTAATTCAATTACCGACTTCTGCTTTCTCCTTCCTAAAACCCGACATGATATGAGACCTGGTTTACATACAGTAAACCATCTCATATCCCCATTTTTTTTTTGCATATTCCACACTACTAATGTCAGTAGTGTGTCTATGCAAAATTTGGCCGAATCTAGCTAGTAAATTAAGGGGTTAAATGGCGGAAAAAATTGGCGTGGGCTCCCACACAATTTTCTCCGCCAGAGTAGTAAAGCCAGTGACTGAGGGCAGATATTAATAGCCTGGAGAGGGTCTATGGTTATTGGCCCCCCCCTGGCTAAAAATACCTGCCCCCAGCCACCCCAGAAAAGGCACATCTGGAAGATGCGCCTATTCTGGCACTTGACCACTCTCTTCCCATTCCCGTGTAGCGGTGGGATATGGGGTAATGAAGGGTTAATGCCACCTTGCTATTGTAAGGTGACATTAAGCCAAATTAATAATGGAGAGGCGTCAATTATGACACCTATTCATTATTAATCCAATACCAGTAAAGGGTTCAAAAAATACACAAACACATTATTAAAAATTAATTTAATGAAATAAACACAAAGGTTGTTGTATTAAGTTATTCTACTCTCAATCCACTCACTGAAGACCCTCGATCTGTAAATAAAAAAAAATAATAAACCAACAATATACATACCTTCCGAGGATCTGGCACGTCCAACGATGTAGATCCATCTGAAGGGGTTAAAATATTTTGCAGACACGAGCTCCGCTAATGCAGGATGCTCATTTCTGCAAAACCCCGGCGAATGAAGCTAAATATAGGTCAATGATCTATATTTAGCTTCATTTGCGATGAGGCGCCCTCTGCTGGCTGTTCCTAGATCGTGGGAACTTTACTAGAAAGCTCCCTGGCTCGAGTTCATATGAGGACAACCAGCAGAGGGCGCCCTCTTATGATCTCGAGCCAGGGAGCTTTCTAGGAAAGTTCCCACGATCTAGGAACAGCCAGCAGAGGGCGCCTCATCGCAAATGAAGCTAAATATAGATCATTGACCTATATTTAGCTTCATTCACAGGGGTTTTGCAGAAATGAGCATCCTGCATTAGCGGAGCTCGTGTCTGCAAAATATTTTAACCCCTTCAGATGGATCTACATCGTTGGACGTGCCAGATCCTCGGAAGGTATGTATATTGTTGGTTTATTTTTTTTTATTTACAGATCGAGGGTCTTCAGTGAGGGGATTGAGAGTAGAATAAATTAATACAACAACCTTTGTGTTTATTTCATTAAATTAATTTTTAATAATGTGTTTGTGTATTTTTTTTAACCCTTTACTGGTATTGGATTAATAATGGATAGGTGTCATAATTGACGCCTCTCCATTATTAATTTGGCTTAATGTCACCTTACAATAGCAAGGTGGCATTAACCCATCATTACCCCATATCCCACCGCTACACGGGAATGGGAAGAGAGTGGCCAAGTGCCAGAATAGGCGCATCTTCCAGATGTGCCTTTTCTGGGGTGGCTGGGGGCAGGTATTTTTAGCCAGGGGGGGGGGGGCAATAACCATAGACCCTCTCCAGGCTATTAATATCTGCCCTCAGTCACTGGCTTTACTACTCTGGCGGAGAAAATTGTGCGGGAGCCCACGCCAATTTTTTCCGCCATTTAACCCCTTATTTTACTATCTAGAACAGCCAAATTTTGCATAGACACACTACTAACATTAGTAGTGTAGAATATGCAAAAAAAATAGGGATATGAGATGGTTTACTGTATGTAAACCAGGTCTCATATCATGTCGGGTTTTAGGAAGGAGAAAGCAAAAGCCGGTAATTCAATCACCGGCTTTAAAGCTGTCTAGCGCTGGAAGAAATTATATATATATATATATATATATATATATATATATATATATATATATATATATATATATATATATATATATATATATATATATACAGTGGGGCAAAAAAGTATTTAGTCAGTCAGCAATAGTGCAAGTTCCACCACTTAAAAAGATGAGAGGCGTCTGTAATTTACATCATAGGTAGACCTCAACTATGGGAGACAAACTGAGAAAAAAAAATCCAGAAAATCACATTGTCTGTTTTTTTAACATTTTATTTGCATATTATGGAGGAAAATAAGTATTTGGTCAGAAACAAAATTTCATCTCAATACTTTGTAATATATCCTTTGTTGGCAATGACAGAGGTCAAACGTTTTCTGTAAGTCTTCACAAGGTTGCCACACACTGTTGTTGGTATGTTGGCCCATTCCTCCATGCAGATCTCCTCTAGAGCAGTGATGTTTTTGGCTTTTCGCTTGGCAACACGGACTTTCAACTCCCTCCAAAGGTTTTCTATAGGGTTGAGATCTGGAGACTGGCTAGGCCACTCCAGGACCTTGAAATGCTTCTTACGAAGCCACTCCTTCGTTGCCCTGGCGGTGTGCTTTGGATCATTGTCATGTTGAAAGACCCAGCCACGTTTCATCTTCAATGCCCTTACTGATGGAAGGTTTGCACTCAAAATCTCACGATACATGGCCCCATTCATTCTTTCATGTACCCGGATCAGTCGTCCTGGCCCCTTTGCAGAGAAACAGCCCCAAAGCATGATGTTTCCACCACCATGCTTTACAGTAGGTATGGTGTTTGATGGATGCAACTCAGTATTCTTTTTCCTCCAAACACGACAAGTTGTGTTTCTACCAAACAGTTCCAGTTTGGTTTCATCAGACCATAGGACATTCTCCCAAAACTCCTCTGGATCATCCAAATGCTCTCTAGCAAACTTCAGACGGGCCCGGACATGTACTGGCTTAAGCAGTGGGACACGTCTGGCACTGCAGGATCTGAGTCCATGGTGGCGTAGTGTGTTACTTATGGTAGGCCTTGTTACATTGGTCCCAGCTCTCTGCAGTTCATTCACTAGGTCCCCCCGCGTGGTTCTGGGATTTTTGCTCACCGTTCTTGTGATCATTCTGACCCCACGGGGTGGGATTTTGCGTGGAGCCCAAGATCGAGGGAGATTATCAGTGGTCTTGTATGTCTTCCATTTTCTAATTATTGCTCCCACTGTCGATTTCTTCACTCCAAGCTGGTTGGCTATTGCAGATTCAGTCTTCCTAGCCTGGTGCAGGGCTACAATTTTGTTTCTGGTGCCCTTTGACAGCTCTTTGGTCTTCACCATAGTGGAGTTTGGAGTCAGACTGTTTGAGGGTGTGCACAGGTGTCTTTTTATACTGATAACAAGTTTAAACAGGTGCCATTACTACAGGTAATGAGTGGAGGAAAGAGGAGACTCTTAAAGAAGAAGTTACAGGTCTGTGAGAGCCAGAAATCTTAATTGTTTGTTTCTGACCAAATACTTATTTTCCACCATAATATGCAAAAAAAATGATAAAAAAACAGACAATGTGATTTTCTGGATTTTTTTTTCTCAGTTTGTCTCCCATAGTTGAGGTCTACCTATGATGTAAATTACAGACGCCTCTCATCTTTTTAAGTGGTGGAACTTGCACTATTGCTGACTGACTAAATACTTTTTTGCCCCACTGTATATATATATATATATATATATATATATATATATATATATATATATATATATATATACCTATTCTATGTGTACACATTTATTCGACCTATTCTATTGTAAGCTGTCAGTGTGATTTTACTGTACACCGCACTGAATTGCCGGCTTTTCTCTCTAACAGCGCTGCGTATTCCTCGCAAGTCACACTGCTGGTCCGTGTGTGATCCGTATTTTTGGGGCTTCCATAGACTTTCATTGGCGATTCTCGGCCGAGAAACGCTGACAATCGCAGCATGCTGCGATTTCACTCGGATCCTGAATACGGCCGAGAAAATATCGGATGATGGGAGCTGCCCCATTGATTAACATTGGGACGAGTGCTATGCGATTTTTTTTATCGCATTGCACTCGTCCGTATTACGGTCTAGTGTGACCCCGGCCCAAGAGGTGCAATGTCACTTTTGGGTTCTCTTACTTCTTGTTTTCCGGCGGTGCTGTGGGCACAGTTTCACTCCAGGTCTCTGCAATGGGATGTTCTACATAATTTTCGTCGGCTGGGCGCTAACCTCGATAAAAAATTTTCTCTATCTGTTGAGGCCACTGATTCACTAATTTGGTGGACGCACATTCCGAATCTGCGTAGAGGTGTACCCTGGACAAATCAAATAACGCGAGTAATAACAACTGATGCTAGCCCCACGGGTTGGGGGGCACACTGGGAAGATGATTGCATTCAGGGTTTGTGGTCCCAGTCTGAGCGAGACACGTCTTCCAATCTAAAAGAATTGTTGGCTTTAGAACGCGCCTTGAATGGATTCCTTATACCTCTGCAGGGTAGACATGTCAGACTACTCTCTGACAACCAGGTGACCGTTGCTTATGTTAACCACCAAGGAGGTACGCGGTCTAGGTCATTAATGGACGTTACAAATCGTGTTTTTCAGATGGCCGAAAATCACCTACTCTCCCTTACGGCTCTTCATATAAAGGGAAAGCTAAATACCATGGCCGATTATTTAAGCCGCAACGAGCTCAAACAAGGGGACTGGTCTCTAAAACCGTCTGTCTTCAATCAGATCGTACATTTATGGGGATGTCCAGAAATAGATCTTTTTGCCAGTCGAGGAAACAGGAAACTACATCAATTCTGTTCCCTAAATCCGGAGGACAACCCGTATGCAGTCGACTCTCTTCTAATCTCCTGGAACTTCAGTCTCGCCTATGCCTTTCCCCCTCTAAATCTAATTCCTATTGTTCTGAGGAAAATACGGGAAGACAGGGCCCGAGTGATATTAATAGCCCCGTTCTGGCCCAGAAGGTCGTGGTTCCCATGGCTGAGAAGCATGTCCATTTCCCAGCCATGGATCCTCCCAGAAATACCAGACCTCCTTTCCCAGGGTCCAGTCCTGCATCCACGAGTAACTAACTTACACCTGACAGCGTGGAATTTGAGAGGTCACTTCTGAAAGGGAAGGGATTTTCTCAAAATCTTATAAATACACTGCTTAAAAGTAGGAAAGCCTCCACGACAAACATTTATGTTAGGGTTTGGAGAAGATTCCTATCGAGTTCAGGGGCACAAATTGATCAAAGACCTGATATTACTCAAATCTTAGAATTTTTACAAAAGGGCCTAGAGTTAGGCTTAGCCACCAGAAGCCTTAGAGTTCAGGATTCAGCTCTAGGGGCGCTATATAATTCTAAGTTAGCCAGTAATCACTGGATAACAAGGTTTTTCAAGGCGGTTACCAGATCCAGGCCGGTTATTAAACAAAAAATAGTCCCTTGGGACCTAAATCTTGTGCTCTCAGCTCTAACACAAGCCCCGTTCGAGCCTATTGACTCTGTCCCAATCAAGATCCTGTCGGTCAAAACGGCCCTCTTAGTTGCCCTCACATCCGCGAGAAGGGTTAGTGATCTACAGGCATTGTCCAGACAACATCCATATATGCAGTTTAGGGAAGATAGAGTGGTTATGAGACCTGACCCTCTTTATCTTCCAAAGGTTGCTTCAAAATTTCATAGATCCCAAGAGGTGGTCCTACCTTCATTCTGTTCTAATCCCTCTAACGATAAGGAACAGAGATTTCATTGTTTGGACGTACGAAGGTGTCTTCTCAAATACATTTCAGTAACAGACACCTGGAAAAAAGATCACTCCTTATTTTTATCCTACCAGGGAGTTAGGAAGGGGCTTAGGGTATCAAAAAATACGCTAGCCAGATGGATTAGGGAGGCGATATCTCTTGCTTATACCGCAGGTGGCGTGGAAATTCCAGAAGGTATAAAGGCTCACTCCACTCGTGCGGTAGCCACATCCTGGGCTGAGAGAGCAGAGGTGTCGATTGAGGACATTTGTAAGGCGGCCACATGGTCTTCTCCATCTACCTTTCTTAGACACTATAGATTAGATCTAGGTGGCTCCTCCGACCTCACGTTTGGGAGAAGGGTGCTGGAGGCAGTGGTCCCTCCCTAGTCACTTTTCACTTCTCTGAAAGTCTCTCGTTGTGCTGTCATGGCGACTGAATAAATACGTACGCTACTCACCTGGTAGCAGTGTTTTTTCAGGAGCCATGACAGCACCCTTATATTCCCTACCCTCTTTGCTTTATGGGTTCGACACTTCCTTTAGTTAATTCCTAAGTTTATTCACTGGGTGAATTGTACCATATATTAATATTGTTTATGTGCTACTAACCTAGAAGGTCCTTTCATACTCTGTAAACCAACTGGCGGGGGAGTGAGGTGCCGCCCTTTTTATGTCTGAGGTTTCCTGTCCCTGAAGGGCGGATCCCCTCTCTCGTTGTGCTGTCATGGCTCCTGAAAAAACACTGCTACCAGGTGAGTAGCGTACGTATTTCTTTTGAAAAACTTGATGGATTTTTTTGCCTCTACAATGCTCCATGTGAACACTTTATGATGATTTTTGAAGTTTAAACGGCTCCAAAATTCCCATTCAGTGAGTATTTGAAGCTGCTGTTTTTGATTTGGATTTTACATCTTCTTCAAAATGCTCCTTAAAAAAAAAAAAGTATGAACATACCCTAAGACTATGCTGCTTTTTTGACATTTCCCCCAACCAATTAGCTAAAGTTGCATTTTTTTCATTGTGCTTTTCAGTGTGCTTATTTTTTACAGGCGTTTTTTTCTGGCTGCGGTGTCTCTTTTTAGTATGTCATTTTGTTTTTGATACTTCATAGTATTTTTCCTTTTTAAAAAATTTTTTATTGATACAATCATCGTGTGAGGATTACATATGTTGTTTTTTTTTTTTTTCCTGTTTCCGCTGCAGATATTTTTTTTTACCTCCAGATTTTCCTCATTTCATTCCAATCTTTGGGGAAAATCCACAAATAAAACGCATACTTGTCATCAGAAAAATTGACATGTTGTGGACTTCCAAAATGCGCCACATACGCAGTGGAAAATACTTGTCAGAACTTAGACTAAGGTTGTGTTCACACCGAGTCATTTTGCTGAGTTTTTGGAGCGGAATCTGTCCAAAATCCTACTCCAAATCTCAAAAATGTGGAGTTTTGGCTCCGTTTTTGCTCCAAAACTCAGTGTGAACACATTTTAAGGGTACATTCACACGTATCATGTTTGTACTGGTCTTGTCTGCACCAAAACCCAAATTGACAGAAGGAAAAATGCTGCGTAAAATTTGCTCATTTTTGCGTGCGGTTTCACTTATGAAAAAAAATGTTTTGATGGTTCAATTCTGCGAGGAAAAAATAAGCAGCGTGTGCATGAGATTTCAGAAATCTGGCACTGAAAAACGTGTCAAAAATACCATGTGGGATCAAGCCCTTAGAAGATTTAGGCCATTTATTTACTGCATGTCCTTTGTTCAACCATAGATCACGGCTCAGTATGTCCCAAAGTGAAACCTGCAGGCTCAGTATACAGAAACAGGAGTGTCTCTCCCCCAGCAATCTATATAGTGTGGTACTACATACTGCAGTAAATTTCACATCGTCAAGGACTTTTCATTCAATATTATTAATTATTATTATTATTTAAAACAGTTTATCTCTGTCGCTGCTTCCTGTCCTGGCCGCACATTCTACTGTATGCGGTCACGTGGGGCCGCTCATTTACAGTAATGAATATGCGGCTCCACCCCTATGGGAGGTGGAGCCGCATATTCATGACTGTAATCGGCGGCCTCACGTGACCGCATACAGTAGAATGTGCGGCCAGGACAGGAAGCAGCGACAGCCAACGAGAGAGCTGGGTGAGTATTTTCAGAACAGCGGGGAGGGGCGCACAGGGGGTGGGAACATGGACCTTTATTTTATACACGAAAAGCCACAAAAAATGGATTATCCATATCTTCTTTACAGCAAACGCTGCTGCACAGAAGATATGAATCGCGGCTTCAGCACCATGTGGGGGGGACAGCGCTTACTGGAGGGCTGTCTCCTGCACGGCGCACGGACTGCACACGGACAACATCCGTGTGCGGTACGTGTTTTACATGGACCCATTGACTTTAATGGGTCCATGTAATACGTGCGCTCCCACGAACACTGACATGTCTCCGTGTTTGGCACACGGAGACACAGTCTGCAAAAAATCAATGACATCTGCACAGATGCATTGATTTTAATGTCTACGTGTGTCAGTGGCTCCGGTACGTGAGGAAACTGTCACCTCACGTACCGGAGCCACTGACGTGTGAAACCGGCCTAAAGCTGTTTTCCAGTTTCAGAAAACCCCAGTTCCCTTGCTCCAGTTTGTTTTATAAAACATATTGTGATTTAATTACCCTGTTTCCACTGCTGCTCTCAGTGTCTGTTATTGTCTGCAGCGTTGACATCACATCAACAGCACTGCAGACGATCAGTGCAGTGAGTTCAGCGGCTCCATCAGCTATGATAGAGCCACAGAGCTCAGTTATTGTCTGCAGCGCCATCTACTGGACAGAGATGGGGACAATCACAGACATTGGGGGCAGCGGTGGAGGCTCTGAACCTGAGAAGGTTGAGTAAAGGACAGTTATATATACGTCACCATCAAAAACCTACAGCCGGTGAGTGAAGAAATCCAAAACCAGAATTTTTTTTTTAGAGATGACAGATTGTAGATTGTGACTTACAGCTGACGGCCTTTCTGATTGGGGTCGTCCACTTTTTCCTGTCTTTTTCATCATGCACCGGACCAACATGATGACTTTTTCTCCATCTCCAGAGACACATATGACTTCTCAAATTTCCAGCACCAGCCCCACCTAAACTCAGCAAAATGTTTACTGGCATCTGGATTGCAAAGGTTTTTGTTCCCTTCAACTTTCAGAGTTTTTTTCAAAATGTTCACAATGTGTCAGATATCTACTTTCACAATACAATAGGTGGAAATCAGTGTCTTAGGCCGCCGTCACACATGCGAGTTTTACGGACGTAAGAGCGCAGAATCTACGTCCGTAAAACTCGCAAAAAATACGGCACAATTATTCTCTATGCCCCTGCTCCTATTTGCCGTATTTTACTGATCAGTATTATACGGCTTTCTACGGCCGTACAAAATCGCAGCATGCTGCGTTTGTCACCGTACTGCGCAAGAAATACGCCAATGAAAGTCTATGGAAGCGTGAAAAATACGGATTACACACGGACAAGCAGTGTGACTTGCGAGAAATACGCAGCGCTGTTAGAGAGAAAAGCCGGTAATTCAGTGCGGTGTACAGTAAAATCACACTGACAGCTTACAGAAGAATAGGTAGAATAAATGTGTACACATAGAATAGGTATATATATATATATATATGTCAGTGAGACACATATATGTATATATATTAATATTTATTCCAGCGCTATACAGCTTGAAAGCCGGTAATTCAATTACCGGCTTTTTCCTTCTCCTTCCTAAAACCCGACATGATTTGAGACATGGTTTACATACAGTAAACCATGTCTTCTCTCCATTTTTTTTGCAGATTCCACACTACTAATGTCAGTAGTGTGTATCTGCAAAATTTGGCCGTTCTAGCTCTTAAAATAAAGGGTTAAATGGCGGAAAAAATTGGCGTGGGCTCCCGCGCAATTTTCTCCGCCAGAGTAGTAAAGCCAGTGACTGAGGGCAGATATTAATAGCCTGGAGAGGGTCCACGGTTATTGGCCCCCCCCCTGGCTAAAAATATCTGCCCCCAGCCACCCCAGAAAAGGCACATCTGGAAGATGCGCCTATTCTGGCACTTGGCCACTCTCTTCCCATTCCCGTGTAGCGGTGGGATATGGGGTAATGAAGGGTTAATGCCACCTTGCTATTGTAAGGTGACATTAAGCCTAATTAATAATGGAGAGGCGTCAATTATGACACCTATCCATTATTAATCCAATACTAGTAAAGGGTTAAATAAAACACAAACACATTTTTTAAAATTATTTTAATGAAATAAAAACAATGGTTGTTGCAGTATTTTATTCAACGCCCAATCCAGTCACTGAAGACCCTCGTTCTGTGAGTAAAAAAACATAATAAACCAACAATATACTTACCCTCCGCAGATCTGTAACGTCCAACGATGTAAATCCTTCTGAAGGGGTTAAAACATTTTGCAGCAAGGAGCTGTGCTAATGCAGGCTGCTCCTCGCTGCAAAACCCCAGGGAATGAGGCTAAAAATAGATCAATGATCTATATTTAGCTTCATTTGCGGTGAGGCGCCCTCTGCTGGATGTTTATAGATCGTGGGAACTTGCCTAGAAAGCCTGGGAGCTTTATATATATATATATATAGACAGTATATATATATTTTCTTTTCTTTTTGGGACACATGGATCACTTCTATAGCGGTATGTTGGTTTTGCTAGCCTGCGAGAAAACCACGCAGTACGGATGCCATACGGATTACATACGGAGGATGCCATGCGCAAAAAACGCTGACACACCCTGCCTACGGAGGAGCTACGGACCACTTTTTTCGGGACTTTTCAGCGTATTACGGCCGTAATATACGGACCGTATTGTTTTACGCTGTGTGTGACGCCGGCCTTAAAAGGAATCTGTCACCAGGATTTTGCTACCCCACCTGAGATCAGCATGATGTATGGGCAGAGATCCTGATTCCAGCTATGTATCACTTACTAGGCTGCTTGCTGCACTTTTGATAAAAGCAATGTATTTTGGACTTCGTTCAATTCCTTCCTCAAGTAGATTTCCTCCTTCATATCATTATACCCAAGGAAGGGGTTGAACCAACTCCGAAACACATTACTTTGCGCATGGTGGGCATAGCCCCATGCGGGAAGTAAGCTGATCAATGCATCCCTATGTGTGCGGAATCACCGCGATTCCACACAAAGAATGAGCATGCTGCAGATTTTTCCGCTATGCGATTCCGCAGTGGACAAATAAGCAGCATTAGCCCAGCATTGTGGAATCCCATTGAATTCAATGGGCTGTGTTGTGTGTGCGTTTTCGCAGCGAAAAACTGCAGCAAAAACGCATACAATCTGCAACGTGTGCACATAGCCTTAGGTTTCCATGCTTAACATTATTTTTTCACTGTGTTTTTTGTTGGATAACAATCGTCAAACTAATCTCTGTGCACTTTTTTGCAGAGCATTTGTTCCGCAGTCATTGGCAAAGCTTCATCTGCCAGCAAATATTGGTATGTATCTTCTAAGCTGAGATATATAGAACTTTGAGGCTGCTCTACTTTCTGATTGACAGCATGTCCATTGGTGTAACTTATAGCTTATTGCCCCAATAAAAACAAAACCCAACTATTATAGTTCTTTAATAGTATTGTATGGGCCATAAAGATCTTTGGACCCCCAAGTTCCAGGGCCCACTGCTACTGCAACCCCTTCACGCACGATAGTTGCTTCCCAGGACATGTGCCTTGGGATCTATGTCCGATTCATTGTGATCATCGAGATCTTCTTAGGATCACCATCAACTTCATTATTCATACATATAGTTTAGCTTGGCTGTTTGAGATGCAGTTCATAGTTAGGCTACTTTCACACTAGCGTTGTTTGTGCTGCACAACGGGTGCAGCGGATGCAGATTTTCATCGCATCCACTGCCCCATTGTGAGGTGCGGGGAGGTGGAGGCGGAGTTCCGGCCGCGCATGCGCAATCGGAAAAAGCGGTCCGTCGGCAGTAAAAAACGTTACATGTAACGTTTTTCGCTCCCGGCGGTCCTCCACAACACGGCGCAACCGTCGCACAACAGTTGCGACGTGTGTCAATGCGTCGCAATGCGTCGCTAATGTTAATCTATGGGGCAAAAACGCATCCTTCAAACAACTTTGGAAACAGGAACACATGGGCTACTTGCACAGTGAACAAGTCTGTATGATCATGTTCACACACCACCAAGAAACCTGAAGACACAAAAGAGAATGGTAAAACCAAAAACACTCAGTTTGAAAAAATGTTGCAGTAATCCGCAAGTGCTAGTAAAAGATGTAAAAAACAGGGTATTTGGTTGATACGTTTTTTGCAAAAAAATTTATACAAACAACTTTGCAGGATGCGGTTTTTCCCATAAACGATGCATTGCGACGTATTGCAAAAAACGCCAGTGTGAAAGTAGCCTTATTCAGAAGACCTGACCTGCTCCGGGAACACTCCGCACATATGCATTTGTATCTCACCCGCATCTACAACTCTCTGGACCTGATTTTATTACGTTTGCGCTTTTTTTTTTTTTGTCTAGTTTTTGGTGTTTTCTGACTGTTTCTAATTTGCGCCTTTTTTACAAAGATATTTCATATGTGTTCTCTGGTTTTGTTCTTTTTCATGTTCATCATTGAGAGCAGGATTTTGGGTTTCAGTTTTTTAGAGTCGAAACATTTTGGCACTAAATGTACTCAAGTTCCACCCTGGAGTACTCTTTGCGTGCAAACTTTGTGACGTTTTAGCAGAACAATCGACTTTTCCCGCTAAGAAGTCACATAAAAATAAAGAGCACTTTTGATTTGTGCACAAAAATTCGTAAAACCACGTGTGTCATATTGAAGAATTTGGCACAAAGACTATAAACGAATACAACAAGACAAAAAAAAAGAAGGGTGACTTAAAAAAAAAATGCAAATGATGAATCAGGGCCTTTTATCTATGGTGACACCTCTTAGGGCTTCCAGGTCCCATTTCACTCTCTGGGTCCTCACATGGTGATACCTCATCTACACTCCCTCAGGCTTCACTCTACGCCTTGATGGTCCACTAGTCCCAGATCTCTGTGGAGCCTTACAACAGGTCTCCCTGCGAGCACACACTGAGGAGAAGAGACGAGCTTTAAAGTTTGGGCACACCCCAGGCCCACCTATAGATGCTGCAGTGCAATGTCCACTGACAAGAACAGAGCATCGAGGTGAAAGACCACCCGGCCAGCAACTCCTCGTCCTGACAGATCACTTTGAGGAGAACCATCATCAAGTAGCACAGGAATGGCGACCACATGTATGGGGGCAAGCCCCGCACACGTCCAGTGCCACCCCTCTACTGCCAGGATAAAATATTCTTATTTTCTGCCATTATTCCTTTTACCCAGTGACCATATTTACCAGGAATATTCACTTGGTTAAATAATTCAGCTTACAGTTTATCTGCAGTTTACTATTTCTTCGCTGTTCTACCTCAGAGACAGAAATGACTGACGTGCAGCAGTAACACGGGGTTGGTGTTTGCCTTCCAGGGGATTACACTGACTTCTATTCCTCCAGGGATCATGCTACAAATGTGGGGATTATGTTCAGAGGGAAGGAAAATGCTCTGATGCCAAACTGGTGAGTAGACGTTAACCCTGTGTGTACAGTCCATTGTTTTATTATGTGTGGTGAAAGTCTCTGAGCCATTACCATGCAGATATATACTGGACTTGAAGTGACAAGGCATAAATCAGAATCCATTAGACCTTCAAGGGTATATTCATCAGTCATAAGGCTATGTGATTGGTGCAGCTCTTTCGGGTGCGTTTTTTTTTGTACTTTTATATATTTTTTTCCTTACTACGACCTAAATGCCAAATAAACTGGGACTCCGTGTAAAATGTAAAGAAGGCAATGATTTCAAAATGTTTTATAACCATATTTTATTCACAATAGATTAGACTTTAAAAATTAGACATACAGTATGAGTGTGTCTGTGTACAGCATGTATATGAGTGTCTGTATGTACATTGAGTGTGTCTGTATTTACACTACACATGAGTGAGTGTGTCTGTATCTACGCTATATGTGAGGGTGTGTCTGTATCTACGCTATATGTGAGGGTGTGTGTCTGTATCTACGCTTTATGTGAGGGTGTGTCTGTATCTACGCTATATGTGAGGGTGTGTCTGTATCTACGCTATATGTGAGGGTGTGTGTCTGTATCTACGCTATATGTGAGGGTGTGTCTGTATCTACGCTATATGTGAGGGTGTGTGTCTGTATCTACGCTTTATGTGAGGGTGTGTCTGTATCTACGCTATATGTGAGGGTGTGTGTCTGTATCTACGCTATATGTGAGGGTGTGTGTCTGTATCTACGCTATATGTGAGGGTGTGTGTCTGTATCTACGCTATATGTGAGGGTGTGTCTGTATCTACGCTATATGTGAGGGTGTGTGTCTGTATCTACGCTATATGTGAGGGTGTGTCTGTATCTACGCTATATGTGAGGGTGTGTGTCTGTATCTACGCTATATGTGAGGGTGTGTGTCTGTATCTACGCTATATGTGAGGGTGTGTGTCTGTATCTACGCTATATGTGAGGGTGTGTCTGTATCTACGCTTTATGTGAGGGTGTGTGTCTGTATCTACGCTATATGTGAGGGTGTGTGTCTGTATCTACGCTATATGTGAGGGTGTGTCTGTATCTACGCTATATGTGAGGGTGTGTCTGTATCGACGCTATATGTGAGGGTGTGTGTCTGTATCTACGCTATATGTGAGGGTGTGTCTGTATCTACGCTATATGTGAGGGTGTGTGTCTGTATCTACGCTTTATGTGAGGGTGTGTGTCTGTATCTACGCTATATGTGAGGGTGTGTGTCTGTATCTACGCTATATGTGAGGGTGTGTCTGTATCTACGCTATATGTGAGGGTGTGTCTGTATCGACGCTATATGTGAGGGTGTGTGTCTGTATCGACGCTATATGTGAGGGTGTGTGTCTGTATCGACGCTATATGTGAGGGTGTGTGTCTGTATCTACGCTATATGTGAGGGTGTGTGTCTGTATCTACGCTATATGTGAGGGTGTGTGTCTGTATCTACGCTATATGTGAGGGTGTGTCTGTATCTACGCTATATGTGAGGGTGTGTCTGTATCGACGCTATATGTGAGGGTGTGTGTCTGTATCGACGCTATATGTGAGGGTGTGTGTCTGTATCGACGCTATATGTGAGGGTGTGTGTCTGTATCTACGCTATATGTGAGGGTGTGTGTCTGTATCTACGCTATATGTGAGGGTGTGTCTGTATCTACGCTATATGTGAGGGTGTGTGTCTGTATCTACGCTATATGTGAGGGTGTGTGTCTGTATCTACGCTATATGTGAGGGTGTGTGTCTGTATCTACGCTATATGTGAGGGTGTGTGTCTGTATCTATGCTATATGTGAGGGTGTGTGTCTGTATCTACGCTATATGTGAGGGTGTGTCTGTATCTACACTATATATCAGGGAGTGTGTATCTATATATACACTATATGGAACGCCCGACAGGGCCGTGAGTACTCTGTACCGGGTCCGGTACTTAAAGGGATGTGTCACGGCAGCAGTGACCCGGTCCGTGGCCCTGGGTGCCAAATAAAAGGGACGGTCTTTAAAGGGATTTGAATAAAGTTTGTAAAAATAGGAAATGTTTGTGACGCCACCTGTGGTACTCGGTCAGGGGTGACCGACACTGCTTAAAGGGGCCCTGTGGGGTGGTGTTATGGCAGCAGGGATGGTATGGCTTCCCACAGGTGAAGCTGGGTTCCTAGGGCTCCCAGTGTGAAACCGGGTTTAGAGCTCCCCCTTATGGCCCGGAGTCAGAAAATGTTTCATGTACAGGTTACCTGTCAAAGGGATCCTTCTCGTTTCCAGGCATGGCATCACCCTCGCCTAAAAGCGCAACAGGAAGGCAATACCACTGTGGTACCTGAACTCCTGGGGTGCCACATATACATGAGTGAGTGTGTGTCTGTATCTACATTATACATGAGTGAGTGTGTCTGTATGTACACTATACATGAGTGAGTGTGTATCTGTATCTACACTGAGTGTGTGTCTGTATCTATGCAGCACCCCAGAGTCCTGGTCGTTGCAGTAATGTCGCTCTGCCACTAACGGGAGTGATGTTATGTATGATTGCACTAAAGGAGTTCACCTGACCAGGTATCACAGTCACACATTACACTTCACACTCCGGCCACCAGGGGGAGCAAAAGGCACTATGTATTAGGCCACTCCTCACACTTTGATAAAACTGGGGGTTGGATAGGAAGTTAGAACAGAACGCAGCCTGGGAGAGCTCCAAGGAGAACCTGTCAGGGGTGGGTTCCTGGCAGGTACTTAGCAGAAAGGACAGATCGTTACGGAGCCACGCCTGCACTACCTTGCCGCGGCATCCTAAGGAAGGACACGAAGCAAAGGATATTGTGGAGAAGTTAGAAACGAAATCGCAGCACAAGGAGATAACCAGTAGGAGTCGTGCTCCGAGATCGGCAACATCCTACTGAGGCGCGTAGCCGGTGGCCAGAACACCGAGGAAGTAACAGACTTCAAGCATTACTTCAAACAGCGGCAGGACAGTTGATTATAGGTTGGCTGTCTACCTTACATCACCTAAGCAGACATAGGGGGCAAACGTGGAGAGGGGCGTCTCTAGGGTCCCAGAATAGCTCCGAGCCTTCCCGTCAAATGGGTGCGTCCTAGCCAGATAAACTTGGCAGGACGGAGAAGAGAAAGAACGAATACGAAAGTTGTGAGGACTATCCCGAATGCTCAGCAGGGAAGGACTACAACACACAGGCACTAGTTGGTAGGCACTGATTTCCACCTGCAAAGGGAACTCTGGATGTGCCTTCGGACCGGCCGGACTCAGCCAGCCCTGTTAGCAGTGCTCTGGATTGCGGATCACGAAGCCTTCAGGAAAAAGGTAAAGATACTGCAACACTGTGTCCTCGTTATTAACTGCGCCTCACATCATCGCCACCTACATTACTGGGAAGCCCTGGGGAAACACTTCACCTGTGGGAAGGTATTCCATCTAGCTGCCATAACATCACCCCAGTGGACCCCCAAGCAGCGTCGGTCACCCTGACTGAATACCACAGGTGGCGTCACGAACCCTTGACAAACTTTCATCACCCCTTTCATTGGACGCCCCTTAGCAGGGTCACAGACCGGGTCCAGCGACCGTGACAACCCGAGCACCGAGAACCTGTGGCCCTGTGTCTGGGGGCGCTCCATCTACACTATACATGAGTGAGTGTGTCTGTATGTACACTGTATGTGAGTGTGTATCTGTATCTACACTGAGTGTGTGTCTGTATCTACACTATACATGAGTGAGCGTGTCTGTATCTACATTATACATGAGTGTGTCTGTATGTACACTATATGTGAGTATGTGTCTGTATGTACATTACATGTGACTGTGTATCTGTATCTACACTGAGTGTGTGTCTGTATCTACACTATACATGAGTGTGTCTGTATGTACACTATATGTGAGTGTGTGCCTGTATCTACACTATACATGAGTGAATGTGTGTCTGTATCTACGCCATATATGAGTGTGTATATATCAACATTATACATGAGTTAGTGTGTCTGTATGATATGCAAATTGCCTCTTCTGAGAAAAAGAGGACTTAACTCTATAGCGCCACCTGTTGGAAGTAGCGATCCTACAAGTCACAATCAACCCTTTAACGAGTCGTGCAATATGACTTAGGATAAAAGCCAAATTAGTATCTCAATTTGCAGACACGGTGTTTCGGGCTGTTGGCCCTCGTTAGTGCAAAGCATGAGAACTAATTTGGCTAGGTGAGAGGCTCTGGACTGGGGTCTAAAGGGGTATCGTTTCTCCTTATGGAGAGTGACATACCATCTCTGGCTTGTCAAGGTAAGGAGGCTTATTCGCCGTGCAATGCTCCTCTGGGAAATATAATATGCAAATTGCCTCTTCTGAGAAAAAGAGGACTTAACTCTATAGCGCCACCTGTTGGAAGTAGCAATCCTACAAGTCACAATCAACTCTTTAACGAGTCGTGCAATATGACTTAGGCCGGCGTCACACTCAGCGTATACAAATACGGTCCGTAATTTACGGCCGTAATACGCAGAAAAGTCCCCAAAATAGTGATCCGTATCTCATCCGTAGGCAGGGTGTGTCAGCGTATTTTGCGCATCCTCCGTATGGCAACCGTACTGCGAGATTTTCTCGCAGGCTTGCAAAACCGACATACGGACATACAATGGATCCATGTGCTCAAAAAATCATAAAAACATATATACTGTTATATATATAGAAGACACAAAAGAGAATAGTAAAACCAAAAACATTCAGTTTGAAAAAATGTTGCAGTAATCCGCAAGTGCTAGTAAAAGATGTAAAAAACAGGGTATTTGGTTGATACGTTTTTTGCAAAAAATGTATACTAAGCTGCTCTACCAATCTTCACGGTATACCCTTATCAGAGCAGTCCTAACTAATGTATGCAATCCCTATCTGATGTATTTAAAAACCTGATCATCTGTATATTACCTGTGTGAACAGGGTTCAGAGAGGAAAAATCCATGTGTGCATACAGGGTAGAACAGCTTTTGTGCAGATAGCCCAAGAGGAGTGGTGGAACTCCCCAGTCTTGTAGACACAAGAGAACAATTATGGAAACAGGAACACATGGGCTACCTGCACAGAGAACAAGTCTGTATGATCATGTTCACACACCACCAAGAAACCTGAAGACACAAAAGAGAATAGTAAAACCAAAAACATTCAGTTTGGTAGAGCAGCTTAGTATACATTTTTTGCAAAAAACGTATCAACCAAATACCCTGTTTTTTACATCTTTTACTAGCACTTGCGGATTACTGCAACATTTTTTCAAACTGAATGTTTTTGGTTTTACTATTCTCTTTTGTGTCTTCAGGTTTCTTGGTGGTGTGTGAACATGATCATACAGACTTGTTCACTGTGCAAGTAGCCCATGTGTTCCTGTTATATATATAGATATATATATCTATATATATAATTGTCTAAGGGTTTTTCTGTCTGTCTGTCCTGGAAATCCCGCGTCTCTGATTGGTCGAGGCCGCCAGGCCAGAAAACGTTTAAAACTTGAAAAATCAATCAATTTATCCTATGCAGGACTTTTGAACACCACTATATATACAGTGGGGCAAAAAAGTATTTAGTCAGTCAGCAATAGTGCAAGTTCCACCACTTAAAAAGATGAGAGGCGTCTGTAATTTACATCATAGGTAGACCTCAACTATGGGAGACAAACTGAGAAAAAAAAATCCAGAAAATCACATTGTCTGTTTTTTTATCATTTTTTTTGCATATTATGGTGGAAAATAAGTATTTGGTCAGAAACAAACAATCAAGATTTCTGGCTCTCACAGACCTGTAACTTCTTCTTTAAGAGTCTCCTCTTTCCTTCACTCATTACCTGTAGCAATGGCACCTGTTTAAACTTGTTATCAGTATAAAAAGACACCTGTGCACACCCTCAAACAGTCTGACTCCAAACTCCACTATGGTGAAGACCAAAGAGCTGTCAAAGGACACCAGAAACAAAATTGTAGCCCTGCAACAGGTTGGGAAGACTGAATCTGCAATAGCCAACCAGCTTGGAGTGAAGAAATCAACAGTGGGAGGAATAATTAGAAAATGGAAGACATACAAGACCACTGATAATCTCCCTCGATCTGGGGCTCCACGCAAAATCCCACCCCGTGGGGTCAGAATGATCACAAGAACGGTGAGCAAAAATCCCAGAACCACGCGGGGGGACCTAGTGAATGAACTGCAGAGAGCTGGGACCAATGTAACAAGGCCTACCATAAGTAACACACTACTCCACCATGGACCCAGATCCTGCAGTGCCAGACGTGTCCCACTGCTTAAGCCAGTACATGTCCGGGCCCGTCTGAAGTTTGCTAAAGAGCATTTGGATGATCCAGAGGAGTTTTGGGAGAATGTCCTATGGTCTGATGAAACCAAACTGGAACTGTTTGGTAGAAACACAACTTGTCGTGTTTGGAGGAAAAAGAATACTGAGTTGCATCCGTCAAACACCATACCTACTGTAAAGCATGGTGGTGGAAACATCATGCTTTGGGGCTGTTTCTCTGCAAAGGGGCCAGGACGACTGATCCGGGTACATGAAAGAATGAATGGGGCCATGTATCGTGAGATTTTGAGTGCAAACCTCCTTCCATCAGCAAGGGCATTGAAGATGAAACGTGGCTGGGTCTTTCAACATGACAATGATCCAAAGCACACCACCAGGGCAATGAAGGAGTGGCTTCGTAAGAAGCATTTCAAGGTCCTGGAGTGGCCTAGCCAGTCTCCAGATCTCAACCCTATAGAAAACCTTTGGAGGGAGTTGAAAGTCCGTGTTGCCAAGCGAAAAGCCAAAAACATCACTGCTCTAGAGGAGATCTGCATGGAGGAATGGGCCAACATACCAACAACAGTGTTTGGCAACCTTGTGAAGACTTACAGAAAACGTTTGACCTCTGTCATTGCCAACAAAGGATATATTACAAAGTATTGAGATGAAATTTTGTTTCTGACCAAATACTTATTTTCCACCATAATATGCAAATAAAATGTTAAAAAAACAGACAATGTGATTTTCTGGATTTTTTTTCTCAGTTTGTCTCCCATAGTTGAGGTCTACCTATGATGTAAATTACAGACGCCTCTCATCTTTTTAAGTGGTGGAACTTGCACTATTGCTGACTGACTAAATACTTTTTTGCCCCACTGTATATATATATATATATATATATATATATATATATATATATATATATATATATATATATATATATATATATATATATATATATATATATATATATATATATATATATATATATATATATATATATACAGGTCCTTCTCAAAAAATTAGCATATAGTGTTAAATTTCATTATTTACCATAATGTAATGATTACAATTAAACTTTCATATATTATAGATTCATTATCCACCAACTGAAATTTGTCAGGTCTTTTATTGTTTTAATACTGATGATTTTGGCATACAACTCCTGATAACCCAAAAAACCTGTCTCAATAAATTAGCATATTTCACCCATCCAATCAAATAAAAGTGTTTTTTAATAACAAACAAAAAAACCAACAAATAATAATGTTCAGTTATGCACTCAATACTTGGTCGGGAATCCTTTGGCAGAAATGACTGCTTCAATGCGGCGTGGCATGGAGGCAATCAGCCTGTGACACTGCTGAGATGTTATGGAGGCCCAGGATGCTTCAATAGCGGCCTTAAGCTCATCCAGAGTGTTGGGTCTTGCGTCTCTCAACTTTCTCTTCACAATATCCCACAGATTCTCTAATATATGAAAGTTTAATTGTAATCATTACATTATGGTAAATAATGAAATTTAACACTATATGCTAATTTTTTGAGAAGGACCTGTATATATATATATATATATATATATATATATATATATATAATATATATTTAATATATCAGACAGCGCTAGATAGCTTAAAAGCCAGTAATTCAATTGCTGGCTTTTGTTATCTCCATCTCAAACCCGACATGATATGAGACGTGGTTTACATACAGTAAACCATCTCGTATCCCTTTTTTTTGCATATTCCACACTACTAATGTTAGTAGTGTGTATATGCAAAATTTGGGAGCTCTAGCTATTAATCTAAAGGGTTAAATCACGGAATAAATTGGTGTGGGCTCCCGCACAATTTTCTCCGCCAGAATGGTAAAGCCAATGACTGAGGGCAGATATTAATAGCCTGGAGAGGGTCCATGGTTATTGCCCCCCCCCCCTCTGGCTAAAAACATCTGCCCCCAGCCACCCCAGAAAAGGCACATCTGGAAGATGCGCCTATTCTGGCACTTGGCCACTCTCTTCCCATTCCCGTGTAGCGGTGGGATATGGGGTAATGAAGGGTTAATGTCACCTTGAACTCGAGCCTGGGAACTTTTCAGAATATTTTCCCACGCTCGAGTTCATATGAGGACATCCAGCATTCCATTCATTCGCTGGGGTTTTACTGGCATGAGCACAGCTGCATTAGCAGAGCTCCTGCTTGTAAAATTAGTTAACCCTTTCAGATGGATTTACAGCGTGGGACGAGACTGATCATCGGAAGGTATGGGATATTGTTGTTTTTTATTTTACCTTTTTTACAGAGCGAGGGTCTTCAGGTGGATTACCAGTATAATAAACTATTCCAACAACCTGTGTATTTATTTCATTAAAAGACTTTGTAATAATGTGTGTGTGTGTGTGTGTGTGTTTTTTAACCATTTCATACTATTGGATTAATAATGGATAGGTGTCATAATTGACGCCTCTCCATTATTAATCTGGCTTAATGTCACCTTACAATAGCAAGGTGACATTAACCCTTCATTACCCCATATCCCACCGCTACACGGGAATGGGAAGAGAGTGGCCAAGTGCCAGAATAGGCGCATCTTCCAGATGTGCCTTTTCTGGGGTAGCTGGGGGCAGATGTTTTTAGCCAGGGGGGGGGGGGGCAATAACCATGGACCCTCTCAAGGCTATTAATATCTGCCCTCAGTCACTAGCTTTACCATTCTGGTGGAGAAAATTGTGCGGGAGCCCACGCCAATTTTTTCCGCGATTCAACCCTTTAAATTAATAGCTAGAGCGCCCAAATTTTGCACATGCACACTAATAACATTAGTAGTGTGGAATATGCAAAAATATGGGGATATGAGATGGTTTACTGTATGTAAACCATGTCTCATATCATGTCTGATTTGGAAAGGAGATGGCAAAAGCCGGCAATTGAATTACCGGCTTTTATGCTATCTCGCGCTGGATGAAATATTAATATATACTGTATACATATATGTGTCTCAATGAGATATATATATATCTCCCTATACTATGTGTAGACATTTATTTTAGCTATTCTATTCTAACCTGTCAGTGTGATTTTACTGTACACCGCACTGAATTGCCGGCTTTTCTCGCTAACACCGCTGCTTATTTCTCGCAAGTCACACTGCTGGTCCGTGTGTAATCCGTATTTTTCTGGCCCCCATAGACTTTCATTGGCGTATTTTTTGCGCAATATGGTGACAAATTCAACATGCTGCGATTTTCTACGGCCGTAGAATACCGTATAATACGGATCAGTAAAATACGGCTGATAGGAGCTGGGCCATAGAGAAGCATTGTACCGTATGCAATCCAAATTTTCAGCACCTCTCTTACGTCCGTAAAACACGCTAGTGTGACGCCGGCTTTAGGATAAAAGCCAAATTAGTATCTCAATTCGCAGACACGATGTTTCGGGCTGTTGGCCCTCGTCAGTGCGAAGCATGAGAACTGACTTGGCTAGGTGAGAGGCTCTGGACTGGGGTCTAAGGGGTATCGTTTCTCCTTATGGAGAGTGACATACCATCTCTGGCTTGTCAATGTAAGGTACTTCAAACAGGCGGCGCTATAGAGTTAAGTCCTCTTTTTCTCAGAAGAGGCACATTGCATATTATATTTCCCTGTATCTGTATGTACACTGAGTGTGTGTGTCTGTATCTACGCTATATGTGAGTGTGTGTTTGTATCTACACTATATGTGTGTGTGTGTGTGTGTGTGTGTCTGTATGTGCGCTATATATGAGGTGGCTAGGAGAATGATAATGAAGTCTTGATCAGGACCTGGCAGCTAGACCAGAGAACCTGGGAGGTGAATTTGAAGCTGAGAGGGAAGCATTGATGATGATCACGGAGAATAAAATAATCCTGTTCATCACACTGAGTCACTGTGAACAATTCTCAGGTCTAACCTGCTGTCAGTACCTCTTGTATTTAGGCTCTGGATGACACAAACACAGTAGATCTCTCTGCTGCCAAGTGCGTGGAATGATTACCCAGCTCACCATGCCCCAATTTCACCAAAATGTTTTTTTAATTCTATTTCTAATGTTCTCTACAGAACTGTCTTCTCTTTTCTAGCAGAAACAAACCTAAATGGAAAGCCTATTTCTCCTCATCTGACTGGTGGTTATCAGATCGGCATGTAGCCTTCCACCAATATTGCTCTTTGTTCTGTTTCCATAGGTTGCACCTTCCAGTTGGGTATCATGGACGAGCATCTTCTGTTGTTGTTTCCGGTTCTCCTATTAAAAGACCAAAAGGACAAACAAGGCCAAGTGATGGTAGGTCAGTCATGATGTACTGCCATTGCAAAGGCAACTAAGTCCTCGCTGCTATGTGGCTGGAGGACGGCCGCTGTGATCACTGTTTTTTTTTCTTCTTTTTATCCATTCCTTACGTGCCAGTGACAAGGCAATCTGTTGGCTAAATATTATTATCCCAGAAATGGTATACATTAGTATTTTTATAGAGGCCATCCTAATTATGAGCAGGAGTAATTTATAAACCCTTTTTTCTTTAGCTAAGCTGAGATAAAAAGTTTAGTGTGGATGCCTGGTTTATGGGGTGTCCTCTCTTTAGGATCCTCATCTGTAGGGAAAAAAAGAGAGCCCCTCTCTGCCTCTGTAGGTCCTTTCCTGTCCTACATTATACGGACCACCCATAGATTTGCATAAGCGCTGTGTAATGCCTTATTTCCCCTATGGTTGCGCTGCAGGGAAAAATGAGAACTTACCACCAGGTTCACACACCCCAACCTGGAGGCCATAATGTATTCTTCTTACTATTACGAGACCCTTCTTAGGCCCTCTTTACACCATCTTTTAAAAATTTCTAACAACCTCACAATTTGATATTCTAAACAAGAAAAACCTTTGTTGTGAAACATACGCAAACTGATGCATTTAAGGCAAGTATATTTGTTTTTTTGGGGGGGGGGTTTAACACACACACAATTTTTTTTTTTTTTTTTAATTGCTCAGGTTTTTTTATTGAATCAAAGTTGAGTGTTAGGAGGTTACGTTTTTCCCTATCTTTTTTAAATCCTTTCTTTCCAAAAATATATCTTTTATTATTTACCTACCCAGTACCATAATGGTAAGTCACCACTACAATGCAAAAATAAAAGTTAACCAAAAAAATCTTGAAATTGAAAAACCGAATTCATTTAGATTTTGAAGTAGGCTTTAAAGAAACACATGGCCTCATTGTTTTTGTTTTTTTTATCACCCCCCAAAATGTCTAGACTTCAGAACTGATGACATTTCCTAGCTAAAATTATGCATTCTGTCATTCAAAACTTAACATATTAAAGGCAAAAAGTCAAGAAGCTTTTCCCCCTTATTTTCTATAAAGGTCAGAATACATAATAGATTAAATGTGCATCAATTACTCTATTTTCTCTGGCTAATATGACATAGGTTCGTGTAATAGTAAAGTCAACTGGGAATACGTTTTCAGCATTTTTTGCAATCTAATAGTATAGCTTTTGTTGTAACATAGTAACATAGTTAGTAAGGCCGAAAAAAGACATTTGTCCATCCAGTTCAGCCTATATTCCATCATAATAAATACCCAGATCTACGTCCTTCTACAGAACCTAATAATTGTATGATACAATATTGTTCTGCTCCAGGAAGACATCCAGGCCTTGTGTGACTTTTGAACCAAGAAGATCTTAAAAAATACTAGGTCTCTTTTGTGTTTCCTTTTATTACGAAAGCATGAAAGAACACCTACCATTTGGGGAAGCGTTTTTATTTTACACTATCTATGAGGTGTGTGCTAAAAATGAGTTTGAAAATTCTTCCACATTATGTAAAATACAAATCTTCTGTCACTTAAAGGGTTTGTCTGGTCTAAAACGAAAAGTCTGCAGTCACTCTGTGTTCCAAGCTTGTGAATCCTCGCACAGTGTTTGTGCTGGGAGGATTCACAAGTCTGCAGTCACGCAGAGTGGCTGCAGACTTTTCATTATAGACCATACAACCTCTCTACCATTAATAGAAGAAGCCTTCTGGTCTTCTTATGTCTCCTTCCTAGTAGCGAGAAGGGCTATAAAGAGCATCCATCCCTCTAGAAAAATTGACCATACATTACATAGACAGTAGAGTTGGTGTGACTTGAATTGCTGGACTAATTCCATTGGCCAGGTCAGTAGTCTGTGGTGATAAGACAAGAGCCCTGAAAAATCGCTTCCTAGCTCCCGGAATCCACTGCGGGGTTTTTTTTGGTTAAAAAGGTTTACCTCGACATCACATGTCAAACTTCAACAATGAAGTTGTGCCAAGCTGGACAATCAACAGAGAAACTGTGGATGCTGGGAGATAGGAGGTGGTTCTCCGGCACCAGACCAACGGCCTTGGATTACTTTTGTGGTCATGGTTGCTAGCCCAGATCCTGCAAATCAATTTGCACCAACTCTAATAGACAGCCTATTGATTTCATAAGAACCTGAATATTAGCTGTAAATTTTCCCCACAGTTTAGAGCTGACCCTGAATGAGATTTCCTATAAATCGACTTATTCCCAACAGAACTTTCCAGGAAAATTTAGATTAAATATCTAAAATGGACAACCTCTTTATAACGAACTTGGATTATTGTATACAATATTTCATATACAGTATTTTACGTATGTGCACAATTATAAAGTACCGTAATTTGCATAATATAGGACGTGGCGACCCTGCAAGGTAATATTCAGTACATTCTCAGCATTCCTCTTTTCGTTATTACACTGTGCACTTTGACCTTTTTTTTGTATGTAATATACCTCTGTATATTGATGTGACACTTGGCACTTTAGTTCTTTTATATATGTGGTACACACCCTGTGAATCTAAGGTTTGAATATATAAAAAATACTTTTGCACTGTTGCGCTTTCTCCAATTGCACTTTTTTGTATTTTTGAGTGAATTGCTTAGATGTAAGGAAGGGTCAGCCATTACTGTTTGCACTGGAGCAATTATAGATGACTCCGAGTCCTGTTATGCGCACTAATGCTTGTTTTTATATACATTTTATATATACATTTTTTTAATGTTGCGCTGTATATTTAATAAAGGCATTTTTTAATCTATCCCCTGTATGGTGCTTCTCTGGGGATCCATTGTTTGGTTGGCTGGGTTGTTTTCCTTGGTTGAGGAGCACTCACCCGGTCTCTCACAGAGCACTGATTGCTAGACTCTAATTATATATGTATACATTTCTTATCAGTATTTTTATAGAGTTTATTGAGGTAATTTGTAGTGCTTCTGTGGTTCTAACCCAATCGTAATCATGCAGCAACACCCAAAGGAAAGAACACACCCCAACCATAGCTTAGAGCAAATTTTTCAGTGTGTGAAATGTAATGATGCAGTGCTGATCTCCTGGTCTATCCTTCTGCATGATTAGAAAGCACAGATGACAAACAACTTTCAGATTAGGTATCTGTGGAAGAGAAGAGGGGAACAGCTGAGTTTAGATGTGGCACATTACAAAACCTTCTATCAGTTATTCTCCTCTCCTAGCACTATTAGATTTGCCATTTCCCCACACTGCCTGTCTGGAGCTGAGAACTCAGTGTCAATTGTGTATTTTGTGCTCAATGTTTAATAATTCTGCAGTGCGATGGGAGCAGGGTCTCATTAGAACAGACAGGTTACTCCTAAATAAGATGTAATGACAGCACTAATCTCTCTGCAGAGCAGACATAAGTATGATTACTGACACTTCTGCTAACAGTGTGTGAGAAGAGCAGTACAACTGAACAGAGCTTTCAGTGTTATGAGTGGAGGAGAGCTGATAGAAGAATTTTTAATGTGACACAGCTAAGCTCAGCTGTGCTGCCCCTCTCCCACAATTTCTCATGTAGGAGGATAGACCAGGAGATCAGGGCTGTCTTTTTTTCCTTTGTGTGTTGCTGCCTACTTATGATTGGTCAGCATCATGCATGGTAAATAAGTACACACACCCAGTGAAAAATGTCTGATAGCATTCAAATGAACCTTTATTTTTTTAACTCATCAGGTACAAAATACTTTTGATTGTCATTCCTTTTTTTTCAACAAAATTTACAAAACCATTTTTTAGGGACCACATTACATTTGAAGTGACTCTGAAGGGTCTATGTGACAGAAAATACCCACCAATACCACCACCAATATACACTATTCTAAAAACCACATTCAAGAAGTTTATTAACCCTTCATGTGCTTCACAGGAATTTTTAGAATGTGAAATTAAAAAAATTTCAAACAGGAAAAAAATTGTCCCTAAAAATATGTGGGGGAACACCACTTTTTGGGTGCATGACAGGGCTTGCAAAGGAAGGGGCGCCATTTGATTTTTCGAATGCAAAATTTGCTGGAATAATTAGCGGTTGTTATGTCGCATTTGGAGAGTCCCTAATGTGTCTAAACCAGTGTTTCCCAAACTCCAGTCCTCTCGGACCGCACGGGTCATGTTTTCAGGATTTCCTTAGTTTTGTGCAAGTAGTGGAAGTATCATCAAAGCATCAGGAATTGTCTCACCTGTGCAACACTATTGTTAGTTATAGTTATTATTAAGGTTGAAGGAAGACTATATGTCCATCTAGTTCAACCCATAGCCTAACCTAACATGCCCTAACATGTTGATCCAGAGGAAGGCAAAAAAAAACCCATGTGGCAAAGAGTAAGCTCCACATTGGGGAAAAAAATTCCTTCCCGACTCCACATACGGCAATCAGACTAGTTCCCTGGATCAACGCCCTATCAAGGAATCTAGTGTATATACCCTGTAACATTATACTTTTCCAGAAAGGTATCCAGTCCCCTCTTAAATTTAAGTAATGAATCACTCATTACAACATCATACGGCAGAGAGTTCCATAGTCTCACTGCTCTTACAGTAAAGAATCCGCGTCTGTTATTATGCTTAAACCTTTTTTCCTCCAAACGCAGAGGATGCCCCCTTGTCCCTGTTTCAGGTCTATGATTAAAAAGATCATCAGAAAGGTCTTTGTACTGTCCCCTCATATATTTATACATTAAAATAAGATCACCCCTTAGTCTTCGTTTTTCCAAACTAAATAGCCCCAAGTGTAATAACCTATCTTGGTATTGCAGACCCCCCAGTCCTCTAATAACCTTGGTCGCTCTTCTCTGCACCCGCTCCAGTTCAGCTATGTCTTTCTTAAACACCGGAGACCAGAACTGTGCACAGTATTCTAAGTATTGTAATCCTGAAAACATGACCTGGGGGTCCGTGGAAACCCCTCCCCCACAAGTGACACCATTTTGGAAACTAAACCCCTCAAGGAACTTAACTAGATGTCTGGTGAGCGCCTTGAACCCCCAGGAGCTTCATAGAAGTTTATAACATTGAGTCGTGAAAATAAAAAAAATCCCATTTTTCCCACAAAAATGGTTTAGCCCCAAATTATGCATTTTCACAAGGTTAACAGGAAAAATTACACCATACAATTTGTTGTGCAATTTCTCCTGATTATGCCGAAACCCCGTATGTGTAGGAAAACTACTGATTGGGCGCACAACAGGGCTTGGAAGGGACGGAGTGACATTTGACTTTTAGAAAGCAAAATTTGCTAGAATAATTAGTGGACATCATGTCACTCTTGGAGAGCCCCTCATGCGTCTAAACAGTGTAAACCCCAGACAAGTGATAACATTTTGGAAACTAGACCCCCTTAGGGAATTTATCTAGATGTGTGCTGAGCATCTTGTGCTTCACAGATGTTTATAACGTAAAGCTGTGAAAATGTAAAAAAAATCAAATTTTTCCCACAAAAATTATTTTAGCCCCAAATGTTATATTTTAACAAGGTAACAGGAGAAATGGACCCCAAAATTTGTTGTATAATTTCTCATGAGTACGCCGATACCCCATATGTGGTAAAAATTCTTTTGAGGCACAGTGCAAAGCTCAGAAGAGTAGAAGCGCCATTTTGGAGTTTAGATTTTGCTGGAATGGTTTGAGGGGGCCATGTCACATTGGCAGAGCCCCTGAGGTGCCAGAACAGCAGAACCACTAATAAGAGACACCACTTTACAAACTATACATTTCAATGAATTAATCTAGGGGTGCAGTGATCATATTGACACCACAGGTGGGTCACAGAATGTATGCCATTGGGCAGTGAATAAAAAAAATAATTACATTTTACCAACAAAACTTAGTTTTAGTTCCAGATTTTACATTTTTACAGTGAGAAATAGGTAAAAATAGCACAAAAAATTGTCCCACAATTCCTGCTGAATGTAGAAACACTCTATATATGGCTGTACAGTACTACTTAGCCACACGGCGAGACTCTGGAGGGATGGACAGAACGCTGTTTGACTGCTGGAGCACAGATTTTCCTAGAATAGTTTGCGGACTCCATATATAGCGCTTCTAGGTGCTAGAAGAGTAGCATTTTCATCAAGTGACCCCATTTTGGAAATTATACCCCTTTTGGAATTTATCTGCAGGTTTAATGAGAATTTTGATTCCATGGGTGTTTTCCAGACACAAGCAGCAGTGGATGTTGAAAATGAGTGAAAATTGCAAATTGCCATTGTAGTGACCAGTATGTTGTAGTGACCAGTACGTTATGTCCAGCTCATGCTTCTGGAGACATGCACTAAATTGGGCGAGTTCTCATAACTACAGAAATGCCAAACATGTGGACGCTAACTGCGGTTTATGCACACTGTGGTGTTCAGGAAAGAGGGGGCATTTGGATTTGGGAGCGCAGAATTCGCTGGATTTTTTGGTGGGAAACGAGGAGCTATAGCGTTTTCCCAGAGCCTTTGTGCTACCAGAAATGTGGAAGCCCTTATATTTCCAATGACAGATGACAGACATAAGTGGGGACTTGCTTTTTTTGTGGATTGATTTGAAGTTTTTGTTAGGAACATTTTACATATCATTTAGGATCACATTTATCCGACATTCTATTCTGCGCACTCTGGATTTCCATCTAAATTTCTGTGTGAAGTGATTCAGATGAACCCCAGAGGGAGCTACTCCCTATAATGAGGAAGCAGTTACTCTGGACTGCTTCAGGTCAGTACGATTACAGTGATACTCCAGTTATATTTTATTATATTTTGGCGCTTTTACACAATAAAAAACAATTTAAAGTATTTTTACACATTTGTTTTTAATTTTTTTTTTTAACTTTTTTACTTTGTCCCACTATGGGACTTTCACTGAGTTCTGGGTGTCAGCTGTGTTCAGTGATCACACTCGCACAGCACCTGTGTGTGGGCTATTGACATGACGTATCCATACTGTAGGGGTTTCACTCGCTCAGGTGCGACGGCTCACACTCAGGAGGCACGTTCCATTAAAAGTTCACAGGGTTTATTGCTCCATAAACCACATAGCAAAACAGAAAACAAATAGCCTTTAGCTCAGGAAAAGGAAAAACAAGTGTCCAGTCCTTCAGGCTCAGTCCTGGAGCCTTAACACACTCTGGAGGCTAACACCTCCACACATATACCTCCTGTGTTAAACATTAGCCTTTCTTTTATAGGTCTAACCACACCCAGGAACCCATCACATGATTAGACATGTGGTTATGACATCACCACAGGTCCTGAAACACACATAGATAGGCATGGTTATGTCACAGCGACAAGCCACCTATCTCCTGTCGACTATACAACCTTTAGCCACGCTACAATACGTACAAGATCGTTAAGTACCAGGCGACTTTGACGTATGGATATGCCCAAGGTCATAAAGTAGTTAATATCTCCACAATGGAGAGGCAAAAAAAATAATTCTTTTATACTTTTTAAAAAGGATATTCAAAAGTTAGAATCAGTTCAAAGACGGACAACTAGATTATCACAAGGGATGGAAGGCCTCTCATATGAGGAGAGGTTGAAAAAGTTGGGCTTGTTTAGCTGAGAGAAAAGACGCCTCAGAGGGACGTGTGTGGCCAGCATAAAACACTGGCACATGACTTACTGCGACCAAAGACCATACTGATGAATAGGGATTAATGATGGGCGAGTAGCATTGTTGCTTTGGGGAACTCCGAGTATTTGTGAGTGCTCGGAGATTTAGTTTTAGTTTTTGTAGACGCAGCTGAATGATTTACGGCTGATTGCCAGCCTGAGTACATGTGGGGGTTGCCTGGTTGCTAGGGAATCCCCTTATGTATTCAAGCAGTCTAGCAGCCGTAAATCATGCAGCTACCTCGACAAAAACTAAATCTCCGAGCAGTCACAAACACTCGGAGACCACCGGAGCATGCCATGCTCGGGGGGAAAACCCGAGCAACGAGTATAGTCACTCATCACTACTAGGGATCACTTATTACGGGTGGAAAAAGGTGATTCCAGCAGATAAACAGGAAAGGGTTCTTTACAGTTAGAGCAGTAAGACTGTGGAATGCCGACCACAAGAGATAGTAATGGCAGACTCTATAACAGCTTTTAAAAAAAAAGCTGGATGATTTCCTTGATACATATAACATTGTGGGATATAGTTAAATTAGTGGCAAAAGGTTGAACTTGATGGACCTAGGTAGTTTTTTTCAACCTACGTAACTGCGTAACTTTCCAGCAACTACTACATCCTGTATCCATTTCAACATGAAAAATTTGGTGAAAGATCCTCCTTAAGCAAAGGAATCTAACCGACTTGATACGGGGTCGAGTGACGTAAAAAATAAATAAAACTACTCTTTTTCATTTATTTCTCTAGACAAACCACCAATTTTTGATGCCAGCAAACTTTTGGACATTGAGCTAGAAATGGTGAGCAGCTTTCTTCATATTTCAAGCAATACTGTATACATGTCACGGGCAGACAGACATTAGAAACCTCTGTGAAAGAACAGTATGTGAGCCCCTGTTATCTTAATAAACCCATTTTTTTTTTTATTTCTCACAGTCCATCAGTAATTGTGAGCTCTGAAGTTTATTCGCTCATGCCCTTAAAGAGAACCTGTCAGCAGGATTTATCATTATAAAGTATTGCTATATTGGCACTATTACACTGATTAACCCCTTTCCAACATCGGGCATATTAGTATGCCGACATAGGACTCCCTCTCTTGGATGTAGGCTCAGGCGGGGAGCCCACATCTTTCCTGGCACATGTTAGCTGTTTGGAACAGCTAACATGTGCCCGGAACAGCCGCTAGTGGAATCGCGTTTCACCCTTGGCTATTAACCCTTTAAATACCGCTGTCAAACGCTGACAGCGGCTTTTAACAAGCGATTCCGTCCATCGAGCTGGAAGTCCACCCACCGGCGCGGGTCACCTGTTCATTGGCATGACAATCAGAGGTCTCCTCTATGGTTGTCACTGCCGGCTTGCTGTGAGCGCCGCTCAGTGGTCGGCACTCATTGCAAGTGAGTAATTCAGCTACATAAAGGCTATCGGGTCATCGCCTATATGTAGCAGAGCCAATTAAGTTATGGCATCTTTTAGTCTCCCATGAAGACTATTGAAGCATGCCAAAAGTAAAATAAAAAAAATATAAAAGTACAAATCACCCCATTCAAAATAAAACCATAAAAAAAGATCAAAAATACACATTTGGTATCTCCACATTCAGAATCGCTCGATCTATCAATAAAAAAAAGATTGCTAAACGGCGCAGTGAGAAAAAAAAGTAAAAACGCCAGAATTACGTTTTTTTGGTTGCCGTGACATTGCATTAAAATACAATAACGGGCGACCAACAGATCATAACTGCATGGTATCATTAAAAATGGGAGCTCAGCACGCAAAAAATAAGCCCTCACCCAACCCGAGATAACGAAAAATGGAGACGCTACGGTTATTGGAAAATGGCACAATTTTTTTTTAACATAGTTTGGAATTTTTTTTCACCACTTAGATAAAAAAAAACATAGACATGTTCAGTGTTTATGAACTCGTAATGACCTGGAGAATCATAATGGCAGGTCAATTTTAGCATTAACTGAACCTAGTAAAAAAGTCAAACAAAAAACAAGTGTGGGATTGAACCTTTCTTTTGCAATTTCACCGCACTTGGAATTTTTTTTCCTTTTTTCTAGTACATGACATGGTAAAACCAATGGTGTCATTCAAAAGTACAACTTGTCCTCACTTGGCCATTTTGACCAAAAAATAAAAAATGTATGGCTCTGGGAAGAAGGGCAGCAAAAAATGAAAATGCAAAACCAAAAATACCTCTGGTCGTTAAGGGGTTAAATTGATGCCTTTGTTGAAAGAATCTGATGAGTGGTTCATTTTTACATGAGGAGCCTAATGAGAAATCATGCGTTACATGGTGAATATTAAGAGGCCTGTGTCCATCTAATGCGCTGATCTGCCAGATCTGTATATTGTAGCATCTCTGTACAAGGTCACATAGAGGTCTTGTTTTAACCTTTTTAAATTTCACACAGAAACAAACCGCAGTCTGAAAATCAATTCCAAGCTCCAGAAAACAAGCACAGTCTGTAATTGTGAAATCCTCTATTAATCAGGAGCAATTTTTCTGTCCTTTTTCACAGGCTTTCTTTGTAGGCCCTGGAAACGATTTAGGAAAACCGATTCCCATTCAGAAAGCTGATGAGCACATTTTTGGCATGGTGCTGATGAATGATTGGAGTGGTAAGACTTTCAGGAGTCATATTTTATTACAGAAACTTCTAATCAGAGAGACGATAAGTTAAAAAAAAAAAAAAAATGGTGATGGGAACATCCGAACGTTCATTAGTGTTTACCACTTGTGGGTTCTGAGCTCTCCATTGTCAACGTCTGTTTTTAGTGGCTACTTATGGGGGGTCCATATATTGATGATCACGGAATAAGGAAACTTCTAAGGCTAGTAACGTATCTGTCTGCATTTATGCAATGTTGCTATAAATCATAGACAGACATGGCAAGGTTAAAGCACTACTCCAGCATTATTTTTATTTCAGTGCTATAGTGGTGCCACTAATGTTAGTTCCATGATCCTAATCTTATACTTACAAGCCGCCGTCTTCAGCGCTTCTTGGCGTCGCTCTGGTCCCGCGCCTCCATCTTGTGACCGCAACTTCTGTCTGGAAGTCAGAGGTAACGATCACAAGCTCTCGGTGGAAGTCAAAGAGAGCCTCTTTCTGGCTTCATTCTGGACTTACATTGAGAAGTGACCTGTAACTCGTCCAGCAAATAGTGGACCAATCCGGTAGATCACAACTTGCAGAAGATGACTGGTGTGGAGCCCATAACGGATGAAGACGGCAGCTGGTGGTAAGTAGAAGTCCAGGGGCAGGGAACTTAGATTGGTGACACCACTGGCAGGGGTATAACGATTATGGTCGCAAGGGGTGTGAACGTAACTTGGCGTAAATGTAGATTGTATCAGTACGGAGCATTGGTTTTAACACGAAGCATTCATACAGAGATTATTTCTGTAATTCAGACGATATCATATCTATATTTTAATAGTTTTTTTTTTTGCTAAACATGAAGGAAATATTTGCTGATTATGGGCTTAACTTTTTTACAACCAATAGGTGGCGCTATGAGATCTCTGTATAATGCTAAATGTGTCAAATAAGTACAGATGGGTGGAGAACGCAGTGCAACTTCACTAACATTGTAATTATTGATCTTTAAAGCTGAACGTAAGAGGTACTTTTATTATATTAGAAAATTGCATTATGAGATGTTTTATAGTATATTGCTCTTAATAGAATCTATACTCTGTAATTAAAAGCTATAATGTGGTGATTTGCTTAGGCTGCGTTCTTATATGGCATCTTAACATCCTGGAAACAGAGGTTGTGTCAGTTTATTGAATGGAGGAAAGAGCCCATCAAGCAGAATTTTGCTTTTGCTCTAAAAGCCAGAATTAGAATTTGAAGGATCTCCTAAAATGAATGAGGCCTCTCTGCTTTTATTGGCATCAGTTAGGCAATGATCTGTTTTTCACATTAAGGGCTCATACCCAACAGCGTTAATAAAATCGGTCCGATGTTGTTCCTGAAAAGTTGGGACGTGTGTCATGCGAATAAAATGCGATTTTTCTCACCTTCCATCTGTACAACATTTGCATGACTTGCATATGGAATCCGTATGCAATGCGATGTTAACATTAGCTTTTACATATTCTCTGTCATTTAAAGATAGTTTTCTAACAAAATATTCTTCAATACATAGGTAGAAATATGTGAGTGAGATATACATTACTTTGCGTGTGTAGCTTACCATGTATTTAAGTCAGAAATAAATAGCTTAAAGAAAAAAATGCTGTGTGGTCCTCCCAAATTTTAATAACCAACAGAGGGGGAACAGACAGCTGGGGGCTGATGTGTATAGCCTAGGAAGGGGGTAATACTCGTAGAGCTTCCCAAGCTATTTAATATCAGCTCACAGCTGTATACTTGGCCTTTACTGGTAATTAAAATGAGGGACCTCAAAAAAATTGTAGGGCCAACATCTAATTAATAACCAGCAAAGGCAAGGCAGAGAGTTGTGGACTGATATTAATAGGCTAGGAAGGGGCCATGGATATTGGCCCTCTCCCTGACTTAAAACATCAGCTCTCAGCCACCCCAGAAATGGCATATCCATAAGATGCACCAATTTTGGAGCTTAGCCTTCATTCTTCCCACTTACCTTGGTGCAGTGGGAAATGGGGTAATAGCATTGGGGTTGATATCACCTTTGTATTGGCAGTTGACATCAAGCCCAGGGACTAGTAATGGAGAGGGATCTATAAGACTCCCCCATTAATAACCAAATAGTCAAATTGTAAAAAAAACAACACAGCCTGAATAAAGTCCTTTTAGTTGAAATAAACACCCCCTTTTACCCATTTATTATTGAAAAATTAAAAATAATGAACCATTATATTCCTCACCTGTCCGACGAGAAGAAAATCCATTTGTCCTGCAATGAGTCTGTAGCTCTGCTACATCTAGATGCCATACTGAACATTGACATGATGCAAACGGTTAACCTGACATCCAGCAGAGACACTGAGCTGCGTGTGATAGTGCTGCATCAGTTTCTTGCACTGACATGAATAAGGTAAATGGAGTTCATAGTCGATTAACTCAGATCACCTCACTGTCGTCACCACTAGTGTTTTCTATTATTCCTTTTAGAAATCTGTGACTATATTGACAGTTGCATGCAGCATGCGTGATTTGCATCCGTAAATCGTACTGAACTTGGCCATCCAAGTTTATGGGTTAATGGAAAACATTGCGATTTTCACAGACTGACACAATGGAGAAGACGGAGAAAATGTTTTTCCCATCTTCTCCACATCTGGGAAGAAAATTGGATCACACTGCGATCCCTCTGATCTGGGCTTGATCAAACGGTGATTACCATAATCAACCCGATTCTCTCAGTTGTGAGAAAATACCGTCCTGTGAGGCAAGCCTTACTGATTCTCCACCCACTCTGACACTGGCAGCACTGATTGGACAATGCCAGATTATGTAGGAACACCCATTGACAATATGTTCAAAAATTCTTTGAGGAATTACAGATAAAGTGTACGATAATGAGTTACAAGAAAATATACTAAAGAATTGTTATTTCTTGAAAAATTCATGTATTTACTAAAAGAGAAATGTCGGGAGAACTAACAGGTCCTCAAGTACTGTAGATCTTAGGAGCTGTGGCAATAGGAAAGCGCCGTGCCACTTCATCTCCTGTTACCTTTCAGAGGCTGCATCGTTTGGAATAATCAGGAGTGAAGTGGTACAGCGCTCTCCTAGCCTTGCTGTCACTTAAAGTGAACCTGTCACCAGGTTTGGCCGATAAGAGATCTGACCATCACCTTTCAGGGCTGATATGCAGAATTCTAAAATGCTGTATATCTGCCCCCAACCTGACCTGGAAGAGAAGAAAACAATTTATTATACTCCCCTGCGGGGCAGTCCAATGGGTGTCGCTCATCTGCTTGCGATACCTCCCTCCTGCTTGCTTCATGTGTATGATGCGTCTCCTTGGTCCTTGCGCAGGCATACTTCTCTGCCCTGTTGAGGGCAGAGCAAAGTACTGCAGTGCGCAGGTGCCGGGCCTCTCTGACCTTTCTCGGCGCATGCGCACTGCAGTACTTTGCTCTGCCCTCGACAAGGCAGAGAAGTACGCCTGCGCAGGAGCGCAATGCCGAGGAGACTGTGTGGATGACGAAGGGACGCATCAGCCACACGAAGCAAGCAGGAGGACGGGGATCGTAACAAGATGGGAGGCGCCGGACCAAGACCAGCGACGCCCATCGGACCTGAGCGCCCCACAGGTGAGTATAAAAAGTTATTTTTCTTCTCTTACAGGTCAGCTTGGGGGCAGATATACAGCATTATAGAATGCTGTATATCAGCCCTGAGAGGTGACAGCCATATCTCTTATTGGCCAAAACTGATGACAGGTTCCCTTTAATTTGTGGGGATAACATGAGTCCAACTCCTGCAAGGCCATTTTTAGCATATCCTGTTTAATAAAAAGCAGGGGTGGAGAATCTTTTTTTTTTTCTGCTAAGGGCCATATGGATTTGTATACGATCATTCCGGTCAAATATTTAATTAACTGACGCCTAATGGGATGGCTGCAGCTGCTTCTCTTTGCTGCGGTTGTGATGTTAGGTGGTATGGATGATGTTGAAATTCATAACTTCTTTTCCAGATTTGCATCCGTCTGGAGCATGGTGACTCTTTTTGAACTTGCAGCAATAAGTCATACTGAACCAGAGGCGTAGCTAGGGGTTCAGCTCAGGGAGGGCAAAACATGTGAGTGGGCCCCTAACAGGCGGACATATCATTACTGCAACCTATGCGGCAGCACATGGGCCCAAGAGATAAGGGGGCCCATTTCTACCTCTAAATAAGGTGCAATTTTGTATTTTTAGGAGCTCTTGGGCTGCAAAGGGCCCATATATTGTTCTTGCACATGGGCCCTTTTCTGTCTGTGTCAGCCTGTGGCCCTTAACCAGGTAACCATGATTATAACTGCGGTGGGTATAGGGAAACCTCAGGAGATGACCGCACTGATATTGAAAATAAATCTCTATTCAATGACCAGTATTGATATTACTGCCATACGGTGACATATAGTGGTAGATACCAGTCCTGCATGACAGATAGAGATCACAGTACACTTCTAGATGGTGACTTACCGCTGACATTTTTTCTGATGGAATTGTTCATTTTTCCCATCTTTTTGATCTGGCCCAGACCGACATGTCGACTTCTCCAGCCAGGACTCGTCTGCAGAGATCACAACAAAGACACATTTCACTTCACACATTTCCAGCCCCATGACATCTATTCCCAACCTGCACAAACTGCTCATCCTGCTGATTCCAATGCTGAGCCGCTGCTGCCGTATGTGTCCCTATTACTGAACCTGCTGTGTGGTACAATAACGGCTCCTCTTAGTGCCCTACATAGTAATGATGCCACTGTGCCCTCACATAGTAATAATCCCTGTTCTGTCCTCACTAGCTGAGGCAGGCTCATACGTAGCTATACAGTCAGCTAAACCGCTATACCGGGGTCCAATAGGGAGACTGTGGTTGAGTCTGTGCTTTATTAAACGTAGTGGTATATTGATGCGGTGAAACTGTGAACAATGTTATACATAGTATCAGTGCATGGTATAGAACAGATACATAATACACATGATATACATTATGCATAACATTTAGAAGGCTAGAAACTGAACTGGGAGTACAACTGGCTAGGCTAGGCTAATATGGAGCAGAAATATCTATAGGAAGCATAAAGACATACCGGCAATGCAATCGCAAGGGGGATGAAGTGAAGCGTCTTTCCTTGAAGGCAGACTGAGGAAAGTGAAAGGAAAAAATGGAGGGAAATGGAGGCTGAGCTACCATAATGCATTGCAAAGGAGGAGGAGAATCAGACATGGATAATACAAACACAGAAGATTTAACTGTCAACATAACTCTGACCGCTAGAGGGAGCCAAAGCACTAAAAACAAATAAAGATATGAACATCTATACTGAGAAACCTGCAATTACGCAAACAGATAATCAGGGTAACAATATTAGATGGCGGAGACAGAACAATCCCGCTTCTGTGCTCTCTAGATGGTAAAATTGCTCCTAGAAAATATTAATTTCCTGTACATGTGCCCTCCATATTTTGTCCCTAGAAAGTAATAATACTCCATGTGCAACTTTGATGGTCACAATACTGAGTGCCCCTCTTTATAATAATTTTTAAGTGCCCACTTAACATTTTTATAAGGTTCCCCATGTACAACTCCTCTATACACAGTGTGGTGGGCCCACAGATCACCTATACACCATATAGTGATCCCACAGCTCCCCTACACACTGTATAATGCTGACAGAGCTCCACTATACATAGTATAATGAGACAACTTCTCCCCTATACACAGTATAATGCCCCCACAGCTTTCTTATACACAGTATGATGGGTCCACAGCTCTCCTATACACAGCATTATAGGCTCACAATTGCCTTATACACAGTATAATGCTCCCACAGCTATCTCATACACAGTATGGTGAGCGCACAGCTCCCCCATACACCGTATGATGATCCCACAGCTCCCCTATACATAGTATGATAGGCCCACAGCTTCCCTATACACAGTATAATGGGCCCACAGCTCCCCTATGCACAGTATAATGCTGACAGAGCTCCAGTATACACAGCATAATTCCCTCACAGCTTCCTTATACATAGTATGATGGGCCCACAGCTCCCCTACATATAGTATGATGTCCCCCAGATTTACCCTATACATAGAATTATGTCCCCGCTGCTGTCCCAAACACAGTAGAATGACTCCCACAGTAGTCTTCACGTTTTATATTGTCCCCCACATAGTATATTTGCCCTCACAGTAGCCTCAACAATGTTTATTGGTCCTCACAATAGCCCCCATACTGTTTAATGTCCCTCACACTTCATAATAGCTGCCACGGTAGTCTCCACACATTGAGGGCCATGCACAGTAGTTCACACTGTATAATGGCCCTCTCATTAGCTCCCACACTGTATAATGGCCCCCACTGTAGTCCCCACACTTTATGGTGGCCCCCTACAGTGGTTCCCACACTGTATATGGGCTCCCACATTGTATGATGGCCCCCACACTGTACAGTGACTCTCGTTAGCTCACATTCTGCGCATGCGCTGGTGACTCAGCCAGTGCATCACCCAGCTGTTCTGTAGACGACAGGCTTAAAGAAACCTGTGGTCTACAAAACAGAGCAGTAGTGCAGGGAGATCATGTCACCCTGATCTACTGCAGAGCTTAAAGGGACCCTGTCATGTAAAGTAATGCTATTAACCTGCAGATATGGGGTTAATGTGCAGGTTAATAGCGTTCTGACACCGTATGGTGCCCACAATGAGCGCCCCCGTTGGAGGGAGGAAATTAACTTTATTCCTCCCAGCAGTCTTGCTCTTCCAGTCAAAGAGGCGGCTCCAATGCTTTTCAGTCACCGCTCTGTGTATAAAGAGCAGCCACTGTAACTGATGCCCTGGGACAGACTGACAGCCGGTTCAGCACCGTCTGTTATCCAGTATCTAGGTTTCAATGCTTCATAAGTGCCTGCTTAATATTTAGGAGTCCCCCTATGTACAGTAATAATGGCCCCAGCATCGCTGATGAGAGCAGGAGGTCATGTGACGATTTTCTTCTATTGAGTGAAGTCAAACTTGTCTAGTCAATACGTGCAAATAGCAAACGTGGTCGCATGACTGCCTGATCGCACCAATGGTTTTGGGGTCTCATGACGGCAGGCGCACCCCATCATGATTTGGCAGTCTGTAGTCTCAGAGTGACTGCAAACAGTCATCCCAAGCATTTAATAACTTAATAAGTAATTTATTCTTATAACATAGAATGCAGCCCGTGGTTACTGTATTGTTATACTTGTTAGGGGGAAGACAGATGGACGTATTTCTCATGTGAGGATCGCATCACAATCCTCGGACTGACCGTCAGTTCTCCTGACCTGAGCACGACAGCTGCATAGTAATCTATCACGCTGTCACGCTCATTGCAGGAGCGGTACTGGCCAGTCTGAGGATTGCAATGCGATACTTGCATGAGTTATACAGCGTCTGTCTGCGCCCTTATGCTAATACTTATCCTTGTTATAGTAATACTGAAATATTAACCTATTAGTAACGTAGTCATGCTATTAACCTGCATTGTTATGCTTGTTATACTAATACTTATAAAAAACCCAGCTCGCAAGTATAAAAAGCCCCCGACCTCCCCATCTCCAGCCCCCCAGACATCAACTATTATATGATGGAGTGCATATAATCTCCATTAAACAGTATAATAATAATCAGCCCCCCACTTCCCTGTGCCCCCTCACCCGTTTCAGCCCTCACAATACCCTCAAAGTCTCACATTCACCCCCCAGTACCCTGTTCCCCTCCCACAATACCACCATCCTCTTTCACCTTTACCCCACAATGCCGTCCCCCTTGCTCACCCCAACACCCACAATAACCCCCATCCTCTTACATTTACCCCACAGTGCCCTGTCCCTCTTGCACACCCCAACACCCACAATAACCACCATCCTCTCACAGTTACCCCACAGTGCCCTGTCCCCTCCACCACTTCAGCCCCCACAATACCACAATCCTCCCACATTCACCCCCACAGTGACCATGATATGCTTAAATCGAATTACTCTAATAAATTCCATCCCCACTCACTGATGAAGTTTTCAGGCAGTGAGGAGAACCAGGATGTGTCCAGATAGATGCTGGAGGGCACTAGGACCCAGCGTGCCTCAGCCAATCCAAGCTGCACAGCCAGAAAGTAACTGCAGCTGCTGCCAGCCCAGCCAGGAAGAGACCACATCACACTCTGCACGGAGGGAGGCTCTGCAGCCTGCCACTGTGCGGAGTCTATCAGACAGGGGAGCTGGCATTGTGCTGCTCTCTCCCTGACACCTCAGACGCAGCAGTGGATCTCCCGGTGGGCCCCTTCAGGTGACTGGGCCTGGGGCAATGGCCCTCTCTGTCCCCCCAGTAGCTACGCTACTGTACTGAAACACAGATGTATATTACACTGCAGGTCTCCTCACAGTGAGAAATTCATCACTGCTCACGTTACATTTATAGAACTTAGCAGTGGGAGACCTGCAGTATACATAACCTAGTAGACATTGAGACTGCTGTATATACATCACATAAGAGACATTGTGACTGCCGTATACATCACATATGAGACACAAAGGCTGCTGTATACATAAACTAGGAGATACCAAGACAACTGTATATACATTACAGGAGATATGGGGCTGTGGTATAGAGCAGGGGTGTCAAACTGCATTCCTTGAGGGCTGCAAACAGGTCATGTTTTCAGGATTTCCTTGTGTTGCACAGGTGATAATTTAATCACCTGCACAGAATGATTCCATCACCTGTGCAATACTAAGGAAATCCTGAAAACATAACCTGTTTGCAGCCCTAGAGGAATGCAGTTTGACACCTCTGGTATAGAGATCATAGGAGATAATGAGGCTGCCTTATTTATGTCACTGGACACACTGGGGCTACAGTATAGACATCACGGGAGACAAGTCAGTGCAGTATAATCATCACAGAAGATATGGGGCTGCAATATAGACATCACATGACACATAGAACTGCAGTATACACATCATAGGAGATTCTGGAGCTGCAGTATACAGAAGCTTGGTGTCACTCGGTCGAAGCGTTGAGGTGGTGGTGGAACAGTGTGTAATCCCCAGAATCATAGGTTGATTAATAGTGTTGAGCGATACCGTCCGATACTTGAAAGTATCGGTATCGGATAGTATCGGCCGATACCCGAAAAGTATCGGATATCGCCGATATCCGATACCAATACAAGTCAATGGGACACCAAGTATCGGAAGGTATCCTGGTGGTTCCCAGGGTCTGAAGGAGAGAAAACTCTCCTTCAGGCCCTGGGATCCATATTAATGTGTAAAATAAAGAATTAAAATAAAAAATATTGATATATTCACCTCTCCGGCGGCCCCTGGACATCACCGCAGGTAACCGGCAGGCTTCTTTGTTTAAAATGAGCGCGTTTAGGACCTGAGAATGACGTCGCGGCTTCTGATTGGTCGCGTGCCGCTCATGTGACCGCCACGCGACCAATCAGAAGCCGCGACGTCATTCGCAGATCCTAAATTCCTAGAATGAGGAGTTTAGGACCTGAGAATGACGTTGCGGCTTCTGATTGGTCGCGTGGCGGTCACATGAGCGGCACGCGACCAATCAGAAGCCGTGACGTCATGGAAGTCCCTAAACTCGCTCATTTTAAACAAAGAAGCCTGCTGGTTACCAGCGGTGATGTCCAGGGGCCGCCGGAGAGGTGAATATATCAATATTTTTTATTTTAATTCTTTATTTTACACATCACTATGGATCCGATACCGATTCCCGATACCACAAAAGTATCGGAACTCAGTATCGGAATTCCGATACCGCAAGTATCGGCCGATACCCGATACTTGCGGTATCGGAATGCTCAACACTATTGATTAATTCACCACATACTCTTGAGTGAAGAAAGCAAATTACTTTATTGATGTACAGCAAACATGCAGAAAAACCATAGGTGGTGTTGGTGAGAAGGTGAGCTGGCCAGATGCCACTAATACAGGCGCGAGAGCGCCGCATAAACTTGTCCTCTGAAGCAAGTGTTGTGACAAAGACCAAAAAAGGGTTGAAACGTTTCATGTCTACTATTGCATGTAGAAGTTCGGTCACCTATGGTCAAAATTACGGTTATTGTGAACAGTTAAGCAAGTTGAAGATGAAATGATCTCTAAAACAGGTAAAATTAAAGATGTCACATTTCCTTTGTATTTTAAGTAAAAAAATATACATATTGTAATTTTTTTACATTTTAAAAATTTCAAAAAGTAAAATGGGCCAAAGCAAAAGTTTGGGTACCCTGTACAGATAGTACCTAGAAGCAGCCCATTTGAGAGGATCACAGCTTGTAAACACTTTTTGTAGTCAGCAAAGAGTCTTTCAATTCTTGTTTAAGGGATTTTCCTCCATTCTTTCTTGGAAAATGTTTCCAGTTCTGTGAGATTCCTAGACACAGACTAGACACAGTTTTTTAATGGTGTTCTGATCAGGGGACTGTGAAGGCCATTGTAAAACCTTCAGCTTGCTCCTTTTGATGTAGTCTATTGTGGATTTTGATGTGTGTTTCTGATCATTATCCATTTGTAGAAGTCATCCTCTTCTCAACTTCAGCTTTTTTTTACAGAAGGTGTTATGTTTGCATCAAGAATTTGCTGAAATTTAATTGAATCCATTCTTACCTCTACCTGTGAAATGTTCCTGCGTCATTGCCTGCAACACACCCCAAAGCATAATTGATCAACCCAACTCTTAATGGTTGGCGAGATGTTCTTTTCCTGAAATTCTGTACCCTTTTTTCTCCACACATACCTTGATCATTGTGTCCAAAAAGTTCTATATTAACGTCATCGGTCCACAGTACTTGTTTCCAAAATGCATCAGGCTTGTTTTGATGTTCTTTTGCATACTTCTGACACTGAATTTTATGGTAAAGATGCAGGAGAGGTTTTCTTCTGATGGCTCTTCCATGAAACACACATTTGTGCAGGTGTCTCTGAATAGCAGAACAATGTACCACAACTTCGGAGTCTGCTAAATCTTTCTGAAGGTCTTTTGCAGTCAAGCGGGGGTTTTGATTTGCCCCTCAAGCAATCTTACGAGCAGCTTTCACTGAAAGTTTGCTTGGTCTTCCAGACTATATTTTGACCTCCACTGTTATGGTTAACTGACATTTCTTAATTACATTTCGAACTGAAGAAAGGGCAACTTGATAACGCTTTGCTATCTTCTTATAGTCTTCTCCTTCTTTAGAAATAAAAATGGTGGAAGTCCACAGAGTGCTAGACAAATGCTTAGAGCCCATGGCTGCAGTTTTTTTGGCACAAGGTTAGAGGAGGCTAGATTTTTATAAAGCTGGGAAATTTGCATGACCTGGCCTTTCCTACCGATAATGATGACAAGCCCTAGCATTAACAGGCTAAATAAGGTCTGAAACCTTGGAATGAGCACACAAGTCTCCTAGAGTGCCCAAACTTTGGCACCTGTCCATTTTGCTTTTTGTAATTTTTTTTAAATGAAACAAAATGGCTATATATACACATACAGTAGTGGCCAAAAGTATTGACACCCCTGCAATTCTGTCAGATAATACTCAGTTTCTTCCTGAAAATGATTGCAATCACAAATTCTTTGGTATCATTATCTTCATTTAATTTGTCTTAAATGAAAAACACAAAAGAGAATGAAGCAAAAAGCAAAACATTGATCATTTCACACAAAACTCCAAAAATGGGCCAGACAAAAGTATTGGCACCCTCAGCCTAATACTTGGTTGCACAACCTTTAGCCAAAATAACTGCAACCAACCACTTCCGGTAACCATCAATGAGTTTCTTACAATGCTCTGCTGAAATTTTAGACCATTCTTCTTTGGCAAACTGCTCCAGGTCCCTGATATTTGAAGGGTGCCTTCTCCAAACTGCCATTTTTAGATCTCTCCACAGGTGTTCTATGGGATTCAGGTCTGGAGTCATTGCTGGCCACCTTAGAAGTCTCCAGTGCTTTCTCTCAAACCATTTTCTAGTGCTTTTTGAAGTGTGTTTTGAGTCATTGTCCTGCTGGAAGACCCATGACCTCTGAGGGAGACCCATCTTTCTCACACTGAGCCCTACATTATGCTGCAAAATTTGTTGGTGGTCTGCAGACTTCATAATGCCATGCACACAGTCAAGCAGTCCAGAGCCAGAGGCAGCAAAGCAACCCCAAACCATCAGGGAACCTCCTCCATGTTTGACTGTAGGGACCGTGTTCTTCTCTTTGAATGCCTCTTTTTTTCTTCTGTAAACTCTATGTTGATGCCTTTGCCCAAAAAGCTCTACTTTTGTCTCATCTGACCCGAGAACATTCTTCCAAAACTTTTTAGGCTTTTTCAGGTAAGTTTTGGCAAACTTCAGCCTGGCTTTTTTATGTCTCATGGTAAGAAGTGGGTTCTTCCTGGGTCTCCTACCATACAGTCCGTTTTCATTCAGACGCCGACGGATAGTACAGGTTGACACTGTTGTACCCTCGGACTGCAGGGCAGCTTGAACTTGTTTGGATGTTTGTCGAGGTTCTTTATCCAACATCCGCACAATCTTGCGTTGAAATCCTTGTCAATTTTTCTTTTCCGTCCACATCTAGGGAGGTTAGCAACATTGCCATGGGCTTTAACCCCTTTACCCCCAAGGGTGGTTTGCACGTTAATGACCAGGCCATTTTTTACAATTCTGACCACTGTCCCTTTATGAGGTTATAACTCTGGAACGCTTCAACGGATCTTGGCGATTCTGACATTGTTTTCTCAAGACATATTGTACTTCATGATAGTGGTAAAATTTCTTTGATATTACCTGCGTTTATTTGTGAAAAAAATGGAAATTTGGCGAAAATTTTGAAAATTTCGCAATTTTCCAACTTTGAATTTTTATGCAATTAAATCACACAGATATGTCACACAAAATACTTAATAAGTAACATTTCCCACATACCTACTATACATCAGCACAATTTTGGAACTAAAATTTTTTTTATTAGGGAGTTATAAGGGTTAAAATTTGACCAGCAATTTCTCATTTTTACAACACCATTTTTTTTAGGGACCACATCTCATTTGAAGTCATTTTGATGGGTCTATATGATAGAAAATAACCAAGTGTGACACCATTCTAAAAACTGCACAACTGCACCCCTCAAGGTGATCAAAACCACATTCAAGAAATTTATTAACCCTTCAGGTATTTCACAGGAATTTTTTCAATGTTTAAATAAAAATGAACATTTAACTTTTTTCACAAAAAATTTAATTCAGCTCCAATTTGTTTTATTTTACCAAGGGTAACAGGAGAAAATGGACCCAAAAAATTGTTGTACAATTTGTCCTGAGTACACTGATACACCATATGTGGGGGTAATCCACTGTTTGGGCGCATGGCAGAGCTCGGAAGCGAAGGAGCCCCGTCTGACTTTTCAATGCAAATTTGACAGGAATTGAGATGGGACACCATGTTGTGTTGGAGAGCCACTGATGTGCCTAAACATTGAAACCACCCACAAGTGACACCATTTTGGAAAGTAGACCCCCTGAGGAACTTATCTAGATGTGTGGTGAGCACTTTGACGCACCAAGTGCTTTACAGAAGTTTATAATGCAGAGCCGTAAAAATAAAAAATCATATTTTTTTTCACAAAAATGATCTTTTTGCCCCCAATTTTTTATTTTCCCAAGGGTAAGAGAAGAATTTGGACACCAAAAGTTGTTGTATAATTTGTCCGGAGTACGCTGATACCCCATATGTGGGGGTAAACCACTGTTTGGGCACATGGGAGAGCTCAGAAGGGAAGGAGCGCCAATTGACTTTTCAATGCAAAATTGACAGGAATTGAGATGGGACGCCATGTTGCTTTTGGAGAGCCACTGATGTGCCTAAACTTTGAAACCCCCCACAAGTGACACCATTTTGGAAAGTAGACCCCCTAAGGAACTTATCTAGATGTGTGGTGAGCACTGTGACCCACCTAGGGCTTCACAGAAGTTTATAATGCAGAGCCGTAAAAATAAAAAATAAAAAATTTTCTCACAAAAATTATTTTTTACCCCGCAGTTTTGTATTTTCCCAAGGGTAACAGGAGAAATTGGACCCCAAAAGTTGTTGTCCAATTTGTCCTGAGTGCGCTGATATCCCATATGTGAAGGGGAACCACCCTTTGGGCGCATGGGAGGGCTCAGAAGGGAAGGAGCGCCATTTGGAATGCAGACTTAGATGGAATGGTCTGCAGGCGTCACATTGCGTTTGCAGAGCTCCTAATGTACCTAAACAGTAGAAACCCCCCACAAGTGACACCATCTTGGAAAATAAACCCCCTAAGGAACTCATCTAGATTTGTTGTGAGAGCTTTGAACCCCCAAGTGTTTCACTACAGTTTATAACGCAGAGCCGTGCAAATAAAAAATATTTTTTTTTCCACAAAAATTATTTTTTAGCCCCCAGTTTTGTATTTTTCCAAGAGTAACAGTTGAAATTGGACCCTAAAAGTTGTTGTCCAATTTGTCCTGAGTACGCTGATACCCAATATGTGGCGGGGAGCCACCGTTTGAGCGCATGGCAGAGCTCAGAAGGGAAGGAGCATCATTTGGAATGCAGACTTAGATAGAATGGTCTGCAGGCGTCACATTGCGTTTGCAGAGCCCCTAATGTACCTAAATAGTAGAAACCCCCCACAAGTGACCCCATATTGGAAACTAGACCCCCCAAGGAACTTATCTAGATGTGTTGTGAGAACTTTGAACCCCCAAGTGTTTCACTACAGTTTATAACGCAGAGCCGAGAAACTAAAAAAAAAAAATTCCCACAAAAATTATTTTTTAGCCCCCAGTTTTGTATTTTCCCAAGGGTAACAGGAGAAATTGGACCCCAAAAGTTGTTGTCCAATTGTTCCTGAGTACGCTGATACACCATATGTTGGGGTAAACCCCTGTTTGGGCACATGGGAGAGCTCGGAAGGGAAGGTGCACTGTTTTACTTTTTCAACGCAGAATTGGCTGGAATTGAGATTGGACGCCATGTCGCGTTTGGAGAGCCCCTGATGTGCCTAAACAGTGTAAACCCGCCAATTATAACTGAAACATCAATCCAAACACACCCCTAACCCTAATCCCAATGGTAAGCCTAACCACACCACTAACCCTGACACACCCCTGATCCTAATCCCAACCCTATTCCCAACCGTAAATGTAGCCCTAACCCTAGCCCTAACCCTAGCCCTAACCCTAATGGGAAAATGAAAATAAATAAATTTTTTAAATTTTTCCCTAACTAAGGGGGTGATGAAGGGGGGGTATGATTTACTATTTATAGCGGGTTTTTTTAGCGGATTTTTATGATTGGCAGCCGTCACACACTGAAAAACGCTTTTTATTGCAAAATATATTTTTTGTGTTACCACATTTTGAGAGCTATAATTTTTTCTTATTTGGGTCCACAGAGTCATGTGAGGTCTTGTTTTTTGCAGGACAAGTTGACGTTGTTATTGGTAACATTTTCGGGCACGTGACATTTTTTGATCGCTTTTTATTCCAATTTTTCTGAGGCACAATGACCAAAAACCAGCTATTCATGAATTTCTTTTGGGAGAGGCGTTTATACCGTTCCGTATCTGGTAAAATTGATAAAGCAGTTTTATTCTTCGGGTCAGTACGATTACAGCAATACCTCATTTATATCATTTTTTTATGTTTTGGCGCTTTTATACGATAAAAACTATTTTATAGAAAAAATAATTATTTTTGCATCGCTTTATTCTGAGGACTATAACTTTTTTACTTTTTTGCTGATGATGCTGTATGGCATCTCGTTTATTGCGGGACAAGATGACGTTTTCAGCGGTACCATGGTTATTTATATCAGTCTTTTTGATTGCATGTTATTCCACTTTTTGTTCGACAGTATGAGAATAAAGCGTTGTTTTTTGCCTCTTTTTTTTAATTTAGATAAATGTATTTATAGGAAGAAAATTTTTTTTTGGGGGTAATTTTTTTAAACATTTTTTTACACATGCGAATATATATATTTTTTACGCTATAACATTGCCCCGGGGGGGGGGGGCATCATTTAGAAATACACTCTATACATTGCTAATGTGGTAAATGACCATATATATACACACACACACACACACACACTACCATTCAAAAGTTTATGGACTAAATGACTATATATATATATATATATATATATATATATATATATATATATATATATATATATATATATATATATATATATATATATATACTGTATATATATATATATATACATATACACACTACCATTCAAAAGTTTATGGACTAAATGTATGTGTATGTGTGTGTATATATATATATATATATATATATATATATATATATATATATATATATATATATATATATATATATATATATATATACACATACATTTAGTCCATAAACTTTTGAATGGTAGTGTGTAGGTGTGTATATCTATAATATAATGCTGGGAGCGTCACTCTGTCCGAATCCTTTATAGACTGCGCCGGCGCAGTCTGGGCCTCACAGAGTGACGCTCCCAGGAGATCGTGGTATGCGTAAACACTGAACGCACACCACGATCTCCACCGGAGAGTCAGGGACCGCCAGGAGGGTAAGTATATTCACCTGTCCCCCGTTCCAGCGCTGCGTGCGGCTCCGTCTCCCGGGTCCTCTGCTGTGACGTTCCCAGTTCAGAGGGCGTGATGACGCGCTTAATGCGCGCAGCGGTGGAACGGGACAGAAAGGTGAGTATAGCAAGTGCTGGGGGCCTGAGCTAGCGGTGACTCCGGCACCTGACCCCCAGAGCGCGCCGGTGTCCCTGCCTGCTCAGGCCCCCCAGCACTCGGCGCCCAGCGACGATAGGTGAGTATGGTATTTTTTTTTTTTATATATATGGCAGCAGCATACGGGGCATATATAATGGAGCATCTTATGAGGGGCATATAATACAATGGTGGCGCAGTATGGGAGCAGCACATGACAGAACGGGGGCGCAGGATGGCAGCAGCACAGGACAGAATGGGCGCAGGATGGGACCAGCACATGACAGAACAGGGGCGCAGGATGGGAGCAGCACATGAAAGAACGGGGGCACAGGATGGGAGCAGTGTTATGAATTCTGTTGTCAAACTCCCTCCTGTGGTCGTGAATGGTACTTCGGCGAGTTCTGTCTATGGGCTCCCTCTGGTGGCTATGAGTGAAGCTGCTGCTTCTGAGGTTCCTTACACAGGTGACGTGGGTTATCCTTTGGTTGGCTGCTCTATTTAACTCCTCTCAGATCGGTACTCCGTGCCAGCTGTCAATGTTTTTGCATTGGTTCAGTTCGCTCCTCGATCTCTCTGGTGACCTGCCTTCTCCTGCAGAAGCTAAGTTCCTGATAGTCATTATTTGTTCATTGTTTTCTTGTCCAGCTGGTTATCATGATTTTGCCTTGCTAGCTGGAAGCTCTGGGATGCAGAGTGGCCCCTCCGCACCGTGAGTCGGTGCGGAGGTCTTTTTTGCACACTCTGCGTGGTCTTTTGTAGGTTTTTGTGCTGATCGCAAAGTTACCTTTCCTATCCTCTGTCTATTTAGTAAGTCTGGCCTCCCTTTGCTGAAACCTGTTTCATCTCTGCGTTTGTGACTTCCATCTTTACTCACCGTCAATATATGTGGGGGGCTTCCTTTACCTTTGGGGAATTTCTCTGAGGCAAGGTAGGCTTTATTTTCTATCTCTAGGGCTAGCTAGATCTTAGGCTGTGACGAGGCGCCTAGGGAGCGTCAGGAGCGCTCCACGGCTATTTTTAGTGTGTGTGATAGGATTAGGGCTTGCGGTCAGCAGAGCTCCCACATCCCAGAGCTCGTCCTGTATGAGGTTTAACTATCAGGTCATTCCGGGTGCTCCTAACCACCAGGTCATAACAGCCTGTGCATCAGGATCTGTACTCAGACCGCAAAACTCAGATGTGTTAATAGGGTTTATCCATATTTTTTTTTTATTGTGGGCCTAAAAACTAACAGGCAAGTAGATGCCACTTACCTGCCTGTTGTGCCCAGCGCCGATTTCTGCAGGCACAGAGCAGACACAGGCCACTCCTGCCAGTGATTCGGTGACTTCCACTGACCTGACATCAACAAAACAGTGGCCTCTTTCATGCTCTGAACTATTGACAGAGCGTGACTACTGATATTATACTCATTGACATTCAGCTCCCTGCTGCCTAACTGCGGGGAGCACATGACAGAACAGGGGCGCATGATGGGAGCAGCACATGAAAGAACGGGGGCACAGGATGGGAGCAGCACATGACAGAACGGGGGCGCAGGATGGGAACAGCACATGACAGAACGGGCGCACGATGGCAGCAGCACATGACAAAACGGGCGCAGGATGGCAGCAGCACATGACAGAACGGGCGCAGGATGGGAGCAGCACATGACAGAACGGGGGCGCAGGATGGGAGCAGCACATGACAGGATGGGAGCAGCAAATGACAGAGTGGAGGCACAGGATGGGTGCAGAACATGTCAGAATGGAGGCGCAGGATGGGTGCAGCACATGACAGAATGGGGGCGCAAGATGGGTGCAACACATGACAGAATGGGGGCGCAAGATGGGTGCAGAACATGTCAGAATGGAGGCGCAGGATGGGTGCAGAACATGTCAGAATGGGGGCGCAGGATGGGAGCAGCACATGTCACAATGGGGGCGCAGGATGGAAGCAGCACATGACAGAATGGGGGCGCAGGATGGGTGCAACACATGACAGAATGGGAGCGCAAGATGGGTGCAACACATGGCAGGATGGGGGCGCAGGATGGGTGCAGCACATGACAGAATGGGAGCGCAAGATGGGTGCAACACATGGCAGGATGGGGGCGCAGGATGGGTGCAGCACATGACAGGATGGGGACGCAGGATGGAGCAGCACATGTCAGAATGGGGGTGCAGGATGGGTGCAGCACATGTCAGGATGGGGACGCAGGATGGAGCAGCTCATGACAGGATGGGGACGCAGGATGGAGCAGCACATACCAGGATGGAGACCATATACCAATATAGATGCTAGCCACCTGGGCGTAGAACGGGTTCAATAGCTAGTATATATGTGTGTGTATATATATATATATATATATATATATATATATATATATATATATATATATATATATATATACACACACACACACTACCATTCAAAAGTTTATGGACACTTAGAAATGTCATTTTATTTGAAAGAGAAGCAGTTTTTTCCAATGAAGCTAACATTAAATGATTTAGAAATACACTCTATACATTGCCAATGTGGTAAATGACTGTTTTAGCTGCAAACCTCTGGTTTGTAATGCAATATCTTCATAGGTGTATAGAGGCCCATTTCCAACAACCATCACTCCAGTGTTCTTATGGCACTTTGTGTTTGCTAACTGTGTAAGAAGGCTAATGGATGGTTAGAATACCTTTGAAAACTCTTGTGCAAGTACGTTAGCACAGTTGAAAACGGTTTGGCTGATTTGAGAAGTTGTAAATCAGACCTTCCTTTGAGCTAGTTGAGAATCTGAAGCATTATATTTGTTGGTTCCATTAAACTCTCTCAAAATGGCCGGAAAAAAAGCACTTTCATGTGAAACTCGACAGTCTATTCTTGTTCTTAGAAATGAAGGCTATTCCATGCGAGAAATTGCCAAGAAACTGAAGATTTCCTACAATGGTGTGTACTATTCCCTTCAGAGGAGAGCACAAACAGGCTCTAACCAGAGTATAAAGAGAAGTGGGAGGCCCTGCTGCACAACTAAGCAACAAGACAAGTACATAAGAGTCTGTAGTTTGAAAAATTGACGCCTCGCAGGTCCTCAACTGGCAGCTTCATTAAACAGAAACACATGGGCTACTTGCACATTGAACAAGTCTGTAGGAACCTGTTCACACACCAACAAGAAACTTGAAGACACAAAAGAGCACAGTGAGGTCAAAAATACTCTGTTGTAAAAAAAATCACAGTAATAAGCAAGTGCTAGTCAAAAGATGGAAAAAACAGGGTATTTAGTTGATATGTTTTTTTGCAAAAAAAGTATACTAAGCTGCTCCACCAATCGTCAAGGTATACCCATATATGAAAAAGTTTGGGCACCCCTATTAATCTTAAGCTTAATGTTTTATAAAAATTGTTTTTTTTGCAACAGCTATTTCAGTTTCAAATATCTAATAACTGTTGGACACAGTAATGTTTCTGCCTTGAAATGAGGTTTATTGTACTAACAGAAAATGTGCAATCTGCATTCAAACAAAATTTGACAAGTGCATTTTCACCACAAAATGTACGCCGTAAAAACAATTCCCAAAAGCAATGTCAGAATTGTGTGGTTTTTTTTTTCACAATTTCTCTGCACATGGGAGTTTTTTTTTACTTTTTCGAGTACACTATGGTAAAATGAATGGTGCTATTCCAAAGTACAACAAAAACGTCCCACAAAAAGCAAGCCCTCATATGCCTCTGTGGACATAAAAATTAAGAGGGAGGAAAAAAACAGAAACCCAAAAAAAGAAAATGGGCTGCGGTGTGAAGGGGTTCACAATAACAGTAATTTTGATCAGAGGTGCTCAAAATTTTACATGCTCCTGTATGTCGCTCACCTCTCATCATCACCTGGTTTTTCTGCATATTTGCTGTACATCAATAAAGTACTTTGCTTTCGTCAGGTGAATTGCTCAACCTGGGGCTGCAGTATAGACAGCACAGGAGACGCTGGGGCTTCCGCTGCTGTCTTCTTTTGTGGGCCAGGAGGGCAACACGTGATAAGTCTGCCCACAGAGTTTGCACAGACACTGTCACTGACTAGTGTTCAAACGCAATCTTTCAGTGCACATGCCACAGTGTTCACTAGTCAACGCTATATGCGTGCACTTGCAGAGCCAGAAGAAATTAAAGGCCTGGCAACCGTCAAAACGCAGCTGTTGACCTGACCACTACAGTCCCGGGATTCTGTGCTGTGGCCAGAGAAAAGGTAATTGTGGTCACCAAGAAGGAAAAGTCATGGAAATCACAGGATACATAGACATGTTAATGATGTGAAAATGCTAAAAAAATTGAAACAAAACTTTCAATACTTATCAGTTTAAGTATTGTGTACGAGCACCATGTGCAGAAATCTCCTCACTTACACGCTTTGCCTTGACATGTTATCAATGTGGTTATTAATGGTTGTCTGAAAAATGTTCTACCATGCTGAATGCCCTTGGGCCCACAAATCATCATGATCCGCTGCTGGCAGCTCTCTTTCCAATTGCCGATCAATGACTTCCCAATCATAGTCAGATGCTGCAGGCCATGGTAGGACGTTTAGGCAACACCGGCTGCTCACCGTAGCATGAGCAACATGCAGCCTGCAGTTGTGTTGAAAAACCGTTCCTGCGACACTGATTCTACCACCATATCAATGTAACACTGAGCTGTTATTGCACCTGGAATGAAGACTAGGGGATCTGACTACCCAGGAGTAAGACAGGTATGAGGTTTCCTTATAAAGACCTCTTCAGGATGCCGCCGTTCCAACTTCCATTGCTTTCTTGCTCTGCTCCATGATAGATTTTGACAGCAGTGGCGTGAGGTCAATGTAACTGGTCATCTGGCTCATAGCCCAATGTCGTGTAAATGCCCTTTGATGGTTTCTTTAGACAATTATTTGATGCCTTAGGTTTTGTATGTGGCATAAAATTTCAATTCTAGTACACAGTGGTTCAATCATGCAACCACAGCCATTTCTTCAGTGTGTCCCAAGTACTGTTTTTCACTATGACATCGCTGGGCGGCATGTTGCTTGTGCTATTGTGAGCAGGCTGTGTGACCTACCATGGGCTGCAGTTTCTCCAAATTTGTCTCCCATCAAGCACATCTGGGACCTCATTGGTTGGGAGTTACAAAGACAGCAGATATTGATGATTTGCCCAAGTGCATTCAGTATGGCAGAACATTACTCAGACTACCATTAATAACCTCATTGATAGCAGCCAAATCGTGTAAGTGCGGAAACTTATACACGTGGCGCTCATACTTGATACTGAATAAATTGAGATGTTTTGAAAACTTTGTTTCCATTTTCATCATTTGAGTCACTATCATTTCTATTGATCCTGTGATTACCATAACACAACTACTTTTTTGTCTTGTAAATTCAATGTTGAGGAGTGTATGTTTCTAAATCTGACCTGAATTGCAAGTTATTCCACTGAATAACAATTGTTTTTTTTTCCCTCCTCCCATAACTAGCCAGAGACATCCAGAAATGGGAATATGTTCCTCTTGGTCCTTTCTTGAGCAAGAACTTTGCAACCACTATATCTCCATGGGTGGTACCTATGGAAGCCCTCATGCCTTTTGTGCTACCAAACCCAGTGCAGGTGGGTAACTGTGGATGATTTACAGCTCTGTTCTAGTGATACAAATATGTGTAATGAATGATTTGAACAATATAATTTCTAGCATGGTCTCCAAGTCATCCATAAGTCAAGATCTCAGATGCTTCCCATTGCTCACCATCCATTGATTTTTGTCGTATCATCTGCCTGCAGGATCCAGCACCACTGCCATACCTCCAGGATAAGAGTAATTACACATTCAATATTAACTTGTCTGTCTGCCTTCAAGGTAAATTGCATTTTACTAATGATTTTGTGCTATTGATCCATGTGGGTGTTGAGAGAAGCATTTACTGGGTTTATTCTGGGACGTTTACATTTACATGTATTATTCTCTCCCTTCCAATATATGAAGAGACAAGTACTAAGACTCTATATATTTAGAGTCAATCCTCATATGTGCATCTCATGAAAGATTTGCACCCCGTATATGTGCTAGTGATCTCATTACAGAGCATGGCAACAGCAGTAAGAGAGAAGTAAGCATGAATGATAGGTCTTATTGGGCCAGATTATGATTCATTCCAGGTATTATTTTTATTCCCATAGAAAGTATTGCTAAGCACCTTAACCCTATTATCTATCTATATAGACTGGATCAATAACCAGGTTAAAGCAATCACAAATGGGTCATTCTGAAGTTTTCAGAAACCAATAATTATCACGGTTGATTTGGCATTTTGGGGAAGGCTTCAATAATGCCCTCCAGTGAAGATCCCATCACAGAGGAGATTTGTGTAAGACTCGTCTGTTTTAGGCTTTTGACCCCTTGAATTTGCCTGGACTTTTTTAATACAAATTTGAACAATCCCAGTAGATTTTGGACAGTTAATATACGGTATATGGAAACCTCATCATATCCTAAAAATGCATTTTATAACAGATCATTCACTTCAATACTGCAGCGGTAATAATGTCTGCACTTTGCATGTACCCCTTTGGGTAGATTGTGTTTTGCAGACATGGGTTGGGGAGGGACATTCTCTGTTATTCTCCCTGGATAGAATTTTAAATAATGGAATTTAATTCAAGAACAGAACACATTTTTATTTTAGCCAAAGTGGAAAATAGTGGATAAATATAATAATAAGATTTACACTTGAGTTGGGTCAAGGGAGTCTCATTCAGTAAGCCATATCCTGCACTATTGAGGGGCAAGCCCCCCGACACAGCTGTCTGCGGATGGATATCTGACTCGTAGTATCTCTAGTCATGTTACAAGTCACATATTGACTCACAGAGTAACTAGCTAAATAGTTTCTTTCCTATAGAAATACGGCTGATTTCCATTGTTTAGGAAAAGATACGCAGAAAATTGCTCAATGTGAACTTGACCTAAAAGGAGTTTCCGGAAAAGGCACCACACTTGTCTATAAGGTGTCTGCTATTGCAAATGAATGGATATAAATCACCTGCAATACTAGCAGCAGTCTTATTGTAAATGTGGCACTGTTTGGGGAAAAATAGACTTTTTTAAAAAAAAAAATAATCTTACACATTTACAAGAGGAGGCAAAAAGCTGTCTATTATAACTGACTCCATTGTTTGCATTCTGTTTACTTTGGTTTTATAAATGTATTTATTAATAAAACATTGACAATATTTTCTGCAGGGGATGGAATGAAGGAGCCGGCCACTCTGTGCAGATCTAACTTCAAAGTAAGTCATTCATGTGGTTGTAGCTTATATTATGCTACATTACGGATGCATTTTCCACTGCTGCTGATGCTATGTAATCACCATACCTTCACCGTATACATGATCTGATCACAGCACCTTCACCGTATACATGATCTGATCACAGCACCTTCACCGTATACATGATCTGACCACAGCACCTTCACCGTATACATGATCTGATCACAGCACCTTCACCGTATACATGATCTGATCACAGCACCTTCACCGTATACATGATCTGATCACAGCACCTTCACCGTATACATGATCTGACCACAGCACCTTCACCGTATACATGATCTGATCACAGCACCTTCACCGTATACATGATCTGATCACAGCACCTTCACCGTATACATGATCTGATCACAGCACCTTCACCGTATACATGATCTGACCACAGCACCTTCACCGTATACATGATCTGACCACAGCACCTTCACCGTATACATGATCTGATCACAGCACCTTCACCGTATACATGATCTGATCACAGCACCTTCACCGTATACATGATCTGATCACAGCACCTTCACCGTATACATGATCTGATCACAGCACCTTCACCGTATACATGATCTGACCACAGCACCTTCACCGTATACATGATCTGATCACAGCACCTTCACCGTATACATGATCTGATCACAGCACCTTCACCGTATACATGATCTGACCACAGCACCTTCACCGTATACATGATCTGACCACAGCACCTTCACCGTATATATGATCTGATCACAGCACCTTCACCGTATACATGATCTGATCACAGCACCTTCACCATAGACAGTACATGATCTGATCACAGCACCTTCACCATATACATGATCTGATTACAGCACCTTCACCGTATACATGATCTGATTACAGCACCTTCACCGTATACATGATCTGATCACAGCACCTTCACCATATACATGATCTGATTACAGCACCTTCACCGTATATATGATCTGATCACAGCACCTTCACCGTACACACGATCAGATCAGAATACATTCACCATATACATGATCTGATTACAGCACTTTCACCGTATACATGATCTGATCACAGCACCTTCACCATATACAGTACATGATCTGATCACAGCTCCTTCACCATATACAGTACATGATCTGATCACAGCACCTTCACCTTCAATGGTTTGGCCAGCAAATATCTCACCCAACTCGTACACACTGGAGCGCTCATTCTGCCGAGCATTCCTGTGTTCTCTGTGACAGATCACCTGCCAGACATCTCTCCTGGCAGCTTGTCTCTCTTTGAGAAAAAAAATCAGAAATGCTGGATCCTTATCTTCCTTGACTTAATCTGTGCAGGAAGAACATTATGCTAATGTCATTTGAACACGTTGATATCTGTGGTTCTGGCCCATGTTAATCTCGTGTTTGTAGGGTCTAAGTACTGTATATAAATATTAAATTACGTCTTCACCATATCCATGATATTTAATTAAAATATCTTCTCCATATATGTGGCCAGGGCCACCATTAGAATTTTTAGAATGGGCCACAGAAATTGGAGGGAGGCTGGTCAGGGATATTGTGCGCATCTCCGCAGCTAACAATTCTGCTAGTGATAAAAAACACTGAGGACCAATATTACCACCATGCAGTGACCATATAGTGGTAGATAGCAGTTCTACAGGTCATGTCAGAGATGACAGTAGTTATATATAGTGACATCTGACATTCTCTCTATTATTTGTTCACTTTTCACACTTTTTCAATCGGGCTCAGACCACCATGACTACTTCCTCCAGCCACAGCACTTCTGCAGAGTTTGCAACAGAGACAGGTTTAAATTCTCACATTTCTGGCACCTTCCTTATGTATTCTCAATCTGCACAAAGTCAGCTGAATTCTGTAGATGTCGATGTCCTAGTGGCCTCTTTTACTGCATGTACTTATAATGTTCTGATTACCCACAAAATATTGTGCAAAACAAACTCTGCCCCTAAAAACCTTAGTACCCCCAAAATAATAGTGAACATTGTCTTACATTGTGGACAACACAGTAAAAGTGTCATATTTTGTGCCCCACAGAGTAATAGTGATCTTCTTTGTGTGCAAAATAATAATAATAATAATAATAATAATAAAGCCCACTTTTGAGCTCTTTAGGAAGTAATAATAATACTCTTTAGCAAACTATTTTCTACTATTGATCCTTTTTTCTTCCCTTAAGAGGTGTATGTCTGAAGTATAGATTAATACCAGATTGACTTCCTTTTGTACACCTCCACATACGTGCTTTATAATTCTGACGATTGCATAGACGGAGATTTGAATCACTTATATTGTGGTATTGTGTTGTATAGAAGAGTTGGATGTACACCTGTAACTATATTGACATATTACAGTGCTGCTCACCATTATTCGCACCGCTTCGTATTTTTCATAGACTGTACAATATCTGCAGAAATAAATGTAAATGTACCAAAGTGATGTCCTCAGGATTTTTTAATTAGTGGTCCAAAGTAATACAACAATAAAACATTGCTTTTCATCTTACATGTTGCAATTTCAAAGATGAAACTGAATAAACAGCATGTGCAGCAATAAAGGCACCCCTAATTAATACTTGGTTGCACACCCTTTGGTATTGATGACGCCCTCTAAACATTTCTTGTAGCCATCAATAAGCTTCTTGCATTTCTCAGCTTACTATTTTTTCCCAGTCTTCCTTTGCAGTTTGTTTAAGCTCTTGAACGTTTGCAGGATTCTTTTTCTCAATGACAGCTTTCAGCTCACCCCAAAGATTTTCAATGGGATTGAGGTCAGGACTCATTGCTGGTCATTTTAAAATAGTCCAATTTTTCGTATTCAACCATTTATCTGTACTTTTGGTTGTGTTCTTTGGGTCATTGTCTTTGGAGGACCCATGATCTTTGAGTCAAACCAAGTTTTACTCAACTGGGTAGCACATTTCACTCTTAACTCTTAAATCTCTTGTTAATTCTCTGATTTCATGATTCCTGTGATACAGTCAAGACCTCCAGTACCAGACACAGCAAAGCAACCCCACAGCATTATGGATCCTCCAACATGCTTAACTGTTGGTAGGGTGTTCTTTTCCTTATAAGCTTCATTGCACAGTCTGTAAACAAACTGTTGCTTTGCATTGCCAAAAGCTATATTTTTGTTTCATGTGTCCACAGAACATTTTCCCAGAAGAATTGTTGTTTCTCAAGGTACACTTTGGCAAAAATCAGTCTTTCCTTTTCATGTCTTTTCCTCGGCAATGGTTTCTTTCTTGGCCTTTGCCCATAAAGCTCTGCTTGGTTTAGTGTGCGCAATATGGTACTTGTTGAATCCATGACCCAAGACTGTTCCAGGTTGGCCTTCACGTCTTTGGATTTTTGACATGGTGTTTTTCCACTATTCACACCAACCTTCGAAGGCATATCTTGGAAATTTTCCTCTTTCCCCCTCGACCAAGGAGGTTTTTAATGATTCCATGCTTGGCAAACTTCTTAGGAACATTGTGCACTGTTGAAACTGGGATACCTAGGTCTGTGGAGATGGCCTTATACCCTTTTGAAGTCTTGTGTTTGCTAATAATAGCAGTTCTGATGTCCTCAGACAGCTCCTTTGTCTTCACCATTGTGACAAAGGAACGTAGCCTACCATGTGGCTTTTTAAAATACTGAAGTCATCATTCATTGGCTAATTCATGTCACATGGTCACCGACAATTAATCACAGTTGATTCTCTTTTGTGATTTACCACAGGCGAGTCAAAATATGTTTCCATACTAACTTAATCTAAAGGATGCCAATAACATTGTCCAATCAAGCTTTAGGTTTTTCTATTTTTCCCTTCGATTGGTTTTTGTTTTAAATTATTATTTACCATTTGCTCTTTTGCATTTAACATGAGTTCTCCATACAAAAAAAGCTGTTTCACTTGATTCATTTATTTCAGGAGATATTCCACATGATGCATTTAAACTTCATGGGTGCCAGTAACAATGAGCAGGACTGTACGTTTAATACTAGGGAATGTGGATGAAAATAGTAGGGATTTTTATTTAGTAGCAATTCAATGTTATGATTGGATTACCTATATAATACCTCCCATTAGGAATAGTTTTTTCTTATAACCAATGGGAAAAACCTGGGACAATGCCTGAATCCCTTGTCCACTATCAGACTCTTCTGTCTCTTCTCATGGTGGACTCCCTGTTTTTCAGTACATGTACTGGACGATGAAGCAGCAGTTGGCTCATCACACTGTGACAGGCTGCAATGTTCGTCCTGGAGATCTTTTGGCCTCTGGAACTATAAGTGGACCGGTAAGTCTGGACTCTTATCTAGAGCCCATATAATTACTCTGCACAGATATTAACTGTTAAATGACAAATTCACTGCTAATAACATGAGCAAAACTTGCTGAAACGGTCAGCTTCATCGCCATAAATACTACTCTACTGAACACTAGTCATGATACAGAGACAGTTTGGAAATATCCCACCCATACATCGAGAAAATAGGATACTTGGTAACGTAAAAATACAACAAAAAAAAATGTACATGAAGGGGTTGCCTGGCTTAGAAAACTTATGTATAAGGAATGTTAATAGGGTTCAAGGCTCTTATCTATCAATCAAGGTGGAGAGTGGCTACAAAGAAAGTGGCCCCTCATTTTGGATGCGCCAACCTGTCCATGAATTAAACAACCTGTTTGTTTCAGTAACTTGTGTAATGTTTTATTTTCCCTTTGGTGGCCTGCCAATGGATGACATCGGTTACAATTGATCACAGGGGGGCTCCAGTAGTTGGGCACCAAGGGACCAATTCATCATGTACGGGTGTTTGTGGGGTGGGTGGGAGAGGGTAATTACCTGATGTACATAAAATCATTCCAGATTGCAACTGGAGTAGAGTTGCACCAAATTTAGTGACATTTTTAAAAGTCGAATTTCATGAATCTTGTCTAAAATATTTGGAAAAAAGCCAAATCAGTAAACTAAGCCACGAATTAAAAAAAGGTGCAAGTCACTTGATAAATTTGTCGCAAATCAAAAAAGTCACTAAAAAGTACGGGTGTGTGTGGGGTGGGTGGGAGAGGGTAATTAACTGATGTACATAAAATCATTCCAGATTGCAACTGGAGTAGAGTTGCACCAAATTTAGTGACATTTTTAAAAGTCGAAATTCATGAATCTTGTGTAAAATATCTGGAAAAAAGCCAAATCAGTAAACTAAGCCACGAAATAAAAAAAGGTGCAAGTCACTTGATAAATTTGTCGCAAATCAAAAAAGTCAGTAAGAGTTATTCATGCCCCAAAAATGGTGGCGATACAATGATAAATTGTATCACAAGAGATTATTGTCAGGGGACCTTTCTAAAAAAAAAAAAATCAAACCTCTGTCAATTCCTATAATGGACAACCAACACTACTCATCAGCCAATCACATACGTTCTCTCTTAATAATGTTTTTTTAATTTTTTCTATCAGGATCCTGAAAGTTTTGGATCTATGTTGGAACTTTCCTGGAGAGGCTCCAAACCGATTGATCTTGGAAATGGTCACACTCGAACATTTTTGAGAGATGGAGACACTGTAGTTATAAGAGGTACTGTCTGATATTGCATATGACTTCCACTCATATATTGTTTTTCAGGCACATTAGAGGTATTCACCAGATATTCTCCCAGTCCAGAGCTCTGACTTACACCATGTCAGAGATGGGCTCCTATTGTATACATGTATACTGCATGTAGTGCAAAGGGACCAGTGCCGTGGTGTAACTTGAAACTTCTGTTCCCAGTGCAAAATCTCCAACAGGGCTCCCAACTATCACAAATCCTTAGCAGTAGTGGTCTTTACATATGGAGACTGAGACCTTTTGGGCCCATAAGCTACAGTCCATGCATCTATTATAGTTGCGTCCCTGGGCCTATGTAACAAATGTATACTGATGAATACTTCCAAGAGTGCCTGAAAAAGAGACGTGAACAGAATTTAAAGGGTTTAGCCAAAACTTAGTTTTTAAGCCTATAGTAAAAAATCAAAAACAAAAAACAGGCAGATAGTTTATAACTACATTCTTGTTCTACCCGACGCCAGCATACTGCGGTCGTTGACAACTCCCGCCTGCAAATCAGGTGCTCAACCTCCAACAGAGCAGCTTTTCCTCTTCTGTGCTGCTCTGTAGATTGGTTGTGACTGACAACATCATACTGATTGACAGCTGGCTCCCCGCAGTTAGGCAGCAGGGAGCTGAATGTCAATGAGCATAATATCGGTAGTCACGCTCTGTCAACAGTTCAGAGCATGAAAGAGGCCACTGTTTTGTTGATGTCAGGTCAGTGGAAGTCACCGAATCACTGGCAGGAGCGGCCTGTGTCCGCTCTGTGCCTACAGAAATCGGCGCTGGGCACAACAGGCAGGTAAGTGGCATCTACTTGCCTGTTAGTTTTTAGGCCCACAATAAAAAAAAAAATATGGATAAACCCTATTAACACATCTGAGTTTTGTGGTCTGAGTACAGATCCTGATGCACAGGCCATTTGGGGGTCTCCAGACTCTTACACAACAGTCGCTTACGGGATATGCCTATGGGGATGTCTAGTTCGGGCAGGAGACCAGCAGCCGATCTGTGCATTGTGGTCTGAGTGCGGACGGTTGTGTGAATCCAGCCTAGCTGGTGAGTTTTGTAAAACGAAACATAAAAAGTGCACAGGTGTCCAATTATTAAAAATATCTGATAATTCCACATCCCGGCAGTCGAGGGAACCTGGATTATCACAATTTTACTGTAATGCAAAATTCTTATCACAGACTACTTATGTAAAGGTCACTTTTGTTAACCTATGGTTCCTCACTGCTCAGGATTAATATTCTCACGACCATCCTGTTTCTCTACCACAGGTTTCTGCCAAGGAGAAGGTTATCGAGTCGGATTTGGGGAATGTTCTGGAACTATTCAACCAGTAGAATAATAGATGGTGTCTTTCTTGTATCATTATATTAGGAATTTACAATATTCCCCTAAATTCATGTAGACAGCTGGAACACTGACAGCATTGCAGAGCATTCTGGAAAACATATGTCCTGAATGTGGAATGAGCAACTATTCTTTTTTCTACTCTTAGTGTAATTCACAAGAGATTAAGTCTACATCATGTCACCCAGTCCTTCAGCCCCAGAACCTGTTTGAATCGCGTCAGCCTAAACTGTAGAAAATGTGCAGCAGACAAATATTCAACATGAATGAATAATTAAGACACAATCAGATGTAGAGGATATGATGTAGAATTTCAGAGCAGACACTGCACAGAAAATCTGCAGCAAAGTACGGAACAATACATTTGATTTTTGGGCTTTTTCTGCTGCATATTTTCATATTACAGTTTGGATTTTCATAATATACACTGTATATCTCCTGCAAAATGTTTCAAGTTTGTAGCAAATTTACAGTAAAAAAAATTCTTAAATTTACCACATATTTGTTTATTTTCTATAACCTTTCTCTACTGTTTTTTCATTGGTATCAATTGATACAGCTGCAGTAAAAAATGAGGTTTGAATGTGACTGAAGTTTTCAATAAGTGCAGCCCTAAAAAAAGGTATTGAAATCTTCAGGGTTTTTTTTTTTTTTTTTTTAAAGGGAACCTGTCACCCCGTTTTTTGAGATTGAGATATAAATACTGTTAAATAGTGCCTGCGCTGTGTGTTACTATAGTGTATGTAGTGTACCCCGATTCCCCACCTATGCTGAGAAATACATTACCAAAGTCGCCGTTTTCGCCTGTCAATCAGGCTGGTCAGGTCGGGTGGGCGTGGAGACATCGCTCTTTTCTTCCCCAGCTTTCCGTTTGTGGCGTAGTGGTGTGCGCATGTCCAGAGTTCCGAATCCCCTGCGCGCACGAGAAGCAAAAGCGCACGTTCTGCGCTATTGCCCCTGGCTTCAGAAAATGGCCGCGGGATGCCGCGCGTGCGCATTAGAGATCGCGGCGGCCATTTTCCCAAAGCCGAGATGCAAACCCGCGATCTCTAATGCGCACGCGCGGCATCCCACGGCCATTTTCCTGAAGCCCCGTGCAGCAGAGCACTCGATCTGCGCACGCGCGGCCCCAGGAAGATGGCCGCCCCCACCGATGACAGGGGCAATAGCGCAGAACGCGCGCTTTTGCTTCTCGTGTCAGAGGTAATAACTCGGGAACGCTTCAACGGATCCCACTGATTCTGAGACTGTTTTTTTCGTGACATATCGTACTTCATAATAGTGGTAAAATTTGTTCAATATGACGTTTATTTGATATATGCGTTTATTTGTGAAAATATTGGAAATTTGGCAAAAAATGTTGAAAATTATGCAATTTTCAAACTTTTGATTCTTAAGGCCTTAAAAACAAACACACCTACAAAGAAGGGCACCACACAAAAGCAATTTACTAATAAAAGTTATGTTTATTCATGACAAGAGATAAAACAAGACCAAACATGATCATAAAAAAGCTAAAACCGGCACAGGTAAGAAACAGACACAGAAACAAAGATGGAGGAACCTGGAGAATAATAATATAAATACCAGTGTATAAATATAACTCTCACTTAGGCAAAGAGTGGTAGAAATAGAAAAAAGACACAGGATGGCACTTACCGTATATACTCGAGTATAAGCTGACCCGAGTATAAGCCGACCCCCCTAATTTTGCCACAAAAAACTGGGAAAACTTATTGACTCGAGTATAAGCCTAGGGTGGAAAATGCAGCAGCTACCGGTGAATTTCAAAAATAAAAATAGATGCTCCATACCGTTCATTATTGCCCCATAGATGCTCCATGTATAGCTGTGCCATATAGAATGCTCTGCACTGTTCATTATGGCCCCATAGATGCTCCATATAAAGCTGTGCCCCATATACAATGCTCTGCACCGTTCATTATGGCCCTATAGATGCTCCTTATAAAGCTGTGCCATATATGCTCTGCAGCGTTCAGTTTGGCCCCATAGATGCTCATTATAAAGTTGCCTCATATAATGCTCTGCAGCGTTCAGTTTGGCCCCATAGATGCTGCACATAAATCTGTGCCATATATAACGCTGCTGCTGCTGCAATAAAAAAAAAAACACATACTCACCTTTCTTGCTTGCAGCTCCCAGCGTCTCGTCCCGGCGTCTCTCCGCACTGACTGATCAGGCAGATGGCGGCGCGCACACTATATGCGTCATCGCGCCCTCTGACCTGCACAGTCAGAGCGGAGAGACGCCGGGAAGATGGAGCGCGCCCGGCGTGTGGATCGTGGACAGGTAAATATGACATACTTACCTGCTCCTGGCGCGGTCCCTGGCTCCTTCTCCTGGACAGCTGGTCTTCGGGTGCCGCAGCTTCTTCCTCTATCAGCGGTCACCGTTACCGCTGATTAGAGAAATTAATATGCGGCTCCACCCCTATAGGAATGGAGTCCATATTCATAAGTTTAATGAGCGGTACCACGTGACCGCTGTACAGGGGAAGAGCTGCGGCACCCAAAGACAGTGTGACGGGCAGGGGGAGCGTCAGGATCGCTGGGACTAGGTAAGTATGCCTCAGACCTCTCCCCCCCTCACCCGCCGACCCTGCCACAGACCGTGACTCGAGTATAAGCCGAGAGGGGCACTTTCAGCCCAAAAATTTGGGCTGAAAATCTCGGCTTATACTCGAGTACATATGGTATTTATTTATTACTAGCCAGTGCTATGACCTCTATACTAGTGAATGGAAATAAAAATTAAAATAGATCAATATATAAATAGATTAATACAGAAAAATCAGGCATGTATGAGGTATTAATAAACAAGGCTAAATGTGCCATATGTAACAACATATATGGTGTCCAAGTACAGCCATTCTATACATATGTCTAATACAATACATAAAAAAACACTCGTTTACCAGGTAAGATAGAGAGAATCCAGGAGTCCACCACACCCGGCACACGTTTCGTAATGAAATGCTTCGTCCAGGAATATAGTAAGCATTTTGAACCCACAGGTACTACACAGAATTTCATAACATTTAGGTTTCCATGTTTAAAATTTTCATTTGTTTCACAAAAATGTTGATTTAGCGGCAAATTTGTAATTCTCACAATGGATAACAGGAGAAAGCGGACCCCAAAATTTGTTGCGCAATTTCTGCCAAATGCGATGATACCCAATATATGGTCAAAAACTTCTGCTTGGACACATGGCAGAGCTAGGAAAGGGAAGAGTGCTATTTTTCTGGAATAAATTGTGACTGCCATGTCGGATTTGGAGAATCCCAGCCATGCGAAAATAGCAGAAACCCTCCCACAAGTGACCCCGTTTTGAAAACTAGGCCCCTCAATTCATCTAGCAATGTACTGAGCCTTTTTAACCTACAGGTGATTTAGAAAACTTTATATTATTTAGAGAGAACAAAAAATTATTATTTTTACACTAAAATTCTGTTTTAGCACCAAATTTATAAGTTGCACAAAGGGTAATGGGAAAAATTGGATCCCACAATTTGTTATGCAATTTCTCCTGAATGTGGCAGTACCCTTTCTGTGGTTGTACACTACTGTTTGAGCACACGGCAGGGATCGGACCGGAAGGAGCACTATTTGGCTTTTAGAATGCAGATTTTGTTTGAATAGATTGTGGACCTCATTAGCTGATCCCCTGAGGTACCAGAACAGAAGAACGGCCCAAGGTGACCCCTTATTGGAAACTTCACTGCCTAAGGAATTCATGTAGGCGTGTGGTGAGTATTTTGAACCCTTAGGTGCCTCACAGAATATTATAACATTGAGATGTGGAAATATGACATTTTAGTTGTAAAAATAAAATTGTATTTGCTGCAAATTTCTCAGGTACACAAGGATGAATAGGTGAAACTGGACTCCATAATTTCTTCAGAACATGGTAGTATCCCCACATATTGTCATAAATTACTGTTGAGCCACACATCAGGGCTGAGAAGGAACGCTATTTGGCTTTTGGAGCACAGAATATGCTAGAATAGTTTGGGGATGACATTTGCGGATCCCCGAAGATACCAAAACAGCAGAAAAACCACAAAAGTTACCCCATTATAGAAATTTGCACCTCTCCATGAATTCATCTACTGCTGCAATCACTATTTTGTAACATCCAAGCCAAGGTTTTTTTTGTTGTTGTTGAGAATTACAAATCTACCAGTTTAGTGCCCATACATTGTGTCCCCATATAGTATAGCGCCCCCATACATTGTGCCCAGCTTGTTCTGCTGGTGACAGCCCCCCCCCTCATAAATTAAGTGCTTTCTCCCCGCTACAATATTGTCAAACATGTGTCTGCTTAATGTGGTTTAGGCACAGTGTGGCTCAGAAGAAGGGGGCGCAGAATTCACTGAATTCTATTTGATGGGGCTGGAGCCATGTCGATTTTCCAGAGTCTTTGTTCTAGCAGTAACGTGGGAACCATGATATTTGCAGTGGCAGCAGAGGCGTAGCTAGGGTTTCAACTTAGGGGGGCGAAACATCTGAGTGGGCCCCTAACCAGCTAACCCTGATTACAGTTACGAATGCGCACTCTAATTGTGACTATAGTGGAACCTCAGAATATGACCGCACTGTTATTGAAAATATATCTATATACAAAAACGAACATTGATTTTACCGCCATATTGTGACGATATGCAACTTTGATGGTCACAATACTCTGAGTGCCCCTATAACAATCATGCTTAAGTGCCCACTTTACATTTAATAATGTCCCCTAAGTTCCCCCATGTACTGCTCCATTATACACAGTATGGTGAGCTCAAAGCTTCCATATACACCGTATAAGGCCCCCACAGCTCCCCTATACCCAGTATGATGATTCTATAACTCCCCTATACACCGTATGATGTTCCCACTGCTCCCCTCTACACAGTATGATCCCACTGCTCCCCTATAGATTGTATAGGGGAGCATTGGGCTCATACTAAGTATAATGCTGACAGGACTCCACTATAGAAAGTATAATGCCCCCCAGAGCTCCCCTGTATACAGTGTAATGGGCCAACAGCTCCCATATGCACAATATGCCTTCACAGTTCCCTATACACAGTATGATGGGCCCGCAGCTTCTGTCAAACAGTATGATGTCCCTCACAGTTCTCCTGTACACAGTATGATGGGCCCGCAGCTCCCTTATACACAGTATGAAGGGCCCGCAGCTCCCTTATACACAATATGAAGGGCCTGCAGCTCCCTTATACACAGTATGATGGGCCCACAGCTCCCTTATACACAGTATGAAGGGCCCGCAGCTCCCTTATACACAGTATGATGGGGCCGCAGCTCCCTTATACACAGTATGAAGGGCCCGCAGCTCCCTTATACACAGTATGATGGGCCCGCAGCTCCCTTATACACAGTGTGATGGGGCCGCAGCTCCCTTATACACAGTATGATGGGGCCGCAGCTCCCTTATACACAGTATGATGGGGCCGCAGCTCCCTTATACACAGTATGATAGGGCCACAGCTCCCTTATACACAGTATGATAGGGCCACAGCTCCCTTATACACAGTATGATGGGCCCGCAGCTCCCTTATACACAGTATGATGGGCCCACAGCTCCCTTATACACAGTATGATGGGCCCACAGCTCCCTTATACACAGTATAGTGGGTCCACAGCTTCCTTATACACAGTATGATGGGGCCGCAGCTCCCTTATACACAGTATGATGGGGCCTCAGCTCCCTTATACACAGTATGATGGGGCCGCAGCTCCCTTACACACAGTATGATAGGGCCGCTGCTCCCTTACACACAGTATGATAGGGCCCACAGCTCCCTTATACACAGTATGATGGGCCCACAGCTCCCTTATACACAGTATAGTGGGTCCACAGCTTCCTTATACACAGTATGATGGGGCCACAGCTCCCTTATACACAGTATGATGGGCCTAGTAGCCTCCGTAGTGTGGCATTCTATAGCGCAGTATTTTGTGTCTTTTTAGGATTGTGTATATAAACTTGTTGAGAATTTAAATCTCCTTTTTTTGGGGAGACTGAACCAAAACTCAGGCCCTGTGCATAAAACAACACAAAGTAAGTGTCAGAAAGTGGCTGGCTGATATACGACAAACTAACAAGACTGAAGAATATCCACTTTGTGAGAATTTGAATCTCCCTTTTTTTTTTGGGAGACTGAACCAAAACTCAGGCCCAGTGTATATAACAACGCAATCTAAGTGAATGAAAGTGACTGGCTGACATACGACAAACTAACAGGACTGAAGTATATCCACTTTGTGAGAATTTGAATCTCACTTTTTTGGGGGAGACTGAACCAAAACTCAGGCCCAGTGCATAAAACAACACAATGTAAGTGGCAGAAAGTGGCTGGAAGATATATGAAAAAATACAAGGACTGTAGTACAATTTCAATCTCCCTACAATGATCTCAGGACAAGTATGGCAGCAATAAAAAGGACTGCTGCACACAAGTGTGGACAAATAAACAAGGTAACTGTGCAGAAAGGAGCAACAGGATTTTTGCTTTTAAAAAAGCAGTTGGTTTGCACAGCGGCGTGCAAACAACAATGCAGCTATCAGGGAGCCTAATAGGGCAGCCTAATAAGCTACAGAGCTGATGCACAAAAATATAGCCTCCACTGTCCCTGCAAAAAAATGGTGGTGTTGGACAGTGGAAATCGCTACAGCACAAGCAGTTTGGGGGTTAATCTTCCCTCCCTAACTATATCCCTTCTTCTGATGAGGCTGCAGCAACCTCTCCCTATGCTAAGATCGGCAGAAGTAAGATGGCGGTCGGCATGCACGCCCCTTTGTAGCCCCTGTGACGCCGCAGAAAGCAAGCCAATCACTGTCATGCCCTTCTCTAAGATGGTGGGGACCGAGACCTATGTCATCACGCTGCCCACACTGTTGTGAATTCTGTGGCAGAGCTCCCTCCTGTGGTCACAAGTGGTACTTCGGCTGATTCTCTCTGTGAGCTTCCGTTGGTGGAGAAGAGTGGTACTGCGGCTTCTGAGTTTCCTTCCTCAGGTGATGTGGTGAAGTCGTTAGGTGCTGCTCTATTTAACTCCACCTAGTGCTTTGATCCTGGCCTCCAGTCAATGTTCTAGTATTGGACCTGTTTCCTCCTGGATCGTTCCTGTGGCCTGCTGCTCTGCATAGCTAAGTTCCGCTTTGCTATTTTGTTTGCTGTTTTTTTCTGTCCAGCTTGTCTTTTGTTTTTTCTTGCTTGCTGGAAGCTCTGGGACGCAGAGGGTGTACCTCCGTGCCGTTAGTTCGGTACGGAGGGTCTTTTTGCCCCCTTTGCGTGGTTGTTTGTAGGGTTTTGTGTTGACCGCAAAGTTACCTTTCCTATCCTCGCTCTGTTTAGTAAGTCGGGCCTCACTTTGCTAAATCTATTTCATCTCTACGTTTGTCTTTTCATCTTAACTCACAGTCATTATATGTGGGGGCTGCCTTTTCCTTTGGGGTATTTCTCTGAGGAAAGGTGGGCTTATTTTCTATCTTCAGGCTAGCTAGTTTCTCAGGCTGTGCCGAGTTGCATAGGGAGCGTTAGGCGCAATCCATGGCTGCCTCTAGTGTGGTTGGAGAGGATTAGGGATTGCGGTGAGCAGAGTTCCCACGTCTCAGAGCTCGTTCTATGTTTTTGGGTTATTGTCAGATCACTGTATGTGCTCTGACTTCTATGTCCATTGTGGTACTGAATTACCTCAACATAACAGTACTGGAGGCCAAAAGTACTAATGATTCTCAATAGAGGGAAAAAAGAAGTTCTGAGACCATTTTTTTTTCTCTGCACTGTGTTTTGCCTTTTTTTTCCCCTAGACATTTGGGTGGTTCAGTACACAGGTGTAGCGATGGACATTAAAGGTCTGTCTTCATGTGTGGATCAGCTCTCGGCAAGAGTACAAAAGATTCAAGACACTATTGATCAGAAATCTATGTTAGAACCAAGAATTCCTATTCCTGATTTGTTTTTTGGAGATAGAACTAAATTTCTGAGTTTCAAAAATAATTGTAAACTATTTCTGGCCTTGAAACCTCGCTCCTCTGGTGACCCACTTCAACAAGTTTTGATCATTATTTCTTTTTTACGTGGCGACCCTCAGGACTGGGCATTTTCTCTTGCGCCAGGAGATCCTGCATTAAGTAATATCGATGCGTTTTTCCTGGCGCTCGGATTGCTGTACGATGAACCTAATTCAGTGGATCAGGCAGAGAAGAATTTGCTGGCTCTGTGTCAGGCTCAGGATGATATAGAGGTATATTGTCAGAAATTTAGAAAGTGGTCCGTACTCACTCAATGGAATGAAGGTGCGCTCGCAGCTATTTTCAGAAAGGGTCTCTCTGAAGCCCTTAAGGATGTCATGGTGGGATTTCCTATGCCTGCTGGTTTGAATGAGTCTATGTCTTTGGCTATTCAGATCGGTCGACGCTTGCGTGAGCGTAAATCTGTGCACCATTTGGCGGTATTACCTGAGCTTAACCCCTTCATGACCCAGCTTATTTTGACCTTAAAGACCTTGCCGTTTTTTGCAATTCTGACCAGTGTCCCTTTATGAGGTAATAACTCAGGAACGCTTCAACGGATCCTAGCGGTTCTGAGATTGTTTTTTCGTGACATATTGGGCTTCATGTTAGTGGTAAATTTAGGTCAATAAATTCTGCGTTTATTTGTGATAAAAACGGAAATTTGGCGAAAATTTAGAAAATTTCGCAATTTTCACATTTTTAATTTTTATTCTGTTAAACCAGAGAGATATGTGACACAAAATAGTTAATAAATAACATTTCCCACATGTTTACCTTACATCAGCACAATTTTGGAAACAAAATTTTTTTTTTGTTAGGAAGTTATAAGAGTTAAAATTTGACCAGCGATTTGTCATTTTTACAACGAAATTTACAAAACCATTTTTTTTAGGGACCACCTCACATTTGAAGTCAGTTTGAGGGGTCTATATGGCTGAAAATACCCAAAAGTGACACCATTCTAAAAACTGCACCCCTCAAGGTACTCAAAACCACATTCAAGAAGTTTATTAACCCTTCAGGTGCTTCACAGCAGCAGAAGCAACATGGAAGGAAAAAATGAACATTTAACTTTTTAGTCACAAAAATTATCTTTTAGCAACAATTTTTTTATTTTCCCAATGGTAAAAGGAGAAACTGAACCACGAAAGTTGTTTTCCAATTTGTCCTGAGTACGCTGATACCTCATATGTGGGGGTAAACCACTGTTTGGGCGCACGGCAGGGCTTGGAAGGGAAGGAGCGCCATTTGACTTTATGAATCAAAAATTGGCTCCACTCTTTAGCGGACACCATGTCACGTTTGGAGAGCCCCGTGTGCCTAAAAATTGGAGCTCCCCCACAAGGGACACCATTTTGGAAACTAGACGCCCCAAGGAACTTATCTAGATGCATAGTGAGCACTTTGAACCCCCAGGTGCTTCACAAATTGATCCGTAAAAATGAAAAAGTACTTTTTTTTTCACAAAAACATTCTTTTCGCCTCAATTTTTTCATTTTCACATGGGCAACAGGATAAAATGGATCCTAAAATGTGTTGGGCAATTTCTCCTGAGTACACCAATACCTCACATGTGGGGGTAAACCACTGTTTGGGCACATGGTAAGGCTCGGAAGGGAAGGAGCGCCATTTGACTTATTGAATGAAAAATTATTTCCATCGATAGCGGACACCATGTCGCGTTTGGATAGCTCCTGTGTGCCTAAACATTGGCGCTCCCCCACAAGTGACCCCATTTTGGAAACTAGACCCCCCAAGGAACTTATTTAGATGCCTAGTGAGCACTTTAAACCCTCAGGTGCTTCACAAATTGATCTGTAAAAATGAAAAAGTACTTTTTTTTCACAAAAAAATTCTTTTCGCCTCAATTTTTTCATTTTCACATGGGCAGTAGGATAAAATGGATCATAAAATTTGTTGGGCAATTTCTCCCGAGTACGTCGATACCTCATATGTGGGGGTAAACCACTGTTTGGGCACTCGGCAGGGCTCGGAAGGAAAGGCGCGCCATTTGACTTTTTGAATGGAAAATTAGCTCCAATTGTTAGCGGACACCATGTCGCGTTTGGAGAGCCCCTGTGTGCCTAAACATTGGAGCTCCCCCACAAGTGACCCCATTTTGGAAACTAGACCCCCCAAGGAACTTATCTAGATGCATATTGAGCACTTTAAACCCCCAGGTGCTTCACAGAAGTTTATAACGCAGAGCCATGAAAATAAAAAATAATTTTTCTTTCCTCAAAAATGATTTTTTAGCCTGGAATTTCCTATTTTGCCAAGGATAATAGGAGAAATTGGACCCCAAATATTGTTGTACAGTTTGTCCTGAGTACGCTGATACCCCATATGTGGGGGTAAACCACTGTTTGGGCGCACGGCAGGGCTCGGAAGGGATGGCACGCCATTTGGCTTTTTAAATGGAAAATTAGCTCCAATCATTAGCGGACACCATGTCACGTTTGGAGAGCCCCTGTGTGCCTAAACATTGGAGATCCCCCAGAAATGACACGATTTTGGAAACTAGACCCCCAAAGGAACTAATCTAGATGTGTGGTGAGGACTTTGAACCCCCAAGTGCTTCACATAAGTTTATAACGCAGAGCCATGAAAATAAAAAAAAAAAATTATTTTCTCAAAAATGATATTTTAGCCTGCAATTTTTTATTTTCCCAAGGGTAACAGGAGAAATTTGACCCCAAAATTTGTTGTCCAGTTTCTCCTGAGTACGCTGATACCCCATATGTGGGGGTAAATCACTGTTTGGGCACATGCCGGGGCTCGGAAGTGAAGTAGTGACGTTTTGAAATGCAGACTTTGATGGAATGCTCTGTGGGCGTCACGTTGCGTTTGCAGAGCCCCTGATGTGGCTTAACAGTAGAAACCCCCCACAAGTGACCCCATTTTGGAAACTAGACCCCCAAAGGAACTTATCTAGATGTGTGGTGAGCACTTTGAACCCCCAAGTGCTTCATAGAAGTTTATAATGCAGAGCCGTGAAAATAATAAATACGTTTTCTTTCCTCAAAAATAATTATTTAGCCCAGAATTTTTAATTTTCCCAAGGGTTACAGAAGAAATTGGACCCCAAAAGTTGTTGTCCAGTTTCTCCTGAGTACGCTGATTCCCCATATGTGGGGGTAAACCACTGTTTGGGCACATGCCGAGGCTCGGAAGTGAAGTAGTGACGTTTTGAAATGCAGACTTTGATGGAATGCTGTGTGGGCGTCACGTTGCGTTTGCAGAGCCCCTGATGTGGCTTAACAGTAGAAACCCCCCACAAGTGACCCCATTTTGGAAACTAGACCCCGAAAGGAACTTATCTAGATGTGTGGTGAGCACTTTGAACCCCCAAGCGCTTCATAGAAGTTTATAATGCAGAGCCGTGAAAATAATAAATACGTTTTCTTTCCTCAAAAATAATTATTTAGCCCAGAATTTTTTAATTTTCCCAAGGGTAACAGGAGAAATTTGACCCCAATATTTGTTGTCCAGTTTCTCCTGAGTACGGTGATACCCCATATGTGGGGGTAAACTACTGTTTGGGCACATGCCGGGGCTTGGAATTGAAGTAGTGACGTTTTGAAATGCAGACTTTGATGGAATGCTCTGCGGGCGTCACGTTGCGTTTGCAGAGCCCCTGATGTGCCTAAACAGTAGAAACCCCCCACAAGTGACCCCATTTTGGAAACTAGACCCCGAAAGGAACTTATCTAGATGTGTGGTGAGCACTTTGAACCCCCAAGTGCTTCATAGAAGTTTATAATGCAGAGCCGTGAAAATAATAAATACGTTTTCTTTCCTCAAAAATAATTATTTAGCCCAGAATTTTTTATTTTCCCAAGGGTTACAGGAGAAATTGGACCCCAAAAGTTGTTGTCCAGTTTCTCCTGAGTACGCTGATACCCCATGAGTGGGGGTAAACCACTGTTTGGGCACACGTCGGCGCTCAGAAGGGAAGTAGTGACTTTTGAAATGCAGACTTTGATGGAATGGTCTGCGGGTGTCACGTTGCGTTTGCAGAGCCCCTGGTGTGCCTAAACAGTAGAAACCCCCACAAGTGACCCCATTTTAGAAACTAGACCCCCCAAGGAACTTATCTAGATATGTGGTGAGCACTTTGAACCCCCAAGTGCTTCACAGACGTTTACAACGCAGAGCCGTGAAAATAAAAAATCATTTTTCTTTCCTCAAAAATTATGTTTTAGCAAGCATTTTTTTAGATTCACAAGGGTAACAGGAGAAATTGGACCCCAGTAATTGTTGCGCAGTTTATCCTGAGTACACTGATACCCCATATGTGGGGGTAAACCACTGTTTGGGCACACGTCAGGGCTCGGAAGTGAGGGAGCACCATTTGACTTTTTGAATACGAGATTGGCTGGAATCAATGGTGGCGCCATGTTGCGTTTGGAGACCCCTGATGTGCCTAAACAGTGGTAACCCCTCAATTCTAACTCCAATACTAACCCCAACACACCCCTAAACCTAATCCCAACTGTAGCCATAACCCTAACCACAACCCTAATTCCAACCCTAACCCTAAGGCTATGTGCCCACGTTGCGGATTCGTGTGAGATATTTCCGCACCATTTTTGAAAAATCCGCGGGTAATAGGCACTGCGTTTTACCTGCGGATTTTCCGCGGATTTCCAGTGTTTTTTGTGCGGATTTCACCTGCGGATTCCTATTGAGGAACAGGTGTAAAACGCTGCGGAATCCGCACAAAGAATTGACATGCTGCGGAAAATACAACGCAGCGTTTCCGCGCGGTATTTTCCGCACCATGGGCACAGCGGATTTGGTTTTTCATATGTTTACATGGTACTGTAAAGGCACAGATGATTGGCCTCGGGGAGACCAAAACATCCAACACTGCGGAGACACCATCACGTGTTTCTCAACGCAGTGATTCCAGAACACTGCCCCCATCCCTTATGGGAAATATGCAGATGCATGTAAAGAAGCTGCGGAGACACCATCACGTGTTTCTCGACGCAAGCAGTGAATAGCCAGGCCTTTCCCCGGGAAGGAACAACCACGGGAAGGGCAGCATCCTATGAAGGAAAGCCACCTATGCCAAGCATGGTATCCATCCACAGACAGCTGTTTCGGGGTTTTGCCCCTCATCAGTGTGGAGTAGGAATCTGGCTATTAGGAGCAGTGCCTAGTAAAAAGGCTATAAAGGCACAGATGATTGGCCTCGGGGAGACCAAAACATCCAACACTGCGGAGACACCATCACATCACACTGATGAGGGGCAAAACCCCGAAACAGCTGTCTGTGGATGGATACCATGCTTGGCATAGGTGGCTTTCCTTCATAGGATGCTGCCCTTCCCGTGGTTGTTCCTTCCCGGGGAAAGGCCTGGCTATTCACTGCTTGCGTCGAGAAACACATGATGGTGTCTCCGCAGCTTCTTTACATGCATCTGCATATTTCCCATAAGGGATGGGGGCAGTGTTCTGGAATCACTGCGTTGAGAAACACGTGATGGTGTCTCCGCAGTGTTGGATGTTTTGGTCTCCCCGAGGCCAATCATCTGTGCCTTTATAGCCTTTTTACTAGGCACTGCTCCTAATAGCCAGATTCCTACTCCACACTGATGAGGGGCAAAACCCCGAAACAGCTGTCTGTGGATGGATACCATGCTTGGCATAGGTGGCTTTCCTTCATAGGATGCTGCCCTTCCCGTGGTTGTTCCTTCCCGGGGAAAGGCCTGGCTATTCACTGCTTGCGTCGAGAAACACGTGATGGTGTCTCCGCAGCTTCTTTACATGCATCTGCATATTTCCCATAAGGGATGGGGGCAGTGTTCTGGAATCACTGCATTGAGAAACACGTGATGGTGTCTCCGCAGTGTTGGATGTTTTGGTCTCCCCGAGGCCAATCATCTGTGCCTTTATAGCCTTTTTACTAGGCACTGCTCCTAATAGCCAGATTCCTACTCCACACTGATGAGGGGCAAAACCCCGAAACAGCTGTCTGTGGATGGATACCATGCTTGGCATAGGTGGCTTTCCTTCATAGGATGCTGCCCTTCCCGTGGTTGTTCCTTCCCGGGGAAAGGCCTGGCTATTCACTGCTTGCGTCGAGAAACACGTGATGGTGTCTCTGCAGCTTCTTTACATGCATCTGCATATTTCCCATAAGGGATGGGGGCAGTGTTCTGGAATCTCTGCGTTGAGAAACACGTGATGGTGTCTCCGCAGTGTTGGATGTTTTGTTCTCCCCGAGGCCAATCATCTGTGCCTTTATAGCCTTTTTACTAGGCACTGCTCCTAATAGCCAGATTCCTACTCCACACTGATGAGGGGCAAAACCCCGAAACAGCTGTCTGTGGATGGATACCATGCTTGGCATAGGTGGCTTTCCTTCATAGGATGCTGCCCTTCCCGTGGTTGTTCCTTCCCGGGGAAAGGCCTGGCTATTCACTGCTTGCGTCGAGAAACACGTGATGGTGTCTCCGCAGCTTCTTTACATGCATCTGCATATTTCCCATAAGGGATGGGGGCAGTGTTCTGGAATCACTGCGTTGAGAAACACGTGATGGTGTCTCCGCAGTGTTGGATGTTTTGGTCTCCCCGAGGCCAATCATCTGTGCCTTTATAGCCTTTTTACTAGGCACTGCTCCTAATAGCCAGATTCCTACTCCACACTGATGAGGGGCAAAACCCCGAAACAGCTGTCTGTGGATGGATACCATGCTTGGCATAGGTGGCTTTCCTTCATAGGATGCTGCCCTTCCCGTGGTTGTTCCTTCCCGGGGAAAGGCCTGGCTATTCACTGCTTGCGTCGAGAAACACGTGATGGTGTCTCCGCAGCTTCTTTACATGCATCTGCGTATTTCCCATAAGGGATGGGGGCAGTGTTCTGGAATCACTGCGTTGAGAAACACGTGATGGTGTCTCCGCAGTGTTGGATGTTTTGGTCTCCCCGAGGCCAATCATCTGTGCCTTTTATAGCCTTTTTACTAGGCACTGCTCCTAATAGCCAGATTCCTACTCCACACTGATGAGGGGCAAAACCCCGAAACAGCTGTCTGTGGATGGATACCATGCTTGGCATAGGTGGCTTTCCTTCATAGGATGCTGCCCTTCCCGTGGTTGTTCCTTCCCGGGGAAAGGCCTGGCTATTCACTGCTTGCGTCGAGAAACACGTGATGGTGTCTCCGCAGCTTCTTTACATGCATCTACATGGTACTGTAAACCTGATGGAACACTGCTGCGAATCCGTAGCGGCCAATCCGCAGCCAAATCCGCACAGTGTGCACATAGCCTAATTCTAAAGGTATGTGCACACGCTGCGGAAAACGCTGCGGATCCGCAGGAGTTTCCCATGAGTTTACAGTTCAATGTAAACCTACGGGAAACAAAAATCGCTGTACACATGCTGCGGAAAAACTGCACGGAAACGCAGCGGTTTACATTCCGCAGCATGTCACTTCTTTGTGCGGATTCCGCAGCGGTTTTACAACTGCTCCAATAGAAAATCGCAGTTGTAAAACCGCAGTGAAATGCGCAGAAAAAAATGCGGTAAATCCGCCATAAATCCGCAGCGGTTTAGCACTGCGGATTTATCAAATCCGCAGCGGAAAAATCCGCAGAGGACCAGAATACGTGTGCACATACCGAAACCCTAACCCTACCCCTAGCCCTACCCCTACCCCTAACCCTACCCCTAACCCTACCCCTAACCCTACCCCTAACCCTACCCCTAACCCTACCCCTAACCCTACCCCTAACCCTACCCCTAACCCTAACCCTAACCCTAACCCTATTCTAACATTAGTGGAAAAAAAAAATTTCTTTATTTTTTTATTGTCCCTACCTATGGGGGTGACAAAGGGGGGGGTCATTTATAATTTTTTTTATTTTGATCACTGAGATAGATTATATCTCAGTGATCAAAATGCACTTTGGAACGAATCTGCCAGCCGGCAGATTCGGCGGGCGCACTGCGCATGCGCCCGCCATTTTGGAAGATGGCGGCGCCCAGGGAGAAGACGGACGGAACCCCGGCTGGATCGGTAAGTATGATGGGGTGGGGGAAACACGGGGGGGGGAATCGGAGCGCTGGAGGGGTGGAACGGAGCACGGGGGGCGTGGAACGGAGCACGGGGGGGCTGGAATGGAGCACGGGGGGGTGGAACGGAGCACCGGGGGGGTGGATCGGAGTGCAGGGGGGGTGATTGGAGCACGGGGGGGTGATTGGAGCACGGGGGGAGCAGACAAGAGCGGGGGGGGGAGCGGAGCACTGGACGGAGGGGAGCCGGAGCAGTGTACCGGCCAGATCGGGGGGCTGGGGGGGCGATCGGTGGGGTGGGGTGGGGGCACATTAGTATTTCCAGCCATGGCCGACTTTCATGACGCCTACGTGGCGTCATAGGTCGGGAAGGGGTTAAACCTGAGCCTATGCAGTGCGATAGGACTTTGACCAGAGTTGAACGGCAAGAACACAGACGTCTGAATGGGCTGTGTTTCTACTGTGGTGATTCCACTCATGCTATCTCTGATTGTCCTAAGCGCACTAAGCGGTTCACTAGGTCTGCCACCATTGGTACGGTACAGTCAAAATTTCTTTTGTCCGTTACCTTGATCTGCTCTTTGTCATCGTATTCTGTCATGGCATTTGTGGATTCAGGCGCTGCCCTGAATTTGATGGACTTGGAGTATGCTAGGCGTTGTGGGTTTTTCTTGGAGCCCTTGCAGTGTCCTATTCCATTGAGAGGAATTGATGCTACGCCTTTGGCCAAGAATAAGCCTCAGTACTGGACCCAGCTGACCATGTGCATGGCTCCTGCACATCAGGAGGTTATTCGCTTTCTGGTGTTGCATAATCTGCATGATGTGGTCGTGTTGGGGTTGCCATGGCTACAAGTCCATAATCCAGTATTAGATTGGAAATCCATGTCTGTGTCCAGCTGGGGTTATAAGGGGGTACATGGTGATGTCCCATTTCTGACTATTTCGTCATCCACCCCTTCTGAGGTTCCAGAGTTCTTGTCTGATTACCGGGATGTATTTGATGAGCCCAAGTCCGATACCCTACCTCCGCATAGGGATTGTGCTATCGATTTGATTCCTGGTAGTAAATTCCCAAAAGGTCGACTGTTTAATTTGTCTGTGCCTGAGCACGCCGCTATGCGGAGTTATGTGAAGGAGTCCTTGGAGAAGGGGCATATTCGCCCATCATCGTCGCCATTAGGAGCAGGGTTCTTTTTTGTAGCCAAGAAGGATGGTTCGCTGAGACCTTGTATAGATTACCGCCTTCTAAATAAGATCATGGTTAAATTTCAGTACCCCTTGCCGTTGTTATCTGATTTGTTTGCTCGGATTAAGGGGGCCAGTTGGTTCACCAAGATAGATCTTCGTGGTGCGTATAATCTTGTGCGTATTAAGCGAGGCGATGAATGGAAAACTGCATTTAATACGCCCGAGGGCCATTTTGAGTATCTAGTAATGCCATTCGGACTTGCCAATGCTCCATCAGTGTTTCAGTCCTTTATGCATGACATCTTCCGACAGTACCTGGATAAATTCCTGATTGTGTACTTGGATGACATTTTGATCTTCTCGGATGATTGGGAGTCTCATGTGAAGCAGGTCAGAACGGTGTTTCAGGTCCTGCGTGCTAATTCTTTGTTTGTGAAGGGATCAAAGTGTCTCTTTGGTGTTCAGAAGGTTTCATTTTTGGGGTTCATCTTTTCCCCTTCTACTATCGAGATGGACCCTGTTAAGGTCCAAGCCATCCATGATTGGACTCAGCCGACATCTCTGAAAAGTCTGCAAAAGTTCCTGGGCTTTGCTTATTTTTATCGTCGCTTCGTCTGCAATTTTTCTAGTATTGCTAAACCATTGACCGATTTGACCAAGAAGGGTGCTGATGTGGTCAATTGGTCTTCTGCTGCTGTGGGAGCTTTTCAAGAGTTGAAGCGTCGTTTTTCTTCTGCCCCTGTGTTGTCAACCAGATGTTTCGCTTCCATTCCAGGTCGAGGTTGATGCTTCTGAGATTGGAGCAGGGGCTGTTTTGTCGCAGAGAAGTTCTGATTGCTCGGTGATGAAACCATGCGCCTTCTTTTCCAGGAAGTTTTCGCCTGCTGAGCGAAATTATGATGTGGGCAATCGAGAGTTGCTGGCCATGAAGTGGGCATTCGAGGAGTGGCGTCATTGGCTTGAAGGAGCTAAGCATCGCGTGGTGGTCTTGACTGATCATAAGAACTTGACTTATCTCGAGTCTGCCAAGCGGTTGAATCCTAGACAGGCTCGTTGGTCGCTGTTTTTTGCCCGTTTTGACTTTGTGATTTCGTACCTTCCGGGCTCTAAAAATGTGAAGGTGGATGCTCTGTCTAGGAGTTTTGTGCCCGACTCTCCGGGTTTATCTGAGCCGGCGGGTATCCTCAAAGAGGGAGTAATTGTGTCTGCCATCTCCCCTGATTTGCGGCGGGTGCTGCAAAAATTTCAGGCTAATAAACCTGATCGTTGCCCAGCGGAGAAACTGTTTGTCCCTGATAGGTGGACGAATAAAGTTATCTCTGAGGTTCATTGTTCGGTGTTGGCTGGTCATCCTGGAATCTTTGGTACCAGAGAGTTGGTGGCTAGATCCTTTTGGTGGCCATCTCTGTCGCGGGATGTGTGTTCTTTTGTGCAGTCCTGTGGGATTTGTGCTTGGGCCAGTGGGTTGCTTTTGCCCTTGCCGGTCCCGAAGAGGCCTTGGACACATATCTCTATGGATTTTATTTCAGATCTTCCCGTCTCTCAAAAGATGTCAGTCATTTGGGTGGTCTGTGATCGCTTCTCTAAGATGGTCCATTTGGTACCTTTGTCTAAATTACCTTCCTCCTCTGATTTGGTGCCATTGTTCTTCCAGCATGTGGTTCGTTTACATGGCATTCCAGAGAATATAGTTTCTGAAAGAGGTTCCCAGTTTGTTTCGAGGTTTTGGCGAGCCTTTTGTGGTAGGATGGGCATTGACTTGTCTTTTTCCTCGGCTTTCCATCCTCAGACTAATGGCCAGACCGAACGAACCAATCAGACCTTGGAAACATATCTGAGATGCTTTGTTTCTGCTGATCAGGATGACTGGGTGTCCTTTTTGCCTTTGGCTGAGTTCGCCCTTAATAATCGGGCCAGCTCGGCTACCTTGGTTTCGCCGTTTTTCTGCAACTCTGGGTTCCATCCTCGTTTCTCTTCAGGACAGGTTGAGTCTTCGGACTGTCCTGGTGTGGATACTGTGGTGGACAGGTTGCAGCAGATTTGGACTCATGTAGTGGACAATTTGACCTTGTCCCAGGAGAAGGCTCAACGTTTCGCTAATCGCAGACGCTGTGTGGGTCCCCGACTTCGTGTTGGGGATTTGGTTTGGTTGTCTTCTCGTCATATTCCTATGAAGGTTTCCTCTCCTAAGTTTAAACCTCGTTTCATTGGTCCGTATAGGATTTCTGAGGTTCTTAATCCTGTGTCTTTTCGTCTGACCCTTCCAGATTCTTTTTCCATACATAACGTATTCCATAGGTCATTGTTGCGGAGATACGTGGCACCTATGGTTCCATCTGTTGATCCTCCTGCCCCGGTTTTGGTGGAGGGGGAGTTGGAGTATATTGTGGAGAAGATTTTGGATTCTCGTGTTTCAAGACGGAAACTCCAGTATCTGGTTAAGTGGAAGGGTTATGCTCAGGAAGATAATTCCTGGGTCTTTGCCTCTGATGTCCATGCTCCCGATCTTGTTCGTGCCTTTCATATGGCTCATCCTGGTCGTCCTGGGGGCTCTGGTGAGGGTTCGGTGACCCCTCCTCAAGGAGGGGGGGGTACTGTTGTGAATTCTGTGGCAGAGCTCCCTCCTGTGGTCACAAGTGGTACTTCGGCTGATTCTCTCTGTGAGCTTCCGTTGGTGGAGGAGTGTGGTACTGCGGCTTCTGAGTTTCCTTCCTCAGGTGATGTGGTGAAGTCGTTAGGTGCTGCTCTATTTAACTCCACCTAGTGCTTTGATCCTGGCCTCCAGTCAATGTTCTAGTATTGGACCTGTTTCCTCCTGGATCGTTCCTGTGGCCTGCTGCTCTGCATAGCTAAGTTCCGCTTTGCTATTTTGTTTGCTGTTTTTTTCTGTCCAGCTTGTCTTTTGTTTTTTCTTGCTTGCTGGAAGCTCTGGGACGCAGAGGGTGTACCTCCGTGCCGTTAGATCGGTACGGAGGGTCTTTTTGCCCCCTTTGCGTGGTTGTTTGTAGGGTTTTGTGTTGACCGCAAAGTTACCTTTCCTATCCTCGCTCTGTTTAGTAAGTCGGGCCTCACTTTGCTAAATCTATTTCATCTCTACGTTTGTCTTTTCATCTTAACTCACAGTCATTATATGTGGGGGCTGCCTTTTCCTTTGGGGTATTTCTCTGAGGCAAGGTAGGCTTATTTTCTATCTTCAGGCTAGCTAGTTTCTCAGGCTGTGCCGAGTTGCATAGGGAGCGTTAGGCGCAATCCACGGCTGCCTCTAGTGTGGTTGGAGAGGATTAGGGATCGCGGTCAGCAGAGTTCCCACGTCTCAGAGCTCATTCTATGTTTTTGGGTTATTGTCAGATCACTGTATGTGCTCTGACTTCTATGTCCATTGTGGTACTGAATTACCTCAACATAACACCACACTCTGCGTCCTCCTTCATTGGCTGAGAAATGGCGCTGAAACGCGACTTTTGCGCGCAGATCACCGACCTCATGGCCGATCCCACACTAGGATCGGGTCGGGTTTCAAGAAACCCGACTTTGCTGAAAGTCGGCGATTTTTTTTAATTTGTCCGATCCGTTTCGCTCAACCCTAGCATTGACGTCATGTGATCTTGTGAGGCCTAGCAAGCGCAAGGGGTGTCCAGGATGGAGGCGTGAAGACTGACTGCAAAGGAGAACCGGAATGGACATCTGACTACTGTACAAACCGATTTGCCTTTCAGTTATGTGAAAAAACTGGGTGACTACCCCATGTCAATCCATAACAGTGTCCTTTTTTATTATTATAAGACAACAAAACAAAGAAATGGATGAATCTAACAATTACAGAGACAGACAGCATCATCTTCAAATACTGGTACCATTGATTATCTATTATCAGGGTATATCCAAGCCTTAGTTATTAGCCCTTTAATGAGCAGGAATTTACCATAATCCTCCCTTTAATGCACTACTTACAGTGTATATGGAAAATTCTTGGCATTTAAACCCCTGAGAGATTCCTGCCGCCTCATCCTTCCCATCGTTGCAGGATGCTTACAGGCTTCATTTTCAAAGGATGTTTCTTACTTGTTAACAACACAACATATGTCCTCCAAAAGGTCAGAACTGTGTTTATCCAGCCAATTTTTTTATCCTGCATTTTTTTTCTTAATAAAATATTGTGTACTAGATTTATATTGCTTTTTTCTACATGAGCACTGATGAAAATGACAAAGCTGGACTAAAAATAGCATTTATTGTAGTTGTGGATTTTGGCCATGCAGCCCTGCCAGTACCACTCAGGCTTGCTATTATCTTTATTGGATAGTTATGAATTTTGGCAATGACATATCTTGATTTGTAATGTACTGTATGCAGCCATTATGTCCTGAGATGGGATACAATATAGAAATAATTGCTGGACTTCAGATGACACTGCGTTTGAGTTAATGGAATTAAAGGGGTTGTCCACAACTAAGGACAACACCTTCTTGTACTAAATGTTTGCCTCCAGGCTCTTGTACAGTGTTCTGAAACGTGACCCCCAGCCCAATCAGCACTGGCGTCACTGTCCCCGCCTACATACGGATTGAACATGAAGAGGAAGCCAAGGATCAGTTGCAGCCTGGCTGATTGGGCGCCAGGGTCATGTGCCACAACACCGCAAGAGAGCACCGGGTAGAGCTAGTGCCAACACTGCGGGAATGGTGCAGACACCGGAGGTGAGGGTAGGTTTTTTTATTTTATCAGGGGCAAACATTTAGTAAAAAAAGGGGTTGTCCTTGCAGTGGATAACCCCTTTAAGGTAGTTTTACACTTTAAACAGCTGTCAGCCAAACACTCATTTGTCTTATCACTACAGCTCTCGATTAGCTAAGCAAGCAGGGGCTCTCAATGGGGAGGAGGGCTGAAAGCTGGTGCCAGAGAAAACTGGTGGTGACTTTTCTCCAGTAAGGAAAAAAGGATAAACTTTAACATGCCTTGCCCTTCTTTCCTCGGCATCTGTTGTAGGGGAGGCTGAGCACATTCCCATACACGTTAAGTAGTTGGCCAGTTCTCCCAAAATTTGCAGGTTTGTTTGACCTTCATCTAACATGTATGGCCAGCTATAGCTGTTCGCAATAAATCAAGTAAAGAGGACCTGTCACTAAGTCAAAATAGACAGTTTTGCTCTTATTTTATTCCATTTTTTTTAAAAAAAATCTGCCATAGGCTATATTCACACTTAGCGGTTTTTACCGCGGAACCGCCGCGATTTTGATGCTGCGGGTCCGCAGCAGTTTCCATAGCGTTTACAGTAAGGCTATATTCACACTTAGCGGTTTTTACCGCGGAACCGCCGCGATTTTGATGCTGCGGGTCCGCAGCAGTTTCCATAGCGTTTACAGTAACATGTAAACCCTATGGAAACCGCAAACCGCTGTGCACATGCTGCGGGAAAAACCGCGCGGGAACGCAGCGGTTTACAACCCGCAGCATGTCACTTCTTTGTGCAGAATCACTGCAGAATCAGAATCACTGCGATTCTGCACCCATAGGAATACATTGAACCGCTTACTTCCCGCATGGGGAAGCGGATAATGTGCGGGTGGTACCCGGGGTGGAGGAGAGGAGACTCTCCTCCAGGCCCTGGGAACCATATTTGGGGTTAAAAAATAAAAAATCTGGTTATACTCACCCTCTGATGTCCGGAGCTCCATGACCGTGACGTCACGAAGGGTCCTTCTCCCACAGCATCTTTGGAACCGGACCGCCGGGTGCAGCGCCCAGGAGATCCGGACATCAGAGGGTGAGTATAACCAATTTTTATTATTTTTAACATTACTATTGATGCTGCATATTGCTGCATATGCAGCATCAATAGTATAGGCGGAAACCCGCAGCGGAAACCGCGGAACAAACCGCGATAAATCTGCAGGGAGAACCGCAGTTGTTTTGCCCTGCAGATTTATCAAATCCGCTGCGGGAGAACCCGCAGGGACCCGACGCAAGGTGTGAACATAGCCTTACTGTTCATGAGATATGGGCCTTTTTATTTACTCTGCCCATTATGCTAATTTTTATGGATCCTCACGGGTCATGTCTTTAGGCTGCTTTGCATAATTACTATGTGCAATGCCTCCTTGTGCAGACCATAAAAATGAACATATTGTGTGCACTATTTTAAAAGGTCCTAATCTCCTACACTCCCTCTCCCTTAGAATGGATTTTTTTTTCTTCTTTTCCCCTCTACTTTTCGTATACTTTCACTCTCATACTCTTTTTGCTGTCTGATATCATATTTCAGCTATATTGGGTTAAACATGAAACCCAACATCTAATATACTGCTTATTTATCATATTGCATCTGTTAGATATCTATAATATAACGCTGGGAGCGTCACTCTGTCTGAAGCCTTTATAGACTGCGCAGGCGCAAGCGCCTGGCCCCCATAGAGTGACGCTCCCAGAAGATCGCGGTATGCGTAAGCACTGAACGCATACCGCGATCTCCAACGGAGAGTCAGGGACCGCCAGGAGGGTAAGTATATTCACCTTTCCCCGTTCCAGCGCTGCGTGCGGCTCCGTCTCCCAGCTCCTCCGGAAAGTGCAGACTGCGCAGGCGCCGATTCCTGCTGCCGGAATCGGCACCTGCGCAGTCCGTGCTTTCCCGCGCCATTTTCTTGAAGACACACTCCGGCTCCACTGCAGGTGTGTCTTCTAGAAAATGGCGCCGGAAAGCGCGGACTGCGCAGTCCGCGCTTTCCGGCGCCATTTTTTTTGAAGACACACCTGCAGTGGAGCCGGACGATAGGTGAGTATGGTATACTTTTTTTTTTTTATATGGCAGCAGCATACGGGGGCATACACACTGGAGCGTCTTATGGGGGGCATATAATACAATGGTGGCGCAGGATGGGAGCAGCACATGACAGAACGGGGGCAGGATGGCAGCAGCACATGGCAGAACGGGCGCAGGATGGGAGCAGCACATGAAAGAACGGGGGCAGAATGGCAGCAGCACATGACAGAACGGGCGCAGAATGGCAGCAGCACATGATAATGGGGGCGCGGGATGGCAGCAGCACATGACAGAACGGGCGCAGGATGGGAGCAGCACATGACAGAACGGGCGCAGGATGGGAGCAGCACATGACAGAACGGGCGCAGGATGGCAGCAGCACATGACAGAACAGGGGCGCAGGATGGGAGCAGCACATGACAGAACGGGGGCGCAGGATGGGTGCAGCACATGACAGAATGGGGGCGCAGGATGGGAGCAGCACATGACAGGATGGGAGCAGAATGGCAGCAGCACATGATAATGGGGGCGCGGGATGGCAGCAGCACATGACAGAACGGGCGCAGGATGGGAGCAGCACATGACAGAACGGGCGCAGGATGGGAGCAGCACATGACAGAACGGGCGCAGGATGGGAGCAGCACATGACAGAACGGGCGCAGGATGGGAGCAGCACATGACAGAACGGGCGCAGGATGGGAGCAGCACATGACAGAACGGGCGCAGGATGGCAGCAGCACATGACAGAACAGGGGCGCAGGATGGGAGCAGCACATGACAGAACGGGGGCGCAGGATGGGTGCAGCACATGACAGAATGGGGCGCAGGATGGGAGCAGCACATGACAGAACGGGCGCAGAATGGCAGCAGCACATGATAATGGGGGCGCGGGATGGCAGCAGCACATGACAGAACGGGCGCAGGATGGGAGCAGCACATGACAGAACGGGCGCAGGATGGGAGCAGCACATGACAGAACGGGCGCAGGATGGCAGCAGCACATGACAGAACAGGGGCGCAGGATGGGAGCAGCACATGACAGAACGGGGGCGCAGGATGGGTGCAGCACATGACAGGATGGGAGCAGCACATGACAGAATGGGGGTGCAGGATGGGAGCAGCACATGACAGAACGGGGCGCAGGATGGGAGCAGCACATGACAGAATGGGGGCGCAGGATGGGAGCAGCACATGACAGAACGGGTGCAGGATGGGAGCAGCACATGACAGGATGGGAGCAGCAAATGACAGAATGGAGGCGCAGGATGGGAGCAGCACATGACAGAATGGGGGCGCAGGATGGGAGCAGCACATGACAGAACGGGGGCGCAGGATGGGAGCAGCACATGACAGGATTGGGATGCAGGATGGAGCAGCACATGACAGAATGGGGGCGCAGGATGGAGCAGCACATGACAGAACGGGCGCAGGATGGCAGCAGCACATGACAGAATGGGGGCACAGGATGGGAGCAACACATGACAGAACGGGTGCAGGATGGGAGCAGCACATGACAGGATGGGAGCAGCAAATGACAGAATGGGGGCGCAGGATGGGAGCAGCACATGACAGAACGGGGCGCAGGATGGGAGCAGCACATGACAGGATTGGGATGCAGGATGGAGCAGCACATGACAGAACGGGGGCGCAGGATGGGTGCAGCACATGACAGAATGGGGGCGCAGGATGGGAGCAGCACATGACAGAACAGGGGCGCAGGATGGGAGCAGCACATGACAGAACGGGGCGCAGGATGGGAGCAGCACATGACAGAATGGGGGCGCAGGATGGGAGCAGCACATGACAGAACGGGTGCAGGATGGGTGCAGCACATGACAGGATGGGAGCAGCACATGACAGAATGGGGGCGCAGGATGGGAGCAGCACATGACAGAACAGGGGCGCAGGATGGGAGCAGCACATGACAGAATGGGGGCGCAGGATGGGAGCAGCACATGACAGAACGGGTGCAGGATGGGAGCAGCACATGACAGGATGGGAGCAGCAAATGACAGAATGGAGGCGCAGGATGGGAGCAGCACATGACAGAATGGGGGCGCAGGATGGGAGCAGCACATGACAGAACGGGGGCGCAGGATGGGAGCAGCACATGACAGGATTGGGATGCAGGATGGAGCAGCACATGACAGAATGGGGGCGCAGGATGGAGCAGCACATGACAGAACGGGCGCAGGATGGCAGCAGCACATGACAGAGTGGGGGCACAGGATGGGAGCAACACATGACAGAACGGGTGCAGGATGGGAGCAGCACATGACAGAACGGGTGCAGGATGGGAGCAACACATGACAGAACGGGTGCAGGATGGGAGCAGCACATGACAGGATGGGAGCAGCAAATGACAGAATGGAGGCACAGGATGGGAGCAGCACATGACAGGATTGGGATGCAGGATGGAGCAGCACATGACAGAATGGGGGCGCAGGATGGGAGCAGCACATGACAGAATGGGGCGCAGGATGGGAGCAGCACATGACAGAACGGGGCGCAGGATGGGAGCAGCACATGACAGGATTGGGATGCAGGATGGAGCAGCACATGACAGAATGGGGGCGCAGGATGGGAGCAGCACATGACAGAATGGGGGCGCAGGATGGGAGCAGCACATGACAGAACGGGTGCAGGATGGGAGCAGCACATGACAGGATGTGAGCAGCAAATGACAGAATGGAGGCGCAGGATGGGAGCAGCACATGACAGAATGGGGGCGCAGGATGGGAGCAGCACATGACAGAACGGGGGCGCAGGATGGGAGCAGCACATGACAGGATTGGGATGCAGGATGGAACAGCACATGACAGAATGGGGGCGCAGGATGGAGCAGCACATACCAGGATGGAGACCATATACCAAGATAAATGCTCGCCACCCGGGCATAGAACGGGTTCAATAGCTAGTTATATATACTGAGTTAACTCATGAAACCCTAAGATTAATTCTATTTTGCTGCAGGGAAATCCTGACAGTTTTGTGAGTTTTATTGCAAAGAAATGCTTTGTGCAATTATTTTATTTTATTTATTACACCCTCCCTTGCTTCTGTATATTTTGAAATATGTAGTAATTTCTTCTATATTTTGAAAAACTTTTTTTACTTGATTTTCTTTTTTAGTCCCCAATGGGATTTAAACCCGCAACCACCTGCAAAACCCCTTAAAAATTAGCATATACCCTGTCACTGACGAGCAAATAAGTAGCAATGTTTTCAACTTTTGACTTTCAGTCTCCATATCTCACCATCCACTACTGCTTTGAACTTGAGATTACTTTCATTTTATAGACAATCATCTTGGATATCTCATACATAAATTTGATTTGCAACTATTTAGCATATGATTTTATTTATGCAGATCTTGTCATATCACTGCACTGTTACTCTTTTGCTCCTAAAAATCTAAATTTTTATCATTTTGCTAGTATTTTGTAAATCCACCTTTTGTCTTTCAACACTGCCTGAATCCTTCTGGGCATGATCTTGATCAGATAAAAGCATGTCTCAAACAAAATCTTATCAGGTCTTTTCTACACTTTCTCAAAGTTGGTGCATACTGGACGATTCACTTGGGTATGCATACAAATTTTTCTTCAACTCTACCCGCAAGTGTTTAATAGGGTTGAGGTCTGGTGACAGTGGGGGCCAAGCCAGCAGCTCTACTTCATTGTCATTGAACCATTTCTTCGCCAATCTCGGCATATGCTTTTGGTTGTTGTCATACTAGAACACTGTCGTCCTTAAGGGAAACTCACATATAGCTCAGCATTGAGACCACCATGGATAATGGTGAAGTATCCAATGCCTTTGGCTGTGAAACAACCTCATATCATTAGGCTACCTCCATCGAATTTGACAGTTCCTTGAATTTCTCGATCCCTTAGACCTTTTTACCCCTGGTTTCTTTCAGACCATTTGCACTATCAGAGCTTAAACTATTTATTGACTTTCGTCTCATCGGTCCGAATCACCGATTTCCAATCTTTTACTGTCCACTTTTAGTTCTTTTTTTTTTTTTTGCAAACTTGAACTGACTGTTTTTATGACTACCGTATTTTCCGGCGTATAAGACAACTTTTTGACCCCTAAAAATTGTCCCAAAAGTCGGGGGTCGTCTTATACGCCGGGTACGGCGTGTGCAGGGAGCGATCCTTCATGTTGGCGTGTGGTTCCCAGGGTCTAGAGGAGAGGAGAGTCTCCTTCAAGCCCTGGGATCCATATTCAAGTAAAAAATAAAGAACAAAAATAAAAAACATGGATATACTCACCCTCGGATGGTCCCTGGCTCACAGCGCTGCTAGCGTCTCGCTCCGTTCCTAAGGAATGCAGTGAGTGAAGGACCTTCGATGACGTCGCGGTCAGGTGACCGGTCACCTGACCGCTCATGTGACCACGACATCATTTTTTTTTTTAAAAGTATGTTAAGCTGCTCCACCAATCGCCAAGGTATACCCATAATAGAGCAGGCCTATCTAATGTATATAATCCCTATCTGATGTATTTAAAAACCTGATCATCTGTATAGTACCTGTATGAGCAGGGTTCAGAGAGAAAATATCCATGTGGAACTTGGTTTCTACAAGACTGGGGAGTCCACCACTCCCCTGTGGGTCATTTGCATTGTAGCTGTTCCATCCTGCAAGTTCCACATGGATATTTTCTCTCTGAACCCTGGGGGGGGGGGAGGAAGAGGCGGATGCCGCCGGTCAGGAGGTTCGTGATGCGTGGTCTTTGCTGAAATATCTCCCGCTATCATGCTGTCCTGAGCCAGCACATTCTCGGATTGGCATGCCCTGGTGTTGAGCGTGAAGGAGACATTGCCGCCCGGGTCTCTGCTGGTGACATAAATAGGTGCTCCCTGGTGACGAGCACACTGGAAAGTGAGGATGCAGCCATAAAATGCTGGGTCTGTGCATGTGCAGGAGTCGCCTGATGGAGACTCAGGAAGAGCAGCAGCAGCCACGGCAGCAGCAGCCTATAAATTGGAGAATAGCCGACAGCACAACCGACAAAGGGATACCCGTCCCAGTTCCACTGGACCCAAATGGACAAGTACATACCAAAAAAGAAGTGAAGGACAGCATCCAATCCAGGTGAAACGTAAAAAAAATCCTTTATTGTGCCAGATGCAACGTTTCAACCATAATCTTTTTGATTGCGTGTTATTCCACTTTTTGTTTGGCAGTATGATAATAAAGCGTTGTTTTTTTTTCTTACGGTGTTCACTGAAGGGGTTAACTAGCGGGACAGTTTTATAGGCCGGGTCATTACGGACGCGGCGATACTAAATATGTGTACTTTTATTGTTTTCTATTTAGATAAAGGAATGTATTTATTGGAACAATATTTTCTTTTATTATTTATTTAGGAATTTTTTTTTTCACACATGAATTTTTTTTTTTACTTTTTTACTTTGCCCCAGGGGGGTACATTACAGTAAAGTGACAGATCACTGATCTAACACTTTGCTGTGCACTGTGTCAGATCAGCGATCTGATTTGCACAGCAGGGAGGCTTCCCGGCACCTGCTCTGAGCAGGCGCTGGTAAGCCACCTCCCTGCAGGACCCGGATGCAGCCCCGCGGCCATTTTGGATCCGGACCTGCAGGGAGGAGGAGGTAAGAGACCCTCACAGCAACGCGATCACATTGCGTCGCTCCGAGGGTCTCAGGGAAGCACGCAGGGAGCCCCCTCCCTGCGCGATGCTTCCCTATACCGCCGGAACACTGTGATGATGTTTGATCGCAGTGTGCCGGGGGTTAATGTGCCGGGGGCGGTCCGTGACCGCTCCTGGCACATAGCTGACTATCGCAGCTGACATCCGGCACTGACACCCGGCCGCGATCGGCCGTGCTCCCCCGTGAGCACGGCTGATCGCTCTGGACGTACTATTCCGTCCTTGGGAAGTAGGGCCCACCCCACATGGACGGAATAGTGCGTCCAATGGTAGAAAGGGGTTAAAGACAGCTGTCTTACATAGTCACCTTTATAAAAGACTTTTGTCCACAGACTCAATTAATCAGTCAGACTCTAACCTCTACAACATGGGCTCGACAAAAGAGCTTTATAAGGATGTCAGGGACAAGATCATAGACCTGCACTAAGCAGGAATGGGCTACAAAATACAATTGTTGGTGCAATAGCAAGAAAATGGAAGAAATACAAAATCACTGTCAATCAACATCGATCTGGGGCACCATACAAACTCTCACCTCGTGGGGTATCCTTGATCATGAGGAAGGTGAGAGATCAACCTAAAATTACATGGGGGAAAATTGTTAGTGATCTCAAGGCAGCTGGGACCACAGTCACCAAGAAAACTGCCATGGCTGCGGCCGCGCCTGCCGCTACCTCTACTGCTGTCTCCACTCACCACTTCCGGCGCCACGCTTTCACGGCCTCCGTTGTGGCCATTCCCACTGCTGTCTCCGCTCCTGGGTCCTCTGTTCCTCTTCCCGCTGCTCTAGCCGTCTCGTCGCTGTTTCCTCTGCTGCAGCCGTTGCCGCTGCTGTCTCCGAGGTCTCCGTGCTGCCTTCTCCTCATCGCTCCAGATGCCACCGTCCTCTCGTTCTGCCACCAGGGGGCTTCAGCGTGGTGCTCTCTCCCATTCATTCTCCCGGTCAGTTTCTGCTTTGTGCATGCGCCTTAGGTCGCGGGCACGTGCTCCTCTCCTCTATTAACCCTCTCTGCACCTTCCCAGAAGTCCTTGCGCTCCAATCAGCCTTCAGCACAGGGTATATCAGGCGGCTCCACCATACTGACGGTGCCTGAATGTCGTGTGCATTCTGTACGTAGTTCTGGCCCATTTTCTGCCCCGTCCTGTTTACTTGTCTATTCTAGTATTCTTGTCCGATTCTATCTGGCTATCTCCGTCTGTCTCCTGTCCTGTGCATTCTTCTTCTTGAGCCGTCCCTCTTGGTTGCAGCTGTTGCGGTATTTGACTCCCTCGGGTCTGCTCCTCACGATCCCTGTATAGGGGTTGGTCCACCCAGGTCCGCTCACCCGTGGGACGAACCCTCTGACGAAGGCGAAAGCCGAAATGCGCATCAGGGTGGACGCCACTCGGATGAAGGAACGCCATTGCTATGTAAGTTCACTACATTAATAGATTGATTTTATTTTATTACGCCCTACTCCATGAAGTCTTACTACACATGGGTTCACTATGATATGAATGCGTTGATGTACACTATGTTATATATGGGGACTTGTCCTGTAATGGTTTAGAAGCATTGGGAATTGCACTGGCACCTTATTTACTTTTCACAATTGGACTCACTGTTATATTATTTATGCTTCAGTCTTCCCATATAATTACCAACATATTGTATTGGACTTTTTTCTTCCTTCTCACACCAATATACATCCTGGGTGTGCGTCCTAGTTCTCTGTTTTTTTATCTATGATTTTAATAATATCTTTTGTATCATTGTACTGATACTCCTGCTGTTGCTATTACTATTTTTAATAAATTACTATTTATATATTATATTGGGACGTTCTGGTCAGTCGTTTTCTTCCCCCCTCTTCCATTCCTCACGATCCCTGTATAGGGGTTGGTCCACCCAGGTCCGCTCGCCTGTGGGAGCTTCAGTGCCCTGACCATGAGGGTCCACTCTTGTTACACTTCTCTTCCCGTCGTCAAAAAAACCATTGCGAACACATTACACCGTAAAGGTTTAAAATCCTGCAGTGCCCGCAAGGTCCCCTTGCTCAAGAAGGCAGATGTACAGGCCGTTCTGAAGTTTGCCAATGAACACCTGGATGACTCTGTGAGTGATTGGGAGAAGGTGCTGTGGTCAGATGAGATAAAATTGAGCTCTTTGGCATTAAGGAATTGAAGCATTTGCTCAACAGGAAAAAAAAGGCATTTAAATTAGGTGACAAAGAGGAAATTAAAATGATACAGCATGAATTGAAGCATAAAATAAAGGAGGCCCAGGAAGCCTTCAGAATTAAACTTGAAAAGAAACTGTCCCACAATAATACCAGGGAGGTTTGGTCAGGAATTAAATTACTGACTGGGCTTAAGGTGAGGCCTGAACATGATGGTGGAAATCTGGACAAGGCTAATGAGATGAATGAGTATTTCAACAGGTTTAGCAGTACATGTGTACTGCCAACTGATAGTGGATGATTTGGATGGATGATTTTAATAATATCTTTTGTATCATTGTACTGATACTCCTGCTGTTGCTATTACTATTTTTAATAAATTACTATTTATATATTATATTGGGACGTTCTGGTCAGTCGTTTTCTTCCCCCCTCTTCCATTCCTCACGATCCCTGTATAGGGGTTGGTCCACCCAGGTCCGCTCGCCTGTGGGAGCTTCAGTGCCCTGACCATGAGGGTCCACTCTTGTTACACTTCTCTTCCCGTCGTCAAAAAAACCATTGCGAACACATTACACCGTAAAGGTTTAAAATCCTGCAGTGCCCGCAAGGTCCCCTTGCTCAAGAAGGCAGATGTACAGGCCGTTCTGAAGTTTGCTAATGAACACCTGGATGACTCTGTGAGTGATTGGGAGAAGGTGCTGTGGTCAGATGAGATAAAATTGAGCTCTTTGGCATTAAGGAATTGAAGCATTTGCTCAACAGGAAAAAAAGGCATTTAAATTAGGTGACAAAGAGGAAATTAAAATGATACAGCATGAATTGAAGCATAAAATAAAGGAGGCCCAGGAAGCCTTCAGAATTAAACTTGAAAAGAAACTGTCCCACAATAATACCAGGGAGGTTTGGTCAGGAATTAAATTACTGACTGGGCTTAAGGTGAGGCCTGAACATGATGGTGGAAATCTGGACAAGGCTAATGAGATGAATGAGTATTTCAACAGGTTTAGCAGTACATGTGTACTGCCAACTGATAGTGGATGGGAACTGGGTGCAAATTCTGCAACATCGATATTGGAGGATGAGCAGACTAATTTTAGAGTATCCGAAAATGATGTGAGGAGGCAGTTTAAGTCACTTAACATTGGTAAAGCAGCAGGACCAGATGGACTCAGCTCACGTGTCCTTAAAGTTTGTGCAGACCAGCTGTGTACTGTCTTTACACACCTATTTAATGGAAGTATACAAACACAGAGGGTACCTGTGTTATGGAAAACTTCCTGTCTGGTGCCGGTACCCAAGACTTCTTCTCCTGCAACCCTAAATGACTATCGTCCTGTAGCCTTAACATCTCACGCTATGAAGGCCTTGGAAAGATTAGTGCTTGCTCACTTAGGACCAAGGGTCAATGCTTTTATCGATCCCCTTCAGTTTGCCTACCGACATAGATTGGGGTGGATCATGCTATTCTTTCTCTGTTACATAAGGTACATTCATTTCTGGAGACTGACGGTACCATGGTGCGAGCGATGTTTTTCGATTTCTCGAGTGCATTTAACTCCCTGCAGCCACTTTTACTACACAAAAAGATGACTGATATGAAGGTTGAGGAGGGGATGAGAAATTGGATAACTGACTACCTATCAGATCGGCCACAGTTTGTACAGATGGGAGCAGTGGTGTCAAGCAGATTATTGAGCAGTGTAGGTGCCCCCCAGGGAACGGTGCTTGCGCCCTTTCTATTCACACTGTATACTTCAGACTTTCAGTATAAATCTGAACTTTGCCACCTTCAAAAATTTTCGGATGACTCCGTGGTTGTGGGATGCATTAGGGGAGATCAGGGGGATGAGGAATACAGAAGGGTGGTGTCGAATTTCGTGGATTGGTGCAATGGTAACTATCTACAACTAAATGTTAAGAAAACTAAGGAGTTGGTGGCCAACTATAGCAGGATAAAGATGGAATGCTTACCGATCACTATTGCTGGTCAGGAGGTCGAGCAGGTGGAGAGTTACAAATATTTGGGGGTCCATTTGGATAGCAAACTGGACTGGAGATGCCACTCATTTGTCTACAAGAAGGGGAGAAGCAGACTATTTCCTAAGGAAACTGAGGTCTTTTAATGTGTGTAGCAAAATGTTAGAAATGTTCTACCAATCTGTAGTGGCAAGTGCCATCTTTTTTGCAATCACATGCTGGGGTAGTAGTGTGCGGGCCTCTGATGCTAATAAGCTGAAAAAGAATATTAAGAAGGCAAGTTCTGCTGTGGGCTGCAAGCTGGACTCTTTTGGGGAGGTAGTGGAGAAAAGAACTCCGAAAAAGTGTATGGCAATTATGAACAATAATGCACATCCACTATATGAGCTATTCATGAGACAGAAGAGCACCTTCAGTAACCGGCTAATACTTCTGAGGTGTAAGAAGGAAAAATATAGGAAATCGTTTGTGCCAACTGCCATGGGGATGTACAACAATAACATTAGGGTTAACCCCTTAGTGACAGAGCCAATTTGGTACTTAATGACCAAGCCAATTTTTGCAATTCTGACCACTGTCACTTTATGAGGTTATAACTCTGGAACGCTTCAATGGATCCCGCTGATTCTGAGATTGTTTTTTCGTGACTTATTGTACTTCATGTTAGTGGTAACATTTCTTCGATATTACTTGCGATTATTTATGAAAAAAACGGAAATATGGCGAAAATGTTTAAAAATTTTGCAATTTTCAAACTTTGTATTTTTATGCCCTTAAATCAGAGAGATATGTCACGAAAAATAGTTAATAAATAACATTTCCCACATGTCTACTTTACATCAGCACAATTTTTTTGTTAGGGAGTTATAAGGGTTAAAAGTTGACCAGCAATTTCTCATTTTTACAACACCATTTTTTTTAGGGACCACATCACATTTGAAGTCATTTTGAGGGGTCTATATGATAGAAAATAATGAAGTGTGACACCCCTCAAGGTTCTCAAAACCACATTCAAGAAGTTTATTAACCCTTTACGTGCTTCACAGGAACTGAAACAATGTGGAAGGAAAAAATGAACATTTAACTTTTTTTTGCAAACATCTTAATTCAGAACCATTTTTTTTATTTTCACAAGAGTAAAAACAGAAATGTAACCAAAAATTTTGTTATGCAATTTCTCCTGAATACGCCAATACCCCATATGTGGGGGTAAACCACTTTTTGGGCGCACCGCAGAACTTAGAAGTGAAGGAGCGCCATTTGACTTTTTCAATGCAGAATTGGCTGGAATTGAGATCGGACGCCATGTCACGTTTAGAGAGCCCCTGATGTGCCTAAACAGTGGAAACTCCCCACAAGTGACACCATTTTGGAAATGAGACCCCTTAAGGAACTTATCTAGATGTGTGGTGAGCACTTTGAACCCCCATGTGCTTCACAGAAGTTTATAAGGTAGAGCCATGAAAAAAAAAAATCGCATTTTTTCTACAAAAATGATCTTTTTGCCCAAAAATTTTTATTTTCACAAGGGTAACAGGAGAAATTAGACCACAAGAGTTGTTGTGCAATTTCTCCTGAGTACGCTGATACCCAATATGTGGGGGTAAACCACTGTTAGGGCGCACCGCAGTGCTTGGAAGAGAAGGAGTGCCGTTTTACTTTTTCAATGTAGAATTTGCTGGAATTGAGATCGGACGCCATGTTGCGTTTGGAGAGCCCCTGATGTGCCTAAACAGTGGAAACCCCCCACAAGTGACACCATTTTGGAAACTAGACCCCCCATGGAACTTATCTAGATGTGTGGTGAGAACTTTGAATGCCCAAGTGCTTCACAGAAGTTTATAATGCAGAGTCGTGAAAATAAAAAATACTTTTTTTTTCCACAAAAATGATTTTTTAGCCCCCAAGTTTTTATTTTCACAAGGGTAACAAGAGAAATTGGACCCCAAAAGTTGTTGTCCAATTTGTCCTGAGTATGCTGGTACCCCATATGTGGGGGTAAACCACTGTTTGGCGCACGGCAGAGCTCGGAAGGAAGGAGCGCCGTTTTGGAATGCAGACTTTGATAGAATGGTCTGCGGGCATTATGTTGCGTTTGCAGAGCCCCTGATGTACCTAACCAGTAGAAACCCTCCACAAGTGACCCCATTTTGGAAACTAGACCCCCCAAGGAACTTATCTAGATGTGTGGTGAGAACTTTGAATGCCCAAGTGCTTCACAGAAGTTTAGAATGCAGAGTCGTGAAAATAAAAAATATTTTTTTTTCCACAAAAAAGATATTGTAGCCCCCAAGTTTTTATTTTCACAAGGGTAACAGGAGAAATTGTACTGCAATAGTTGTTGTCCAATTTATCCCGAGTACGCTGATGTGCCACATGTGGGGGTAAACCACTGTTTGGGCGCACGGCAGAGCTCGGAAGGGAAGGAGCACCGATTTGGAATGCAGATTTTGATAGAATGGTCTGTGGGCATTATGTTGCGATTGCCGAGCCCCTGATGTACCTAAACTGTAGTAACCCCCCACAAGTGACCCCATTTTGGAAACTAGACCCCCCAAGGAACTTATCTAGATGTGTGGTGAGAACTTTGAATGCCCAAGTGCTTCACAGAAGTTTAGAATGCAGAGTTGTGAAAATAAAAAATATTTTTTTTTCCACAAAAAAGATATTGTAGCCCCCAAGTTTTTATTTTCACAAGGGTAACAGGAGAAATTGGACCACTAAAGTTGTTGTCCAATTTATCCTGAGTATGCTGATGCCCCATATGTGGGGGTAAACCACTGTTTGGGCGCACAGCAGAGCTCGGAAGGGAAGGAGCGCCGTTTTGGAATGCAGACTTAGATAGAATGGTCTGTGGGCGTTATGTTGCGTTTGCAGAGCCCCTGATGTACCTAAACAGTAGTAACCTCCCACAAGTGACCCCGTTTTGGAAACTAGACCCCCCAAGTAACTTATATAGATGTGTGGTGAGAACTTTGAATGCCCAAGTGCTTCACAGAAGTTTAGAATGCAGAGTCATAAAAAAAAATATATATATATATATATATATGTTTTTCCACAAAAAAGATTTTGTAACCCCCAACTTTTCATTTTCACAAGGGTAACAAGAGAAATTGGACCCCAGAAGTTGTTGTCCAATTTATCCCGAGTACGCTGATGCCCCATATGTGGGGGTAACCCACTGTTTGGGCGCACGGCAGAGCTCAGAAGGGAGGAAGCACCATTTGACTTTTTGAGCGCAAAATTGGCTGTCGTGTTTGGAGACCCCCTGATGTACCTAAACAGTGAAAACCCCCCAATTCTAGCTCCAACCCTATCCCCAACACACCCCTAACCCTAATCCCAACCTGATCCATAATCCTAATCACTAACCATAATCACAACCCTTACCCCAAAACAACCCTAATGTCAACCCTAACCATAACCCTAATCAAAACCCTAAATCCAACATACCCCTAATCCTAATCTCAACCCTAACCTCAAACCTAACCCAAATCCCAATACACCCCTAATCACAACCCTAGCCTTAACCCTAATCCCAAACCTAACCCTAATCCCAAGCGTAACCCTAATGCCAACCCTAACCCTAATACCAACCCTAATCAAAACCCTAACCCTAATCCCAACTCTAACCCTAACTTTAGCCCCAACCCTAGCCCTAACTTTAGCCCCAACCCTAACCCTAGCCCTAAGGCTACTTTCACACTTGCATCGTTTTGGCATCCGTCGCAATCCGTCGTTTTGGACAAGAAACGGATCCTGCAAATGTGCCCGCAGGATTCGTTTTTTGCCGATAGACTTGTATTGCCGACGGATCGTGACGGATGGCCACACGTCGCATCCGTCGTGCACTGGATCAGTTGTGTTTTGGCGGACCGTCGACACAAAAAACCGTTCAATGAAACGTTTTTTTGTACGTCGCATCCGCCATTTCTGACCGCATGCGTGGCCGTAACTCCTCCCCCTCCTCCCCAGGACATAGATTGGGCAGCGGATGCGTTGAAAAACTACATCCGCTGCCCACGTTGTGCACAATTTTCTCAACGTGCGTCGGTATGTCGGGCCGACGCATTGCGACGGCCCTGTACCGACGTAAGTGTGAAAGAACCCTAACCCTAAATTTAGCCCCAACCCTAACCCTAAATTTAGCCCTAACCCTAACCCTAGCCCTAACCCTAGCCCTAACCCTAGCCCTAACCCTAGCCCTAACCCTAATTTTAGCCCCAACTGCTGTTCTCCTGCCGGCCAGCAGATGGAGACAGATGGCGGGCGCACTGCGCATGTGCCCACCATTTTCTTTTGCCGGCGGCCAGGAGGAGCAGCAGGAGGATCCAGGGACACAGGTGAGTATGATGGGGTCCCCGAATCCCCCTATTTTTCTGTCCTCTGATGTGCGATCACATCAGAGGACAGAGAATTACACTTTACTTTTTTTTTTTTTTGCGATCGCCGGTAAACAGTTAATTACCGTCGATCGCAAAGCAGGGTCGGTAAAACCGACCCCGATCATGCTCTTTGGGGTCTCGGCTACCCCCGGCAGCTGAGACCCCAAAGATTCTCGCAGGGCCGGCCGGTGGGTGCACTGCGCATGCGCCTGCCATTTTGAAGATGGCGGCACCCACCGGGAGCCACGAGGAGCATCGGGGGAGATAGGTAAGTATTGGGGGGCTACCTGGGACCCCTTTTCTCGGAGAACAGAGAAATTAAAAAAAGATCGCGTTTTTTTTTGCGATCGCCGGTACACGGTTAATTACCGGCGATCGCAAATGCGGGGTAGGTAAAAAAACCCCCGAATCATGTTCTCTGGGGTCTCGGCTACCCCCAGCAGCCGAGACCCCGGAGAAAATCCGACTCTGGGGGGCGCTATTTACTTTTTCCACAGCGCCGTTAATTAGCGGCGCTGTGCTTTAAGTACCCTTAGCGGCCGCCGTTAAAAGGCGTATCGGCGGTCGCTAAGGGGTTAAACCACCAAGGTGAATGTCTACTTATTTCTCTACATTTCAGTTCACTTGTTGTGGATGTCCTATTTTGTATAAATCATTTTTATTGGTCACAGCAATAAAGAATAAAGGTAAACAGTACAAACTGATAAATCTGTGCAATGATAGACAGTAATTTTAAATCGAACAGGAAGAGCATAGTTACATTTATGTCTTACGATATAATTTTCTAATTAATAATGCTCTTGACTATCCCGAAATTATGGGTTAATAACAATAAAGAACTACCGGGATAGTTGATAACAATTATTAAATTCCTTTGTAGATATTTAAAACACAATATGAAAATCAAAACTGGATATGAGGAGGACATACATAGAAAGTAAGAAAGAGGAAAGAAAAGAGGGTAGAAAGAAGAAGAAGAGAGGGGTGGATGAGGGGGTGGGGAATTCAGGGAAGGAGTGCGGCTGCCCCCGTAGCCCAGCGGACAAGACGCATGCTGAGGAACGGCCCGGAAGCATACGAAAATAAGCTACACAGTGTGTCGGGTTCTGGAAACCCAGAGATCCAGTTCAGGAGTTTCCCTAAAAGCGATCCAAGGGGCCCATGTGCTGTAGGTTTTTTCTACGTTACCTGGTGACTGGTTTATCAACTGCTCCATTCTATAGATGTTATTAAGTTCTGCCACAAATTCTGTACGGGTAGGAAATTTTTCTTGTTTCCAAAACCTAGGGATTAGATTTCTGACTGCGGTAAGAAAGTGTCTGAGGATACCCCTCTTGAACCTGGATATTGATAGGTCGCATAGAGACAGCAATGCTAGACCTGCTGAAGGTTGGATCTGTGTGATAGACAGCTTATTATGGAGTTCAAAGACAGCCAACCACAAATCCTTTATGGGGGGGCAGTCCCACCAGATATGCATGTAAGAGCCTATTTCCTTTAAACATCTCCAGCAGGTGTCAGGGGTCGTGGGGAACACCGCATGCACCATGGAGGGGCATCTATACCATCTTGCTAGAATTTTATAGCTCCTCTCCTGTGATACCGCGCATAATGACGATCTGGATGAGAAGAGAAGAATTTTTCCCCTGTCTTCAGATGACAAGGGCCTTCCCAGATCGCCCTCCCATTTCGGGAAAAACAATGGCCAACCCTGCAGCGGAGCCCTCCCCTCTTGGAAGATTTTATACAGCAGCGAGACAGTATGATCCGGGGGATTTGCTGATATACAAAGCATCTCAAAGGGAGTTAGCGGCCTGCTGATATTGGTTTGTTTAGAGATTGAGTGGATATAACTTTTTAGTTGTTCATAGAAGAACCAATCAATAGAGTGGGATTCTTCCTCCGGGAATAATTCCCGGAGGGACTTCATCCCAGTTTCTTTTAAGTAATCATGGATGATGGGTTTGGAGTCTTTTCTCTTATTTAGAAATGTCTCTCTATTCAGCCCCGCTGGAAAAGCAGAGTTGTCATAAATTGGGATTAAAGGGCCCGGGAGAGTTGTGATCTGAAGGTCTTTGTTTCGGTTTTTAATGAGAAGCAATATGTTTCGCGTGAGGAAAGGTATGTAAGTGCCCGGTCCTAGCCCCCTGCCTCCTGTCCAAAGAACAACTTGAGGGTCGCATCCGTTAAGATCGTTTTCTAGGTTTACCCACTTTTTGTTGTTTTTACTGTGATAAAGGTCTAGGATACAGGTTCCCATTGATGCATAACTATAAATCGCGAGATCCGGGAGACCCAATCCACCTGTCAGTTTAGATCTACTTAATGTTGTATATGAAATACGTGCCCGATTATGAGACCAAATAAAACGGGCAATTATTTGTTTGAGGCGGGAAAAGAAGGAAGCTGGCAAGTATAGGGGAATTGTTTGAAAAAAATATAAGAGACGAGGCAGAAGGTCCATCTTAACTGCATTGATCCTACCCAGCCAGGACAATTGGAGCCTGTGCCATTTCTCCAAGTCTGAGTTTGTTTTCTGTAGGATTGGCGCAAGGTTGCTTTCAAACAATTTAGACGTTTTGCTTGTAATTTTGATACCTAAATAAGTAAGGGAATCAAAGTTCCATTTAAATGGGAAGGACCTCCTTAATTGATCCACCAAGGGGAGTTGGAGTGAAATGTTTAGGATTTCGGATTTATGGGAATTCATTTTGAAGTTACTTAGGTGGCCAAATTTATGTAGCTCCGAAATGATATTTGGTAGACTCGTAGAGGGGGACGTGATATATAGGAGGATGTCATCTGCAAAAAGTGCTAGCTTATGTTCTTCAGAACGTAATTTTATGCCATTAATTGATGGGTTGTTTCTCAGGGCCACAGCTAAATGCTCCATTGTTAGGATATATAAGAGGGGAGAGAGAGGGCACCCCTGCCTTGTACCATTCCTGATCGGGAACATTTCTGATAATGTGCCATTTACCTTGACCTGGGCACTAGGACAAGAATATAGGGCGGAGATCCTACGCAGCATGTTTTCTTTTAGGCCAATTTCCTCTAGGGTCTGGGAAATAAATTCCCAATGGACCCGGTCAAAGGCCTTTTCCGCATCTATTGACATGATACACAGGGGGTCCCCCTCCCTGCCCGCTCTGTCAATTAGAGACATGGTTCGGATTGTGTTGTCCCTCGCCTCTCGCCCTGGGACGAAGCCCACCTGGTCTTGGTTTATTAGTTTTGGTAGAAGGGGGCATAATCTATTGGCTAACATTTTTGCATATATTTTAATATCCAGATTTATTAAAGAGATCGGGCGGTAATTTTCGCATGTAGAAGGGTCCTTGCCCAGCTTAGGGAGAACTGTTATGTGAGCGATGAGTGCCTGTGTAGGGAAAGAGCCCCCAAGAGAGACAAAATTACAGGCCTTCAGGAATATTGGACTAAGCAGCGAGTTGAACGACTTGTAGAAGCCTGCTGAGTACCCATCAGGGCCCGGGCTCTTGCCCTGTTTCAGGGCGCTAATGGTTTCAGACACCTCCTCCACCGAGAATTCCCTTTCAAGATCAAGTAGATCACCTTCAGGCAGAGTGGGTAGTTTATGTTCCTGTAAATATGATTTGATTTTGTTACGGAGAGAATGTAGTGGGGCCTCTTTATAGTGACCCGCTATGTTATATAGAGATTTGTAGTATTCGCTAAAGTTGGAGAGAATATCTTTGGTATTAAACATTTTCTTCCCCTCTTTGTTTTTAATAAAAGGAATGTAGGTATTGGGATTACGTTGATTGAGGGCTCTGGCCAAGAGTCTACCACTTTTATTGCCGAGCTGGTAGAAGCAGCTCTTGAGTCTTTCTCTGAGGTATTTAGATTTTTGGTCTATTATAGATAGCAGTTTTTGTCTGGCCGAGGAGAGCCTAGCAAATGTGCTGGCCTCAAGGTCTCGTTTGTGTTTGTTTTCTAATTGGTGGATTTGATCTGTTAAGCTAAGTATTTCCGCCGCTCTTTCTTTTTTTAACCTAGCGCCATGAGAGATGAGGACGCCTCTTACTACACTTTTCAAAGCCTCCCATTTTACAGTGGGGGACGTGGTGTCTTCCTCGTGGTCAGTCATGAAATCTGTGATTGTTTGATCAATCTTGGATTTACATATGGGATCCTGTAACAGATTTTCATTCAGACGCCAGGAGAAACCTGCTCTCGAGGCAGAATGAAGTGAGATTGTTAGGTAAATAGGAGCGTGATCTGACCACAGTATCGACCCCACATCCGCCTTTACCTGCATGTCGAGTAACTTATGTGAAACGAAAAAATAGTCTATTCTACTATAAGTGTTATGTATTTTTGAGAAGAAGCTATAGTCCTTAGTTGTTGGATTAAGAACCCTCCAGATATCTACCAGTCTCATGCTGTGCAGCTGGGATCTTATTTTTTTAATAGAAGATGCAGGATATGAGGACTTACCCGAAGAGACATCCACCGCAGGGTTCATAGGAATATTAAAGTCGCCCCCAAGTATCACAGGAGAGGAACCAGCAAACTCCTCGAGACGTCTTTTGCAATCGGCTCCAAACTTCTGTTGCCCTTGGTTTGGAAAATAAACGTTAGCGATTACAAGTTTATGAGCTGCCCATGTGATGAGCAGGAAGATATATCTGCCGTGTTTGTCAATTTGTGAGTCTAAGATCTCAGGTACAAAGGATTTGTGGAAGGCTATTGAGACACCTTTTGACTTTGAAAATGGATTTGGGCTATGATACCATTTGGGATAATTTTTCGTGGTACAGTGTGGTACCACACCAGTTTTGAAATGTGTCTCTTGGAGCAGTAGCACAGAGACCCTCTGTTTGTGACTCTCAAATAGGACCCGACGTCTTTTTTCTGGTATATTTAGCCCCTTAACGTTGAAGGAGCAAAATTTAAAATCATCCATTGTCAAATATCCCTACGCCAACCCGCAACACTATGAGCCCCGTCCGCCAGAACCGGTGACAGCCAAGGGTAGTAGGGAAGGAACAGTAGGAGGGAAGGGAAAAAGACAGGGTAGAGAAGAGATAATAGAACATGGAAAACATGAAAGAAGGTGCGTTAGGGTTGACGCACCAGGTTAGACTATGCATCTGTGTAGTTAGGGCAAAAGAATGGAGAAGGAGAAGTCTCCTCCCCTCCCTTCGCCCGTGCACCTTAGGTGGATAAGGGAAGCCAAGGGAGATACTGAACCCCCCAACCCCCCCGAACTTGGTATGTCCCATAAATGAGGATTTGCAAACATGTAGACAATAAGTGATCATGGGACCACTCAGCTGCAGCAGAGTATCTGGGCATATTGCAACAATGGGCAGAAACTAATTAAAACTAAGAAGAAAATGAAACAAATGAAGAGAGGAGAACTTCATGGGGGATCTGAGGAGCCTTCGTTGGTATGACGATTCTTGGAACGGGGAACCTTGAGCCACCTCGGAGGAGCATCTGGAAGTGTCGGGGCCAGAGGCCAATCTGGAAGATCTATTAATGGGAGTTCAAATGTTCCTAAGAAGTTAGCCAGGTCCCCAATCCGGCGAAAGTATGCACTTTTGCCGCCTTTGAATGCTGTTAGTTGGAATGGGAACCCCCACCTGTAGGGGATATCTCTTTCCTTGAGAACTTCCAGCAAGGGCTTCAGAGCTTTGCGCAGAAATAGGGTGCGCCTGGATAGGTCTGATAGGAGTAGAATTGGATGGCCTTCAAACTGGAGGGATCCCTTTTTCCTAGAGGCCATCATGATGGCCTCCTTAATTCTGAAATAATGCACCCTGCAGATGACGTCTCTAGGGCGCGCCTCAGACGTGGGTTTAGGACCAAGGGATCTATGGATCCTGTCGAACTCGATGGTGTTGTCCTCGTGGTCGCCGAGAATGTCCAGAAATATTCTCTGAACTGTGTGGTCTAGGTCCCGAGGACTGACAGATTCTGGTAAGCCACGTATACGGATATTGTTACGCCTATTGCGATTCTCTAGATCCTCAAGGCCAGATGACATTTCCTCCAGTTTCATGGTGTGGTCCATTAAAATTTCCCTGTGCGCCTGAAGTTCCTGTGAAATATCCTCTTGTGTCTTTTCCACATCTTCTATACGCGATGTGAATTCTGTCTGTAAGTTATGTATCTCCTTTTTGTAAGAGTTCTCAAGCCTACACGCAAAACTTTCCAGGTCCGTTTTAGTTGGAAGAGCTTTAATGTATTTACTCAGTTCGGCTATATTCATGTCCTCCGATATGTCTACATCTCCCCCGCTATTGTCTGTTGTTTTTTTAGGAGAGATGTGTGAGGTCTGTGGCTCTTTTGAGGAGGAACTATTTTTGTGCGGTGTTTGCGACATTGCTGATCTGGTGTTCCTTGTTTGAAGTGGTTGGTTTAAGAATCGATCCATGTCCTCTATAGAAGGTTCCTTATGTAAGCCTGTGGGTTGCCCAGAAGTCTTCTTATTTTTACCCATATATATCTGCTGCTATTAATTGCCCGTGGTAGTGTTCAGGGGAGCATGGGGGCACAGCGGTCGCCACATCAGACAAAGCCCCCCATCAGCAAGCCCCCTCCGAGGTGCATTAGTTATGATCTTGAGGTTAGTGGGGCATATACAATGTCCTGGACCAAGAAAAGGAGCCTCTAGTTGTTATACACAATTTCAGCACTAGGTGTCACCAGAGGTCTGGGCTAGTAAGTTATAGGCCTGTTACATGGTGTGCTGCAGTTCTTTTTTCTGATAATAATGTAAATAAAGCACAATGACAACCCTTTAAGGAGCTATGGTAGGGTGGCTGCACTGCTTCTGCAGCAAGGATGACAAGCAAAGCAATATGCAGGGGTGCCAGGTATCTTGGGCACGTCCGCCCTGAAATGGTGCTTCTTTGTGAGGAGTCCCGTCCCCAAAATGGCGTCCACCCTCTCAGTGGCGGGAAATCAATCAACACTGGCGGTACAATGGTGGGCGCCCTGGGGGGATTCTCCTATCCCACCTATAGCAGTCCTACCTTCCTTGTCTTCCTCTTTAGTGGGGTGCACACTTCAGGGTTTCCCCAGCAGGAGTTCCAGGGTGCTTGCGGCGCTCTCTCTGTGAGTGCACACCGCGCCTGCTGAGCCTCCTCGTGCTGTCCGCAGAGCCTGAGGGGATCAGTGGAGCGCAGCCCGCGCACTCCTCAGGGACTCACCCGCAGGGGCTCCGACCAAGCACGACCGCGGCGTTCTCCCCGCAGATGCTCACCGCGCTCTGTCCGCCGAGCCTCCCTGTGCCTTCTGCAGAGCCTGATGGAGCCGGTGGAGCGCGGTCCGCGCGCTCCTCTGGGATTCACCCGCAGGGGTTCTAACTGGGCACGCCTGCGATGCTCTTTCGGCAGGCGCCGCGGAGAATCCAAGGGCGGGAGGGTCCCTCCTTCACTGCCCCCTCAGCTCAGCGGGGGTCCGCGGGCTTCCTATCGCCGCCGCTCACCTCGCCCTGCACCGCCTGCTGTGTCAGTCTGTGCCCGGAGTGGTGAACTGTAAGGCCGCTCCAGGTCCGTGGGTCCGATGCGGCGTCTCCTCGTGGAAGGGGGGTCACCCGCTGGGGGTCTCCCTTAGTCCATATATGATTGCCCAGAAAAATTGGTGGTCCACGTTTGAGTGGAGTCTGGGGGAAGACCTTTTTCCTCCTTTTTGCTGGAGGAGCTCTCCACCATGCGTCCTTCTTCTCCGGCTGTTAGACACGCCCCCGTGGATGTCCTATTTTAATGTATAATATGTAATGTTCTTCTGTCAACTCTACTGTCATGTCAACTATGTAATTCCTTTATGATTTTTATGATTTATGTTGTGCTGCTGTGATACCATAATTTCCCACGGGATCAATAAAGTGTATCGTATCGTATCGTAAGTCAACTCCACGTGTTTTGGGGGAAGAGCAAGGCTGCCTATGACCCAAAGAACACCGTCCCCACTGTCAAACATGGAGGTGGAAACATTATGTTTTGGGGTGTTTCTCTGCTAAGGGCACAGGACTACTTTATAGCATCAATGGGAGAATAGATGGAGCCATGTACCATAAAATCCTGAGTGACAACCTCCTTCCCTCCACCAGGACATTAAAAATGGGTCATGGCTGGGTCTTCCAGCAAGACAATGAAAACATACAGCCAGCCAACAAAGGATTGGATCAAAAAGAAGCACATTAAGGCCATGGAGTGGCCTAGCCAGTTTGCAGAACTTAATCCCATAGAAAACTTATGGAGGGAGTTGAAGCTCCGAGTTGCCAAGCGACTGCCTCAAAATCTTAATGATTTAGAGATGATCTGCAAAGAGGAGTGGACCAAAATTCCTCCTGACATGTGTGCAAACCTCATCATCAACTACAATACACTTCTGACTGCTGTGCTTGCCAACAAGGGTTTTGCCACCAAGTATTAAGTCTTGTTTGCCAGAGGGTTCAAATACTTATTTCTCACTGCAAAATGTAAGTGTATATAATTTATACAAGGTGATTTTCTGGATTTTATTTTTGATATTCTATCTCCGACTGTTAAAATTAACCTACCCTTAAAATTATAGACTGTTCATGTCTTTGTCAGTGGACAAACTTACATACAAAATCAGCAAGGGATCAAATAATGATTTCCTTCATTGTATATCTGAAACAGAAATGGGAGTCTTCTGTGGGGGCATTAAAGCCAGTAGTTTCTGCAATCTGTACGGCCAGATAAAGGCTGATTTGGTTGCAGCAGTCAGAGGATCAAGTTAAGAACCATGTCTCCAGGGATAGGATCCTGGCCAAACTTTGTTAATACAGGGAGCAGCTGCCTTTCTTCCAGACGCTTCGGCAGACTCTGTGAGATTGGCAGGCAGGCGAGCACGCCTCTCAAATGCCGCCCATAAATTGTTATGGCTCAAAAGCTGGCTGGGGGTTGTACAATCCAAGGGCAAGCTGTGCTCAATTCTATTGGAGGGAGAGTTTCTCTTTTGCCAAGTCCTAGATGATATACTGGACAAAGCGGGAGACAGGAAGAAAGGATTTCCAAGTGTATCTATGCCTGAGTATAGGAAGTCCTTTCGTACTAGAAGATACAATCTGAGAAGAACCCCTAGAGATCAAGGAAAATGGAATGAAAGGAAACCAAAAAGTAAAGGTCTTCCCAGTGACGTTTTTTTTCAGGTGGGAGGAATGTTTTCCCATTTCTTTCCTGCCTTGGAAAAGATAGCAGCCATTGGCTGGAATTCAAGTTTGTTCCCTGGCACACCTTCAGGGCATCATCTCCCAGGGGCTCTAGGGACAATCAGCTCTGGAGACGAAAGTTTTGAATCTGGTACAAAAACGAGTCCTGATGGAAGTACCAGTGGGAGAACAGGGAAAGGGATATTATTCCCCCCTATTTTTAATAAGGAAATCGGATGGCGCCTTCAGGACCAGTAGCCATCGCCTGTATGTAGCAGAGCCGATTGGACAACTGCAGCTTCTAGTCTCCCGTGGAAATTATTGAACTTTTTAAAAATATGAAAAAATTTTAAAAATACAAAAGTTCAAATCACTCTCCTTTCGCCCCATTAAAAAAAAAAAAAAATCAATCGTACACATATTTGGTATCGCCGCATTCAGAATCGCCCGATCTATCAATATAAAAAAAATTAAGTAGATCAGTAAATGAGAAAACAATTAAAAACACCATAATTATATATTTTTCTGGTCGCCGCTACCTTGCAATAACAGGTGATCAAAAGATCGTATCTACACGAAAAATGGAGACGCTACAAGTCTCGGAAAATGGCGCCATTTTATTTCTTTATTTTTTTTTTACCAAAGTTTGAATTTTTTTTTTCATCCCTTAAATAAAAAAGAACCTAGACATGTTTGGTGTCTATGAACTCGTAATCACCTGGAGAATCATATTGGAATGTCAGTTTTAGCATTTAATGAACATGGTTAAAAAAAAACAACTGTGGAATTCCACTTTTCTTGCAATTTCATCGCACTTGGAGTTTTTTTTCCCATTTTCCTGTACAATATATATTAAAACTAATAATGGCGTTCAAAAGTACAACTCGTCCCGCAAAAAATAAGCCTTCACATGGCCATTTTGATGGAAAAATAAAAACGTTAGGGCTCTAGGAAGACGGGGAGCAAAAAATCCGAACACCTAAAATCGGAAAATGGCTCGGGGGTTAAGGGGTTAAAGTGTAGTTGCTGCTGTATATCACAGATGTATTACTTCACAATCACACTGAGTAGTGATGAGATGCTATAACAAGTGTATATCACTTGAATCTTCGATTTTTACCCACAGACTGAGACTATCACTCGTTTTCAATATAGTACATCAGCACTAAAGCAGTACATCCAGGGCCACCATCAGGGCATTACTGCCCTGACTCGCGTATGGGGCCCGGTGAGCAGAGGGGGCCTGCATCAGGCCCCATCTCATCTGCTCACTGGGCCCCTACCGGTAGGCTAAACCAGCCTTCTGCAGCGCTGCCGCAGTAAAGCTATTGATGTGCGGGCCCGTGCCCACACGTCAATAGTTAACAGCTGCCAGCCAATCGGAGGCTGGCAGCTGACGTCAGCCGCAGCGCACACGTTGCCGGCATCTGGCGTCATTGTCAGTCACCGGCGAGTGCGCGCTTCAGCTGAGTGGAGGGAGCTTTGCCTTCGCCGCAGGAGCGCAGCCAGGTAAGAACTTTTTTTCTTATTATTGAGAGCAGCGATCCGGGGGGGCCCCGGGGCAGATTGTTGTAGACACAGGGTGGGGGGCAGAATGCTGGAGACACTGGGGAACAATGCTGGAGACACTAGGGCAGAATGCTGGACACACTGGGGTACAATGCTGGACACACTGGAGGCAGAATGCTGGAGACACTGGGGGCACAATACTGGACACACTGGGGACAGAATGCTGGACACACTGGAGGCAGACTGCTGGACACACTGAGGGGCAGAATGCTGGAGACACTGGGGGCACAATGCTGGACACACTGGGGGCACAATGCTGGAGACACTGGGGCATAATGCTGGACACACTGAGGACACAATGCAGGACACACTGGGACACAATGCTGGACACACTGGGGGCACAATGCTGGAGACACTGGGGCAGAATGCTGGACACACTGGGGACACAATGCTGGACACACTGGGGGCAGAATGCTGGAGACACTGGGGGCACAATGCTGGACACACTGGGGACAGAATGCTGGACACACTGGAGGCAGACTGCTGGACACACTGAGGGGCAGAATGCTGGAGACACTGGGGGCACAATGCAGGACACACTGGGACACAATGCTGAAGACACTGGGACACAATGCTGGAGACACTGGGGGCACAATGCTGGAGACACTGGGGGCAGAATGCTGGAAACACTGGGGCACAATGCTGGACACACTGGGGCACAATGCTGGAGACACTGGGGCAGAATGCTGGACACACTGGGGGCAGAGTGCTGGACACACTGGGGGCAGAATGCTGGAAACACTGGGGCAGAATGCTGGAGACACTGGGGCAGAATGCTGGAGACACTGGGGCAGAATGCTGGGCACATTGGGGGCACAATGCTGGAGACACTGGGGGCACAATGCTGGACACACTGGCGGCAGAATGCTGGAGACACTGGGGGCAGAATGCTGGAGACACTGGAGCAGGATGCTGGAGACACTGGGGGAAAAATGCTGGAGACACTGGGGGCAGAATGCTGGACACACTGGGGGCAGAATACTGGACACACTGGGGGCAGAAAGCTGGAGATGCTGGTGGCAGAATGCTGGAGACACTGGGGGCAGGATGCTGGACCCACTGGGGGCAAGAATGCTGGACACACTGGGGGCAGAATGCTGGACACGGGGCAAAATGCTGGAGACACTGGGGCAGAATGCTGGATACACTGGGGGCAGAATGCTGGACACACTGGGGGCAGAATGCTGGAGACACTGGGGCAGAATGCTGGAGACACTGAGGCAGAATGCTGGAGACATATTGGGGCAGAATGATGGAGACACATTGGGGGTAGAATGCTGGAGACACATTGGGGCAGAATGCTGGACACATTGGGGCCAGAATGCTGGAGACATAGGGGGCATAATGGAGATATGGGGCATGATTGGATCATGAGGCAGGATGGATATGATGAAGACAGATGGGGCAGGATGGGGAGATCATATGGGGCAGAATTGATACTCATAAGGGCAGGATGGGAGAACATATAGCTGACGCCAGGAATGAGGCACACGGGGACCAGGATGGTGAATATTATTACCATAGGGGCTAATTAAGGGATATTATTACTGCAGTGATGTATTTATTTTATTTTTTGAGCATACTGTTTAAATGGGGGGGCGGTCCTGTTACTGTTTAGAGTGATACTATGTCGCCTTTTTTTCTTCATGTGGTGTAATGTAGAAGTTGGGAAAAATTAATTAATGTGTTCTACAAGCGGAGCTCAAGATAACTGTGTTATTTCCTGCAGAGATGAGCCCTGGCTGGAAGAAGTGATGGCGGTCTGTGCTGGATGAAAGATGAAGGACTTCACCTAGAGACGTCACTGGTAGAGTTGAGTGACTTTTACTTTTTTAGGATCGAGTCGGGTTTCGCGAAACCCGACTTTTCAAAAGTCGGGTCGGGTGAAATCGGCCAATTATTGCGAAAAGTCGGGGGTCGGCCGAAACACGAAACCCAATGCAAGTCAATGGGGAATCAAAGTCGGCATTGAGTGGAGGACAGGAAAACACCTACAGTGCCCATTTTAATGCCAAAAACATCAATTCGTATTTCTTAAGCTTGTCAATCTTAATTTACTTTATAATAATAGTTAGGCATTGAAAACAGGGGCTCATCTGGCTAAAGTTATGGGGGGGGTAGGGCTGGCTCAAGATTTTCGTGGGCCTAGGAAACGCGGAATACTTCATGGCGGTGGAGCAGGGAGAGGTAAGTATTTCAAGTTTGCAAGTGCTGCGATCCTGAGCAAGCAAGGGGGGCCCACTAGTTGGCACTGGCACAGGGCCCCTCATAGTACGGTGGTATGTTTGATGGCGGGCGGCGCCTCCCACTGCCAGAGACACTTTTGCGTACTATGAGGGGCCATGTGCCAGTGCCAACGAGAATGCCCCTCCACCTGATGAAGGAACCTGCACTTTCATCTGCACCTTCCTCTTTGTCCCCGTGTAAGGTGGTATAGTATGCAGGAAGGGGAACCTGACTTTCAGCAGGGTCAGATTCTGGCTGTGTAGAGTGCAAGGGGAGTGTGGTGGTCCAGGTTAATGTACCAGCAGACTCCTCTAGCAGTGGCTGGGCAATGGGCAGGATGAGGAGGAAACACAGATCTAGGCCCAAAATGAAAAAGTAGGCTAAAAGCAGTTCAAAATTGGTAACAGGACTAAACAGGCGGCATTGCTTTGTTCAGTGGAGGACAATTGTAACGAGTGGCTCAGACAGACTTAGTAGGCCTAAAATAAAAAAGTAGGCTAAATGCAGTTCAAAATTGGTAACAGGAGTACACAGGCAGCATAGCTTTGTTCAGTGGAGGACAACTGTAATAAGTGGCTCACACAGACTTAGTAGGCCTAAAATAAAAAAGTAGGCTAAATGCAGTTCAAAATTGGTAACAGGAGTACACAGGCGGCATTGCTTTGTTCAGCGGAGGACAACTGTAATGAGAGGCTGACACAGTTACTAGGCCCAAGTAAGTAAGTAGGCTAAATGCAGTTCACAATTGGTAAGAGGAGTACACAGGCGGCATTGCTTTTTTCAGCGGAGGGGGACAACTGTTACGTGAGGCTCACACAGTTACTTGGCCCAAGTAAGTAAGTAGGCTAAATGCAGTTCAAAATTGGTAAGAGGAGTACATAGGCGGCATAGCTTTTTTTCAGCGGATGAGGAAAACTGTTATGAGAGGCTCACACAGTTACTAGGCCCAAGTAAGTAAGTAGGCTAAATGCAGTTCAAAATTGGTAAGAGGGGTACACAGGCGGCATAGCTTTTTTCAGCGGAGGAGGACAACTGTTAAATAGCAAACACAGAAAAAGGAGCCACTGTAACATATGCAGACCACCAAAATTTCAGTGAATCAAACACAAGCTTTATTAGTGACATAAATAAAAACAATTAAAATCATGCAAAAATAACTCCCTCTGTGTACATGCTCCCAACACTACCAGATAATACATAAAGCTCCCATATAATAATGGAGAATATATATCAGACATAACAATTGATCCATAATATGCACATACTGGTAGTTATTGGCAAATACGCCACATGGTGCTCAGAGAACTACCCATCAATAACAGAACCATATCAAAATAAAGACACAATACTACAGCACAACCATGTCCTGTGGCCCCCCAGTATTAATGTATAAGGTGCAAAGAACAGGGCCAAACAATTGCCCCAGATGGAAATGAAGGAGAAAAACTCTCCAACCCATGCCAGATATCACCTGTAATAGGAGTGATAAGGGACCATGCTGCAGCAGCCAAATAGTGATCCAGGCAAAAGGCTCAAGGACTCCTAAAAGATGGCAGAAGCTGGGCAACCAGGGAATAAGTAACAGCAGAGGGAGAGCTCAACGCGTGTTGCTGTTTAAGACAGCTTCGTCAGGGGAAGTGGACTCCAAAGGGACCAATAAAGCTTATATATACCTGGTCTGATGAAAATCATTAGGATCCGGTGTGTGGCAGATCAGGAGCGGAAGCGCCGGGAATGGCGATTGAAAGGAAGTAGTACTGAATCCTAAAAAATGAACTGCGGACGCACCGGCCAGCAAGACCGACGGATCGCAGAAAGACCAAACTAGAAGACTGCAGCAGGAGGAGAAGAGTTAAAAGGAACTACTCCAGCGCATGCGCGGCTCCCGGGAGCAGGTAATATGGCAGTCATATGTGCATGACTGTCAGCATACCAAGGGGAAACGAACTACTAAAATGGAAAATGTTTTGTTTGTATCTAGCTGGGATCAAGATATATTATGAATGGAGAGATAATAACACATATTAAGGTTTAAATAGAGCACATCCATGTAGACCATATGGGAAGGCAAAAAGCCCCCCATGACCTAAAAAGAAAAATATAATAATTAAACAGAACCAATAATTCAAATTTTATGTATGAAAATCACATGCTAAATACTATATTAACATGAAAATCAATAATATTCTAACACATATAGTCCAATAAAAACCATATATAGTTGATTGAGGACAACTGTTATGAGAGGCTCACACAGGTACTAAGCCCAAGTAAGTAAGTAGGCTAAATGCAGTTCAAAATTGTTAAGAGTACACAGGCGGCATAGCTTTTTTCAGCGGAGGAGGACAACTGTTATGAGAGGCTCACACAATTACTAGGCCCAAGTAAGTAAGTAGGCTAAATGCAGTTCAAAATTGGTAAGAGGAGTACACAGGCGGCATAGCTTTGTTCAGTGGAGGACAACTGTAATAAGTGGCTCAGACAGACTTAGTAGGCCTAAAATAAAATAGTAGGCTAAATGCAGTTCACAATTGGTAACAGGAGTACACAGGCGGCATTGCTTTTTTCAGTGGAGGACAACTGTAATAAGTGGCTCCGACAGACTTAGTAGGCCTACAATAAAAAAGTAGGCTAAATGCAGTTCACAATTGGTAACAGGAGTACACAGGCGGCATTGCTTTGTTCAGTGGAGAACAACTGCAATATGTGGCTCAGACAGACTTAGTAGGCCTAAAATAAAAAAGTAGGCTAAATGCAGTTCACAATTGGTAACAGGAGTACACAGGTGGCATTGCTTTGTTCAGTGGAGGACAACTGTAATAAGTGGCTGACACAGTTAGGCAAAAATAATAAAGTGGGCTAAATGTCAGCCAAAAAATGTTCATAAATAAACTGGCATAGCTAGGTACAGGGGTGGGCTCCTCTGCTGAGTAGCATACAGTGGTAGTTGGTGCAAAGTATTAACTGCTCTAAATGGAGGCCATTAAAGGATTTAACAGCACAGACTACACAGTGGAGCAGGGAGAGGTACGTTTTGCAAGTGGTAGAGCACTGTTTGAGCTGGGGGGACACTCTCGTGGGCGGCGGTACTGGCACAGGGCCCCTTATATTACGACGGTGTGTCTGACGTTGATTGTGCACCACCACCGTCAGAGACACTTCATTGTAATATGAGAGACCCTGTGCCAGTGCCATCGCCCAAGAGTGGGCACACCCACCTGTCCAGGCAAACGGCACTCGCACGGAAGCTTGCGCCAAGTGGTGACCACGGCTCTGTGGGGGGAGTCAGCCCATATAGGGAGGTATAAAAATGGCCTATGGTGGACATTCAGCAGCTGCAAATGGAGGAATTGGAGCAGTCAGAAAGAGGAGGCCAAAAGCAAGACATTTTTCAGGCAAGCTACGTGTCAGCAGGGGAAGGTGGGGCAAAATAATTTGAAATCCATGATTGGTTCATTTTAATGAAGGTTAGATCATCAACATTTCAGGTAGCCAGACGTGTCCTCTTTTCGGTCAGTATTGAACCAGCAGCACTGAAGACTCTTTCTGATAGCACACTAGCAGCTCGGCAAGCGAGCTCCTGTAATGCATATTCTGCCAATTCAGGCCAGGTGTCTATTTTAGATGCCCAGTAATCAAAGGGGAATGACCTGTGAGGGAGAACATCGATAAGGGAGGAAAAATAGTTGGTAACCATACTGGGCAAATGCTGTCTCCTGTCAACTTGAATTGATGCAGCAGTACCTGTCGTGTCTGCGGTCATTGTGAAATCACTCCACAACCTGGTGATAAAACCCCTCTGTCCAACGCCACTTCGGATTTGTGCACCTCTAACACCTCTGCCATGTTGCCCCCTACAGCTCGGGTGAGAACCATCACCGCCTCTGTGTGCTGGGAATGCCTGAACCAAACGATCTACTAGTGGATTGTAGATCCAGGAGGCAGGCCAACCAGTAATCGTCATCGTCATCATTTTGATAATGCGGGGGTCCCTTTTTTGGATACGCAAGGTATACTCTGCCATGTGGGCCAATGTTACAGGTGTCAATTCACTGCTTGTGCTGGGTTGAGGAGCACTTTCTTGCAAATCAACATCACTTGTGGCCCGCAAAAACCCTGTACCTGACCGTGCAACGCCACCAGTTTCTATTGCACCCTGAGAAGCATCCTCCTCCCATAAATATTCATCCCCATCATCCTCCTCCTCCTCCTCTTCATCCGCCACCTCGTCCAGGAGAGTTCCCTGACCAGACAATGGCTGATTGTCATCAAGGCTTCCCTCCTCCTCAGCTGCAGACGCCTGCTCCTTGATGTGCGTCAAACTTTGCATCAGCAGACGCATTAGTGGGATGCTCATGCTTAAGATAGCGTCGTCTGCACTTACCAGCCATGTGCATTCCTCAAAACACTGAAGGACTTGACAGAGGTCTTGGAGCTTCGACCACTGCACACCAGACAACGCCATGTCTGCCATCCAACTGCCTGCCCGCGTATGTGTATCCTCCCACAAATAAATGACAGCACGCCTCTGTTCGCACAGCATCTGAAGCATGTGTAGTGTGGAGTTCCACCTTGTTGCAACGTCGATTATTAGGCAGTGCTGGGGAAGATTCAGCGATCGCTGTTGGTTCTGCATAACGCTGGAGTGTACGGGCGACCGGCGGATGTGCGAACAAAGTCTTCGCACCTTCAGGAGCAGGGCTGGTAACTCCGGATAATTTTTCAGGAAGCACTGCACCACCAGGTTCAAGGTGTGAGCCAGGCAAGGAATGTGTTTCAGTTCTGAAAGGGCTATGGCAGCCATAAAATTCTTTCCGTTATCACTGACTACCTTGCCTGCCTCAAGATGTACACTGCCCAGCCATGACTGAGTTTCTTGCTGCAAGTACTCGGCCAGTACTTCTGCGGTGTGTCTGTTGTCACCCAAACACTTCATTTGTAGCACAGCCTGCTGACGCTTACCACAAGCTGTTCCATAATGGGACACCTCGTGTGCAACACTGGCAGCTGCGGATGGAGTGGTCGTGCGACTGCGCTCTGTGGACGAGCTTTCACTTCTGGAGGAGGAGGAGGGGTGGCTAACGCCTACAGCCAACTGTTTCCTAGACCGTGGGCTAGGCAGAACTGTCCCACTATGGCTGTCCCCTGTGGACCCTGCATCCACCACATTAACCCAGTGCTGTGATGGACACGTAACGTCCCTGGCCATGCCTACTGGTCCATGCATCTGTTGGGAGGTGCACCTTTCTACTGACTGATTGCCTCAGTGCATGGACAATGCGGTCTTTGACATGCTGGTGGAGGGCTGGGATGGATTTTCTCACAAAGAAGTGTCGACTGGGTAGGTCATAGCGTGGTACTACATAGGCCATCAGGGCTTTGAAAGCTTTGCTTTCAACCAACCGGTAGGGCATCATCTCTAACGAGATTAGTCTAGCAATGTGGGCGTTCAAACACTGTGTACGCGGATGACAGGATGAGTACTTTCTTTTCCTAACGAGAGTCTCTTGTAGAGTGAGCTGGACTGGAGAGCTGCATATGGTGCAACTAGCGGGGGTTGTGGTGGACATGGCAGATTGAGAGAGGGTTGGGGATGGTATGCTTGATGTTGGCCTACCTACAGTGTTTCCTACCAAGAACCTTGTGACTCCCTGACTGCTTTGGCCTTGCGATGATACCTCCACATTTGCTGCTGGTGGTGTCCTAACCGGTGGGCTTACTGTGAGGGAAGCAATGTAGCGTTGCTGACTACCTTCATTCTGAGCAGGTGCACCAATGGTACTGGACGTTTGGTAGTTAGTCCAGGCTTGCAAGTGCATGCTGGTTAAATGTCTACGCATGCACGTTGTATTTAAACTTTGGAGATTCTTCCCTCTGCTAAAGGTCTTTGAGCATTTCTTACAGATAACTTTGCACTGATCATTCAGATCTTGGTTAAAAAGTGCCCACACTGCACTCTTCCTACTATGGATTACCTTTTCAGGCATTGCACGCTGTGCTTCTTTCACCGGATGGCCACGGTGTCTTAAAACTGTTTTTGGATTTGACAAACATTTTTGGCCAGATACGGGCCTGCCAGATGAAAGCTGTTGCGATGTAGATGGCTGCTGCGGATCATCCTCCTCCGCTTCTGAGCTACTGGCAGCGGCACCCACTTCCCCAATGGCTGCCAATCTGTGTCAACAACTGGGTCATCTATCACCTCCTCTTCAATATCATGTGCACCTTCCTCTGTGTCACCGTGTAAGGTGCTATAGTGTTCTTGACGGGGCACCATAGTCTCATCAGGGTTAGATTCTGGCTCAGTACACTGCGAGGGCAATGTAGTGATCTGAGTCAATGGAACAGCATAATAATCTAGCTGTGGCTGTGCATCTGTGCACTCCATGTCCGATTCATCTTGTGATGGGCTTTTCACAATTTCCTTCTCCAACCCAGGCACGGTATGTGTAAAAAGCTCCATGGAGTAAACTGTAGTTTCGCCTGTCGCATCCTTCACTTTTGGTTTGGGTGAAGGACACAAGGAAGCGACATGTTCCTGACCGGGAGCATCCACTGACAACTCGCTGCTTTTAGATTTTGAACCTTCTGAAGAGGAGGCGAAAGAGCTAGAGGCTAAGTCAGCAAGGAAAGCCAAAACTTTTTCCTGCTGCTCCGGCTTTAAAACCTGTTTTCCTACTCCCAGATAAGGGAGCCTTTGAGGCCTTGTGTAGCCAGACGATGACGCTGGCTCAACAACTCGAGCCTTTGGTGCTATTTTGCTTTTACCACTACCACCAGATGCTCCACCACCACCAACACCACCATCAATACCAGCTGGCAACGCCCGCCCACGGCCTCTTCCACCAGACTTCCTCATTTTTGGAAAAATCTAACCAAAATAACAACCGTTATATGGTACTGTGAAACAAGGTAGAAGGTGTATATAAACTTGTGGAGAATTTTATCTCCCTTTTTTTTGGGGGGGGAGACTGCAACAAAACTCAGGCGTAGTGTATTACACTACACAATGTAAGTGGCAGAACGTGGCTGGAAGATGTACGACAAACGAACAGAACTGTGATGTAGATCCACTTAGTGCCAATTTAAATCTCCCTTTTATTTGGGGGAGACTGCACCAAAACTCAGGCCCAGTGTATTACACTACACAATGTAAGTGGCAGAACGTGGCTGGAAGATGTACAACAAACTAACAGAACTGTGACGTAGATCCACTTAGTGCCAATTTCAATCTCCCTTTTTTTGGGGGGGGGAATGCACCAAAACTCAGGGATAGTGTATTACACTACACAATGTAAGTGGCAGAACGTGGCTGGAAGATATATCAAAAAATACAAGGGCTGTAGTACAATTTCAATCTCCCTACAATGATCTCAGGACAAGTATGGCAGCAATAAAAAGGACTGCTGCACACAAAAGTGTGGACAAAGAAACAAGAGAACTGTGCAGAAAGGAGCAACAGGAGTTTTGCTTTTAAAAAAGCAGTTGGTTGGCACAGCGGCGTACAAACAGCAATGCAGCTATCAGGGAGCCTTATAGGGCAGCCTAATAAGCTACAGAGCTGATGCACACAAAAAACCTCCACTGTCTCTGCAAAGAAAAGGTGGTGTTGGATAGTGGAAATCGCTACAGCACAAGCAGTTTCGGGGTTAATCTTCCCTCCCTAACTATATCCCTTATTCTGATGAAGCTGCAGCAACTTAAGATCGGCAGACTTGTTATTTATATTTATATTGAATAAAGTTTTTTCTAATTTTTAATATATGTTTTGGCCTCTTTGATCGTTGGTTTCTTCGTGGTTTATCGTTATTGTTAGCGATTTGGCCTACCATCATAGTCTGTCACATTTGAAATTAATATGCGTACTTTTATTAACATTAGTATCCTTGTGATCTATGCTATTTAAGATGTTACAAATGTGTTCGCTGAGATACTTGCTTAAGATCGGCAGAAGTAAGATGGCGGTCGGCGTGCACTCCCTTTATAGCCCCTGTGACACCGCAGAAAGCAAGCCAATCACTGTAATGCCCTTCTCTAAGATGGTGGGGACCGAGACCTATGTCATCACGCTGCCCACACTCTGCGTCCTCCTTCATTGGATGAGAAATGGCGCTGAAAGCGTCATACGAAACGTAACTTTGGTGCGAAGATCGCCGACCCCATGGCCGATCCCACACTAGGATCAGGTCGGGTTTCACGAAACCCGACTTTGCCGAAAGTCGGCGACTTTTGAAAATGTCTGATCCGTTTCGCTCAACCCTAGTCACTGGTGAGTCAGTGTTACCTATACACTGACACTATACACTGTATACTATATACAGAGCTCCTGTGTATAATGTCACCAGTGATCACTGTATTACCTATACATTATATACAGAGCTCCTGCGTATAATACCACCAGTGATCACTATTACCTGTACACAGATACTGCATATTAAGTACAGATCTCCTGTGTATAATGGCACTGATGGTGATAGTATTGTGTTTTGTTTTTATTACTAATCAGTATTGTAGTATTCAGTCACTATGTGGTGGTAATATGTGGTCTGGACATGGTGTTGCAGTATTTGTCCCTTGTATTTGCTATTTGATCACTATGTGGTGGTAATATGGTGTCTATTCATGGTGCGGTGGTATTTGTTCCTTGTATGTGATATTATTCGGTCATTGGTGGTAATATGTGGTCTGGTCATGGTGTTGTGGTATTTGTTCCCTGTATTTGATATTATTCGATCACTGTAGTCTGGACATGGTGTAGCGGTATTTGTTATTTGAATGTGATATTATTGGTCATTTTAAAAATTGAAAAATAAATAAACATATTCCTAATGTGTATTGCATATTTTAACAAATATTTAATAGGTTACAGTAGAGTAGGGCCCGGCCAAAAGTGTCTACCGTGTTATGGTGGCGGCTTAAAAAATCTTTTGGCCAAAACAAAAGCTGCCGGCTATATGTGTGATCTGGTGATGGGAACTGTTAATGTATGATAGGTGAGAAGTGGAGTTTTTCCAAGAGAGAGCGGTGGGACTGTGGACAGTTCGAGGGGTGTCGCGTGGAGGTGGGGCTGGGGTGGAGCCTGGGCGGAGTCTCAAGGGGCCCCCAAAAATTTTGCCAGTATGGGGCCCCAAAATTTCTAGTGGCAGCCCTGAGCACATCACAGCTGCATTAGGCCTTTATCTATCCCTATCCTGTGTACTCTGAGTGCTCCTATCCATCCACCGTACAGCAACAAAATGGTGTTCCTCGAAAGGCCTCTACTGCTTGTGATAGAGCCCCTGATTGGCTGTTCTACACCAGGGGTCCCCAACTCCAGTCCTCAAGGCCCACCAACATGTCATGTTTTCAGGATTTCCTTAGTCTTGCCCAGGTAATAATTGCATCACCTGTGCAATGCAAAGGAAATCCTGAAAACATGACATGTTGGTGGGCCTTGAGGACTGGAGTTGGGGACCCCTGTTCTACACCATGTGTATTTTTTTCTATTTGCCGATCCTTGCAAACCGAGTTGCAGATTGTTCGAATTTGCGTGTAATCACATATTTCAGGAAATTCGACTCAAAATCTGCAGATGGATTCACTCATTTCTAGGTTTGAATAATTTTGATTACAATTGTACAGTATATATGATTTCGTACAGCATCTGTAGAGTTCCATATAGGAAGAGTAGGCCTGAGGTGGTTGAGGATTGTTACTGGAAACATACAGGTTCTTCAAGGAGAATTCTCTTTTAGTGACTAAATAGCGGACTGCATTTAGTAGTTTTTCACTGTTTTCCTCAGATTGTTGCTTCTGTGATAATGGACAGCGGATGCCTGAGGTTATTTGGATTGTTGTCAAGATGCTCCGCTATGGTTGATAAGCTACAAAGGACAGCTGCCTTAGGGCTAACTACTTTTGTCAAGTAACTACAGGCTTACAGTATTAAAAACTGACAAAAAGATGAAAAAAGTTTTACTTAAAGGTATCTTGTCAGGTCCCCTAAGCATTAGAAACATAATATATATATATAGATATATATATATCTATATATATAATTGTCTAAGGGTTTTTCCGTCTGTCTGTCTGTCTGTCTGTCTTTCTGTCTGTCTGTCTGTCCTGGAAATCCCGGCTCTCTGACCAATCAGAGACGGGCACAGCATCGACGTAGAATTCCCGCGTCTCTGATTGGTCGAGGCCACCAGGCCTCGACCAATCAGCAACGGGCACAGCGACGATGATGTCATAAAGGACGTAGACATCCCGCGTCTCTGATTGGCCGAGGCCGCCAGGACTCGACCAATCAGCATCGGGCACAGCGACGATGATGTCATAATGGTTGCCATGGCGACGAATATGTCATAAAGGTTGCCTCGACCAATCAGCGACGGGCACAGTCTGCCGCAAATTCTGGAATCATCATTGTCCATATACTACGGGGACATGCATATTCTAGAATACCCGATGCGTTAGAATCGGGCCACAGTCTAGTATATATATATATACAGTGGGGCAAAAAAGTATTTAGTCAGTCAGTAATAGTGCAAGTTCCACCACTTAAAAAGATGAGAGGCGTCTGTAATTTACATCATAGGTAGACCTCAACTATGGGAGACAAACTGAGAAAAAAAATCCAGAAAATCACATTGTCTGTTATTTTAACAATTTATTTGCATATTATGGTGGAAAATAAGTATTTGGTCAGAAACAAAATTTCATCTCAATACTTTGTAATATATCCTTTGTTGGCAATGACAGAGGTCAAACGTTTTCTGTAAGTCTTCACAAGGTTGCCACACACTGTTGTTGGTATGTTGGCCCATTCCTCCATGCAGATCTCCTCTAGAGCAGTGATGTTTTTGGCTTTTCGCTTGGCAACACGGACTTTCAACTCCCTCCAAAGGTTTTCTATAGGGTTGAGATCTGGAGACTGGCTAGGCCACTCCAGGACCTTGAAATGCTTCTTACGAAGCCACTCCTTCGTTGCCCTGGCGGTGTGCTTTGGATCATTGTCATGTTGAAAGACCCAGCCACGTTTCATCTTCAATGCCCTTGCTGATGGAAGGAGGTTTGCACTCAAAATCTCACGATACATGGCCCCATTCATTCTTTCATGTACCCGGATCAGTCGTCCTGGCCCCTTTGCAGAGAAACAGCCCCAAAGCATGATGTTTCCACCACCATGCTTTACAGTAGGTATGGTGTTTGATGGATGCAACTCAGTATTCTTTTTCCTCCAAACACAACAAGTTGTGTTTCTACCAAACAGTTCCAGTTTGGTTTCATCAGACCATAGGACATTCTCCCAAAACTCCTCTGGATCATCCAAATGCTCTCTAGCAAACTTCAGACGGGCCCGGACATGTACTGGCTTAAGCAGTGGGACACATCTGGCACTGCAGGATCTGAGTCCATGGTGGCGTAGTGTGTTACTTGTGGTAGGCCTTGTTACATTGGTCCCAGCTCTCTGCAGTTCATTCACTAGGTCCCCCCCGCGTGGTTCTGGGATTTTTGCTCACCGTTCTTGTGATCATTCTGACCCCACGGGGTTGGATTTTGCGTGGAGCCCCAGATCGAGGGAGATTATCAGTGGTCTTGTATGTTTTCCATTTTCTAATTATTGCTCCCACTGTTGATTTCTTCACTCCAAGCTGGTTGGCTATTGCAGATTCAGTCTTCCCAGCCTGGTGCAGGGCTACAATTTTGTTTCTGGTGTCCTTTGACAGCTCTTTGGTCTTCACCATAGTGGAGTTTGGAGTCAGACTGTTTGAGGGTGTGCACAGGTGTCTTTTTATACTGATAACAAGTTTAAACAGGTGCCATTACTACAGGTAATGAGTGGAGGAAAGAGGAGACTCTTAAAGAAGAAGTTACAGATCTGTGAGAGCCAGAAATCTTGATTGTTTGTTTCTGACCAAATACTTATTTTCCACCATAATATGCAAATAAATTGTTAAAAAAACAGACAATGTGATTTTCTGGATTTTTTTTCTCAGTTTGTCTCCCATAGTTGAGGTCTACCTATGATGTAAATTACAGACGCCTCTCATCTTTTTAAGTGGTGGAACTTGCACTATTGCTGACTGACTAAATACTTTTTTGCCCCACTGTGTATATATATATACATATATATATATATATATACTGTATACATACATACATACATATAGCAGCATTATAAAAAATCATTTGGCGTTCCAATCTGTTTAACAGAAAACACTTGTATTCTAAAACTTGTAGAATTTAATGAGCTGGGGCTTTTCCGGGGGGACATCGCTTCCTCCAGACTAATCCAGGCTCAGATCCACTTACACATTGTTCACAAGATATTACGTCTTGCCATTGAATGAATTGTATGTAAGATATCAATCATGCCCAGGTTGGCATAATTAGTGGAACCGAGCCAGGACTAGTCCAGGGGCAATCAACACAGTGCCAGGCTAGCGCTAGCTCATTTATATATGTCAAGCTACAGAATAAAAATTATTTTATAAAACACAGAAACTGTAAATTGCAACTTTAAAGTTTTTATTCTAATGACGCCACCAGCATATAAGTACAACTATAATAGTGATTTCCAACCGTCAGAGGACTTCACAGGATCCCTTTAAGACCAGCAAATTGAAACTATTAAGAAACTTTATTCTTTTCTTAGTTACCTAATTTTTTATTTAAAATATTTGAGATAATTGAACGTTTTGATATTTAGCTTTAAAAAATTTAAAAAAGAAAAGTGATTTGTGGAGCATCAATTCTCCTTAAAATGATAGCACAGATGTGTGTAACACTCTGAGGTCTTCTAGAAATGTATCTTAACAAGTTCAAGCTATTTCAATTAGGGCCTTAGGGCTCAAGCAGCCTTCTGTGCAAATCAGTCCAAGAACGCACTGCAATGCACGGACTGGCCACGGCTTTCTCAACCCCGAGCATGACAGTCTAATAGAAATACAAGAAATGGCATGCTCGTCAGGAGACCTGCGGCCAGTCTGTGCATTGTGGTCCCAACTTGGACTGATTTGCATGGTTGTCTGAATGAGCCTTTAGTAATGTCAAAGTAATCTCAGTTTATATGGCTATAGGTAAACAGTTGTTAACAAAAACAGCCTTTTCCTCACGCACTAATCTTCTTCACCACTGTGTTATCACACGACAATTGTACAATTTCTTCAGTATTTTATGGCTTTCTCTCCATGTCTCTATGAAAAAACTGTGAGCTTTGACTTCCCCTCATTATTCAGATTCACCAAAAAATTGCTGCTGCATTTCCTGTTTCTGCTTTTATACAGGCTATGAGTCCCTCCTGACTGGCTGCACTATATTAAGTGCTGGTCGTATGGACAGATACTCAAGTATGTGCTTGGGAACTCTGCAGTTCCTTCAGGGTTAGTTTTGATCTCTTTGTTGCCTTTTTGATTACTGCCCTCCTTGCCTGGCCAGAGTGTTTTGGTGGGCGGCCCTCTCTTCGAAGGTTTTTTGTGGAACCAAATTGTTATATTTAATGATAATGAATTTGATGGTGCTCTGGGGGATAATCAGAGATTGGGATATTATTTTGTTAAAAACCATCCCTGGCTTGTTATTCTCAACAACTTTGTCCCTGACTTGTTTGGAGATCTCTTTGGTCTTCATGGTGGTGTTTGGTTAGTGAAGCCTCTTGCTAATGGTTCTGAAGCCTCTGTGGCTTTTCAGAAAAGCTGTGAATATACTGACAGACCACGTGCCACTTAGATTTCACACAGGCGGACTTCCTTTCACTAAGCATGTGACTTCTGAAGGTAATTGCTTGCACCAGAAATTTTTAGGGGCTTCATAGCAAAAGGGGTGAATACATTTGCACATGCCTATTTTTAGTTTCTTTGATCCCATGAATTTAATTTATGCCTATATTTTATATATTTTTCTCACTTCACTTCATTAGACTATATAGTGCTGATGCATCACACACAAATTGGATTCCAAAAATATTCAAACACAGGTTGTAATGTAGCTAAATAGGTAAAATGACAAGGAGGGGGGTTACTTTTGCAAGACACTGTACATGGCAAAGGGTTTTTTGGGGTCCAACTACAGGGATCCCACAGATCATGAGAATTTAGGATCTGCAGAGCCCTATGTGAATGGAGTGGAGGTCAGGCATGCACAGATACGCTCTATTCATTCTCTATGGGTGTGAAGGAGATAGCGAAGTACAGCGCTTGACTATTTCTGCCAGTCCCCTAAAGAATGCTGGAATCCCAAGGATCTGCTGTAATCTATTAAGGACCAAAAGTGTTCAATATCTCTGCAGTCCCATGTCAGCATTGAACAGTTCCTGTTATACTCAATGTCCAATAGGGACTTTTAAAATGTGATTTCTAAGCCATACTGCAATGGGCCCAGCGCGGTAGCCGCAGACAAGGGGCTCATCTTCTGTGTCCTGGCTCACTACAGAAAAACTGAGTCTGATTTCAGTGTGTGTGAACAGGTTACCATATTGGGCACCTCCCAGCTCTTCTGGTCTGCCACACATTGCATGGTTTCGATGCCCCAAGACCTCATGAAAGATAAACCACTTCAGTCAATAAAACCAATATCCTCTTTACAGACAGATTTCTTTCTCTTGGTTACATTACAGTGGCATGTCTTCAATAAACATTTTCAGTGGCACAGATGGTGATTTGCAGAACAAATTAGTAACCTTCAAACTTTAGCCAAGCTTGTTCAGTGACCTCTATTCTTCAGCCCAATTTTTGGGCACCTGTGGCTGCCACCTTACTGAGTGTGCCCCCAGCCTTGCTGACTTGTTTCTTCTCAGAACCACAGCTTACGAGTCCTGGCTGAGACTTTTTCATTCCATAGTAGCCCTTAGGGACTCTTACAAAGTTCCTGGCTGTACATTCCCTTCCCCAACTCGCCTGCTAAGAGGATTCCGCTGCCACCAATTATTATTATTATTTATTATTATAGCGCCATTTATTCCATGGCGCTTTACATGTGAGGAGGGGTATACATAATAAAACAAGTACAATAATCTTGAACAATACAAGTCACAACTGGTACAGGAGGAGAGAGGACCCTGCCCGCGAGGGCTCACAATCTACAAGGGATGGGTGAGAATACAGTAGGCGAGGGTAGAGCTGGCCGTGCAGCGGTTTGGTCGATCGGTGGTTACTGCAGGTTGTAGGCTTGTCGGAAGAGGTGGGTCTTCAGGTTCTTTTTGAAGGTTTCGATGGTAGGCGAGAGTCTGATATGTTGTGGTAGAGAATTCCAGAGTAGGGGGGATGCACGAGAGAAATCTTGTATGCGATTGTGCGAAGAGATAATAGGGGAGTAGAGCAGGAGATCTTGTGAGGATCGGAGGTTGCGTGCAGGAAAGTACCGGGAGACAAGGTCACAGATGTATGGAGGAGACATGTTGTGGATGGCTTTGTATGTCATGGTTAGGCTTTTGTACTGGAGTCTCTGGGTGATGGGGAGCCAGTGCAGGGATTGACAGAGGGGAGAGGCCGGGGAATAGCGGGGGGACAGGTGGATTAGTCGGGCAGCAGAGTTTAGAATAGATTGGAGGGGTGCAAGAGTGTTAGAGGGGAGGCCACAGAGCAGGAGGTTACAGTAGTCAAGGCGGGAGATGATGAGGGCATGGACTAGGGTCTTTGCAGATTCTTGGTTTAGGAATGTGCGGATCCGTGAAATATTTTTGAGTTGGAGGCGGCAGGAAGTGGAAAGGGTTTGGATATGTGGTTTAAAGGAGAGATCAGTGTCAAGGATTACCCCAAGACAGCGGGCTTGTGGGACTGGGGAGAGCGGGCAGCCGTTTACTGTAATGGATAGGTTCGTTGGGGAGGTCGTGTGAGATGGGGGAAAGATGATGAATTCTGTTTTGTCCATGTTAAGTTTTAGAAATCTAGTGGAGAAGAAGGATGAAATAGCAGACAGACATTGAGGGATTCTGGTTAGTAGGGAGGTGATATCTGGTCCAGAGATGTAGATCTGTGTGTCATCGGCGTAGAGATGATACTGAAAGCCGTGAGATTCTATGAGCTGTCCCAGGCCAAAGGTGTAAACAGAGAAGAGCAGGGGTCCTAGAACTGAACCTTGCGGGACTCCGACAGACAGGGGGCGAGGTGAGGAGGTGGTGTGTGAGTGGGAGACGCTGAATGTACGGTCAGTTAGGTATGATGAGATCCAGGATAGGGCCATTTCTGTGATTCCAAGGGATGAGAGGGTCTGCAGCAGCAGGGAATGGTCCACTGTGTCAAAGGCAGAGGACAGGTCCAGAAGGAGGAGGATAGAGTAGTGTCGCTTGCTCTTGGCGGTTAATAGGTCATTGGTGACCTTAGTTAGGGCAGTTTCAGTGGAGTGGTGTGACCGGAAGCCTGATTGAAAGCGGTCGAAGAAGGAGCAGGAAGATAGATGGGAGGACAGTTCAAGATGGACATGTTGTTCCAGTAGTTTTGAGGCAAAGGGGAGAAGTGATATAGGGCGATAGCTAGATACAGAGGATGGGTCAAGAGAGGGCTTTTTGAGGATAGGTGTGATTGAGGCATGTTTAAAGCTTGAGGGGAAAATTCCAGTTGTTAGTGATAGGTTGAAGAGATGGGTTAGGGTTGGGATGAAGACTGTGGTGAGGTTTGGGATGAAGTGGGATGGGAGTGGGTCAAGTGCACAGGTGGTGAGATGCGATCTTGAGAGTAGAGTGGAGAGTCCGTCTTCTGTAATGGTGGAGAAGTTGGTTTTGGAGGTGGAGGGCTGGGTAGTTGGAAGGAAGGGTTCTGGGGGTTGTTTACTAAAACTGTCTCTGATGTTCTCAATTTTCTGCTTGAAAAATGAGGCAAAGTCTTCAGCTGAGATGAGTGGGAAGGGAGGAAGTGCTGGGGGACGGAGGAGAGAGTTGAAGGTGTTGAATAACTGTTTGGGGTTGTGAGACAGGGAGGATATGAGAGATGAGAAGTAGGTTTGTTTTGCTGTGGCGAGCGTTGTTTTGAAAGTAGTGAGGGACTGTTTGAATGCGATGAAGTGCTCGTTGGAGTGGGATCTTTTCCATCTGCGCTCAGCAGCTCTGGAAGCTCGCCTCAGTTCTTTGGTCATGCTGATGTGCCAGGGCTGTCTGTTGATTTTGCGAGCTTTGGTATGTGTGAGAGGGGCAAGAGATTCCAAAGCTGCAGCTATTGTGGTGTTATATAGAGCGGCAGCATCATCCACATTGTGTAGGGAGCTTATGTCTGTGAGAAGGAGGAGGGATTCAGAGAGTGAGTGAAGATCAAGGTGTTTAAGATTTCTGCGAGGGTGTGAGAGTTTGTGGGGTGGGGGTTGTAGACAAGGAGTGGAAAGGGAAGAGAATGTGAGTAGGTTGTGGTCAGAAAGAGGAAGAGGTGAGTTTGAGAGGTTAGATAGGGAGCAAAGGCGGGTGAAAATGAGGTCCAGTGTGTGGCCATCTTTGTGGGTGGCTGTAGAAGACCATTGAGTGAGGCCAAAGGAGGAAGTGAGAGATAGAAGTTTAGTGGCAACTGAGAGGGAAGTGTCAATGGGGATGTTGAAGTCGCCCATGATGATAGTGGGGATGTCAGCGGCGAGGAAATGGAGTAGCCAGGTGGTGAAGTGGTCAAAGAAGGTGGTGGCTGGCCCTGGGGGACGGTAGATGACAGCCAGTTGGAGGTTGGAGGGGGAGTAGATGCACACCGAGTGCACCTCAAAGGAAGGGAGGGTAACAGAGGGTGGCAGTGGGATTGGGGTGAAGGAGCAGTTATCTGACAGGAGAAAACCAACTCCTCCGCCATGCTTGCTGCTGGGGCGGGGTGTGTGAGAAAGGTGGAAGCCACCGTAAGAGAGTGCCGCAGGGGAGGCTGTGTCAGAAGGGGTGAGCCAGGTTTCAGTGATGCCGAGGAAGGAGCGTTTGTTATTGATAAAGAGGTCATGGATAAATGAAAGTTTATTGCAGACAGAGCGTGCGTTCCATAGTGCTCCAGATAGGGAAATTGGGGGAGTGGGGGCTGGATGAATGGGTATGAGGTTACTGTAGTTGCGAGGACGTGTAGAGGATTGTGGCAGGGGATTAGAAATGAGTGTGGGAATGTGATGAGGAGGGCCAGGATTTGGGGATATGTCGCCAGCAATGAGGAGCAGCAGACTGAGCGTTAGAAGGTGTGAGCTGGATAGGTCATGATGTGGCCGTGTGTGCCTGGAGAGAAAAGATTGTATGTGGAGGAATAGTTCTGTGGAGGAGGTGAGGTGGCTGGGGAGGATTGAGGAAGAAATGACTAGTTCTTTACTGGGTGGAGTGATTACAGGAGATAGGAAGAAATAAAGTAGTATGGGGGTGAATGTTAAAAGAAACCGAAACGTTATAGTGGTTTTCTATTCCTTTACCTTCCAGTCAATTCCAGTGGAATTCTAGTCTAATTCATAGCAATTAAAAAACTGCAATTTAAAAATGCAATTTCTAAGATGGTCAGACACGTCTGGTCAGACTCATGGCTTTGAATTTATGGGCACCTAAGGGCTCACAGCTGAGAGAGGGGATGTGGGCGTGTGTGTCCAGAGCACATGTTCACAGTTAAGCCAGGTCATAAAGAGGGGGTGGGGTAGATGTCTACTCAGGTATGCAAGGAAGACGCAAGAGGGGAGTGAAATACATATGGATAGAAAATAACAGGTAAGGAAAGCATACCAGGTGGGAATTATATGCACTTCATGTACACAGAAAGCAGGAAAGCTGGGTGAAGCATACCAGGTGGGAATTAAATGCACTTCATATAGACAGAAAGCAGGAAAGCTGGGTGAAGCATACCAGGTGGGAATTATATGCACTTCATATACACAGAAAGCAGGAAAGCTAGGTGAAGCATACCAGGTGGGAATGATATGCACTTCATATACACAGAAAGCAGGAAAGCTGGGTGAAGCATACCAGGTGGGAATGATATGCACTTCATATACACAGAAAGCAGGAAAGCTGGGTGAAGCATACCTGTGGGTAGACAAAACAAATGGATTAGATGATACAGGTGGTGATGAGGATGATGAAAGTACAGCAGTGATGAATGGTCAAATGCCCCATGGAATTCTAGTCTAATTCATAGCAATTAAAAAACTGCAATTTAAAAATGCAATTTCTAAGATGGTCAGACACGTCTGGTCAGACTCATGGCTTTGAATGGAGTTCTTCTTAGACACCACTTCTCTCTCTTTGCTTTTCTGCTCAATAAATCCACACCCACACACCCAAGGTGAAGATCACCTTACCCAGAGGGTTTCCTTACTTCTTCACTCTCTATTTCTTAGCTAATTCATTTCATGTGCAACTAACCCAGGGATTCCTAATACTCCTCCCCAGTATGGACAGGCCCTACAGTTAACCCTGTGATACCTGTGAAGATCTGAGGCTGTGGGTTGTAATAAACATTTAGGCAGGTTAACAATGCAGCTCGCTTTATTTATTCCGTCCATGGTTATACATCAAGTTCATGTTGATGGCCAAAATACAATGTCCTCAGTCCACAAGTTCCCAATCTGAGATTAGTAGCTCCACTGCCTCTGTACCAGGCGATACTCACTATCTCATAACTTTTGTTTGGCCCTTAGCTTTTGCTATCTCAAGCTACTATAGTGTGCAGTCACAGCCTATGTTCCTCCAGACAATGGATATCACGACCGTAGCTCATGGATACCCCTCCAGTCAACAACTACATTTCTCATCAGTCCTCCATACCCCTAGCCCCCCCACACAATTGAGCTCGGCCCTTGGGAATCACTCCCCTCCCAAAGCTAACTGTGCATTGGTGGGGGTGTCTCACTCAGGCTGAGCCCCATCACCTGGGATTGTATGCGAGACCCCCTGTGGTGTTGGCTTCCCTGGGTCTACTATTCCCATCCACCCAATGGGCCTAGTTACTGGTAGCACAATGGATTGAGACCTTGCGATACAGAGGAGATTGATAGAAGGATTGCTTTACATTTACCTTTAGCAATCTCTTGTCTGGCCTTAGGTTTACATAAGATCCATCCAGCACATCGTCCTCTGCTTGCAGTCAGTGAATAGAAACATTGATTCTTGAGGAGGAACTGACGAGCAAACAAATCGCTAATGAAACACAGCAATAAAATCTCTAATAAAACACAACAATATTGACGCAACCGGCGCTCCATGCTGGAAAAGTCTGCATCCCGTAGAGGAGTGGACTCTGTTCTACAGGCATTGGTCCAATAGTCTTTAGTCTGTGGCCAGTTCCTCACAATACCCAACAAAAGAGAAACTGCAGCCACAGGAGGATAACAATAAAATACAGTACAGTCAAATAGATTCTCATTCATTTAACATCATGAGTTGTCAGAGGAATGCAATGACATCCTCTCCACTCTCACAAAGACCACCTCCTATTTCTTGCAGGCAGAAAAGGTATTAAGGTTCATCAATGTTTTTGATCACACTGTGATCTCAGGGTGTCAACATTTACTGTTCTGTCTCCGTCATACAATTTGTTCATATCTTTATTTGTTTGTGATGCTTTGGCTCCCTCTAGCGGTCAGAGTTATGTTGGCAGTTCAATCTTCTGTTTTTGTATTATCCATGTCTGATTCTCCTCCTCCTTTGCAATGCATTATGGTAGCTCAGCCTCCATTTCCCTCCATTTTTCCTTTCACTTTCTTCAGTTTGCCTTCAAGGAAAGACGCTTCACTTCATCCCCCTTGCGATTGCATTGCCTGTATGTCTTTATGCTTTCTCTAGATATTTCTGCTCCATATTAGCCTAGCCTAGCCAGTTGTACTCCTAGTTCAGTTACTAGCCTTCTAAATGTTATGCATAATGTATATCATGTGTATTATGTATCTGTTCTATGCCATGCACTGATTCTATGTATATCATTGTTCACAGTTTCACCGCATCAATATACCACTACGTTTAATAAAGCACAGACTCAACCACAGTCTCCTTATTGGACCACGGAATAGCGGTTTAGCTGACTGTATAGCTACGTATGAGCCTGCCTCAGCTAGTGAGGACAGAACATTTACTATCAGAGTTTCAGCAGTTTTTCTTGTATGTAAAAAAAACGGAGGTTTGTTAAGCTTCTCCTATCAAACAGTCCATGAAAACTGGACAGCACACTGATGACATCCAAGTCCCGTCCGATTATTTTCATGGACTTGCATTGGCGAGTTTGCTACATGACTCTGATCAAAATTGGACATATATCAGTGATTTAGTGAGGACCCCTCAGCCCACAAATATACAAGAACATGAGAGCATCCCTGTAGAGTATAAAACATGTTCTATTTGAATGAACAAGGATACAGTTTATGTGAAAAACTGATAGCTGGATGAGCCCTAGTTATGGGAAAAACATTACACAAAACTGTTATTGTTGTATTCAGAATGAACCTTTCTGTAAAAAAAAAAATCATCATGTTTTATCCTTCATAGTGAACACCATTGCTGGAATTGCTAATATTCTACCTTCTGCCCATTTTTCTTCCTAAAAAATGTCATATAAAATTAATAAAAAGGTCATATATTCTCCAAAAATAGTACTAATGAATAACACAGTTAGCCTAGTAAAAAATAAATTCATTGTCCCATGAAAATATCACTCCCAAATTATAGTCAAAAAATCATTTTTGGCAAATAAAATGAAACATACAAAAAACTATAAATTTGCCATCATTTTACTGACCCACAAATGAAAGCTAGCATGTTATTTATGCTGCATAATGAAAGGCATAACACTTAAAATACAACAAAAAACAATAGTGGATTTGCCCATTCCTTATAAAATATTTACAGCATATAAAAAGAAAGAATCTAGTGAGAGCAGAAATTGGAAGCAATATTTCAGAGATACAAATTTTAGAAAGAACACTAATAATTTTACAAAGACCACTGGCAGGGAAAGAGTTACCGTACATCTTTTAGTCTGAAAAGCCAGGCAATATTCAGGGTCCTGAGAAATGATGCAACCTTCTCTCATTTAAATAATTTGTCCGGAATAACAGACTATTTACAAGCAAGTTTAATGATTTCACCCCTATTCTTTTTCTGCCTTTCAATCCTTTCCTTTGATTACAGGTCAAGCTCGGTCATGTGCTGCCTTGAATCTTTTATCTACCTGCCTTTCCCAAACTGCCAATTACTAGTATAAAAGGAGGTCCGTTAGGACTTCTGTGTGATTGCGTAGGGCGGAATTTATCTTTTGAATAAAGCTTTTATCTGTCATAATGAAATGAGAAATTAATTTCTTACAAAAAAAATCTGTTCAGTTTTTTGTTGTTTTTTTTTTAATAATCTGGAGCTGTGACATTGGTCAGGAAGACCCGCCTTTGGTCTAATAAGTATGTTTGTGATGAGCTTCGGTGTAAAGGGGACCGGTCAGTAGGTCAAAGGTTTTTAGCTTTTGCACTTTTTTATTCCTGCTGCTCCTCTGAGTATTTTTATTTTTTATTATTATTCTTCTTGATACAGTTGCACAGATATGGCTTTTTTTTAATAAAGTATTTACCAAGAGTGTGTGCCTCACACAGAAAATGCACGGAAGCCTAAACACAAGCAAAAACATCCAGCAAGAGAATCCTTAAAAAAATCACCTTTAATGAAATGTATTAAAATCTATGTAGCATTTAGTCAATGCCTTATATCTTATTGGAGGTGATAACATGTGAGATGCCATCTGAGTTAAAAATAACATTTGTTCCAGCATTACATTTATATTCTGGGGTCAGCCTAGCCTAGTGACATATGGTCTATCCGGAGCAGTGGATCCACTATTTTGCCATGAATTGAGCTGACCCGAAGATAAGACTCCATTATAGACAGATGGTGGTACATTGTGGTACAAAAACAGTTGGCAGAGTTCATAATCAACCAGACAGAAGGGCAGGCCTGGTGAATTTCTTGCAAAATGGGTAACAGGCAGATGGTCATCGCTGACAGGAGACAAGGAATTGCAGTCAGAAAACTAGCCTCTGTCCTAAGCTATAGAAAGTCAGGAGAAACACCTTCGTATATAACAGGAACTTTTAGAACATTATTACTTATGCAAGGAACATTTGAAGAAAAATCCTTTAAAATCTTGGTTTGGCAGAACATTGACTGGGAAGAACAGGAGTCAAATGTGCAGAAGGCCACACCTGGAGTCCAGAAGAAGATCAGGGAAAGAACCACAGTCAGCCAGGAGGACAGCAAGACACCAAGTGTCTTGAACATAGCCAAAATCCCAGGATACCATAGCAATGATCATTGCCTAATGATTTTACCAAAGGAAGTCAATTTTAAGTTAAATTACATTTAGACCTCACTTGCAGACTTTTATTGACCTTACGTTAGTACATTTTGACTTCTTGCTATATTATAATTAATTTGGATTTTCTTGAGATCATCCTTGACTTCTGGTTAAGTCTCTGAAAAATATTTAGAATTGAGAGTCCTCAGTGGTTGATACCTTTTAAGTCCCTGGTCATCTTTTTTACTTCTGCCCAACTCTTGCTACTTTCTCAGTGAGCCTTGGCTAACCTCATCTACACATCTGTATTGATCTCCACGTTTTTGCCCGACAGTTAAGTTGGAGAAACTACTAACCTGGGCACATGTCTACCAATGTCCATAATTATTTTGGAGTGGGGACTGTCTTTTTAATATGCCAAAAACAATAAATCCTATTACACAGAATAAAAAGCACACATTTAGTGTGCACTTATTTTTGAAACTAGGGAGATATTACTGTAAATCTGTTATATACTCTACTAACCTGCTGGTTTAGCTAGCGGTGGCAGATCCACCAGTATCCTGGCAGAAATTCTCACAAGAGAAGTTACACTTGTTGGCACAGAGCTTGATTGTGTGAAGTTTGACTGCATAGATCAGAGCTGAAAGCTTCACTTCATACCATGCTGGGATCTCTGTGACTGTAAATCCTTAAAGCCTGTCTGCTTTCTGAACCACAATCCTTAATTTGCCGTGAGGGTTCCTTGATTTATGGCATCCATTGACTGCCTGTCTTAATGTCTTAGGGAGCCATGCTGCCATGATACTGCAGCGTCTGCCAGCTCTATTGAAACGACAGGATACAAACTGCTAATCAGGTATAAAGCAGGTTTCTAAGCCCCATGCACAGTATATGAGCACGAGAAGAACATTTTATATTAGCAGGACCAGCCGATGATGGAATATGTATAATGGGTGCCAGGGAAAGAAGCATTAGCATGTCAGATTTCAAAATACCCTAAATTTTGGCCCTGATTCATCAAATCGATTACATCAGAATTTTGGCTTAAATCGCTTTGAAAAATCATAATTTTTTGCACCATGAGTATTTGCACAAATATTTTGCGTCTTTTCACTCCAGTTTCTCCCAACTCCAACAAAATGGACAAGACTGGGGAGGAACAGGGGCATGACGGCACAGCTCATGTAATGCATGACAAGCTGTGGTATTACTTATGCAAGAAATCTCATTCCAGTCCCCGACAGAGGCGCATGCCACTTGTTGGGAGCTCTTGATTCACAGGACATGAGCCACAGCCAGAGAGGTCTGGCAGTGGCCTGTTGTCCTTGAGCCGACCATGCATAATTAGTGGGAAGTCATGATGAATAACTGTTGCCAAAAATATATAATACAAATGAACATATTTGGGGATTTTTTTTTAGTTTCCTTAAATGTATATATTGTGGGTTAAAATTCATTTTTGCAACTGGGTCTCATTAAAAATTTAGCACTGTTTTCCTTCTAAAACCTCCATGTGACTTGCTGTTGAGTGAGTTGAGAATCCATCAGTGAGCCTGTTCTGTTGTTGATTTCTCCAGACTAATTCTCCCTCTAATTATGTAAGCACACCCCTGTGGGTGTGACTGAGGTGATTTGCAACGGATGCCACTGCCGGCTCATTGCAAATATCTCACATGTGGACGACGTGCTATGTCCTTGGGAAAGCACAATGAAGCCTGGTGTACGTCCCAAGCTTCATTGGTGCACTGCGCACATCCAGGGAGGCAGCTGTGTTGGAGCTCCACATTTACCAGCTGAAAATGTAAGTTTGGTCTAACAGTCCCAAATGCCACCCTAAAAAACTACAAACCACCAATGATAACTATATTTATGTAAGAGGTGTGGAATTGACTGTCATGTTCCTACCCCTGAAGACACCAATTGCATTGTATTGTAGTGTGAATTTTGTCCTGCATCTTTTAAATACAGTGGGGCAAAAAAGTATTTAGTCAGTCAGCAATAGTGCAAGTTCCACCACTTAAAAAGATGAGAGGCGTCTGTAATTTACATCATAGGTAGACCTCAACTATGGGAGACAAACTGAGAAAAAAAAATCCAGAAAATCACATTGTCTGTTTTTTTAACATTTTATTTGCATATTATGGTGGAAAATAAGTATTTGGTCAGAAACAAAATTTCATCTCAATACTTTGTAATATATCCTTTGTTGGCAATGACAGAGGTCAAACGTTTTCTGTAAGTCTTCACAAGGTTGCCACACACTGTTGTTGCTATGTTGGCCCATTCCTCCATGCAGATCTCCTCTAGAGCAGTGATGTTTTTGGCTTTTCGCTTGGCAACACGGACTTTCAACTCCCTCCAAAGGTTTTCTATAGGGTTGAGATCTGGAGACTGGCTAGGCCACTCCAGGACCTTGAAATGCTTCTTACGAAGCCACTCCTTCGTTGCCCTGGCGGTGTGCTTTGGATCATTGTCATGTTGAAAGACCCAGCCACGTTTCATCTTCAATGCCCTTGCTGATGGAAGGAGGTTTGCACTCAAAATCTCACGATACATGGCCCCATTCATTCTTTCATGTACCCGGATCAGTCGTCCTGGCCCCTTTGCAGAGAAACAGCCCCAAAGCATGATGTTTCCACCACCATGCTTTACAGTAGGTATGGTGTTTGATGGATGCAACTCAGTATTCTTTTTCCTCCAAACACGACAAGTTGTGTTTCTACCAAACAGTTACAGTTTGGTTTCATCAGACCATAGCACATTCTCCCAAAACTCCTCTGGATCATCCAAATGCTCTCTAGCAAACTTCAGACGGGCCCGGACATGTACTGGCTTAAGCAGTGGGACACGTCTGGCACTGCAGGATCTGAGTCCATGGTGGCATAGTGTGTTACTTATGGCAGGCCTTGTTACATTGGTCCCAGCTCTCTGCAGTTCATTCACTAGGTCCCCCCACGTGGTTCTGGGATTTTTGCTCACCGGTCATGTGATCATTCTGACCCCACAGGGTGGGATTTTGCGTGGAGCCCCAGATCGAAGGAGATTATCAGTGGTCTTGTATGTCTTCCATTTTCTAATTATTGTTCCCACTGTTGATTTCTTCACTCCAAGCTGGTTGGCTATTGCAGATTCAGTCTTCCCAGCCTGGTGCAGGGCTACAATTTTGTTTCTGGTGTCCTTTGACAGCTCTTTTGTCTTCACCATAGTGGAGTTTGGAGTCAGACTGTTTGAGGGTGTGCACAGGTGTCTTTTTATACTGATAACAAGTTTAAACAGGTGCCATTACTACAGGTAATGAGTGGAGGAAAGAGGAGACTCTTAAATAAGAAGTTACAGGTCTGTGAGAGCCAGAAATCTTGATTGTTTGTTTCTGACCAAATACTTATTTTCCACCATAATATGCAAATAAAATGTTAAAAAAACAGACAATGTGATTTTCTGGATTTTTATTTCTCAGTTTGTCTCCCATAGTTGAGGTCTACCTATGATGTAAATTACAGACGCCTCTCATCTTTTTAAGTGGTGGAACTTGCACTATTGCTGACTGACTAAATACTTTTTTGCCCCACTGTATATTGTGTCATGTGATCTTTGCTATGTAATGTGTAGTAATGTTGGTACTGTACAGTATGGTAAGGGTAAGACATAGGTTAGTATTTAGGCCATAAGATAAGAAGGATGTGACTGAAATTAGGGAGGGACTATCTCAAAGTGGGAGGTGCTTAGTGTTAGGGAAAGAGACCAGTTCCCGTAGCAAGTCAGTTAAGTACAAGTTCAAGTTGAAGCAAGAAATGTCTGGGAGCAGTGCTGCCATTGGGGTGAACTGCTAAGAAAAGGGGACTAAAAAACAAGGGATTAGCACGACCTGGAATTTTCCCAATACAAGACAGAGTTGCCTTCTACCCTAAAGGGAACCTGTAACCCCCCAGGCATTGGTAACTAAAAGAGCCACCTTGTGCAGCACTAATGCTGCATTCTGACAAGGTGGCTCTTTTAGTTCGGGTCCCTGGCACTTCTGCAATAATCGCTTTTGAAATTTGTCCCTCATACTGTGAAATCGCCAGGGGGGCAGGTCTTTCCCCCCTAATCCAGATGCCTCACAGCCATCACTCATGACCTCTGCGCACTGGGTGCTGCCTCCTCTTCCTTCATTAGCCTGCACTGTAAGTTCGAAGGGCAGCGCAACTGTGCATGCCCGAAAAAAAATAAATAGCGCAGGTGCCAGGGACGCTAATGAAGGAAGAGGAGGCGGCGCCCGGCGCGCAGAGGCCATGAGTGACTGTTGTGAGGCGTCTGGATTAGGGGGGAAAGACCTGCCCCCCTAGCGATTTCACAGTATGAGGGACACATTTCAAAAGTGATTATTGCAGCAGTGCCATGGACCCGAACTCAATGAGCCACCTTGTCAGAATGCAGCATTAGCGCAGCACAAGATGGCTCTTTCAGTTACAAATGCCTGGGGGGTTATTCTGCCTCCGATATACGTGGATGAGATGTGTCTGAGGGATGTGATCACAAATCGCTATATAAACAATGACAGGTAGCGTTACTCACTAACTGTGCCACCAGTCTCTATCAGCCGCGCGTGGTGATCCGGAAGGATGATGCAGTGATACATTCAACAGGTTTATTTACAGTACCTTGGTGAGAGTGAGGACTGTAGGTTACAGCTGTTACAGAATCACCAGATAGAGATAATAAAAGCTTCAGGTTAGAGGTAACAAGAGAATCCTTTCTCCAACTCTGCAGCACATGTGGGATCCAAGATGGCACGGTGTTATGGCTGGCAATCAGGCAACACAGCGTGCAGTAATCAGCGCACATACAGAGATCTGGCAATAACCAAAAACAATAGGACGAGCTCTGAGACGTGGAATCTCTGTAGACTGCAGTACCTGATCTATCCTCACACAACTATAAGCAGCAGTGGATTGCGCCTATCACTACCTATGCAACTCGGCACTGCCTGAGGAGCTGACTAGCCTGAAGATAGAAATACAAGCCTGACTTACCTCAGAGAAATACCCCAAAGGAATAGGCAGCCCCCCACATATAATGACTGTTAGCAAGATGAAAAGACAAACGTAGGAATGAAATAGATTCAGCAAAGTGAGGCCCGATATTCTAGACAGAGCGAGGATAGCAAAGAGAACTATGCAGTCTACAAAAAACCCTAAAACGAAAACCACGCAAAGGGGCAAAAAGACCCACCGTGCCGAACTAACAGCACGGCGGTGCACCCCTTTGCTTCTCAGAGCTTCCAGCAAAAGTTAATAGCAAGCTGGACAGAAAAAACAGAAAACAAACTAGAAGCACTTATCTAGCAGAGCAGCAGGCCCAAGGAAAGATGCAGTAGCTCAGATCCAACACTGGAACATTGACAAGGAGCAAGGAAGACAGACTCAGGTGGAGCTAAATAGCAAGGCAGCCAACGAGCTCACCAAAACACCTGAGGGAGGAAGCCCAGAGACTGCAATACCACTTGTGACCACAGAAGTGAACTCAGCCACAGAATTCACAACAGTACCCCCCCTTGAGGAGGGGTCACCGAACCCTCACCAGAACCCCCAGGCCGACCAGGATGAGCCACATGAAAGGCACGAACAAGATCTGGGGCATGGACATCAGAGGCAAAAACCCAGGAATTATCTTCCTGAGCATAACCCTTCCATTTCACCAGATACTGGAGTTTCCGTCTAGAGACACGAGAATCCAAAATCTTCTCCACAATATACTCCAATTCCCCCTCCACCAAAACAGGGGCAGGAGGCTCCACAGATGGAACCATAGGTGCCACGTATCTCCTCAACAACGACCTATGGAATACATTATGTATGGAAAAGGAGTCTGGGAGGGTCAGACGAAAAGACACCGGATTGAGAATCTCAGAAATCCTATACGGACCAATAAAACGAGGTTTAAATTTAGGAGAGGAAACCTTCATAGGAATATGACGAGAAGATAACCAAACCAGATCCCCAACACGAAGTCGGGGTCCCACACGGCGTCTGCGATTAGCGAAAAGCTGAGCCTTCTCCTGGGACAAGGTCAAATTGTCCACTACCTGAGTCCAGATCTGCTGCAACCTGTCCACCACAGAATCCACACCAGGACAGTCCGAAGACTCAACCTGTCCTGAAGAGAAACGAGGATGGAACCCAGAATTGCAGAAAAATGGAGAGACCAAGGTAGCCGAGCTGGCCCGATTATTAAGGGCGAACTCAGCCAACGGCAAAAATGACACCCAATCATCCTGGTCAGCGGAAACAAAACATCTCAGATATGTTTCCAAGGTCTGATTGGTTCGTTCGGTCTGGCCATTAGTCTGAGAATGGAAGGCTGAGGAGAAAGATAGGTCAATGCCCATCCTACCACAAAAGGCTCGCCAGAACCTCGAGACAAACTGGGAACCTCTGTCAGAAACAATATTCTCAGGAATGCCATGTAAACGAACCACATGCTGGAAGAACAAAGGCACCAAATCAGAGGAGGAAGGCAATTTAACCAAGGGCACCAGATGGACCATTTTAGAAAAGCGATCACAGACCACCCAAATGACCGACATTTTTTGAGAAACGGGAAGGTCAGAAATGAAATCCATCGAAATATGTGTCCAAGGCCTCTTCGGGACCGGCAAGGGCAAAAGCAACCCACTGGCACGTGAACAGCAGGGCTTAGCCCTAGCACAAATTCCACAGGACTGCACAAAAGCACGCACATCCCGTGACAGAGATGGCCACCAGAAGGATCTAGCAACCAACTCCCTGGTACCAAAGATTCCTGGATGACCGGCCAGCACCGAACAATGAAGTTCAGAGATAACTTTACTAGTCCACCTATCAGGGACGAACAGTTTCTCGGCCGGACAACGATCAGGTTTATTAGCCTGAAATTTCTGCAACACTCTCCGCAAATCAGGGGAGATGGCAGACACAATGACTCCTTCCTTGAGGATACTCGCCGGCTCAGATAACCCCGGAGAGTCGGGCACAAAACTCCTAGACAGAGCATCCGCCTTCACATTTTTAGAGCCCGGAAGGTATGAAATCACAAAATCAAAACGAGCAAAAAATAACGACCAACGGGCCTGTCTAGGATTCAAGCGCTTGGCAGACTCAAGATAAGTAAGGTTCTTATGATCAGTCAAAACCACCACGCGATGCTTAGCACCCTCAAGCCAATGACGCCACTCCTCGAATGCCCACTTCATGGCCAGCAACTCTCGGTTGACCACATCATAATTACGCTCAGCAGCAGAAAATTTCCTGGAAAAGAAAGCACATGGTTTGAACACTGAGCAACCAGAACCTCTCTGTGACAAAACCGCCCCTGCACCAATCTCAGAAGCATCAACCTCGACCTGGAACGGAAGAGAAACATCAGGTTGACACAACACAGGGGCACAGCAAAAACGACGCTTCAACTCCTGAAAAGCTTCCACGGCAGCAGAAGACCAATTAACCAAATCAGCACCCTTCTTGGTCAAATCGGTCAATGGTCTGGCAATGCTAGAAAAATTACAGATGAAGCGACGATAAAAATTAGCAAAGCCCAGGAATTTCTGCAGACTTTTTGGAGATGTCGGCTGAGTCCAATCCTGGATGGCCTGAACCTTAACCGGATCCATCTCGATAGTAGAAGGGGAAAAGATGAACCCCAAAAATGAAACTTTCTGCACACCGAAGAGACACTTTGATCCCTTCACGAACAAGGAATTAGCACGCAGTACCTGGAAAACCATTCTGACTTGCTTCACATGAGACTCCCAATCATCTGAGAAGATCAAAATGTCATCCAAGTAAACAATCAAGAATTTATCCAGATACTCACGGAAAATGTCATGCATAAAAGACTGAAAAACAGATGGAGCATTGGCAAGTTCGAACGGCATCACCAGATACTCAAAATGACCCTCGGGCGTATTAAATGCCGTTTTCCATTCATCTCCCTGCCTGATTCTCACCAGATTATACGCACCACAAAGATCAATCTTAGTAAACCAACTAGCCCCCTTAATCCGAGCAAACAAGTCAGAAATCAATGGCAAGGGATACTGAAACTTAACAGTGATCTTATTAAGAAGGCGGTAATCAATACACGGTCTTAGCGAACCATCCTTCTTGGCTACAAAAAAGAACCCTGCTCCCAATGGTGACGACGATGGGCGAATATGTCCCTTCTCCAGGGACTCCTTCACATAACTGCGCATAGCGGTGTGTTCAGGTACGGACAAATTAAATAAACGACCCTTAGGGAATTTACTACCAGGAATCAAATCGATAGCACAATCACAATTCCTATGCGGAGGTAGGGCATCAGACTTGGACTCTTCAAATACATCCTGAAAGTCCGACAAGAACTCTGGGATGTCAGAAGGAATGGATGACGAAATAGACAAAAATGGAACATCACCATGTACTCCCTGACAACCCCAGCTGGTTACCGACATAGAGTTCCAATCCAATACTGGATTATGGGTTTGTAGCCATGGCAACCCCAACACGACCACATCATGCAAATTATGCAGTACCAGAAAGCGAATAACTTCCTGATGTGCAGGAGCCATGCACATGGTCAGCTGGGCCCAGTACTGAGGCTTATTCTTGGCCAAAGGTGTAGCATCAATTCCTCTCAACGGAATAGGACACCGCAAAGGCTCCAAGAAAAATCCACAACGTTTAGCATAATCCAAATCCATCAGATTCAGGGCAGCGCCTGAATCCACAAACGCCATGACAGAATACGATGACAAAGAGCACATTAAGGTAATGGACAAAAGGAATTTGGACTGTACAGTACCAATAACGGCAGAGCTATCGAACCGCCTAGTGCGTTTAGGACAATTAGAAATAGCATGAATAGAATCACCACAATAGAAACACAGTCTGTTCAGACATCTGTGTTCTTGCCGTTCTACTTTAGTCATAGTCCTGTCGCACTGCATAGGCTCAGGTTTACTCTCAGACAATACCGCCAGATGGTGCACAGATTTACGCTCGCGCAAGCGACGACCGATCTGAATGGCCAAGGACATAGACTCATTCAAACCAGCAGGCATAGGAAATCCCACCATTACATCCTTAAGAGCTTCAGAGAGACCCTTTCTGAACAAAGCCGCTAGTGCAGATTCATTCCACAGAGTGAGTACTGACCACTTCCTAAATTTCTGACAATATACTTCTACATCATCCTGACCCTGGCATAAAGCCAGCAGATTTTTCTCAGCCTGATCCACTGAATTAGGCTCATCGTAAAGCAATCCCAGCGCCTGGAAAAATGCATCAACATTACTCAATGCAGAATCTCCTGGTGCAAGAGAAAACGCCCAGTCCTGTGGGTCGCCGCGCAAAAAAGAAATAATAATCAAAACCTGTTGAATAGGATTACCAGAAGAATGAGGTTTCAAGGCCAAAAATAGCTTACAATTATTTCTGAAGCTCAGGAACTTAGTTCTGTCACCAAAAAACAAATCAGGAATCGGAATTCTTGGTTCTAGCATCGATTTCTGATCAATAGTATCTTGAATCTTTTGTACATTTACAACGAGATTATCCATTGAGGAGCACAGAGCCTGAATATCCATGTCCACAGCTGTGTCCTGAAGCACTCTAATGTCTAGGGGAAAAAAAAGACTGAAGACAGAGCTAAGAAAAAAATGATGTCAGGATTTCTTTTTTCCCTCTATTGGGAATCATTGGTGTGGCTCCTTGTACTGTTATGGCTGGCAATCAGGCAACACAGCGTGCAGTAATCAGCGCACATACAGAGATCTGGCAATAACCAAAAACAATAGGACGAGCTCTGAGACGTGGAATCTCTGTAGACTGCAGTACCTGATCTATCCTCACACAACTATAAGCAGCAGTGGATTGCGCCTATCACTACCTATGCAACTCGGCACTGCCTGAGGAGCTGACTAGCCTGAAGATAGAAATACAAGCCTGACTTACCTCAGAGAAATACCCCAAAGGAATAGGCAGCCCCCCACATATAATGACTGTTAGCAAGATGAAAAGACAAACGTAGGAATGAAATAGATTCAGCAAAGTGAGGCCCGATATTCTAGACAGAGCGAGGATAGCAAAGAGAACTATGCAGTCTACAAAAAACCCTAAAACGAAAACCACGCAAAGGGGCAAAAAGACCCACCGTGCCGAACTAACAGCACGGCGGTGCACCCCTTTGCTTCTCAGAGCTTCCAGCAAAAGTTAATAGCAAGCTGGACAGAAAAAACAGAAAACAAACTAGAAGCACTTATCTAGCAGAGCAGCAGGCCCAAGGAAAGATGCAGTAGCTCAGATCCAACACTGGAACATTGACAAGGAGCAAGGAAGACAGACTCAGGTGGAGCTAAATAGCAAGGCAGCCAACGAGCTCACCAAAACACCTGAGGGAGGAAGCCCAGAGACTGCAATACCACTTGTGACCACAGAAGTGAACTCAGCCACAGAATTCACAACAGCACGGAGTACAAAAACAGGAAGAGAAGGAAAAAGATAGGAGGAGCTAAAGACAGAAAGGTGTTGTGGGAAAATTCCATAACAAATATTACAGTGATAAAGCAAACGGCCAGTAGATGGCAGCAAAGTATAACAAATGATAGAACCAGGCTTATTAGCACTACATAAAGGTCCATGTATGGCTGAAAGTCTATAATAATAAACTGAGCAGCACACTCCCCGTCTGAAATCCTTGGATTTCACTATACCATAAGTCTCGAATTGGGAGTGTTCACCAGAAGTGCATGGAGGGATACCTCAACCTGTAAGATAAAAACAACGCATGCAATGCAACAATAACATATTGAATAACAAGATAGACGAATGTCTAGAACGAGTTCTTGAAGTAATCCAACAGATAACCCATCTTCGGATTGGAGAAGCCGCGCTAGGCCAAACTGTCTCCAACCCATTTGTAATCCAAAGGTTGAAGTTCCTTGAAAGAGTTCCTACTGATTGGATGGATAATCAATCCTCAACCGGTATGAGTAAAATAATCTCTGATATAGGCCTAATGAAAGTTTTGGGGTCACCTTGCTTAGTAACTGTCACTTCTACCTTGCGTACCTTGCCATCGTCACTTGGAAAGGTTTTAGATATAAGTCCCATAGGCCATGTGCTTCTTTCCTCCTTCTGGTCTTTCATGAGGATAATATCTCCTACTTGTAAATTTGGCTTTACGTGTTGCCATTTTCTTCGTTTTTGGAGAAGTGTCAGGTACTCCTTCTTCCATCTATTCCAGAAACAATTAGCCAGATGTTGCACATATTTCCACCGTCTCTGATATTTGTTACCGGACACAGAGTCTTCAGGCGGGTTAGGAACAGTTCCAAGTTTCTGGGTGAGGAGAGTTGCCGGAGTGAGAATTGTAGGAGATTCTGGATCCGTAGATATGGGTACAAGAGGTCTTGAGTTTACTATAGCAGAGACTTCTGCTAAGAAAGTGGTCAAGGTCTCGTGAGTGAGTCTTGAAAGATTTGAGTCCATCAGCATAGATTCCAGTTCCTTGCGAAAAACATTCTGCTGCACGTTGCGTATCACAATGAGTTCACTCAGAGCAATGTCTTCTGCAGAGAGGCTTATGGCAGATATGCCAACCATGACAATCAGTGTTACTGTCCTTATTGCGATAGCATTGTATAATGTGTACTAACCTTACAATGGCACGAACCAGCCTCGTCCATCTTGAGAAGCGATTAAAACGCCGACAGTCCAAGCCAACCTCCTCCTTGAGTTTGGTGATGAAGGTGCTGACATCAGGACGGATCTCTGGGTCGACATCTGGATCCTCAAGGCTGAAGCTGTCTTCAACGGCAGTCTCTTTGCACTGTTCGTGAAGGAACCCCGGTCCTGTCAACCAAGAAGAGCTTGCGAAGGCACCAATAGACACTGGTCTAGTAGCAAGGTCCGCAGGGTTAAGATGGGATGGGACGTGCTGCCATTGCTGGGGTTTGGAGGATTTCCTGATCCTTTCCACTCGGTTACTGACATAGACGTAGAAGCGTTTCGTCTGGTTGTATATGTAGCCCAGAACTACCTTACTATCTGTGTAGAATCTTGTGTCATCCACGTGAATAGCTAGTTCGCTCTGTATGAAGTCTGCAATCTCTATGGCTTGTACAGCCCCACAGAGCTCGAGTCTGGGTATGGTGTGCTCGGGTTTAGGAGCCAGTTTAGCCTTTCCAATCAGAAATCCAACATGGGCTTCATTGTTAGAGTCTACAACCTTCAAGTAAGCGACAGCGGCAATAGCTTCAGTGGAGGCATCAGCGAATACATGAATCTCCTTCCTTTGACTTGTAGTTAGGGATGCTGGAGTGTAACAACATGGTATGTGGATCTTATCCAAGGCGCAAAGAGATTCTCTCCATGACTTCCACTTTAGTTGTTTGTCTGCAGGGAGTGGTATATCCCAGTCCTTAATGTACTCTGAGAGTTGTCTCAGCAGGAGCTTGCCTTGTATAGTCAAGGGTGCGACAAACCCAAGTGGATCATATAGACTGTTCACCACTGACAGAACCCCACGCTTAGTAAATGGTTTTTCTGCACCACTAACCTGAAAGCTGAAGGAGTCATTTAGCAAGATCCACCTCAGGCCTAGACTTCTCTGTACTGGTGGGTTGTCTGAGCCTAGGTTCAAGTCCCTAAATTCTGCTGCATGATCATTAGGGTGAAAGGCCTTCATGACAACAGCACTATTGGAGGCAATTTTATGCAATCTTAAATGAGCTTTAGAAAGCATACCTTGTGTCCGTTTGAGCAGATCTGTGGCTTCTTCCGCCGTGGGCAGGGATTTAAGACCGTCGTCCACGTAGAAGTCCTTTTCAATGAACTGTTGAGCATGCTTCCCGAACTCTGCTGCACCATCGGAGGCGGTCCTACGTAGGCCGTAGGTGGCGACTGCAGGAGAAGGACTGTTTCCGAAAACGTGCACCTTCATGCGGTATTCGATCATTTCCTTGTTGGTGTCGTTGTCTCGGTGCCATAGAAAATAGAGATAATTTCTGTGATCTTGTTGCACGATGAAACAATGGAACATTTGTTCGATGTCGGCGGTAATGGCGACCGGTTCCTTTCTGAATCTCATGAGCACTCCCACCAGGTTATTAGTCAGGTTCGGACCAGTGAGGAGAACGTCATTCAGAGATACGCCGTCATGTTTGGCGCTTGAATCGAACACCACCCTGATTTGTTTCGGCTTTCTTGGATGATACACTCCAAATGAAGGTAGATACCAGCATTCTTCATCAGCTTGCAATGGTGGAGCTGGCTCTGCGTGATCATTGCGAAATATCTTGTCCATAAAGGCTATGAAATGTTCCTTCATTTCAGGCTTGTTCCTCAATGTTCTCTGCAGTGAGATGAATCTAGATAAGGCCTGTTCTCTGTTGTTAGGAAGCCTGGTCCTTGAAGCCTTGAAGGGTAAGGGAGCAACCCAGCGGTCAGATTCATTTTTGAAGAATCCACTGTCCATGATTTTAAGAAACTCCTTGTCTTCTATGGATAAGGCAACTTTGTTGTCATCTTTTGTTGTGTGAAACACTGTTCTCCCTAAGTCATCACCGTAGGGAGTGGGAATGATGTCAGGCTCCTGGATGAAATCAGAGAACCTCTATTTCACTTTGTAGTGATGAAGGCATGGCTTAAAGTGAGTTGCGCGACCATTTTGGAGCACATACGTTTTACAGGCGTTGACTTCGGATGCCTTGTGACTCCTATCCAGACATACATCGCCCACGATTACCCAGCCTAGGTCGAGTCTTTGGGCGTATGGAGCATCATCTGGGCCGTTGCATTGTTGGCGTACCTTGTGGACCTTCAGAATGTCCCTTCCGAGTAGGATTAGAATATCAGCATTCATGTCCAGAGGAGGAATTTCATTAGTCAGGTGCCTCAAGTGGCGATGATAAAGTGCGGCTTCCGGAGTGGGAATCTCCTCCCTGTTATCAGGTATCTGGTCACATTCAATTAGGGTTGGCAAGGGTATATGCACGTTTCCCTTGATTGAAGAGACTATGTACCCAGAGGCTCTCCTGCCAGAAGTCTCAATACGACCAGAGCAGGTGTTGAGGGTGTATGCAGTCATTTGTCCCTTTATGTTGAAGATCTCAAAGAATTTGGGCCTTGCTAGAGATCGGTTACTTTGCTCATCTATTATGGCATACATTTTGGAGGCCTTGTCGGGTTGTCCTTCTGGATAGACCTTAATCAGACATACCTTGGCACAGCATTTAGGATCAGTCCCTTCTCCACATACCTCAGTACATGAGGAGGAAACAGCGGTTGCGGTTGGGTCAGGGACCTGTGGCTCCCCGCCATGCTTTTGAGCAGGGTTAGATGCTGCAGAAGGTTGTGAGTTGTATGGAGCTGGCGTGGGATGCATGGCTGTGACATGTTTATCACTGCTGCATTCAGTGCACTTAATGGCGGCCTTACACTCCTTAGCGAGGTGGTCTGAGGAGGTGCAACACTTATAACATATCCCAAGCTCCTTGAGGGTATCTTTACGCTCCTGCAAAGTCCTTGCTCTGAATCCACGGCATTCTTTAAGTGGGTGAGGCCTTTTGTGGATAGGGCACATACGGTTACTGTCCATGACTTTAGGAGCAACATTATTTGTCTTAGTGAAGGCAGGTGTAGTAAGTGGAATGTCAGTCTTTCTCACAGATACTGTGTTCCTTGAATCTCTACGTTTGGCAATGTTATCATACCTTGTAGATGATGATGATGCTGGTGGAGTAGGCTCAGTGAAGTCGAAGCTGGGATCATTCTTCTTCCGAGCTTGGTCACTAATGAACCTGGAAAAATATGAAAAGGGGGGAAAGGACACATTATACTGCCTTTTATACCGTGAGCCGTGGTCTGCCCATTTATCCTGCATGCCGTGTGGCAACTTGGACACTATTGGATTAACGCCATGAGCAGTATCTAGGTAGCTCAGTCCTGAGAGACGTGGGTCTAATTTTGCCAATTCTATTTCCTTTAGCAGGTCGCTCAGATCTTGAAATTTTCTATTGTCCTTGTTAGTTATCTTTGGGAAGGTTTGCAGTCTTTTAAATAAGGCACATTCTATAGCTTCTGAGCTGCCATAGGTTTGTTCCAGTCTCTCCCAGGCTGCAATAAGACCTGCATCTGAATAGTCCACATGAACTGCCCTTATTGTCTTTATGCGCTCTGCTGATTCAGGGCCTAACCAGTTAACAAGCAAATCCAGTTGTTCCTTGCCGGTGAGATTAAGGTCTTGGATCACTGCTTGAAAGGTGGATTTCCAGGCTCTATAATTCTCAGCACGATCATCAAACTTTGAGAGACTAATGTTTATTAACTCCCGGCGAATCATGTATCTGGCGAAGTCAGACATGTCCGATCTCCCGGTCATTGTTGCAGGATGAACTTGTGGTATCCGTAGGGAATGTAAGTTCTCTGGCTTATATGACTGCGACAAATCAGGACGAAATGATGCGGCATAAGGGTTAAACTGCGGTTTAGTCTCTATAGGTTCTGCTGGCTGTGGCCTAAATCGTAAGTTAGTGCTGGAAGTTACCTTGTCCGCAGTAGGTGGCGACATTTCTTGACTCGCGGGCGCATCCGTGTTAGAAACTGGAGGTGGTGCTGGTGCAGATGTTGCATGTCTTAGCACGTAGTCTGAAGTTCGATCAGCTGCGTCTTCCATTTCTTCTGGAATAAGACAGTCCGGATTATCATCTTGTCCCAGTGCTTGTTCAAGGACCTTCAGTTTAGCTAGGGCTGTTGCTTCTTCCTTTTCTGCTTGGAGTATTTTTAATTTCCTTTGAGCTTCCATTTTGTTTCTTTGAGCCTCCATCTCATTTCTTTGAGCTTCCATTAGGGCTTCTACTTCGACTTCAGCCTCCTTCTTAGCAAAGGAGCTTTTTACTCTAGCTTCCTCTGCAGCTGCACAGATCTCCAGTAGCTTGTCAGACAATGTTGATTTCCTGGATTGAGATGATCTGGAAGACCGAGCTGTGATTTTGGTCGATGTTGTGCGATGTGACCTAACCTCTTGGAGGTGAGCGATGCGGAGTTCTGCTTTATCCTGGGCATCTCGTACTAATGAGGTCTTTTCTTGGAGAAGAGTTTCCCTTTCCGTTACTTCTGCATGGGCATCTTCCATGTCACAGTTACTCAGGAATGTGATGAACTTTGCAGACAGTCTCTGGTAGCGATCATAGGCGGCAGATAAACTCTTCAATGTGGCGGTTAAACCTGCAGCGTCGCTGTGATAGCATGGAAGAGCTGCTAAATAGTGATCAACTCTGCCCCATAAATGTTCTAGGTTATCATGGAACTCGTCTCTAGTAGTCTCAAAGTTCTCTCTGGCCTTTTGTGTCAGCTTGGTTACACGTTTGGGTCGTACGTCCTGCTCTGCAGTAAGTGTGGGCTCTGCTCCTGCAGCATCTACGGTGTCGGGAACCTGATGTGCTTCACTTGCAGATGGGTCCATGGTGCCCTTTGTGGACATGTTTTAGATAAGATGGCGGACGGTTAAAGGTACCGTCACACTAGACGATATCGCTAGCGATCCGTGACGTTGCAGCGTCCTCGCTAGCGATATCGTCCAGTGTGACAGGCAGCAGCGATCAGGCCCCTGCTGTGATGTCGCTGGTCGGGGAAGAAAGTCCAGAACTTTATTTCGTCGCTGGACTCCCCGTAGACATCGCTGAATCGGCGTGTGTGACACCGATTCAGCGATGTCTTTGCTGGTAACCAGGGTAAACATCGGGTAACTAAGCGCAGGGCCGCGCTTAGTAACCCGATGTTTACCCTGGTTACCATCCTAAAAGTAAAAAAAACAAACAGTACATACTTACCTACAGCCATCTGTCCTCCAGCGCTGTGCTCTGCTCTCCTCCTGCTCTGGCTGTGAGCGTCGGTCAGCCGGAAAGCAGAGCGGTGACGTCACCGCTCTGCTTTCTGGCTGCCCGGCGCTCACAGCCAGACCAGAGAAGCAGAGCGCCGAGGACAGACAGCGGTAGGTAAGTATGTAGCGTTTGTTTTTTTACTTTTTAGGATGGTAACCAGGGTAAACATCGGGTTACTAAGCGCGGCCCTGCGCTTAGTTACCCGATGTTTACCCTGGTTACCGGGGACCTCGGGATCGTTGGTCGCTGGAGAGCTGTCTGTGTGACAGCTCTCCAGCGACCAAACAGCGACGCTGCAGCGATCCGGATCGTTGTCGGTATCGCTGCAGCATCGCTATGTGTGACGGTACCTTAAGACTTGCTAGCAGACAATGCATATGCACACAGACACTGTTGACTTAGGTCTCTTGTTACTATTCTGCCACCGATATACGTGGATGAGATGTGTCTGAGGGATGTGATCACAAATCGCTATATAAACAATGGCAGGTAGCGTTACTCACTAACTGTGCCACCAGTCTCTATCAGCCGCGCGTGGTGATCCGGAAGGATGATGCAGTGATACATTCAACAGGTTTATTTACAGTACCTTGGTGAGAGTGAGGACTGTAGGTTAGAGCTGTTACAGAATCACCAGATAGAGATAATAGAAGCTTCAGGTTAGAGGTAACAAGAGAATCCTTTCTCCAGCTCTGCAGCACATGTGTATTCCAAGATGGCACGGAGTACAAAACAGGAAGAGAAGGAAAAAGATAGGAGGAGCTAAAGACAGAAAGGTGTTGTGGGAAAACTCCATAACAAATATTACAGTGATATAGCAAACGGCCAGTAGATGGCAGCAAAGTATAACAAATGATAGAACCAGGCTTATTAGCACTACATAAAGGTCCATGTATGGCTGAAAGTCTATAATAATAAACTGAGCAGCACAGGGGTGACAGGTTTCCTTTAAAGGGGTCCTTGGATAGGATAATGTGTTGTAAGGAGGTGGCAGGGACCCTCATGTGCTTCCTCTTTCCTGAACACCGAGCACATGTGTCATGTGTGACACCCTGATGTTTTATTAATGTTTTGCTATTGGTGCACTGTAATGCATGTCATGTACTGTAAAGTGATGTACTGTGCTTTAGCTTAGGGATATATTAGTAAGTAGTGCAGGAGAATAGGGGGATTTGAATAGAGGAAGCACAGTAGAGATATAGCATAGAATAGACAGAAATGTTAGTTACAAACAGGCAGCATAGGGGTTAAGCAGATGGGGAGTCACACAGCAGAGCAGCACAGAGCAGCGTCTAACTGGTCTGGAGTCAGAACTCTTGATGGTTGGTAGGGGATCAAATACTTATTTCTCACTTCAAAATGCAAATACATTTATATTATTTACACAATGTGATTTTCTGGATTTTAATTTTGATATTCCAGCTCTAACTGTTAAAATTAACCTACCCTTAAAATTATAGACTGTTCATGTCTTTGTCAGTGGGCAAACTTACAAAATCAGCAAGGGATCAAATACTTATTTCCCCCACTGTACGTGTGTGTGTGTGTGTGTGTGTGTGTGTGTGAGTGTGTGTGTGTAAGTATGTGTGTATGTACATCTGTGTGTGTATGTATGTACGGTATATGTGTCATTAATGTCAGCAGCGTTCTATTCACTGACACAGTGGACACTAGTTGTCACCTGACTGCAAGTATGTTATGAAAGGCAATTCAGAATCACAATGGACATGGAGGTCAGAGCACATACAGTGAACTGACAATAACCCAAAATAATAGAACGAGCTCTGAGACGTGGGAACTCTGCAGACCGCAATCCCTAAGCCTATCAAACCACACTAAAGGTAGCCGTGGAGCGCTCCTGACCAGAACCTAGGCGCCTCGTCACAGCCTGAGAAACTAGCTAATCCTGAAGATAGAAAAATAAGCCTACCTTGCCTCAGAGAAATTCCCCAAAGGAAAAGGCAGCCCCCCACATATAATGACTGTGAGTAAGATGAAAACACAAACATAGAGATGAAACAGATTTAGCAAAGTGAGGCCCGACTAGCTGAACAGAACGAGGATAGGGAAGATAACTTTGCGGTCAGCACAAAAACCTATAAAAAACCACGCAGAGGGGACCAAAAAGACCCTCCGCACCGACTAACGGTACGGAGGTGGTCCCTCTGCGTCTCAGAGCTTCCAGCAGGCGAGAAAAACCAATAAAGCAAGCTGGACAGAAAAATAGCAACAAAATAACATAAGCAAAACTTAGCTTTGCAGAGCAGCAGGCCACAGGAATGATCCAGGGATAAAACAAGTCCCACACTGAAACATTGACAGGAAGCATAGATCAAAGCATCAGGTGGAGTTAAGTAGAGAAGAAGCTAATGAGCTCACCAGATCACCTGAGGGAGGAAACTCAGAAGCTGCAGTACCACTTTCCTCCACAAACGGAAGATCCCAGAGAGAATCAGCCGAAGTACCACTTGTGACCACAGGAGGGAGCTCTGCCACAGAATTCACAACAAAGTATGACTGCGCTGAAACCAGCAGAACCGAATGCTAGCAGACATATATATATATATATATATATATATATATATATTATAGCTCAAAAAAATAAAGGGAACACTAAAATCCCACATCCTAGATATCACTGAATGAAATATTCCACTTGAAAATCTTTATTCATTACATAGTGGAATGTGTTGAGAACAATAAAACCTAAAAATGATCAACGTAAATCACAACTAATTTCCCACGGAGGTCTGGAGTTGGAATGATGCTCAAAATCAAAGTGAAAAAAGGAAGTTACAGGCTGATCCAACTTCAGTGGAAATGCTTCAAGACAAGGAAAATATGCTCAGTAGTGTGTAGCCTTCACGTGCCTGTATGATCTCCCTAGAATGCCTGAGCATGCTCCTGATGAGGCGGCAGATGGTCTCCTGAGGGATCTCCTCCCAGACCTGGACTAAAGCATCCGCCAACTCCTGGACAGTCTGTTGTGCAACGTCACGTTGGTGGATGGTGCTAGACATGATGTCCCAGATGTGTTCAATCGGATTAAGGTCTGGGGAATGGGCGGGCCAGTCCATAGCTTCAATGCCTTCATCTTGCAGGAACTGCTGACACACTCCAGCCTCATGAGATCTGGCATTGTCCTGCATTAGGAGGAACCCAGGGCCAATCGCACCAGCAGATGGTCTCACAGGGGGTCTGAGGATCTCATCTTGGTACCTAATGGCAGTCAGGCTACCTCTAGTGAGCACATGGAGAGCTGTGCGGCCCTCCAAAGAAATGCCACCCCACACCTTTACTGACCCACTGCCGAACTGGTCATGCTGAAGGATGTTACAGGGAGCAGATCGCTCTCCATGGCATCTCCAGATTCTGTCACGTTTGTCACATGTGTTCAGTGTGAACCTACTTTCATCTGTGAAAAGCACAGGGCACCAGTGGCAAATTTGCCGATCCCGGTGTTCTGTGGCAAATGCCAAGCATCCTGCACAGTGTTGGGCTGTGAGCACAACCCCATCTGTGGATGTTGGGCACTCAAACCATCCTCATAGAGTCGGTTCCTAACCGTTTTTGCAGACACATGCACATTTGTGGCCTCAATATACGAAAACGTGGAAACTCCAGCTCAAAAAATGGTGAAAATCTTTATTAGTCCATCTTCATTTAAAAGGACATCCTTACAGGTTACTAAGGACACCGGTGGTTACATGAATGTAGGCAACGCGTTTCGATCACGCAGGATCTTATTCATGCCCATATACATTCCACGTTTGGTCTTGCTTATATATATACTATGGACCTATCACATATTCCATTGAAATCACATGACAAATAGACAGGTCCTGCAGGTCACTGCTGCATAAATTCTATCGCAAGACAAAGCGGAAAATAGCAGAAAATATATACAAATAGTAAATACTAATATAAAATATTAACAATGATAATATGTGGCCTGCTGGAGGTCATTTTGCAGGGCTCTGGCAGTGCTCCTCCTGTTCCTTCTTGCACAAAGGCTGAGGTAGCGGTCCTGCTGCTGGGTTGTTGCCCTCCTATGGCCCCCACCAGGTTTCCTGGTGTACTAGCCTGACGCCTGGTAGCGCCTCCAGCCTACGGACACTACACTGACAGACACAGCAAACCTTCTTGCCACAGCTCACATTGATGTGTCATCCTGGATGAGCTGCACTACCTGAGCCACTTGTGTGGGTTGTAGAGTCCGTCTCATGCTAGTGTGAAAGCACAACCAACATTCAAAAGTGACCAAAACATCAGTCAGAAAGCATTGGTACTGAGATGTGGTCTGTGGTCCCCACCTGCAGAACCACTCCTTTATTGAATGTGTCTTGATAATTGCCAATAATTTCCATCTGTTGTCTATTTGACTTGCAAAACAGCATGTGAAATTGATTGTCAAACAGTGTCGCTTCCTAAGTGGACAGTTTGATTTCACAGAAGCTTGATTTACTTGGAGTTATATTCTAAGTGTTCCCTTTATTTTTTGAGCAGTGTGTATATATATATATATATATATATATATATATATATACATACAGTACAGACCACAAGATTGGACATACCTTCTCATTTAAAGATTTTTCTGTATTTTCATGACTATGAAAATTGTACATTCACACGTAACGCATCAAAACTATGAATTAACACAGTGACATGTGGAATTATATACTTATCAAAAAAGTGTGAAACAACTGAAATTATGTCTTATATTCTAGGTTCTTCAAAGTAGACACCTTTTGCTTTGATAACTGCTTTGCACACTCTTGGCATTCTCTTGATGAGTTTCAAGAGGTAGTCACCGGGAATGGTCTTCCAACAGTTTTGAAGGAGTTCCCAGAGATGCTTAGCACTTGTTGGCCCTTTTGCTTTCACTCTACGGTCCAGCTCACCCCAAAACATCTCGATTGGGTTCAGGTCTGGTGACTGTGGAGGCAAGGTCATCTGGCATAGCACCCCATCACTCTCCTTGGTCAAGTAGCCCTTACACAGCTTGGAGGTGTGTTTGGGGTCATTGTCCAGTTGAAAATAAATGATGGTCCAACTAAACGCAAACCGGATAGAATAGCATGCCGATGCAAGATGCTGTGGGAGCCATGCTGGTTCAGTATGTCTTCAATTTTGAATAAATCCCCAACAGTGTCTCCAGAAAAGCACCCCCACACCATCACACCTCCTCCTCCATGCTTCACGGTGGGAACCAGGCATGTAGAGTGAATCCGTTCACCTTTTCTGCGTAGCACAAAGACACGGTGGTTGGATTCAAAGATCTCAAATTTGGACTCATCAGACCAAAGCACAGATTTCCACTGGTCTAATGTCCATTACTTGTGTTCTTTGGCGCAAACATCAGCAAAGTGAAGGACAGCATCCAATCCAGGTGAAGTATAAAAAGTCCTTTATTGTGCCAAATGCAATGTTTCAACCATATAGGTCTTTTTCAAGCATGCAATACAGTCAAAATGGTGGTTTTATATAGGAAGTAGATTCACAACCTCCAATCAGCATCTCATGACTGCCCACGTTATTAACATACTAGCAAACACGAAATATACAATATAAAATATTCATATAGATTTAAGAGCGACCCATAACACATCTAGTATTTACAGTCATGGCCAAAAGTATTCACACCCCTGCAATTCTGTCAGATAATACTCAGTTTCTTCCTGAAAATGATTGCAATCACAAATTCTTTGGTATTATTATCTTCATTTAATTTGTCTTAAATGAAAAAGCACAAAAGAGAATGAAGCAAAAAGCAAAACATTGATCATTTCACACAAAACTCCAAAAATGGGCCAGACAAAAGTATTGGCACCCTCAGCCTAATACTTGGTTGCACAACCTTTAGCCAAAATAACTGCGACCAACCGCTTCCGGTAACCAGCAATGAGTTTCTTACAATGCTCTGCTGGAATTTTAGACCATTCTTCTTTGGCAAACTGCTCCAGGTCCCTGATATTTGAAGGGTGCCTTCTCCAAACTGCCATTTTTAGATCTCTCCACAGGTGTTCTATGGGATTCAGGTCTGGACTTATTGCTGGCCACCTTAGAAGTCTCCAGTGCTTTCTCTCAAACCATTTTCTAGTGCTTTTTGAAGTGTGTTTTGGGTCATTGTCCTGCTGGAAGACCCATGACCTCTGAGGGAGACCCAGCTTTCTCACACTGGGCCCTACATTATGCTGCAAAATTTGTTGGTAGTCTTCAGACTTCATAATGCCATGCACACGGTCAAGCAGTCCAGTGCCAGAGGCAGCAAAGCAACCCCAAAACATCAGGGAACCTCTGCCATGTTTGACTGTAGGGACCGTGTTCTTTTCTTTGAATGCCTCTTTTTTTCTCCTGTAAACTCTATGTTGATGCCTTTGCCCAAAAAGCTCTACTTTTGTCTCATCTGACCAGAGAACATTCTTCCAAAATGTTTTAGGCTTTTTCAGGTAAGTTTTGGCAAACTCCAGCCTGGCTTTTTTATGTCTCGGGGTAAAAAGTGGGGTCTTCCTGGGTCTCCTACCACACAGTCCCTTTTCATTCAGATGCCGAAGGATAGTACGGGTTGACACTGTTGTACCCTCGGACTGCAGGGAAGCTTTAACTTGTTTGGATGTTAGTCGAGGTTCTTTATCCAACATCCGCACAATCTTGCGTTGAAATCTCTTGTTCATTTTTCTTTTCCGTCCACATCTAGGGAGGTTAGCCACAGTGCCATGGGCTTTAAACTTCTTGATGACACTGCGCACGGTAGACACAGGAACATTCAGGTCTTTGGAGATGGACCTGTAGCCTTGAGGTTGCTCATGCTTCCTCACAATTTGGTTTCTCAAGTCCTCAGACAGTTCTTTGGTCTTCTTTCTTTTCTCCATGCTCAATGTGGTACACACAAGGACACAGGACAGAGGTTGAGTCAACTTTAATCCATGTCAACTGGCTGCAAGTGTGATTTAGTTATTGCCAACACCTGTTAGGTGCCACAGGTAAGTTACAGGTGCTGTTAATTACACAAATTAGAGAAGCATCACATGATTTTTCAAAGGGTGCCAATACCTTTGTCCACCCCCTTTTTTATGTTTGGTGTAATATTATATCCAATTTGGCGTTAGGACAATTCTTTTTGTGTTTTTTTCATTTAAGACAAATGAAATGAAGATAATAATACCAAATAATTTGTGTTTGCACTCATTTTCAGGAAGACACTGAGATTTATCTGACAGAATTGCAGGGGTGTGAATACTTTTGGCCATGACTGTATAAAGGAAAACAAAGAAATAAACCTCATTATCACATATATAGAGATATGACCACCCCAAAAGTCAGGCAAATATCAGTTACCATGGTATTCATTCACCAATCTGTGCATCTGTTTCTTGTGCATGCACATTAGTAACCAATAAAACACCGTGTCTCAACCAGTTTACCCACATGACTAAAACCAACCAATACACCATCTATCTATCACAACCAATCACCAACTCCCAAACAAGTCATCAAATGCAAAAGCCAATCATCTCACAGCTCTCATAGGGTGTTTAGTAAATACTCATCCAAGGCCATATTTAGAGTTTCTGCTGCCCTAGGCACTTTTCGTGCTGCCTCCCCCATTGGTGAGTATGACTAAGGCCGGGGTCACACTGGCGTATTGCATCCGATGCGAGAGCATCGGATGCAATATGCTAATGACACTCGGCTCCTGCTCGCAGCAGAGCAGGAGCCGAGTGTCATGCGTCTGTGCTCCGATTCTCTCGCACAGGGAGGATCGGAGCGGCGCTGTGGAGGAGGCGGAGAAATTATTTTCTGCATCTCCTCCATTGCTGGTGTCCGCTTATAGCGCACATCACTCGGATGTTATCCGAGTGGTGTGCGCTGTCTCACTCACACCCATCGGCTTATATGGGTGCGAGTGAGCCGAGAGTTTTCCTCGGTCCGTGACAATCGCAGCATGCTGCGAGTGTCTCGGACCGAGGAAAACGGCCGACAAAAAGTCGGCTGCTGGGAGCGGCACCATATGCTAACATTGGTCCGAGTGCAATGTGATTTTTTATCGCATTGCACTCGGCCGTATTACGGTCTTGTGTGACCCCGGCCTAATGCAGACACTATCGGCAGTGACTTAGGCTACTTTCACATCAGCGATTTTTGACATTTGCGGCAGATCCAGCAGTTTTTCTGCATCCGTAATGGATCACTTACGGCAACACTGTGTTCGGCCTCATTCATTCCCTATGGGACTTGCGGCACTTGCGGTTTTGCTGCGATCCGGCAAATGCGGTACTTGCAGCAACAGGTAAAAAAGTGCTGCTAGCAGTGTTTTTTTTGTCTCACCTCAAGTGCCGCACATGTCCGCAAGTCCCATAGGGAATGAATGAGGCCGAACGCAGAGTTGCCGGCCTGTAAGTGATATATTACGCGACAGATGAGGAAAACTGCAGTATCTGCCGCAAACTGAGAAAATCGCTGATGTGAAAGTAGCCTTAGCAAACCTTTCCAGTTGTCATGTGAGAATCTGGTGGATCGCATACACAGTACATGGTCAGTTGATTCTGCCACGGTTGCAAGGTTTGGCTGACAGGTTTTTAAGGGGAACCTGTCAGTCGATTCATACTACCAAAACCACGGGCAGCATCACTCAGACTACAAACAGGGAAGTTTATCTCTGTAATGCTGGGACGTTTCAGAGAGAATAGTTTGAAGAGCTGGATGGGTAATTTAGTGAGAGAACGGACTAATCTGTTGCTATCGTCTGTGGGCTTCTCACTCCATGTCTCTAGATCAGGGGTGGGCAATTTATTTTCCCGAGGGGCCAGATGAAAGACCATGACTGTTGTGGAGGCCGAACCCATAGCATGAAAATATTTCTACTCAATATTAATTAATATTAAGTGTATCACTTAATATTGAGCAGAATTAAGTATGCTAACACCCCCTATATATCTTTAAACCCCCCACAGCCCCTTATATACAGCATGAGCCCCACACAGCCTCCCCATATACAGCATGAGCCCCACACAGCGTCCCCATATACTGCATGAGCCCCACACAGCCTCCCCATATACAGCATGAGACCAGACTCTCATCTCCTCTCCTCAGCAGCCTCCTCTCTCCTCACCAGCCTCTCACATCCTCCCCTTAGCAGCCTCCCCTCTCCTCACTCACATCAGCAGCCTCTCATCTCCTCACCAGCCTCTCATCTCCTCAGCAGCCTCCCCTCACCAGCCTCTCATCTCCTCAGCAGCCTCCCCTCACCAGCCTCTCATCTCCTCTCCTCAGCAGTGTCCCCTCACCAGCCTCTCATCTCCTTTCCTCAGCAGCCTCCCCTCACCAACCTCTCATCTCCTCTCCTCAGCAGCCTCCCCTCATCAGCCTCTCATCTCCTCAGCAGCCTCCCCTCACCAGCCTCTCATCTCCTCAGCAGCCTCCCCTCACCAGCCTCTCATCTCCTCAGCAGCCTCCCCTCACCAGCCTCTCATCTCCTCTCCTCAGCAGCCTCCCCTCACCAGCCTCTCATCTCCTCAGCAGCCTCCCCTCACCAGCCTCTCCTCTCCTCAGCAGCCTCCCCTCACCAGCCTCTCATCTCCTCTCCTCAGCAGCCTCCCCTCACCAGCCTCTCATCTCCTCTCCTCAGCAGCCTCCCCCCACCAGCCTCTCATCTCCTCAGCAGCCTCCCCTCACCAGCCTCTCATCTCCTCTCCTCTCCTTTCCAGCCTCTCCTCTCCTTTCCAGCCTCTTATCTCTTCTCAAGCCTCTCATCTCCTTTCCAGCCTCTCATCTCCTTTCCAGCCTCTCATCTCCTTTCCAGCCTCTCATCTCTTCTCCTTTCCAGCCTCTCATCTCATCTCCTTTCCAGCTGCTTTGCTGCTTTGGATGAGTATGTTCCGATGCTGGCACGCTTGTGTGTGGGTGACGGGGGCGTGGCAGTGGGTGTGTGCGGTCTCCCTGCTCCGTTGATGTCACCGCATGGTTAGCCGTGCGATGTTGTTTACTGTTGGGGTGGGTGAGTTCGGTGCGCCTGCGCACGTGTACCGGTGACATAGCAGTGTTCGTGCATGGCCTTATACACTGAGGAGGCAGTGCTGCCTGTATTTATGACCACGTGTAGTTGTTTATCTTTTGGAATTGCGCTGCTTTGGATGGGTATGTTCCGATGCTAGCACGCTTGCGTGCGGGTGCCAGAGGCGTTACAGTGGGCGTGTGTGGTCTCCCTGCTCCGGTAACCTAGCAGAGTGCTTGTACGGTCTTAGGCTGCCATCACACTATCAGTATTTGGTCAGTATTTTATATCAGTATTTGTAAGCCAAAACCAGGAGTGGGTGATAAAGGCAGAAGTGGTGCATATGTTTCTATTATACTTTTCCTCTATTTGTTCCACTCCTGGTTTTGGCTTACAAATACTGATATAAAATACTGACCAAATACTGCTAGTGTGACGACAGCCTTACACACTGAGGAGGCAGTACTGCCTACATGGCTGTCACATGGAATTGTTTACCTTTTGGAGTTGCGCCGATATGTATGGGTATGTTTTGATGATCAGTATATGAGGTCCTTTACCTAGTTATATAGCCAATAGTGGTGAGACATATGGTATTATGGCACATAGATTCAGCAATTTACTTTTTTTGGGGGGCTTGATATGAGAATTTACTAATCACCCTATGAGAGCTGTGAGATGATTGGCTTTTGCATTTGATGACTTGTTTGGGAGTTGGTGATTGGTTGTGATAGATAGATGGTGTAGTGTTGGGTTTTAGTCATGTGGGTAAACTGGTTGAGACACGGTATTTTATTGGTTACTAATGTGCATGTGGAGCGCCCCCAAGGGCTATCGGGAACTCGGTACCGGGCCCTTCTGTAGTCAATGGGGATGTCACGGTGGCTGACTCGGTCCGTTGATGAAATGGGGGAAAGGTCTTTAAAGGGATAATGTTCGTGATGCCACCTGTGGTATTCGGTCAGGGTGACCGATGCTGCTTAGGGGTCCGCTGGGGTGATGTTATGGCAGCTAGATGGTATACCTTCCCACAGGTGAAGTATGTCCCCAGGGCTTCCCAGAGTATGGATAGTGGATGGTGGATGATGTAAGGCGCAGTGAATAACAAGGACACAAGGTTGCAGTCTCTTTACCTTTACTGAAGGCTTCAGCATCCACAGTCCAGGGTAGGGACCACAGGGTAGGCAGAGTCCGGCCGGTCTGAAGGCAAATCCAGAGACCCCTTATCCAGGTGGAATTCATTAGCCTTCCTATGCGCACAGTAACACTGTAGGTCCTTACTTGCATAAGCTCCAATGAGGTCCTCACTGTTAGGAGTCAAGTTCCCGCCGCTGCACAGGGGGAATCTTGAACCATGTCTGCTGTGGTCTCCCATTCTGCATCGGCCGCAGTGGAGCCTGCTCAGCGGAGACGTTGGTCCCAGCGTCTCACTGAATCTGATACTGTGCAAAGGGTTACTGCTGCCTCTCCAGGCTTTACTATTGTACCCTGCACTGGTCTGCGGCGAGCAGGCTTTTCTGGGACTAAGTCCTACTTTCCACACACTGAGCATGCCCAGGGCAAGATCTCTCAGTGGAGATCAAGGGTCACATGCTCAGGTACTGCAGCAACTTCCATTGGTCCTCCAGGAAGGCCCGGTACCTGATCAAGCTCTGTGGCAGACTTCCATTGGTCCTTCTTGGAAGGTCCTGTAGGTGCTACAGCTATAAAGGGTTCTCATGACCGCACGGCCATGCGCTAGTGTCAATTTATGTATGAGCTCAGCGCCAGTGTGGTCATGTTGGCAGGATCCGTTACGGATGCGGCGATACTAAATATGTGTACTTTTATTGTTTGTTTTTTTAATTTAGATAAAGAAATGTATTTATGGGAATAATATTTTTTTTTTTTTCATTATTTAGGAATATTTTTTTTTATTTTTTTTTACACATTTGGAAATTTTTTTTTAAACTTTTTTACTTTGTCCCGGGGGGGACATCACAGATCGGTGATCTGACAGTTTGCACAGCACTCTGTCAGATCACCGATCTGACTTACAGTGCTGCAGGCTTCACAGTGCCTGCTCTGAGCAGGCTCTGTGAAGCCACCTCCCTCCCTGCAGGACCCGGATGCCGTGGCCATCTTGGATCCGGGCCTGGAGCAGGGAGGGAGGTATGCAGACCCTCGCAGCAACGCGATCACATCGCGTTGCAGCTGGGGGCTCAGGGAAGCCCGCAGGGAGTCCCCTCCCTGCGCGATGCTTCCCTGCACCGCCGGCACATCGTGATCATGTTGAATCTCTCCTCTGCATACCATCCCGAGACGAATGGGTTGGTAGAGAGGACCAACCAAACTCTGGTGACATACTTGCGGCATTTTGTCTCTGCTAGGCAGGATGACTGGGCATCTTTGCTACCTTGGGCGGAATTTGCCTTGAACAATGCCATAGCCGATTCCACTGGGCAGACTCCTTTTCTCCTTAATTACGGCCAGCATCCGTGTGTCCCTGTGCCCATGCCCGTGTCATCCGATTCTAGGTTGGCAGACAGGGCCGTGGAGGCTTGTGACATTTGGGACCGCACACAGGATGCCATCCGGGCCTCCAAGGAGAGAATGAAGGTTTCTGCTGATACACACCAGCGCCCCACTCTGACCTTTGCTCCTGGCGACTTAGTGTGGCTCTCCGCCCATAACATCAGGCTGCGAGTTGAGTCCACTAAGTTTGCGCCTCGCTACATTGGCCCGTTCAAGGTTCTGGAACAGGTCAACCCTGTGGTCTACCGTTTGGCTATTCCTCCACGCCTTGGTATCACCGACACTTTTCACTTTTCCCTCTTAAAGCCCGTTCATATGTCCCGGTTTTCTGAGTCATCTGCCGGGACATCGGGTTCATCCACGGATGAGTTTGAGGTGAATGCTATAGTGGGGTGCAAGGTGGTATGTGGCAAGAAATTTTTTCTGGTGGACTGGAAGGGTCACGGTCCAGAAGATAGAACCTGTGGAGCACATTCGGGCTCCGCTGCTCATTGCAGCTTTTGAGTGTAGCAAGGCTCAAGGAGGGGGGCCCTAGGAGGGGGAAGTAATGTTAGGAGTCGAGTTCCTGCCGCTGCACAGGGGGAATCTCAAACCATTTCTGCTGCGGTCTCCCATTCTGCATCGGCCGCAGTGGAGCCTGCTCAGCGGAGACGTCGGTCCCAGCGTCTCACTGAATCTGATACTGTGCAAAGGGTTACTGGTGCCTCTCCAGGCTTTACTATTGTACCCTGCACTGGTCTGCGGCGAGCAGGCTTTTCTGGGACTAAGTCCTGCTTTGCACACACTGAGCATGCCCAGGGCAAGATCTCTCAGTGGAGATCAAGGGTCACATGCTCAGGCACTGCAGCAACTTCCATTGGTCCTCCAGGAAGGCCCTGTACCTGATCAAGTTCTGTGGCAGCCTTCCATTGGTCGTTCTTGGAAGGTCCTGTAGGTGCTACAGCTATAAAGGGTTCTCATGACCGCATGGCCATGCGCTAGTGTCAATTTATGTATGAGCTCAGCGCCAGTGTGGTCATGTTTTGTATGCAGTCAGGGTCCCGGCTGAAAGAAGCCCCTAGAATGCTGGCACCTCTGGCGAGGAGTTTCATGATTGCATTTGACTGCATGACCACCATCTGCTCTACTAAGTAGCTGTGTGCCTCTGTGAGCCAAACAGGGCACAGCGTTATCTTTGCTAACAGACTCTGTGAAGTAACAGAGTCTGTTTATACCACTATATAGTACCGCCATATCCAGCTGCAGGTGCTTTCCTGCACGGCGGATCCCGGGTTTCGAACGCACCAATTTCCTCTAATAAATATATATTCGGTGCGTTCCGCCAACCCTAACACTCACTGTTGTTACTCCTCTCACTGTTCCCCGTGGTCGGATAGAACAAAATACGTATGACCGGTGACTTGAGACTTTGGTTAGGGACTCTAGAGACGCCCTGGCCTCTTTAAGGTTGCCACCTTGCCTCCTGTGTATAAAGGGCAGACAGGCAACTTGGAATCACCTGCCTTGCCGGTCTCTGAAGCAAGGCGTAGAGCACTTTCTCCCTCGGTATTCCGGCTACCGGATCACGCACCAGAAGGATGCAGCTTCTTTTGGCCACCCTCCTCTCTGGTATCCACTTGTTGCTATGCCTTCGTTTCTCACTCACTGCAATAAACTTCTCTTCTATATCTCTTTCTTAGGATGCTGCCGCACGTGGTGCAGGTGCAGCTCCGTGGACCCTTGTCCTCCTCAGACCGCAGTCTGGATCTGACTGGAGATCACTCCAGCCAGCTCGACCTGGAGACCTTTCCGTGTCGGTCCCCAGCCAGGAACTACCTAACTTTCCCTCCAACTACCAGTTTTACCTAACTGTGAGGAGTGGTCTAGTAAATAGACCCTTTGCTCCCCCTAGTGGCTGGAGTGTGAAGTGTATTGTGTGGTTAGTGATACCTGGACAGAAGATCTCCTTCATTGCCTTCAGACGTAACATCACTCCCCCTGGTGGAAGAATAACATTACTGCAACGAACCAGGACTCTGGGGCGCTGCACATGCACAAGAAACAGGTGCACAGATTGGTGAATGAATACCATGGTAACTGATATTTGCCTGACTTTTGGGGTGGTCATATCTCTATATATGTGATAATGAGGTTTATTTCTTTGTTTTTCTTTATATATATACTAGATGTGTTATGGGTTGCTATTAAATGTATATGTATTATGTATATTTTATATTGTATATTTCGTGCTTTCTAATATGCTAATAACGTGGGCAGTCATGAGATGCTGATTGGAGGTTGTGAATCTACTTCCTATATAAGACCACCATTTTGACTGTATTGCATGCTTGAAAAGACCTATATGGTTGAAACGTTGCATTTGGCACAATAAACGACTTTTTATACTTCACCTGGATTGGATGCTGTCCTTCACTTTGCTGCAGTATGTACTTTTCCATTTGGGTCCAGTGGAACTAGGACGAGCATCCCTGTATCAGTTGTCGGCTATTTTCTATTCTTTAGCCCAAAAAAGTCTCTTCTGCTTGTTGCCTGTCCTTGCCGCTATTTTACCATGAAGGCCTGCTGCACAAAGTCTCCTCTTAACAGTTGTTGTAGAGATGTGTCTGCTGCTAGAACTCTGTGTGGCATTGACCTGGTCTCTAATCTGAGCTGCTGTTAACCTGCAATTTCTGAGGCTGGTGACTCGGATAAACTTATCCTCATAAGCAGAGGTGACTCTTGGTCTTCCTTTCCTGGGGCAGTCCTCATGTGAGCCAATTTCTTTGTAGCGCATGATGGGTTTTGCCACTGCACTTGGGGACACTTTCAAAGTTTTCCCAATTTTTCAGACTGACTGACCTTAATTTCTTAAAGTAATGATGGCCACTCGTTTTTCTTTACTTAGCTGCTTTTTTCTTGCCATAATACAAATTCTAACAGTCTATTCAGTAGGACTATCAGCTGTGTGTCCACCAGACTTCTGCACAACACAACTGATGGTCCCAACCCCATGTATAAGGCAAGAAATCCCACTTATTAAACCTGACAGGGCTCAGCTGTGAAGTGAAAACCATTCCCGGTGACTACCTCTTGAAGCTCATCAAGAGAATGCCAAGAGTGTGCAAAGCAGCCTGGTTCCCACCGTGAAGCATGGAGGAGGAGGTGTGATGGTGTGGGGGTGCTTTTCTGGAGACACTGTTGGGGATTTATTCAAAATTGAAGACATACTGAACCAGCATGGCTCCCACAGCATCTTGCATCGGCATGCTATTCTATCCGGTTTGCGTTTAGTTGGACCATCATTTATTTTCAACTGGACAATCAAACACACCTCCAGGCTGTCTAAGGGCTACTTGACCAAGGAGAGTGATGGGGTGCTATGCCAGATGACCTTGCCTCCACAGTCACCAGACCTGAACCCAATCGAGATGTTTTGGGGTGAGCTGGACCGTAGAGTGAAGGCAAAAGGGCCAACAAGTGCTAAGCATGTCTGGGAACTCCTTCAAAACTGTTGGAAGACCATTCCCGGTGACTACCTCTTGAAACTCATCAAGAGAATGCCAAGAGTGTGCAAAGCAGTCATCAAAGCAAAAGGTGTCTACTTTGAAGAACCTAGAATATAAGACATATTTTCAGTTGATTCTCACTTTTTTATTAAGTATATCATTCCACGTGTTAAGTCATAGTTTTGTTGCCTTCAGTGTGAATGTACAGTTTTCATAGTCATGAAAATACAGAAAAATCTTTAAATGAGGTGTGTCCAAACTTTTGGTCTGTACTGTATGTGACTGACAGCTGCCGTATTTCCTATATGGTACATTTGTTGCTCCTGTAGTTTGTCTGCTTATTAATCAGATTTTTTTTTTTGAAGGATAATACCAGATTTGTGTGTGTTTTAGGGCCAGTTTTATGTGTCAAGTTGCGTGTGTTGAGTTGCGTGTGAGATGAGTTTTGTGTGGCGACATGCGTGTAGCAACTTTTTGTGTGTCGAGTTGCATGTGACAGGTTAGTGTAGCAAGTTGTCTGCAGCAAGTTTTGCGCATGGCGAGTTTTGAGTATGTGCAAGTTTTGTGTGAGGCAACTTTTGCATGTCTTGCAACTTTTGTGCATGTGGCAATTTTTCTGCGTGTGCAAGTTTTGCGTGTGGCGAGTTTTCCATGAGGTGAGTTTTGCACGTGTGGTGAGTTTTGCGTGAGCCTAGTTTTGCATGTGTCGAGTTTTGCATGTGGCGAATTTTGCGCGGCGACTTTTGTGTTTCGACTTTTATGTGGCGAGGTTGGTGTGTGTTTGGTGAAAGGTGTGCTGAGGGTGGTATATGTGTTCAAGCACGTGGTAGCGTGTGGCGCATTTTGTGTATGTGTTCATATCCCTGTGTGTGGAGAGTATCCCATGTCGGGGCCCAACATTAGCCACTGTACAGTATATACTCTTTGGCGCCATCGCTCTCATTCTTTAAGTCCCCCTTGTTCACATCTGGCAGCTGTCAATTTGCCTCCAACACTTTTCCTTTCACTTTTTCCCCATTATGTAGATAGGGGCAAAATTGTTTGGTGAATTGGAACGTGCGGGGTTTAAATTTCGCCTCACAACATAGCCTTTGACGCTCTCGGGGTCCAGACGTGTGACTGTGCAAAATTTTGTGGCTGTAGCTGTGATGGAGCAAGTGCCAATCCTGGACATGCACACACACACACACACACACACACACACACACACACACACACACACACACACACACACACACACACACACACACACACACACACTCAGCTTTACATATTAGATTTTTGAGTAACCTCAAATAATGCAAAGAAAACAAGTTCATTATCATTTAGAAACAACAATACTAATGTATTAACTCAGGAAGAGTTCAGAAATCAATGATTTGTCTAATAACCATGATTTTTAATCACAGCTTTCATGTGTCTTGGCATGCTTTCCACCAGTCTTTCACACTGCTTCTAGCGCAAAAATGTAAGCAGTTCTTCTTTGTTTGATGGCTTGTGACCATCCATCATCCTCTTGATTACATTCCAGAGGTTTTCATTGGGGTTCAGGTCTGGAGACTGGGCTGTCCATGACAGGGTTTTGACGTGGGGGTCTCTTAACTTTTGCCAGAGCTGTATGGGTGATACTGCTGTATATACAGTACGTTACATATGTGATACTGCAACTATACACACCAGTCATAGTATCACCTATATAATGTATATACAGCAGTCTATATACAGTACATTATATAGGGGATACTGTGACTGCTATAAATACAATATATGGGTGATTCTGCTGTATATATGTTACATAGGTTATATTGGGACTATACACACCAGTCACAGTATCGCCTATAAAATGTATACACAACTGTCTACATACCTTATACAGTTGATACTGTGACTGCTGTATATACATGAATATGATACTGTGACTGCTGTGTATAGTTGCAGTACCACCAATATAATGTATGTACAGCAGTCACAGTATCACTTATATAATGTATATACAGCAGTCGCAACGTGATATATTTAGCAGTCGTGGTGTCTCCTATGTTATACTGTATTTATACATATATACAGTGGGGCAAAAAAGTATTTAGTCAGTCAGCAATAGTGCAAGTTCCACCACTTAAAAAGATGAGAGGCGTCTGTAATTTACATCATAGGTAGACCTCAACTATGGGAGTCAAAATGAGAAAAAAAAATCCAGAAAATCACATTGTCTGTTTTTTTAACAATTTATTTGCATATTATGGTGGAAAATAAGTATTTGGTCAGAAACAAACAATCAAGATTTCTGGCTCTCACAGACCTGTAACTTCTTCTTTAAGAGTCTCCTATTTCCTCCACTCATTACCTGTAGTAATGGCACCTGTTTAAACTTGTTATCAGTATAAAAAGACACCTGTGCATACCCTCAAACAGTCTGACTCCAAACTCCACTATGGTGAAGACCAAAGAGCTGTCAAAGGACACCAGAAACAAAATTGTAGCCCTGCACCAGGCTGGGAAGACTGAATCTGCAATAGCCAACCAGCTTGGAGTGAAGAAATCAACAGTGGGAGCAATAATTAGAAAATGGAAGACATACAAGACCACTGATAATCTCCCTCGATCTGGGGCTCCACGCAAAATCCCACCCCGTGGGGTCAGAATGATCACAAGAACGGTGAGCAAAAATCCCAGAACCACGCGGGGGAACCTAGTGAATGAACTGCAGAGAGCTGGGACCAATGTAACAAGGCCTACCATAAGTAACACACTACGCCACCATGGACTCAGATCCTGCAGTGCCAGACGTGTCCCACTGCTTAAGCCAGTACATGTCCGGGCCCGTCTGAAGTTTGCTAGAGAGCATTTGGATGATCCAGAGGAGTTTTGGGAGAATGTCCTATGGTCTGATGAAACCAAACTGGAACTGTTTGGTAGAAACACAACTTGTCGTGTTTGGAGGAAAAAGAATACTGAGTTGCATCCATCAAACACCATACCTACTGTAAAGCATGGTGGTGGAAACATCATGCTTTGGGGCTGTTTCTCTGCAAAGGGGCCAGGACGACTGATCCGGGTACATGAAAGAATGAATGGGGCCATGTATCGTGAGATTTTGAGTGCAAACCTCCTTCCATCAGCAAGGGCATTGAAGATGAAACGTGGCTGGGTCTTTCAACACGACAATGATCCAAAGCACACCGCCAGGGCAACAAAGGAGTGGCTTCGTAAGAAGCATTTCAAGGTCCTGGCGTGGCCTAGCCAGTCTCCAGATCTCAACCCTATAGAAAACCTTTGGAGGAAGTTGAAAGTCCGTGTTGCCAAGCGAAAAGCCAAAAACATCACTGCTCTAGAGGAGATCTGCATGGAGGAATGGGCCAACATACCAACAACAGTGTGTGGTAACCTTGTGAAGACTTACAGAAAACGTTTGACCTCTGTCATTGCCAACAAAGGATATATTACAAAGTATTGAGATGAAATTTTGTTTCTGACCAAATACTTATTTTCCACCATAATATGCAAATAAATTGTTAAAAAAACAGACAATGTGATTTTCTGGATTTTTTTTTCTCAGTTTGTCTCCCATAGTTGAGGTCTACCTATGATGTAAATTACAGACGCCTCTTATCTTTTTAAGTGGTGGAACTTGCACTATTGCTGACTGACTAAATACTTTTTTGCCCCACTGTATATCTAATATATAATTGCCTAGAATACTACTTCCTGCAATTTGTGCCAACTTCCTGTCCGGAGCTAATGTCCGGAGCTAATGTCCGGAGCTAATGTCCGGAGATAAGTGACGTCAACAGTGTCCAGTGTCTGATTGGTTGCCGCCTGCTGCGAGCGACCAATCAGAAACGTGCCGTACTGTGACACACTCCGCCCGCCATTTTGGTGTGATTTTTGAATTTTTACCTCACAGCAAGTTTCTACTGCGTGGAGGCGGGCCCAGTGACGTTGCTCTTCAAGCTCCTGCCGAATTTCGTCAAAAAAATGATAATACCATTTACCAAAACTATATATATTTAGTTGTGAAGTGGTTCAGTGACATTTTCACACCAATTTTGAACTTTTGTTTGGTGTTTTCTCCATATACTGCCTATTATTTTTGTTCTTTCTTACTATTATTTATTAATTGTATTATTCTTACATTTGAATAAATAAAGTATATATGGATTCTAGACTCACGATTCTTTAGAATCGGGCTGCCATCTAGTATATATATATATATATGTACAGTGGGGCAAAAAAGTATTTAGTCAGTCAGCAATAGTGCAAGTTCCACCACTTAAAAAGATGAGAGGCGTCTGTAATTTACATCATAGGTAGACCTCAACTATGGGAGACAAACTGAGAAAAAAAAATCCAGAAAATCACATTGTCTGTTTTTTTATCATTTTATTTGCATATTATGGTGGAAAATAAGTTTTTGGTCAGAAACAAACAATCAAGATTTCTGGCTCTCACAGACCTGTAATTTCTTCTTTAAGAGTCTTCTCTTTCCTCCACTCATTACCTGTAGTAATGGCACCTGTTTAAACTTGTTATCAGTATAAAAAGACACCTGTGCACACCCTCAAACAGTCTGACTCCAAACTCCACTATGGTGAAGACCAAAGAGCTGTCAAAGGACACCAGAAGCAAAATTGTAGCCCTGCACCAGGCTGGGAAGACTGAATCTGCAATAGCCAACCAGCTTGGAGTGAAGAAATCAACAGTGGGAGCAATAATTAGAAAATGGAACACATACAAGACCACTGATAATCTCCCTCGATCTGGGGCTCCACGCAAAATCCCACCCCGTGGGGTCAGAATGATCACAAGAACGGTGAGCAAAAATCCCAGAACCACGCGGGGGGACCTAGTGAATGAACTGCAGAGAGCTGGGACCAATGTAACAAGGCCTACCATAAGTAACACACTACGCCACCATGGACTTAGATCCTGCAGTGCCAGACGTGTCCCACTGCTTAAGCCAGTACATGTCCAGGCCCGTCTGAAGTTTGCTAGAGAGCATTTGGATGATCCAGAGGAGTTTTGGGAGAATGTCCTATGGTCTGATGAAACCAAACTGGAACTGTTTGGTAGAAACACAACTTGTCGTGTTTGGAGGAAAAAGAATACTGAGTTGCATCCATCAAACACCATACCTACTGTAAAGCATGGTGGTGGAAACATCATGCTTTGGGGCTGTTTCTCTGCAAAGGGGCCAGGACGACTGATCCGGGTACATGAAAGAATGAATGGGGCCATGTATCGTGAGATTTTGAGTGCAAACCTCCTTCCATCAGCAAGGGCATTGAAGATGAAACGTGGCTGGGTCTTTCAACATGACAATGATCCAAAGCACACCGCCAGGGCAACGAAGGAGTGGCTTCGTAAGAAGCATTTCAAGGTCCTGGAGTGGCCTAGCCAGTCTCCAGATCTCAACCCTATAGAAAACCTTTGGAGGGAGTTGAAAGTCCATGTTGCCAAGCGAAAAGCCAAAAACATCACTGCTCTAGAGGAGATCTGCATGGAGGAATGGGCCAACATACCAACAACAGTGTGTGGCAACCTTATGAAGACTTACAGAAAACGTTTGACCTCTGTCATTGCCAACAAAGGATATATTACAAAGTATTGAGATGAAATTTTGTTTCTGACCAAATACTTATTTTCCACCATAATATGCAAATAAAATGATAAAAAAACAGACAATGTGATTTTCTGGATTTTTTTTTCTCAGTTTGTCTCCCATAGTTGAGGTCTACCTATGATGTAAATTACAGACGCCTCTCATCTTTTTACGTGGTGGAACTTGCACTATTGCTGACTGACTAAATACTTTTTTGCCCCACTGTATATATATATATATATATATATATATATATATATATACACACCGTATTTTTCGGATTATAAGACGCACTTTTGTTCCCCCAAATTTTGGGGGAAAGTGGGGGTGTGTCTTATAATCCAAATATGTAAGCTGTGCTGTAGAGGAGGGGGGCGGCTCTGGAGTGGTGTCAGGGGGCAGGGGTGGGCTGCCTGCGGGCTGCAGAGACAGCAGGAGGTCCTGTGTTCCCGCTAATTAGCCTCATGTAATATTCACTGCACCTGCTGTCCATCACCTCCGTGCTGAACCTGTGCCGAGTTGATTCATAGGGGAGCAGCGAATATTACATGTGCCTGCATCTCCCCCACCTACCATCATGGATATGACCCCCTGTCACTCTTATATGCCCCCCCCGTGCTGCTGGCAGACACATGATAAAATAACAAACACTTAACTCACCTTCCGATGATGGCTCCGTGCTCACAGCTCCTCGGTTGTGCTTCCTGTGTGATGACATCACTGTGTGCCCAGGTTACATGATCCGATGCCTGGGAAACAGGAAGCACAACCGATCAGCTGGGAGCACGGAGCCATCATCAGAAAGTGATATATATATATATATTTATATATATATATATATACAGTACAGACCAAAAGTTTGCACACACCTTCTCATTTAAAGATTTTTCTAGATTTTCATGACTATGAAAATTGTACATTCACACTGAATATTCTAGGTTCTTCAAAGTAGCCACCTTTTGCTTTGATGACTGCTTTGCACACTCTTGGCATTCTCTTGATGAGCTTCAAGACGTAGTCACCGGGAAGGATTTCTTGCCTTATAAATGGGGTTGGGACCATCAGTTGTGTTGTGCAGAACTCTGGTGAATACACAGCTGATAGTCCTAATAAATAGACTGTTAGAATTTGTATTATGGCAAGAAAAAAGCAGCTAAGTAAAGAAAAACGAGTGGCCATCACTACTTTAAGAAATGAAGGTCAGTCAGTCTGAACAATTTGGAAAACTTTGAAAGTGTCCCCAAGTGCAGTGGCAAAAAACATCAAGCGCTGCAAAGATACTGGCTCACATGAGGACCGCCCCAGGAAAGGAAGACCAAGAGTCACCTCTGCTTCTGAGGATAAGATTATCTGAGTCACCAGCCTCAGAAATCACAGGTTAACAGTACCTCAGATTAGAGACCAGGTCAATGCCACACAGAGTTCTAGCAGCAGACACATCTCTACAACAACTGTTAAGAGGAGACTTTGTGCAGCAGGCCTTCATGGTAAAATAGCTGCTAGGAAACCCCTGCTAACATTGTAACATAGTTATTAAGGTTGAAGGAAGACTTTAAGTCCTGCTAGTTCAACCCATAGCCTATCTTAACATGCCCTAATATGTTGATACAGAGGAAGGCAAAAAAAACCATGTGGCAAATAGTAAGCTCTACTTTGGGGAAAAAAATTCCTTCCCGACTCCACATACAGCAATCAGATGAGTTCCCTGGATCAACGCCCTATAAAGGAATCTAGTATATATATCCTGTAACATTATACTTTTTCAGAAAGGTATCCATTCCCCTCTTAAATTTAAGTAATGAATCACTCATTACAACATCATATGGCAGAAATGTTCCATAGTCTCACTGCTCTTACAGTAAAGAACCCGCGTCTGTTATTATGCTTAAACCTTCTTTCCTCGAGACATAGAGGATGCCCCCTTGTCCCTGTCTCAGGTCTATGATTAAAAAGATCATCAGAAAGGTTTTTGTACTGTCCGCTCATATATTTATACATTAAAATAAGATCACCCCTTAGCCTTCGTTTTTCCAAACTAAATAGCCCCAAGTGTAATAACCTATCTTGGTATTGCAGACCCCCCAGTCCTCTAATAACCTTGGTCACTCTTCTCTGCTCCCGCTCTAGTTCAGCTATGTCTTTCTTATACACCGGAGACCAGAACTGTGCACAGTATTCTAAGTGTGGTCGAACTAGTGACTTGTATAGAGGTAAAATTATGTTCTCCTCATGAGCATCTATGCCTCTTTTAATGCATCCCATTATTTTATTTGCCTTTGTAGCAGCTGCCTGACACTGGCCACTGAATATGAGTTTGTCATCCACCCATACACCCAGGTCTTTTTCATTGACGGTTTTGCCCAGAGTTTTAGAATTAAGCGCATAGTTATAAATCTTATTACTTCTACCCAAGTGCATGACCTTACATTTATCCCCAATAAAGCTCATTTGCCATTTATCAGCCCAAGCTTCTAATTCTAGTTTACATAAATCATCCTGTAATATAAAATTGTCCTCCTCTGTATTGGTTACCCTGCAGAGTTTAGTGTCATCTGCAAATATTGAAATTCTGCTCTGAATGCCCCCTACAAGGTCATTAATAAATATGTTAAAAAGAAGAGAGCCCAATACTGACCCCTGTAGTACCCCACTGCTAACTGCGACCCAGTCCGAGTGTGCAATAATCACCCTTTGTTTACTATCCCTGAGCCAGTCCTTCTGCTAAGGACACGCAACAAGCAGAAGAGACTTGTTTGGGCTAAAGAACACAAGGAATGGGCACTAGACCAGTGTAAATTTGTGCTTTGGTCTGATGAGTCCAAATTTGAGATCTTTGGTTCAAACCCCCGTGTCTTTGTGCGATGCAGAAAAGGTAAATGGATGGACTCAACATGCCTGGTTCCCACCGTGAAGCATGGAGGAGGAGGTGTGATGGTGTGGGGGTGCTTTGCTTGTGACACTGTTGGGGATTTATTCAAAATTGAAGGCATACTGAACCAGCATGGCTACCACAGCATATTGCAGCGGCATGCTATTCTATCCGGTTTGCGTTTAGTTGGACCATCTTTTATTTTTCAACAGGACAATGACCCCAAACACACCTCCAGACTGTGTAAGGGCTATTTGACCAAGGAGAGTGATGGGGTGCTATGCCAGATAACCTGGCCTCCACAGTCACCAGACCTGAACCCAATCAAGATGAATTGGGGTGAGCTGGACCGCAGAATGAAGGCAAAAGGGCCAACAAGTGCTAAGCATCTCTGGGAACTCCTTCAAGATTGTTGGAAGACCATTCCCGGTGACTACCTCTTGAAGCTCATCAAGAGTGTGCAAAGCAGTCATCAAAGCAAAAGGTGGCTACTTTGAAGAACCTAGAATATAAGACATAATTTCAGTAGTTTCACACTTTTTTGTTAAGTATATAATTCCACATGTGTTGATTCATAGTTTTGATGCCTTCAGTGTGAATGTACAATTTTCATAGTCATGAAAATACAGAAAAATCTTTAACTGAGAAGGTGTGTCCAAACTTTTGGTCTGTACTGTGTATATATACAGTACAGACCAAAAGTTTGGACACACCTTCTCATTTAAAGATTTTTCTGTATTTTCATGACTATGAAAATTGAAAATTCACACTGAAGGTATCAAAGCTATGACACATGTGGAATTATATACTTAACAAAAAGTGTGAAACAACTGAAAATATGTCTCATATTCTAGGTTCTTCAAAGTAGCCACCTTTTGCTTTGATGACTGCTTTGCACACTCTTGGCATTCTCTTGATGTGGTTCAAGAGGTAGTCACCGGAAATGGTTTTCACTTCACACGTGTGCCCTGTCAGGTTTAATAAGTGGGATTTCTTGCCTTATAAATGGGGTTGGGATCATCATTTGTGTTGAGCAGAAGTCTGGTGGATACACAACTGATAGTCCTACTGAATAGACTGTTAGAATTTGTATTATGGCAAGAAAAAAGCAGCTAAGTAAAGAAAAACGAGTGGCCATCGTTACTTTAAGAAATTAAGGTCAGTCAATCCGAAAAATTGGGAAAACTTTGAAAGTGTCCCCAAGTGTAGTTGCAAAAACCATCAAGCACTACAAAGAAACTGGCTCACATGAGGACTGCCCCAGGAAAGGAAGACCAAGAGTCACCTCTGCTTCTGAGGATAAGTTTATCCGAGTCACCAGCCTCAGAAATTGCAGGTTAACAGCAGCTCAGATTAGAGACCAGGTCAATGCCACACAGAGTTCTAGCAGCAGACACATCTCTACAATAACTGTTAAGAGGAGACTTTGTGCAGCAGGCCTTCATGTTAAAATAGCTGCTAGGAAACCACTGCTAAGGACAGGCATCAAGCAGAAGAGACTTGTTTGGGCTAAAGAACACAAGGAATGGACATTAGACCAGTTGAAACCTGTGCTTTGGTCTGATGAGTCCAAATTTGAGATCTTTGGTTCCGACCTCCGTGTCTTTGTGCGACGCAGAAAAGGTGAACGGATGGACTCTACATGCCTGGTTCCCACCGTGAAGCATGGAGGAGGAGGTGTGATGGTGTGGGGGTGTTTTGATGGTGACACTGTTGGGGATTTATTCAAAATTGAAGGCATACTGAACCAGCATGGCTACAACAGCATCTTTGCAGCGGCATGCTATTCCATCCGGTTTGCTTTTAGTTGGACGATCATTTATTTTTCAACAGAACAATGACCCCAAACACTCCTCAAGGCTGTGTAAGGGCTATTTGACCAAGAAGGAGAGTGATGGGGTGCTACACCAGATGACCTGGCCTCCCCAGTCACCAGACCTGAACCCAATCGAGATGGTTTGGGTTGAGCTGGACCGCAGAGTGAAGGCAAAAGGGCGAACAAGTGCTAAGCATCTCCTTCAAGATCGTTGAAGACCATTTCTGGTAACATAGTAACATAGTAACATAGTTAGTAAGGCCGAAAAAAGACATTTGTCCATCCAGTTCAGCCTATATTCCATCATAATAAATCCCCAGATCTACGTCCTTCTACAGAACCTAATAATTGTATGATACAATATTGTTCTGCTCCAGGAAGACATCCAGGCCTCTCTTGAACCCCTCGACTGAGTTCGCCATCACCACCTCCTCAGGCAAGCAATTCCAGATTCTCACTGCCCTAACAGTAAAGAATCCTCTTCTATGTTGGTGGAAAAACCTTCTCTCCTCCAGACGCAAAGAATGCCCCCTTGTGCCCGTCACCTTCCTTGGTATAAACAGATCCTCAGCGAGATATTTGTATTGTCCCCTTATATACTTATACATGGTTATTAGATCGCCCCTCAGTCGTCTTTTTTCTAGACTAAATAATCCTAATTTCGCTAATCTATCTGGGTATTGTAGTTCTCCCATCCCCTTTATTAATTTTGTTGCCCTCCTTTGTACTCTCTCTAGTTCCATTATATCCTTCCTGAGCACCGGTGCCCAAAACTGGACACAGTACTCCATGTGCGGTCTAACTAGGGATTTGTACAGAGGCAGTATAATGCTCTCATCATGTGTATCCAGACCTCTTTTAATGCACCCCATGATCCTGTTTGCCTTGGCAGCTGCTGCCTGGCACTGGCTGCTCCAGGTAAGTTTATCATTAACTAGGATCCCCAAGTCCTTCTCCCTGTCAGATTTACCCAGTGGTTTCCCATTCAGTGTGTAATGGTGACATTGATTCCTTCTTCCCATGTGTATAACCTTACATTTATCATTGTTAAACCTCATCTGCCACCTTTCAGCCCAAGTTTCCAACTTATCCAGATCCATCTGTAGCAGAATACTATCTTCTCTTGTATTAACTGCTTTACATAGTTTTGTATCATCTGCAAATATCGATATTTTACTGTGTAAACCTTCTACCAGATCATTAATGAATATGTTGAAGAGAACAGGTCCCAACACTGACCCCTGCGGTACCCCACTGGTCACAGCGACCCAGTTAGAGACTATACCATTTATAACCACCCTCTGCTTTCTATCACTAAGCCAGTTACTAACCCATTTACACACAATTTCCCCCAGACCAAGCATTCTCATTTTGTGTACCAACCTCTTGTGCGGCACGGTATCAAACGCTTTGGAAAAATCGAGATATACCACGTCCAATGACTCACCATGGTCCAGCCTATAGCTTACCGCTTCATAAAAACTGATTAGATTGGTTTGACAGGAGCGATTTCTCATAAACCCATGCTGATATGGAGTTAAACAGTTATTCTCATTGAGATAATCCAGAATAACATCCCTCAGAAACCCTTCAAATATTTTACCAACAATAGAGGTTAGACTTACTGGCCTATAATTTCCAGGTTCACTTTTAGAGCCCTTTTTGAATATTGGCACCACATTTGCTAAGCGCCAATCCTGCGGAACAGACCCCGTCGCTATAGAGTCCCTAAAAATAAGAAATAATGGTTTATCTATTACATTACTTAGTTCTCTTAGTACTCGTGGGTGTATGCCATCCGGACCCGGAGATTTATCTATTTTAATCTTATTTAGCCGGTTTCGCACCTCTTCTTGGGTTAGATTGGTGACCCTTAATATAGGGTTTTCATTGTTTCTTGGGATTTCACCTAGCATTTCATTTTCCACCGTGAATACCGTGGAGAAGAAGGTGTTTAATATGTTAGCTTTTTCCTCGTCATCTACAACCATTCTTTCCTCACTATTTTTTAAGGGGCCTACATTTTCAGTTTTTATTCTTTTACTATTGATATAGTTGAAGAACAGTTTGGGATTAGTTTTACTCTCCTTAGCAATGTGCTTCTCTGTTTCCTTTTTGGCAGCTACCTCTTGTAGCTCATCAAGAGAATGCAAAGAGTGTGCAAAGCAGTCATCAAAGCAAAAGGTGGCTACTTTGAAGAACCTGGAATATAAGACCTATTTTCAGTTGTTTCACACTTTTTGTTAAGCATATAATTTCACATGTGTTAATTCATGGTTTTGATGCCTTCATTGTGAATTTACAATTTTCATAGTCATGAAAATACAAAAAAACCTTTAAATGAGAATGTGTGTCCAAACTTTTGGTCTGTACTGTATATATATATATATATATATATATATATATATATATATATATATATATAGTGACAAATAGCGCATGTCGCTCGAAACACGTCAAAGGATGCCTGTAAGTTCTTTTTTGTGAACACACAATTTTGACCTCTGCTTCATGTACCTTGGAAAATAGACTGCACTTTTTTGGATTTCATCTGTGAGCTGGATTTTTCTGCTTTCTCCAAAAATGATTTGAATGCCCCCACATTTTTTTAGTTTTTTAAACAGGACATATGCTAAAAAGATGAAAATGTGCCTGGTGATGAACAGGAGAAATTGGCTGTATTGAACTGGTTAAAAGTGAGAACCTCAGGCAGTAAAGTGCAGAAAGTGCCACTGGTCCGAATCGCCGTCTCCGGACAGAAGTAAGCTTGGACGATAGGGAGCAGTACGCTCCTGAACTGCAAGATGAGACAAACCCTAACACATTCCCGTTCCATAACAGTTCTCCTTTGCTGCCCTATCCATCCTAGCATTTGAACATAGTCTATATGTGATTTTTACATGATCAAATTTTAACTTCAGAAACCAAAAGAGAGAACAGGCAAAAAAACAGCAAAAGGCCTGTTGCTTCTATCTTGACATGTACACATTATTAGTATTCTGAAGTAAAAAAAATGTGCAAGGCATATGGTACATTAGCAGTGTGATGGAAAATTACATTTCTGATCACAGACAGCATTTGCTTTTCTTTTCTGTTGCTCAGCTGTTATGCTCAGTACAAATCATATTTAGTAGAATGTGCAGCCATTGCATTTATTATTTAGTGAAAATCATTTCGTTTTTGTTCATTATGGTTTAAAATCTATACATGATGCTTGATGCTCTTTGTTTCTCAATGATTAGAACATGTTTATTACTTTTGTATACTCCAGACACAGGGCAACTGATTTTATATCAAAGAATTATGGGGATCCTTCTTCTGTATGTATTTTAACTGATCGAAAAACAAACTAAGATAACTGATATATATAATATTATAACCAATTACTCATAGATGAGTAATGAAACCTCAGATAGTGTCAACCAACCTCAATGTAGAAAAGGGCAGAGCAGGATAGGGGCCGACTGTTTAGACACCTGCACTTGGGAAGCTATATGTTACGCAACTGATTGTTGAACCACTGTGCCACGGTCAGGGGAGAGCCTGGAGGGGTGTAACTAAGTGAACACTTGGTTCTTCACTAGAGCCCTTGATGTTGTGGTTAGACCCTTGAACTCAGGTAGACCCTTGAACTCAGCCTTGGCAGCTGACCCCAAAGGGACAGGGAAGCAGGACCAGCCAGGAACTAGTTATCAGGATGTATGCGACTGTTAGACATATGTAGGATCAGGCATAAGCAGGATAGGCACAGGGACACGAAACGACCACAGGTATGGGATCACAGGTGCAGGTTCACAGATGCTGGCTCAGAAGGGTCAGGAATAGGACTGGGCACAGGAAGAGCGGGTTCAGGTATAGGCACAGCAGGACAGACAGTATCAGGTAAATGGGACAAACAAGATCAGACACAGTGAGTATGGGTAAATGGACCTTACAACAAGGCACCAGGATCTCACTAGTGCTAACGCTGCAAAGGAACTTCCTATTTGGGGAAGGTGCTTTAAATACCTAATGCCTCCCAACCATTGGCTGGTGACCTATTCAGAAGCAAGCGCGGCCACTTTAAGAAGCAAGGAGCACCCTAAGTATTCTCCCAGGAGACCTGCGTGCCTTGCATAGGTACTGGAAGGAGATAGAGGTGCCGGGGACCAGAACAGCATGGCGAGGTGAGTGAACACACCGGCATCCCTGCTTAGAGGGAGAAGGGGACACATGCAGGGATGCTGGCACTGTTCTAACAGTACATTCTCCCTTATACCCCCTCTTCTTCAAGCACTTGAGGAATTTCTATTGTGAAGCATGAATATTTTATTTGGGATCCCAGGACAAAGGTTTTCCTTTCACCCTCTCTCTTCAAGGCTAGGATAGTCTTTACTTCAAAGACATCTTAGGATCTGATGGGAGCAGGCATGACACCAGGATCCTTGAAGAAGGAACTCAAGATGACCGGCTTCAGGAAGGACACATGGAAGGAACTAGGTATCCGAAAGCACGCTTTTAGCTTAAACTTATAGGATACAACAATCATTTGCATGACAACTTCAAATCGACTGATGAAACAAGGACCCAACTTGTAGGATGGGATCCTAAGATGAATGTACTTCGACCATAACAACACCTTATCTCCTGGATGATAACAAGGTGGATTCAAGTGTTTCTTGTCTGCATGCCTTTACATACACTCAGAGAATATCTCTAGAGTGGCTTTAGTGTCCTCCCAGATCTCCCACATGGTTGTCCAAAACCAGTAAAGAATGGAGAACTTGCAGACGACTCATTTACGTGGTTGTTACAGGAAACTCTGCCCTTGGTAAGAGCTTGAACCAATCGTCATGATGTGCATTTGTGAAGTGCCGCAGGAAGTTAGCCAGGATCTAGTTGATTCTCTCTACCAGTCCATTGAATTGACGGTGGTATGGAGACGAGAGTTCCAGGACAATGTTCAGAAGCTTACATAAAGCTTGGCAGAATCCGATGTGAACTGGACACTTCAGTCGAACATGATGTGACAAGGGAAATTGTGAAAATGGAAGGTGTGCTGGATGAAATTCTCTGCAAGTTCCGGAGAGGACAGAAGGCCCGATAGTGAGGTAAAATGTGCCATCTTCGAGAATCTATCCACCGTTACCCAGATGATGGAACAGCTTGTAGACACAGGAAAATCTGTAATAAAGTCCATGGCAATATGATGCCACTTTAAAGTGCAACAGCATACTGCAATATTTTTTGGGGTGCAGTTGGGCCTGTTCGGTCTTGTAAATGGTGGTGTCTAGGGTTGAGTGAAACGGATCGTTAATTTTCAAAAGTCGCTGACTTTTGGCACAGTCGGGTTTCATGAAACCCGACCCGATCCCTGTGTGGGGTCGGCCATGCCGTACGCGACTTTCGTGCCAAAGTCGAGTTTCAATGACGCGAAAAGCGCCATTTCTCAGCCAATGAAGGTGGACGCAGAGTGTGGGCAGCGTGATGACATAGGTCTCAGTCCCCACCATCTTAGAGAAGGGCATTGCCGTGATTGGCTTGCTGTCTGCGGCGTCACAGGGGCTATAAAGGGGCGTTCCCACCGACCTCCATGTTACTGCTGCTGATCTGAGCCTAGGGAGAGGTTGCTGCCGCTTCGTCAGAAGCAGGGATAGCGTTAGGCAGGGTCCATTAACCCCCAAACCGCTCGTGCTGTAGCGATTTCCACTGTCCAACACCACCTTTTGTTTGCAGGGACAGTGGAAGCTACATTTTTTTTCCTCAGCGCTGTAGCTCATTGGGCTGCCCTAGAAGGCTCCCTGATAGCTGCATTGCTGTGTGTACGTCGCTGTGCAAACCAACTGCTTTTTTCAAAGCACAAATCCTGTTGTTCCTTCCTTTCTGCACAGCTATCTTGTTTGTTTGTCCACACTTTTGATTTAATTTGTGCAGCAGTCCACTCCTTGTTATTGCTGCCTGCCATACCTTGCTGAGATTACTGCAGGGAGATAGTAATTGTAGGACAGTCCCTGTTTTTTTTTTTTTTTTAATTCTCCCTGAAAAAAAATAAATAGTGGGAGATTAAGATTGGCATTTCTGCTAGAGTGCCAGTCCTGTGTGTGCCATCTCTCTCCAATTTTGGGGCACAGAAAGACTAGTGTGTAATACTGGCCCTGATTTCTTGGCAATTCTCCCTAACCAAAAAAAGTAGTGGGAGATTAAGATTGGCATTTCTGCTAGAGTGCCAGTCCTGTGTGTGCCATCTCTCTCCAATTTTGGGGCACAGAAAGCCTAGTGTGTAATACTGGCCCTGATTTCTTGGCAATTCTCCCTAACCAAAAAAAGTAGTGGGAGATTAAGATTGGCATTTCTGCTAGAGTGCCAGTCCTGTGTGTGCCGTCTCTCTCCAATTTTGGGGCACAGAAAGCCTAGTGTGTAATACTGGCCCTGATTTCTTGGCAATTCTCCATAACAAAAAAAAGTAGTGGGAGATTAAGATTGGCATTTCTGCTAGAGTGCCAGTCCTGTGTGTGCCATCTCTCTCCAATTTTGGTGCACAGAAAGCCTAGTGTGTAATACTGGCCCTGATTTCTTGGCAATTCTCCCTAACAAAAAAAAAGTAGTGGGAGATTAAGATTGGCATTTCTGCTGGAGTGCCAGTCTTGTGTGTGCCATCTCTCTCCAATTTTGGGGCACAGAAAGCCTAGTGTGTAATACTGGGCCTGATTTCTTGACAATTCTCCCTAACAAAAAAAAGTAGTGGGAGATTAAGATTGGCATTTCTGCTAGAGTGCCAGTCCTGTGTGTGTGGCATCTCTCTCACATTGTGGGCCACAGAAAGCCTAGTGTCTGCAATACTGTTTTTTTTTTGGTTTTTAATTTTCCCTTCAAAAAAAAAAATGGGAGATTAATATTGGCATTTGTGCTTGAGTGACAGTCGTGTGTGCCATCTCTCTCAAATTGTGGGCCACATAAAGCCTACTGTCTGTATTTTTTATTTTGGTTTTTAAATTCTCCCTGAAAAAAAATAAATAGTGGGAGATTAATATTGGCATTTGTGCTTCTGTGCCAGTCGTGTGTGCCATCTCTCTCAAATTGTGGGCCACAGAAAGCCTAGTGTCTGTTTTTTTTGGGGGGGGTTTAAATTCTCCCTGAAAACAAATAAATAGTGGGAGATTAATATTGGCATTTGTGCTTCTGTGCCAGTCGTGTGTGCCATCTCTCTCAAATTGTGGGCCACAGAAAGCCTAGTGTCTGGTTTTTTTTTGGGGGGGGGTTTAAATTCTCCCTGAAAAAAAATAAATAGTGGGAGATTAATATTGGCATTTGTGCTTCAGTGCAAGTCGTGTGTGCCATCTCTCTCAAATTGTGGGCCACAGAAAGCCCAGTGTCTGTTTTTTTTGGGGGGTTTTAAATTCTCCCTGAAAAAATAAAAAAAATTTGTGGGAGATTAATATTGGCATTTGTGCTTCTGTGCCAGTCGTGTGTGCCATCTCTCTCAAATTGTGGGCCACAGAAAGCCTAGTGTCTGTTTTTTTTTTGGGGGGGGTTTAAATTCTCCCTGAAAAAAAATAAATAGTGGGAGATTAATATTGGCATTTGTGCTTCAGTGCCAGTCGTGTGTGCCATCTCTCTCAAATTGTTGGCCACAGAAAGCCTAGTGTCTGCAATACTGTTTTTTTTTTGGTTTTTAATTTTCCCTTCAAAAAAAAAAATGGGAGATTAATATTGGCATTTGTGCTTGAGTGACAGTCGTGTGTGCCATCTCTCTCAAATTGTGGGCCACATAAAGCCTACTGTCTGTATTTTTTATTTTGGTTTTTAAATTCTCCCTGAAAAAAAATAAATAGTGGGAGATTAATATTGGCATTTGTGCTTCTGTGCCAGTCGTGTGTGCCATCTCTCTCAAATTGTGGGCCACAGAAAGCCTAGTGTCTGTTTTTTTTGGGGGGGGTTTAAATTCTCCCTGAAAACAAATAAATAGTGGGAGATTAATATTGGCATTTGTGCTTCTGTGCCAGTCGTGTGTGCCATCTCTCTCAAATTGTGGGCCACAGAAAGCCTAGTGTCTGGTTTTTTTTTGGGGGGGGGTTTAAATTCTCCCTGAAAAAAAATAAATAGTGGGAGATTAATATTGGCATTTGTGCTTCAGTGCAAGTCGTGTGTGCCATCTCTCTCAAATTGTGGGCCACAGAAAGCCCAGTGTCTGTTTTTTTTGATGGGTTTTAAATTCTCCCTGAAAAAATAAAAAAAATTTGTGGGAGATTAATATTGGCATTTGTGCTTCAGTGCCAGTCGTGTGTGCCATCTCTCTCAAATTGTTGGCCACAGAAAGCCTAGTGTCTGTTATTTTTTATTTTGTTTTTTAAATTCTCCCTGAAAACAAATAAATAGTGGGAGATTAATATTGGCATTTGTGCTTCAGTGCAAGTCGTGTGTGCCATCTCTCTCAAATTGTGGGCCACAGAATGCTTAGTGTCTGTTTTTTTGGGGGGGTTTTAAATTCTCCCTGAAAAAAAATAAATAGTGGGAGATTAATATTGGCATTTGTGCTTCTGTGCCAGTCGTGTGTGCCATCTCTCTCAAATTGTGGGCCACAGAAAGCCTAGTGTCTGTTTTTTTGTTTTTTGTTTTTTAAATTCTCCCTGAAAAAAAATAAATAGTGGGAGATTAATATTGGCATTTGTGCTTCTGTGCCAGTCGTGTGTGTCATCTCTCTCAAATTGTGGGCCACAGAAAGCCTAGTGTCTTTTTTTTTTCCTTTGGTTTTTAAATTCTCCCTGAAAAAAAAAAAATTGTGGGAGATTAATATTGGCATTTGTGCTTCAGTGCCAGTCGTGTGTGCCATCTCTCTCAAATTGTTGGCCACAGAAAGCCTAGTGTCTGTTTTTTTTTATTTTGTTTTTTAAATTCTCCCTGAAAAAAAATAAATAGTGGGAGATTAATATTGGCATTTGTGCTTCTGTGCCAGTCGTGTGTGCCATCTCTCTCAAATTGTGGGCCACAGAAAGCCTAGTGTCTGTTTTTTTTGTTTTTTTTTGGTTTTTAAATTCTCCCTGAAAAAATAAAAAAAAAATTGTGGGAGATTAATATTGCCATTTGTGCTTCTGTGCCAGTCGTGTGTGCCATCTCTCTCAAATTGTGGGCCACAGAAAGCCTAGTGTCTGTTTTTTTTTGTTTTTTTTGGTTTTTCAATTCTCCCTGAAAAAATAAAAAAAAAATTGTGGGAGATTAATATTGCCATTTGTGCTTCTGTGCCAGTCGTGTGTGCCATCTCTCTCAAATTGTGGGCCACAGAAAGCCTAGTGTCTGATTTTTTTTTGGGGGGGGGTTTAAATTCTCCCTGAAAACAAATAAATAGTGGGAGATTAATATTGGCATTTGTGCTTCTGTGCCAGTCGTGTGTGCCATCTTTCTCAAATTGTGGGCCACAGAAAGCCTAGTGTCTGTTTTTTTGTTTTTTGTTTTTTAAATTCTCCCTGAAAAAAAATAAATAGTGGGAGATTAATATTGGCATTTGTGCTTCAGTGCCAGTCGTGTGTGCCATCTCTCTCAAATTGTTGGCCACAGAAAGCCTAGTGTCTGTTTTTTTATTTTGTTTTTTAAATTCTCCCTGAAAAAAAATAAATAGTGGGAGATTAATAGTGGCATTTGTGCTTCTGTGCCAGTCGTGTGTGCCATCTCTCTCAAATTGTGGGCCACAGAAAGCCTAGTGTCTGTTTTTTTTTTTTTTTTTTTTGGGGGGGGGGTTTAAATTCTCCCTGAAAACAAATAAATAGTGGGAGATTAATATTGGCATTTGTGCTTCTGTGCCAGTCGTGTGTGCCATCTTTCTCAAATTGTGGGCCACAGAAAGCCTAGTGTCTGTTTTTTTGTTTTTTGTTTTTTAAATTCTCCCTGAAAAAAAATAAATAGTGGGAGATTAATATTGGCATTTATGCTTCAGTGCCAGTCGTGTGTGCCATCTCTCTCAAATTGTTGGCCACAGAAAGCCTAGTGTCTGTTTTTTTTATTTTGTTTTTTAAATTCTCCCTGAAAAAAAATAAATAGTGGGAGATTAATAGTGGCATTTGTGCTTCTGTGCCAGTCGTGTGTGCCATCTCTCTCAAATTGTGGGCCACAGAAAGCCTAGTGTCTGGTTTTTTTTTTGGGGGGGGGGGTTAAATTCTCCCTGAAAACAAATAAATAGTGGGAGATTAATATTGGCATTTGTGCTTCTGTGCCAGTCGTGTGTGCCATCTCTCTCAAATTGTGGGCCACAGAAAGCCTAGTGTCTGTTTTTTTGTTTTTTGTTTTTTAAATTCTCCCTGAAAAAAAAAAATAGTGGGAGATTAATATTGGCATTTGTGCTTCAGTGCCAGTCCTGCGTGTGTGGCATCTGTCTCATTTTGTGCCACAGAAAACCGAGTGTGTAACATTGTGCCTGATTTTCCTTGCAGTCTCACCCACCTATAAAGGGATATCTAAATCCTACAGAAGTTTGAGTTCACCTTGTAAGTTGTTTTACAGTAACAAATACCGTTACTTTGGTTACGTTTTTAAAACAATGAAGAAGTCTGGTGGAAGAGGTCATGGCCGTGGCTGTTCATTGCCAGATGGTAATGATGGTAGTGGTGGTGGAGCATCAGGTGGTCGTGGGAAAAACAATATAGCACCTAAGTCTCGAGCTGTGGAGCCAGGTTCGTCGTCTGGCTACACAAGGCCTCGAACGCTCCCTTTTCTGGGAGTAGGAAAACCACTTTTAAAGCTGGAGCAGCAAGAGCAAGTTTTGGCTTTCCTTGCTGACTCAGCCTCTACCTCTTTTGCCTCCTCTTCTGAAACTGGTAAATGTAAAAGCAGTGCTACGTTAGTGGATGTTCTCACTCAGGGACAAGTCGCTCCATTGTACTGTTCAGCAAAAACAACAACAGAGAAGGATGCATCAGGCGACACAACGGGTTACTCCATGGAGCTCTTTACACATACCGTTCCTGGGTTAGAAAGTGAAACAGTTAACAGGCCATGCCCATTACAAGTTGAATCGGACATGGAGTGCACAGATGCACAGCCACAGCCAGATTACTATGCTGTTCCTTTGACTCAGACCACAACATTGCCCTCGCAGTGTACTGATCCAGAATCAGACCCTGATGAGACTATGGTGCCCCATCACGAACGCTATACCACCGGCTTACACGGTGACACAGACGAAGTTGCACACGAGATAGAAGAGGAGGTCATAGATGACCCAGTTGTTGACCCCGATTGGCAGCCATTGGGGGAACAGGGTGCAGGCGGCAGTAGTTCTGAAGCGGAGGAGGAGGGGCCGCAGCAGGCATCAACATCGCAACAGGTTCCATCTGCCGGGCCCGTATCTGGCCCAAAACGCGTGGCAAAGCCAAAACCAGTTGGAGGACAGCGTGGCGATCCGGTTAAAGAAGCTCAGTCTGCAATGCCTGAAAAGGTATCCGGTGCTAGAAAGAGTGCAGTCTGGCATTTTTTTAAACAACATCCAATTGATCAGCGCAAAGTCATCTGTCAAAAATGTTCAACTACCTTAAGCAGAGGTCAGAATCTGAAAAGTCTAAATACAAGTTGCATGCATAGACATTTAACCACCATGCATTTGCAAGCTTGGACTAACTACCAATCGTCCCTTAAGGTTGTAGCACCCTCGGCCAATGAAGCTAGTCAGCAACGCTACATCCCTTCCGTCACTGTAAGGCCACAATTTTCCGCACCACCTGCAGTATCTGTGCAGGTTTCGTTGCCAGGTCAAAGCAGTCAGGGTCAGGGAATCACCAGTTTCGTAGTAGGAAACACTGCATCTAGGGCACCGGCAAGAATACCGTCTCCAACCGTCTCTCAGTCTGCCATGTCCACCGGCACCCCCGCTAGTTCCACGATCTGCAGCTCTCCAGTCCAGCTCACCCTACATGAGACTCTCGTTAGAAAAAGGAAGTACTCATCCTCGCATCCGCGTACACAGGGTTTTAATGCCCACATAGCTAGACTAATCTCGTTAGAGATGATTCCCTACCGGTTACTTGAAAGCGACGCTTTCAAAGCCCTGATGGACTACGCTGAACCACGCTACGAGCTACTCAGTCGACACTTCTTTTCGAGAAAAGCCATCCCAGCCCTCCAACAGCATGTTAAAAAGCGCATCGTCCATGCACTCAGGCAATCTGTGAGTACAAAGGTGCACCTGACAACAGATGCATGGACCAGTAGGCATGGCCAGGGACGTTACGTGTCCATCACGGCACACTGGGTGAATGTGGTGGATGCAGGGTCCACAGGGGACAGCAATATTGGGACAGTTCTGCCTAGCCCACGGTCTAGGAAACAGTTGGCTGTAGGCGTTTGCCCCCCCTCCTCCTTGTCCTCCTGCAGAAGCGAGAGCTCGTCCACAGACCGCAGTGGCACAACCACTCCATCCGCAGCTGCCACTGTTGCACACCAGGTGTCCCATTATGGGGCAGCTACTGGCAAGCGTCAGCAGGCTGTATTGGCTATGAAGTGTTTGGGCGACAACAGACACACCGCGGAAGTTCTGTCCGAGTTCTTGCAGAAAGAAACGCAGTCGTGGCTGGGCACTGTAGATCTTGAGGCAGGCAACGTAGTGAGTGATAACGGAAGGAATTTCATGGCTGCCATCGCCCTTTCCCAACTGAAACACATTCCTTGCCTGGCTCACACCTTAAACCTGGTGGTGCAGTGCTTCCTGAAAAGTTATCCGGGGTTATCCGACCTGCTCCTCAAAGTGCGCGGACTTTGCTCGCATATCCGCCGTTCGCCCGTACACTCCAGCCGTATGCAGACCTATCAGCGGTCTTTGAACCTTCCCCAGTATCGCCTAATCATCGACGTTGCAACAAGGTGGAATTCAACACTGCACATGCTTCAGAGACTGTGCGAACAGAGGCGGGCTGTTATGTATTTGTTGGAGGATACACATACACGGGCAGGCAGTAGGATGGCAGACATGGAGTTGTCAGGTGTGCAGTGGTCGAAGGTACAAGACATGTGTCAAGTCCTTCAGTGTTTTGAGGAATGCACACGGCTGGTAAGTGCAGACAACGCCATAATAAGCATGAGCATCCCCCTAATGCGTCTGCTGATGCAAAGTTTGATGCACATAAAGGAGCAGGCGTCTGCAGCAGAGGAAGAGGAAAGCCTTGATGACAGTCAGCCATTGTTTGGTCAGGGCAGTGTACAGGACGAGGTAGCAGGCGAACAGGAGGAGGAGGATGAGGAGGATGATGGGGATGATTATTTTTTTAATGAGGAAGCTTCTCCGGGGCCACTGGAAATTGGTGGCGTGGCAAGGTCGGGTTCTGGTTTTTTGAGGGACACAAGTGACGTAGATTTGCCTAAAACTGCCCCTCAACCCAGCACAACCGCAGATTTGACTACTGGAACTTTGGCCCACATGGCGGATTATGCCTTACGTATCCTCAAAAGGGACACACGCATTACTAAAATGATGACCGATGACGATTATTGGTTGGCCTGCCTCCTTGATCCTCGCTATAAAGGCAAATTGCAAAATGTTATGCCACATGAGAACTTAGAACTAATATTAGCAACCAAACAATCAACTCTTGTTGACCGTTTGATTCAGGCATTCCCAGCACACAGCGCCGGTGATCGTTTTCACATGAGCTGCAGGGGGCCGCAGACCAGAGGTGTTAGAGGTGCACAAATCAGAAGTGGCGTTGGCCAGAGGGGTTTTCTGACCAGGTTGTGGAGTGATTTTGCTATGACCGCAGACAGGACAGGTATTGCAGCATCAATTCAAAGTGACAGGAGACAACATTTGTCCAGTATGATTACTAACTATTTTTCATCCCTTATCGATGTTCTCCCTCAACCGTCATTCCCATTTGATTACTGGGCATCCATATTAGACACCTGGCCAGAATTGGCAGAATATGCATTGCAGGAGCTTGCTTGCCCAGCAGCTAGTGTGCTATCAGAAAGAGTATTCAGTGCTGCTGGTTCAATATTAACCGAAAAAAGGACTCGTCTGGCTACCCAAAATGTTGATGATCTAACCTTCATTAAAATGAACCAGTACTGGATTTCGAATTATTTTGCCCCACCTTTCCCGGCTGACACCTAGCTTTCCAATGAAAAGGTCTTGCTTGTGGACTGCTCTGACTGAGTTTTCCAATCTCGTAATTTGCAGCAGCTGTTTGTCCAGCATACGACATGTTTACACCTCCCTAAATGGCCAAACTCCCCCCACGGGGACGTGGTCTCGCCAGTTGGCGCAAGCACCCGTGAGAGTGCTGTTTGTCTGAAGAGGTGGGTGTGCACGCTTTTGGTCGACGGCACTGCCACTGGGTCCCTCATAGTACAATAAAGTGTCTCTGGCGGTGGTGGCGCGCAACCAACGTCAGGCACACCGTTGTAACATGAGGGGCCCTGGGCCTGTACCGCCGGCCACAAGACAGTTCCCCCCCCCCCCCGAGCTCAAACAGTGCTCTACGATTTGCAAAATTATCTCTCACAGCTCCACCAGTGTTTAGTCTATGCGCTGACATCCTTCAATGCCTGGCACTGACAATACCAATGTGTTGACATGTATGATGCTACTTAAAATAGTCTGTGGCAGTGTCCTATATTTATACCAGTAAATACTTTGCACCAAATTACTAGGTCAGAAACACAGCAGAGGAGCCCACCCCTGTACCTAAGTATGCCACCCTTTTGTTTTTTGGTTTTGTTGTATTGCGAGACATTAACATCTATTTATTTTTTGGGAGTACTAACTGTCAGACACTCCTTACAATCGGCCTCCGCTGACAACACCAATGTTGCCTGTGTACCCCTGCAAGATAATTCCAAGTGCATAGAGCCTACTTTTGTTATGTTAGTCCTACTAAGCTTGTCTGCGGTCCCTCCTTCCAATAGTCCTCCTCTGACCACACCACTGCTGCCCGTGTACCCCTGGAACCTATTTTAAAGTGCCTACAGCCAACTTTTGTTATGTTAGGCCTACTAAGCCTGTCTGCGGTCCCTCCTTCCAATAGTCCTCCACTGACCACACCACTGCTGCCCGTGTACCCCTGGAACCTATTTTAAAGTGCCTACAGCCTACTTTTGCTATGTTAGGCCTACTAAGCCTGTCTGCGGTCCATCCTTCCAATAGTCCTCCACTGACCACACCACTGCTGCCTGTGTACCCCTGCAAGATAATTCCAAGTGCATAGAGCCTACTTTTGTTATGTTTGGCCTACTAAGCCTGTCTGCGGTCCCTCCTTCCAATTGTCCTCCACTGACCACACCACTGCTGCCCTGTACCCCTGGAACCTATTTTAAAGTGCCTACAGCCTATTTTTGTTATGTTAGGCCTACTAAGCCTGTCTGCGGTCCCTCCTTCCAAAAGTCCTCCACTGACCACACCACTGCTGCCCGTGTACCCCTGGAACCTATTTTAAAGTGCCTACAGCCTACTTTTGTTATGTTAGGCCTACTAAGCCTGTCTGCGGTCCATCCTTCCAATAGTCCTCCACTGACCACACCACAGATGCCCGTGTACCCCTGGAAGCTATTTTAAAGTGCCTACAGCCTACTTCTGTTATGTTTGGCCTACTAAGCCTGTCTGTGGTCCCTCCTTCCAATAGTCCTCCACTGACCACAACACTGCTGCCCGTGTACCCTTGGAACCTATTTTAAAGTGCCTACAGCCTACTTTTGTTATGTTAGGCCTACTAAGCCTGTCTGCGGTCGCTTCTTCCAATAGTCCTCCACTGACCAGACCACTGCTGCCCGTGTACCCCTGGAACCTATTTTAAAGTGCCTACAGCCTACTTTTGTTATGTTAGGCCTACTAAGCCTGTCTGCGGTCCCTCCTTCCAATAGTCCTCCACTGACCAGACCAATTCTGTCCGTGTACCCCTGGAACCTATTTTAAATTGCATAGAGCATCCTTTTTTTAATTGTAGGCGTACTAAGTCTGTCTGCGGTCCAAAATTGAAATTGTCCTCCACTGACGAGAGCAATGCTGCCTGTGTACCCCTGTAACCTTTTTTAAACTGCATTGAGCCAAAATTTTTTGTTTAAGGCCTACTACCTGTGTCTATCTGCGCCACTCAATACAGCTGTCCTCCTCTGAAAAAAGCTGAGCGTCAATAGTCTGGTTTTCAGCCTATAGGAATTTGAAAACTGCATTGGGGCTACTACTTCGGTAGGGCCTACTAATGGTGTCTGCCGCTCCAAGGTGTTCTCCAGGTTGCCTCTCCATAGCTTCGATCTTCTAGCTCTCGTTCAGTAGTTGTTGAAACAACACTGCATTAGGCCTACAAGTTGGGTCTGGGTTGTAGAGACGGTGTCTGCCGCTCCAAGGTGTTCTCCAGGTTGCTTCTCCATAGCTTCGATCTTCTAGCTCTCGTTCAGTAGTTGTTGAAACAACACTGCATTAGGCCTACAAGTTGGGTCTGGTGTTGTGAATTCTGTTATCGAACTCCCTCCTGTGGTCATGAATGGTACTTCGGCGAGTTCTGTCCATGGACTCCCTCTGGTGGCTGTGAGTGGAGCTGCTGCTTCTGAGGTTCCTTCCACAGGTGACGTAGTTTATTCTTTGGATGGCTGCTCTATTTAGCTCCACTTAGATCGTTACTCCATGCCAGCTGTCAATGTTCTTGTACTGGTTCAGTTCGCTCTTGGATCTTTCTGGTGACCTGTCTACTCCAGCAGAAGCTAAGTTCCTGCTAGTTAATTATTTGTTCATTGTTTCCTTGTCCAGCTAGCTATCATGATTTTGCCTTGCTAGCTGGAAGCTCTGGGATGCAGAGTGGCACCTCCGCACCGTGAGTCAGTGCGGAGGTCTTTTTGCACACTCTGCGTGTTTTTTTTGTATTTTTTTGTGCTGACCGCAAAGATACCTTTCCTATCCTCTGTCTGTTTAGTAAGTCTGGCCTCCCTTTGCTGAAACCTGTTTCATTTCTGTGTTTGTGACTTTCATCTTAACTCACAGTCAATATATGTGGGGGGCTGCCTTTTCCTTTGGGGAATTTCTCTGAGGCAAGGTAGGCTTTATTTTCTATATCTAGGGCTAGTTAGCTCTTAGGCTGTGAAGAGGCATCTAGGCAGCGTTAGGTACGCTCCACGGCTATTTCTAGTTGTGTGATAGGATTAGGGGTTGCGGTCAGCAGAGCTCCCACTTCCCAGAGCTTGTCATGTATGAGTTTAACCATCAGGTCGTTCCGGGTGCTCCTAACCACCAGGTCCATAACAGTACAGCTGGCCCAAAGTATTAATGCATCTCAATAGAGGGATAACAGAAGTTCTGAGACCATATTTTTTTCTCTGCAGTGTGTTTTGTCTTTCTTTTCCCCTTAACCTCTGGGTGGTTCAGGACACAGGTGTAGATATGGACATTCAAGGTCTGTCCTCTTGTGTGGATCATCTCACTGCAAGGGTACAAAACATTCAAGATTTTGTGGTTCAGAATCCGATGTTAGAGCCTAGAATTCCAATTCCTGATTTGTTTTCTGGGGATAGATCTAAGTACCTGAATTTCAAAAATAATTGTAAACTGTTTCTGGCTTTGAAACCCCACTCCTCTGGTGACCCCGTTTAACAAGTAAAAATTATTATTTCTTTGTTGTGTAGTGACCCTCAAGACTGGGCATTTTCCCTTGCGCCAGGAGATCCTGCATTGCGTGATGTAGATGCATTTTTTCTGGCGCTTGGATTGCTTTATGATGAACCAAATTCAGTGGATCAGGCAGAGAAAATCTTGCTGGCTTTGTGTCAGGGTCAGGATGAAGCGGAGGTGTATTGTCAGAAGTTTAGAAAGTGGTCTGTGCTTACTCAGCGGAATGAGTGTGCCCTGGCGGCAATTTTCAGAAAGGGTCTTTCTGAAGCCCTTAAGGATGTCATGGTGGGATTTCCCACACCTGCTGTTCTGAATGAGTCTATGTTCTTGGCCATTCAGATCGATCGGGCGCTTGCGTGAGCGCAAAGCTGTGCAAAATTTGGCGGTATTCTCTGAGCATAGGCCTGAGCCTATGCAATGTGATAGGACTTTGACCAGAGCTGAACGGCAAGAACACAGACGTCGGAATGGGCTGTGTTTTTATTGTGGTGATTCCACTCATGCTATCTCCGATTGTCCTAAGCGCACTAAGTGGTTCGCTAGGTCTGCCGCCATTGGTACGGTACAGTCTAAATTTCTTTTGTCCGTTACTCTGATTTGCTCTTTGTCGTCCTATTCTGTTATGGCATTTGTGGATTCAGGCACTGCCCTGAATTTGATGGACTTGGAGTTTGCCAGGCGCTGTGGTTTTTTCTTGGAGCCCTTGCAGTATCCTATTCCATTGAGAGGAATTGATGCTACGCCTTTGGCCAAGAATAAGCCTCAGTACTGGACTCAATTGACCATGTGCATGGCTCCTGCACATCAGGAGGATATTCGCTTTTTGGTGTTACATAATCTGCATGATGTGGTCGTTTTGGGGTTGCCATGGCTACAGGTCCATAATCCAGTATTGGATTGGAAATCTATGTCTGTGTCCGGCTGGGGTTGTCAGGGGGCACATTGTGATGTTCCATTGCTGTCAATTTCACCTTCCACTCCTTCTGAAGTCCCTGAGTTTTTGTCAGATTACCGGGATGTATTTGATGAGCCCAAATCCAGTGCCCTACCTCCTCATAGGGATTGCGATTGTGCTATTGATTTGATTCCGGGTAGTAAGTTTCCTAAGGGCCGACTGTTTAATTTATCTGTGCCAGAGCACGCCGTTATGCGGAGTTATATAAAGGAATCCTTGGAGAAAGGTCATATTCGCCCGTCGTCATCACCGTTGGGAGCAGGGTTCTTTTTTGTGGCCAAGAAGGATGGTTCTTTGAGACCTTGTATTGATTACCGCCTTCTTAATAAGATCACAGTCAAATTTCAGTACCCTTTGCCACTGTTGTCTGATTTGTTTGCTCGGATTAAGGGGGCTAGTTGGTTCACCAAGATAGATCTTCGAGGGGCGTATAATCTTGTGCGAATTAAACAGGGCGATGAATGGAAAACAGCATTTAATACGCACGAGGGCCATTTTGAGTACCTGGTTATGCCATTCGGGCTTTCTAATGCTCCATCTGTCTTTTAGTCCTTTATGCATGACATCTTCCGAAAGTACCTGGATAGATTCATGATTGTATATTTGGATGATATTTTGGTCTTTTCGGATGATTGGGAGTCTCATGTGAAGCAGGTCAGAATGGTGTTCCAGGTCCTTCGTGCGAATTCCTTGTTTGTGAAGGGGTCAAAATGTCTCTTTGGAGTTCAGAAGGTTTCATTTTTGGGTTTCATTTTTTCCCCTTCTACTATCGAGATGGACCCTGTTAAAGTTCAGGCCATTTATGATTGGACTCAGCCGACATCTGTGAAGAGCCTGCAGAAGTTCCTGGGCTTTGCTAATTTTTACCGTCGCTTCATCGCTAATTTTTCTAGTGTTGCTAAACCGTTGACTGACTTGACCAAGAAAGGTGCTGATGTGGTCAATTGGTCCTCTGCGGCTGAAGAGGCTTTTCAGGAGTTGAAACGTCATTTTTCTTCTGCCCCTGTGTTGTGCCAGCCAGATGTTTCGCTCCTGTTTCAGGTCGATGTTGATGCTTCTGAGATTGGAGCAGGGGCTGTTTTGTCGCAAAGAAGTTCTGATGGCTCGGTGATGAAACCATGTGCCTTCTTTTCTAGAAAATTCTCGCCTGCTGAGTGCAATTATCATGTTGGCAATCGAGAGTTGTTGGCCATGAAGTGGGCATTTGAGGAGTGGCGACATTGGCTTGAAGGAGTCAAGCATCGCGTTGTGGTCTTGACGGATCACAAGAATTTGACTTATCTCGAGTCTGCCAAACGGTTGAATCCTAGACAGGCTCGATGGTCGTTGTTTTTCTCCCATTTTGATTTTGTGGTTTCGTACCTTCCGGGCTCTAAGAATGTGAAGGCTGATGCCCTGTCAAGGAGTTTTGTGCCTGACTCTCCGGGTGTACCTGAGCCGGCGGGTATTCTCAAAGAGGGGGTAATTTTGTCTGCCATCTCCCCTGATTTGCGGCGGGTGCTGCAGAAGTTTCAGGCTGATAGATCTGACCGTTGTCCAGCGGAGAAACTGTTTGTCCCTGATAGATGGACTAGTAGAGTTATCTCTGAGGTTCATTGTTCGGTGTTGGCTGGTCATCCTGGAATCTTTGGTAGCAGAGATTTGGTGGCTAGATCCTTTTGGTGGCCTTCTTTGTCACGGGATGTGCGTTCTTTTGTGCAGTCCTGTGGGACTTGTGCTAGGGCTAAGCCCTGCTGTTCTCATGCCAGTGGGTTGCTTTTGCCCTTGCCGATTCCGAAGAGGCCCTGGACGCATATTTCCATGGATTTTATTTGTCTCTCAAAGGATGTCGGTCATTTGGGTGGTTTGTGATCGCTTCTCTAAGATGGTCCATTTGGTACCCTTGTCTAAATTGCCTTCCTCCTCTGATTTGGTGCCATTGTTTTTCCAGCATGTGGTTCGTTTGCATGGCATTCCGGAGAACATCGTCTCGGACAGAGGTTCCCAGTTTGTTTCGAGGTTTTGGCGGTCCTTTTGTGCTAAGATGGGCATTGATTTGTCTTTTTCTTCGGCTTTCCATCCTCAGACAAATGGCCAAACCGAACGAACTAATCAGACTTTGGAAACATATCTGAGATGCTTTGTTTCTGCTGATCAGGATGATTGGGTGTCCTTCTTGCCTTTGGCTGAGTTCGCCCTTAATAATCGGGCCAGCTCAGCTACTTTGGTTTCGCTTTTTTTCTGTAATTCTGGTTTCCATCCTCGTTTCTCTTCAGGGCAGGTTGAGCCTTCGGACTGTCCTGGTGTGGATACTGTGGTGGACATGTTGCAGCAGATTTGGACTCATGTGGTGGACAATTTGACATTGTCCCAGGAGAAGGCTCAACGTTTCGCTAACCGCCGGCGCTGTGTTGATCCCCGACTTCGTGTTGGGGATTTGGTTTGGTTGTCGTCTCGTTATGTTCCTATGAAGGTTTCCTCTCCTAAGTTTAAGCCTCGATTCATTGGTCCGTATAAGATTTCTGAAGTTCTCAATCCTGTGTCATTTCGTTTGGCCCTTCCAGCTTCTTTTGCCATCCATAATGTGTTCCATAGGTCGTTATTGCGGAGATACGTGGCGCCTATGGTTCCCTCCTTAGATGCACCAATTCTGGTGCTTAGCCTCGGCTCTTCCCAAATTCCCTGATGCATTGGCAGTCGAGGGTAATGTGATTGGGGTTGATGTCAGCTGTGTAATGTCCGCTGACTCAAGCACAGGGGTTAGTAATAAAGAGACATCTGTCAGACACCCTCATTACTAACCCCATAGTCAAAAAATTAAAATACACACAGACAAATTCCCTCTATCCTCCATTTATTTAAAAAACAATCCATAGGCGTAATCCAGCATAATTCAAATGGAGATCCCTCTATGATCCCAGTCTTCTTCCCCTAGTCTATGGAGCCCTGATCAGAGAACGAAGCTCCTTTGGCAGGAGCTGTAGCCTCTGCTGCGTCTCGCGCTGTACTACATGAAACCTGGCTTCTGTGTGTCATGATCCAGGTCGGGGTTTGCTTCTTGCTCCTCTTTCTCCGGCCTGGTCACAGAGCGGATAACCTTTCCTGCTTCTCTTTGGTCCTTGTGTGGCTATTTATTGGTGGTATTTCTGGTTGCCTTTGTCAGTGAAAGTTCATGCTTCCAGGCTAGAGCATCTGACCCGTATACCCTGGTGATCCTTTTGCCTCTGACTTCCCGTATTTGTGTGAGACCCGTTCCCTATCCCTGACTTAGTGTTCATCTGGTGGTTTTCTTAACAGTGTATGACTCTGATCTCCGTACCCCACCTCTTGCTTTCCATCTCTGATACCTCGTTCCCCAACCAACTTTGACTTCTGGCTTGTACCCCGACTCTTGTGTCTCTATTTTTGGATACCGTTCTCCCATTTGGCTCTGACTTCTGGTTTGTCTCTGACTTCATTCATTGCTGTTACCTCTGGTACTTCTGCTCCTGACAGTTTCTGAATCTGCTCATCTGACCAATCTTTTGTTACCTGTGACACGTGTGCGGCTGTTCAGTGTTGCTATGCTGTGAGTGAGCAACCTCTCTTCCCTCACCTGCACCCCTGGTTTAGGTTGCACTAAACTGCACTGCAGCTGCATCACACTATGAACTGAGGTGATGTCAGTAAGGTCACCTCAGTTCATTGCGGTTAGTTCTCATGCTGTGCAGCGCAAGTGCCAGTGTCATGCTGCTGCAAGTAATTGCAGGTAATTGCAAGCTCCACTAGGTGGCAATAGAGTGGAGGGAGGACTGCACACAGCAAGACCAGACCTGCAATGCAGCAGCGAGGCCACCACCAGGTGGCATCAGAATAGTCAAAAAAAGCTGGGTCGATATAAGACTGTATCGCAGTACACAAGGAATAAGCAAACAGAGTCAATAACAAGCCAAATGGGTCAGTACCGGTCAGGAGCAGATAAACCAAAGATGAGACACAAAACAACAGGGCAGGGTCCAAGCCAAGTTAAAACCAGAGAGTCTATACACGGAAGGGGAACACAGAGTCGGAAAGGGAAGAGGGGATAAGCAGACATGGGTTCAGTAAGCAAGCCGCAGGACAAATCAGGGCAAACGGAGTCAGCTGCACACTCCTAGGCAGAAACTATAACTGACATGGTCTGCAAGACACAGCAGAGATAAATAGCAAACCTGAGACCAGACTGAAGCTGAGAAAGTTAACCCGTCGCATGGTCATACATAGTAACATAGTAACATAGTTAGTAAGGCCGAAAAAAGACATTTGTCCATCCAGTTCAGCCTATAAACATATTCCGCAGCGCTTTTACAGTTTTGCACACATTATCATCACTGTCCCCGATGGGGCTCACAATCTAAATTCCCTATCAGTATGTCTTTGGAATGTGGGAGGAAACCGGAGTACCCGGAGGAAACCCACGCAAATATGGAGAGAACATACAAACTCCTTGCAGATGTTGTCCTGGGTGGGATTCAAACCCAGGACCCCAGCGCTGCAAGGCTACAGTGCTATCCACTGAGCCACCGTGCTGCCCCACGAAAAAGGGAAAGACAGGACTCAAAACCCGGTCTGGATCATGACAGTACCATCCTCTCAAGGGGGGGGGAGGCAGACCTTCAGGTATCCCAGAATAACGTAAATGAAATGCCCAAAACAAATCAATCCGCATGGACAGATCGCCCCCGGACCCACGATCGCTCCTCAGGACCATAACCCTTCCAATGAATCAAGTACTGAAGTGAACGGCGGACCAGAATCCACAATCCGCTCCACTCCATACTCAGTCTGACCATTCACAGAGACAGGTGGTGGAATGGATGGAGACTCAACAGAGGGAGACACAAATGGCTTCAGGAGGGACTTAGAGAAGACATTGGGGATCCAAAGTGATGGAGGCAGGCAAAAGCGAAAGGCAACTGGATTGACAACCTCAATGATTTCATAAGGACTAGTGATGAGTGAACGTGCTCGCCATTACTCGTTACTCACCCTATTATCACGGTACTCAGTGTACTTGGCGAGCACCGAGCATTTCCTGATTATTTGGTGGAGCTCCAGTCTACACCCTGCAATTTTGGTGCTCTTTAGAGCGCCAATGAACATGCAGGTACTGTCTGCAATGCAATGTAATACTGCAGCCATCTTTGTTGTGGTATTACAGTGATTGGCTGGCCGCACAGCGTCATCAGGTCTATAAGGGACCGGACGCCACCCTGCTCAGGGCATTCAGCTAGTGTAGGGAGAGCTGCTGCTGAGAAAGGGTCACAGAATCCACAAATCTAAATAAATCAACAGTCCTTTTTAGGGCTATTTAGGGGGTATATTGATTGCAGTGCTAGGTAGGCAGGTTAGTCCTATGTGCACATATCCACATCAGTGAAAGGCATGCAGGCACTGTATGTGAGTATATAGATCTCACTGCATACATCAAGAGGGTCTATTACTGTCTGCTGCTGCCTATTTTATATATCCCGCAGAATGTAACTCCGCAAGGGCAGGGTCCTCTCCCCTCTGTACCAGTCTGTCATTGTAAATTTGTTTACTGTTAACAATATCTATAACCCTGTATGCAACTCCTTTTTCTCATGTACAGCACCATGGAATTAATGGTGCTATATAAATAATAATAATAAATACACCTAGCTGCAGGTATCTGTGGCTAGGATTAACCCCTTCATGACCCAGCCTATTTTGACCTTAAAGACCTTGCCGTTTTTTGCAATTCTGACCAGTGTCCCTTTATGAGGTAATAACTCAGGAACGCTTCAACGGATCCTAGCGGTTCTGAGATTATTTTTTCGTGACATATTGGGCTTCATGTTAGTGGTAAATTTAGGTCAATAAATTATGCGTTTATTTGTGATAAAAATGGAAATTTGGCGAAAATTTTGAAAATTTCGCAATTTTCACATTTTGAATTTTTATTCTGTTAAACCAGAGAGATATGTGACACAAAATAGTTAATAAATAACATTTCCCACATGTTTACTTTACATCAGCACAATTTTGGAAACAAAATTTTTTTTTGCTAGGAAGTTATAAGGGTTAAAATTTGACCAGCGATTTCTCATTTTTACAACGAAATTTACAAAACCATTTTTTTAGGGACCACCTCACATTTGAAGTCAGTTTGAGGGATCTATATGGCTGAAAATACCCAAAAGTGACATCATTCTAAAAACTGCACCCCTCAAGGTACTCAAAACCACATTCCAGAAGTTTATTAACCCTTCAGGTGCTTCACAGCAGCAGAAGCAACATGGAAGGAAAAAATGAACATTTAACTTTTTAGTCACAAAAATTATCTTTTAGCAACAATTTTTTTATTTTCCCAATGGTAAAAGGAGAAACTGAACCACGTAAGTTGTTGTCCAATTTGTCCTGAGTACGCTGATACCTCATATGTGGGAGTAAACCACTGTTTGGGCGCACGGCAGGGCTTGGAAGGGAAGGAGCGCCATTTGACTTTTTGAATCAAAAATTGGCTCCACTCTTTAGCGGACACCATGTCACGTTTGGAGAGCCCCCGTGTGCCTAAAAATTGGAGCTCCCCACAAGTGACCCCATTTTGGAAACTAGACGCCCCAGGGAACTTATCTAGATGCATAGTGAGCACTTTGAACCCCCAGGTGCTTCACAAATTGATCCGTAAAAATGAAAAAGTACTTTTTTTTCACAAAAAAATTCTTTTAGCCTCAATTTTTTCATTTTCACATGGGCAATAGGATAAAATGGATCATAAAATTTGTTGGGCAATTTCTCCCGAGTACGCCGATACCTCATATGTGGGGGTAAACCACTGTTTGGGCACTCGGCAGGGCTCGGAAGGGAAGGCGCGCCATTTGACTTTTTGAATGAAAAATTAGCTCCAATTGTTGGCGGACACCATGTCGCGTTTGGAGAGCCCCTGTGTGCCTAAACATTGGAGCTCCCCCACAAGTGACCCCATTTTGGAAACTAGACCCCCCAAGGAACTTATCTAGATGCATATTGAGCACTTTAAACCCCCAGGTGCTTCACAGAAGTTTATAACGCAGAGCCATGAAAATAAAAAATAATTTTTCTTTCCTCAAAAACGATTTTTTAGCCTGGAATTTCCTATTTTGCCAAGGGTAATAGGAGAAATTGGACCCCAAATGTTGTTGTCCAGTTTGTCCTGAGTACGCTTATACCCTATATGTTGGGGTAAACCACTGTTTGGGCGCACGGCAGGGCTCGGAAGGGAAGGCACGCCATTTGGCTTTTAAATGGAAAATTAGCTCCAATCATTAGCGGACACCATGTCACGTTTGGAGAGCCCCTGTGTGCCTAAACATTGGAGATCCCCCAGAAATGACCCCATTTTGGAAACTAGTCCACCAAAGGAACTAATCTAGATGTGTGGTGAGGACTTTGAACCCCCAAGTGCTTCACAGAAGTTTATAACGCAGAGCCATGAAAATAAAATAAAAAAATTATTTTCTCAAAAATGATCTTTTAGCCTGCAATTTTTTATTTTCCCAAGGGTATCAGGAGAAATTTGACCCCAAAACTTGTTGTCCAGTTTCTCCTGAGTACGCTGATACCCCATATGTGGGGGTAAACCACTGTTTGGGCACATGCTGGGGCTCGGAAGTGAAGTAGTGACGTTTTGAAATGCAGACTTTGATGGAATGCTCTGTGGGCGTCACGTTGCATTTGCAGAGCCCCTGATGTGGCTTAACAGTAGAAACCCCCCACAAGTGACCCCATTTTGGAAACTAGACCCCGAAAGGAACTTATCTAGATGTGTGGTGAGCACTTTGAACCCCCAAGTGCTTCACAGAAGTTTATAATGCAGAGCCGTGAAAATAATAAATACGTTTTCTTTCCTCAAAAATAATTATTTAGCCCAGAATCTTTTAATTTTCCCAAGGGTAACAGGAGAAATTTGACCCCAATATTTGTTGTCCAGTTTCTCCTGAGTACGGTGATACCCCATATGTGGGGGTAAACCACTGTTTGGGCACATGCCGGGGCTCGGAATTGAAGTAGTGACGTTTTGAAATGCAGACTTTGATGGAATGCTCTGCGGGCGTCACGTTGCGTTTGCAGAGCCGCTGATGTGGCTAAACAGTAGAAACCCCCCACAAGTGACCCCATTTTGGAAACTAGACCCCGAAGGGAACTTATCTAGATGTGTGGTGAGCACTTTGAACCCCCAAGTGCTTCATAGAAGTATATAATGCAGAGCCGTGAAAATAATAAATACATTTTCTTTCCTCAAAAATAATTATTTAGCTCAGAATTTTTTATTTTTCCAAGGGTTACAGGAGAAATTGGACCCCAAAAGTTGTTGTTCAGTTTCTCCTGAGTACGCTGATACCCCATGTGTGGAGGTAAACCACTGTTTGGGCACACGTCGGGGCTCAGAAGGGAAGTAGTGACTTTTGAAATGCAGACTTTGATGGAATGGTCTGCGGGCGTCACGTTGCGTTTGCAGAGCCCCTGGTGTGCCTAAACAGTAGAAACCCCCCACAAGTGACCCCATTTTAGAAACTAGACCCCCCAAGGAACTTATCTAGATATGTGGTGAGCACTTTGAACCCCCAAGTGCTTCACAGACGTTTACAACGTAGAGCCGTGAAAATAATAAATCATTTTTCTTTCCTCAAAAATGATGTTTTAGCAAGCATTTTTTTATTTTCACAAGGTTATCAGGAGAAATTGGACCCCAGTAATTGTTGCGCAGTTTGTCCTGAGTACACTGATACCCCATATGTGGGGGTAAACCACTGTTTGGGGACACGTCAGGGCTCGGAATTGAGGGAGCACCATTTGACTTTTTGAATGCGAGATTGGCTGGAATCAATGGTGGGGCCATGTTGCGTTTGGAGACCCCTGATGTGCCTAAACAGTGGTAACCCCTCAATTCTACCTCCAACATCAACCCCAACACACCCCTAACCCTAATCCCAACTGTAGCCAAAACCCTAATCACAACCCTAACCCCAACACACCCCTAACCACAACCCTAACCCCAACACACCCCTAACCCCAACCACAACCCTAATTCCAACTGTAGCCATAACCCTAATCACAGCCCTAACCCTAACCCTAACCCCAACACATCCCTAACCCTAATCCCAACTGTAGCCATAACCCTAATCACAGCCCTAACCCTAACCCCAACACACCCCTAACCCTAATCCCAACTGTAGCCATAACCCTAATCACAACCCTAACCACAACACACCCCTAACCACAACCCTAATTCCAACCCTAACCCTAAGGTTATGTGCCCACATTGCGGATTCGTGTGAGATTTTTCAGCATCATTTTTGAAAAATCCGCGGGTAAAAGGCACTGCATTTTACCTGCGGATTGTCCGCGGATTTCCAGTGTTTTTTGTGCGGATTTCACCTGCGGATTCCTATTGAGGAACAGGTGTAAAATGCTGCGGAATCCGCACAAAGAATTGACATGCTGCAGAAAATACAACGCAGCGTTTCCGCGCGGTATTTTCCGCACCATGGGCACAGCGGATTTGGTTTCCATATGTTTACATGGTACTGTACACCTGATGGAACACTGCTGCGAATCCGCAGCGGCCAATCCGCTGCGGATCCGCAACCAAATCCGCACCGTGTGCACATAGCCTAATTCTAAAGGTATGTGCACACGCTGCGGAAAATGCTGCGGATCCGAAGCAGTTTCCCATGAGTTTACAGTTCAATGTAAACCTATGGGAAACAAAAATCGCTGTACACATGCTGCGGAAAAACTGCACGGAAACTACGCCGATTACATTCCGCAGCATGTCACTTCTTTGTGCGGATTCCGCAGCGGTTTTACAACTGCTCAAATAGAAAATCGCAGTTGTAAAACCGCAGTGAAATGCGCAGAAAAAACGCGGTAAATCCACCATAAATCCGCAGCGGTTTAGCACTGCGGATTTATCAAATCCGCAGCGGAAAAATCCGCAGAGGACCAGAATACGTGTGCACATACCGAAACCCTACCCCTACCTCTACCCCTACCCTACCCCTAACCCTAACCCTACCCCTAACCCTACCCCTAACCCTAGCCCTAACCATAACTCTAACCCTAGCCCTAACCCTACCCCTACCCCTAACCCTACCCCTAACCCTAACCCTACCCCTAACCCTAACCCTATTCTAACATTAGTGGAAAAAAAAAATTCTTTATTTTTTTTATTGTCCCTACCTATGGGGGTGACAAAGGGGGGGGGTCATTTATTATTTTTTTATTTTGATCACTGAGATAGATTATATCTCAGTGATCAAAATGCACTTTGGAACGAATCTGCCGGCCGGCAGATTCGGCGGGCGCACTGCGCATGCCCCCGCCATTTTGGAAGATGGCGGCGCCCGGGGAGAAGACGGACGGACCCCGGCAGGATCGGTAAGTATGATAGGGTGGGGGGGGAGCACGGGGGGGGATCGGAGCATGGGGGGGTGAATCGGAGCGCGGGAGGGGTGGAACGGAGCACGGGGTGGTGGAACGGAGCACGGGGGGTGGAACGGAGCACGGAGGGGGGTGGATCGGACTGCAGGGGGGGTGGATCGGAGTGCAGGGGGGGTTATTGGAGCACGGGGGGTGATTGAAGCATGGGGGGAGCGGACAAGAGCACGGGGGGGAGCGGAGCACAGGACAGAGGGGAGCCGGAGCAGTGTACCGGCCAGATCGGAGGGCTGGGGGGGCGATCGGTGGGGTGGGCTGGGGGGCACATTAGTATTTCCAGCCATGGCCGATGATATTGCAGCATCGGCCATGGCTGGATTGTAATATTTCACCCGTTATAATAGGTGAAATATTACAAATCGCTCTGATTGGCAGTTTCACTTTCAACAGCCAATCAGAGCGATTGTAGCCACGAGGGGGTGAAGCCACCCCCCCTGGGCTAAACTACCACTCCCCCTGTCCCTGCAGATTGGGTGAAATGGGAGTTAACCCTTTCACCCGGCCTGCAGGGACGCGATCTTTCCATGACGCCACATGGGTTCAATCAATGTCTGCATTCCAAAACGTCACTACTTCCCTTCTGAGCCCCGACGTGGTTCCCCCTACATATGGGGTATCAGCGTACTCAGGACAAACTGGACAACAACTTTTGGGGTTCAACTTCTCCTGTTACTCTTGTGAAAATAAAAAATTGTGGCTAAAAAATAATTTTTGAGGAAAGAAAAATGATTTTTTATTTTCACGGCTCTGCGTTATAAACTTCTGTGAAGCACTTGGGGGTTTAAAGTGGTCAACACACATCTAGGTTAGTTCCATGGGAGGTCTAGTTTCCAAAATGGGGTCACATGTGGGGGAGCTCAAATGTTTAGGCACACAGGGGCTCTCCAAACGCGACATGGTGTCAGCTAACGATTGGAGCTAATTTTTCATTCAAAAAGTCAAATGGCGCTCCTTCCCTTCCAAGCCCGGTTGTGTGCCCAAACAGTGGTTTACCCCCTCATGTGAGGTATCACTGTACTCAGGAGAAATTGCCCAATAAATTTTAGGATCCATTTTATCCTGTTGCCCATGTGGAAATGAACAAATTGAGGCCAAAATAAATTTTTTGTGAAAAAAAAGTACTTTTTCATTATTAAGGATCAATTTGTGAAGCACCTGAGGGTTCAAAGTGCTCACTATGCATCTAGATAAGTTCCTTGGGGGGTTTAGTTTCCAAAATGGGGTCATTTGTGGGGGAGCTCCAATGTTTAGGCACACAGGGGCTCTCCAAATGCGACATGGTGTCCGCTAAAGATTGGAGCCAATTTTTCATTGAAAAAGTCAAATGGCGCTCCTTCCCTTCCGAGCCCTGTTGTGCGCCCACACAGTAGTTCCCCCCCACATATGGAGTATCGGCGTACTCAGGACAAATTGTACAATAACTTTTGGTGTCCAGTTTCTCTTTTTACCCTTGGGAAAATAAAAAAATTGTTGCTAAAAGATCATTTTTGTGACTAAAACTTAAATGTTCATTTTTTCCTTCCATGTTGCTTCTGCTGCTGTGAAGCACCTGAAGGGTTAATAAACTTCTTGAATGTGGTTTTGAGCACCTTGAGGGGTACAGTTTTTAGAATAGTGTCACTTTTGGGTATTTTCAGCCATATAGACCCCTCAAACTGACTTCAAATGTGAGGTGGTCCCTAAAAAAATGGTTTTGTAAATTTCGTTGTAAAAATGAGAAATCGCTGGTCAAATTTTAACCCTTATAACTTCTTAGCAAAAAAAAATGTTTCCAAAATTGTGCTGATGTAAAGTAGTCATGTGGGAAATGTTATTTATTAACTATTTTGTTTCACATACCTCTCTGGTTTAACAGAATAAAAATGCAAAATTTGAAAATTGCAAAATTTTCAAAATTTTAGCCAAATTTCCATTTTTTTCACAAATAAACACAGAATTTATTGACCTAAATTTACTACTAACATGAAGCTCAATATGTCACGAAAAAACATTCTCATAACCGTTAGGATCCGTTGAAGCGTTCCCGAGTTATTACCTCATAAAGGGACACTAGTCAGAATTGCAAAAAACGGCCAGGTCATTAAGGTCAAAATAGGCTGGGTCATGAAGGGGTTAATACAACAGCTTTTTTTTGTCCCAGGGATCAGATGTGAGTGCATAGAAAATTCTGGCCATTTTTTTTGTACTGTAGTATTTTTTTGGAGTGTCTTACAAGATTTTTGGACACTATTTTGCTGACCCAAAAATCTTTATCTGGCCAAAAAATATTTAGCTACAGTTCTTATATTTATCACCGTGTTTTGTACGCCACACACATCGCACATTATTGCACTAAATATTTTACAATTTTAGCATTCAACATTTTTTTTAGTGTTATAGCATACTTATTGACACAATTTTGGTGGGCCCCCAAAAATCCAGGCCACATATTTAAGTGTTCTGTCTCCATCAGATGCCAGATCTATCTGTGCTCTACAAATTGTTGCTTTTCAAGCCTTTGTAAGGAGGTTGCTTTCCCTGCTCCTTGCCTGGAACCACTTGGTCAGATAGCTGGGTTGTTGGGGGGAAGACTTTCTGCCCTGGACAGAGGGGACGAGGTGACTGCTGGGAAGAGAGAGGAGTGTGGTCAGAAAAGAGCGGGAGAGCAGAGAGAGGGCAGCCCGCCAAAGAGAGGGCAGGCTGCAGCGCCGTTCTCCCCTAAAAGTAGTGCTCCCCATGAGGGCACTGAGACTGAGATACCCACCTTAGTGAAGGCTGTATGTGAGGGTGTAGACTCGGAAGCCTCCTGAATCAGAGAAGACTCTTCACCTGACAGCGCAGAGACAGTGACTCGAGCGCAGCCCCGGTGACCGCAGTGACAAGCAAAGATCCCTGAGTGTGATAAGTAACTGCCCAGTGTGTGTGTGACATTGTTACTACAGAGAAGCTGCCAGGCTTACATACAGAGACTCCTGCAGCAGTGACCGAGACTGTGCTACTTCCTGGTTCCAGTTTCACTTTGAGAAGAACAGACTGCAAAGGTTTTAACCCCAGAGTCTCCAGTTCTCAGAAGACAGGAAAGACTTCAGACTCTTCAAGTGCTGCTGGTGACTGTACCCACATTGGAATAAGGACCCTCCAGTCAGGATTTCCCTGGACTGATAAGTTACAAGAACACTCGTTTTCCATTTCTATTCTGCTTAATTGTTTCATAGCATCAGTTAACTTGTTGTGTAGTGTTATACTGCTTGCTTTATCTTTGCTAACCCCCTGCTTCCTCCCTGCGAGGAGAATTTTACCCCTGTTAATAAATCCCCTTCAACAGTTGGTCTGTCTGTTCCGTGGTGACATACTCAACCCTGCACTCTTATACCTACATTCCACTTTTTTGGCTGTCCGCTACCCTAGGTCTATACAGTATTTTGGGGTTAAAAAAATTAAAAAAAACTCCAGGCCAAATATTAAAGAGTGTGAGATCTCTGTCAGACGCCAGATCTATCTGTGCTCTCCAAATAGTTGCTTTTCAGGCCTACATTACATTTTTTTGGCTGTCTGCTACCCTAGGTCTATACGCTATTTTCGGGTAAAAAAATAAAAAAATACAGGCCACGTATTGAACAGTCTGTTATCTCCTTCAGACTCCTGGTCTATTTGTGGCCTACAAATTGTGGCAATTCAGGCCTACATTCAACTGTCTTTGCTATCTGTTAACCTAGCTCTGTGCACTATTTTGGGGTAAAAAATAAAAAAAATACAGGCCACGTATTGAACAGTCTGTTATCTCCTTCAGACTCCTGGTCTATTTGTTACCTCCAAATAGTTGCTTTTCAGGCCTACAGTCCACTTTTTTGGCTGTCCGCTACCCTAGGTCTATAAAGTGTTTTGGGGTAAAAAATAAAAAAAACCCTCCTGGCACATATTGAAGAGTGTGATATCTCTGTCAGACTCCTGGTCTATCTGTGCTCTACAATTAGTTGCTTTTCAGGCCTACATTCCACTTTTTTGGCTGTCTGCTACGCTAGGTTTATACACTATTTTGGGGTAAAAAATAAAAAAATGGAGGCCACGTGTTGAACTCTCTGTTATCTCCTTCAGACTACTGGTCTATTTGTGGCCTACAAATTGTGGCAATTCAGGCCTACATTCCACTGTCTTTGCTGTCTGTTACCCTAGTTCTGTACACTATTTTGGGGTATAAAATAAAAAAAACTCCAGGCCACATTTTGAAGAGTGTGATATCTCTGTCAGACTCCTGGTCCATCTGTGCTCTACAAATAGTTGCTTTTCAGGCCTAGATTCCACTTTTTTTTGCTGTCTGCTACCCTAGGTCTATACAATACTTTGAGGTAAAATAATAAATACAGGCCACATATTGAACAGACTGGTATCGCTGTCAGATGCCTGATCTATTTGTGGCCTACAAACTGTGGCAATTCAGGCCTACATTCCACTCTCTTTGCTGTTTGTTACCCTAGTTCTGTACACTATTTTGGGGTATAAAATAAAAAAATACAGGCCACGTATTGAACAGTCTGTTATCTCCGTCAGACTCCTGGTCTATTTGTGGCCTACAAATTGTGGCAATTCAGACCTACATTGCATGGTCTTTGCTGTCTGTTACCCTAGTTCTGTACACTATTTTGCGGTATAAAATAAAAAAATACAGGCCACGTATTGATCAGTCTGTTATCTCCTTCAGACTCCTGGTCTATTTGTTACCTCCAAATAGTTGCTTTTCAGGCCTACATTCCACTTTTTTTGCTGTCTTGCTGTCTGCTACCGTAGGTCTATACACTATTTTGGGGTAAAAGATAAAGAAATACAGGCTGCGTATTAAGCAGTTTGTTATCTCCATCAGACTCCTGGTCTATCTGTGCTCTGCAAATAGTTGTTTTTCAGGCCTACATTACACTTTTTTGCTGTCTTGCTATCTGCTACCCTAGGACTATACACTATTTTGAGGTAAAAAATAAAAAATACAGGCTACGTGTAAGGAGGTTGCTTTCCCTGCTCCTTGCGTGGAACCACTTAGTCAGACACCTGGGTTGTTGGGGGGAAGACTTTCTGTCCTGCACAGAGGGGACCAGGTGACTGCTGGGAAGAGAGAGAGGTGTGGTCGGAAAGAGCGGGAGAGCAGAGAGAGGGCAGCGCGCCAAAGAGAGGGCAGGCTGCAGCACCATGCTCCCCTAAAGGCAGTGCTCCCCGTGAGGGCACTGAGGCTGAGAAACCCACCATAGTGAAGGCTGTATGTGAGGATGTAGACTCGGAAGCCTCCTGAATCAGAGAAGACTCTTCCCCTGACAGCTCAGAGACAGTGACCCTGGTGCAGCCCCGGTGACCGCAGTGACAAGCAAAGATCCCTGAGTGTGATAAGTAACTGCCCAGTGTGTGTGTGACATCGTTACTACAGAGAAACTGCCAGGCTAACATACAGAGACTCCTACAGCAGTGACCGAGACTGTGCTACTTCCTCATTTCAGTTTCACTTTGAGGGTAAAAGGCTGCAGAGGCTTAACCCCGGAGTCTCCAGTTCCTAGGAGACAGAGAAGTGACTTCAGGATCTTCAAGCGCTGCTGGTGACTGTATCCATGTTGGAATAAGGACCCTCAAGTCAGGACCTGCCTGGATTGATAAGTTACCAGAACATTTGTTAACCGTTTGCGATTCCGCTTAGCTGTTGACTGTTTGCTTTATCTCTATTAACCACCTGTTTACTCCCTGCGAGGAGAATCTTACTCCTGTTAATAAATTCCCCTCAACAGTTGGTCTGTCTGTTCCGTGGTGACATACTCAACACTGCACTCTATTACATACGTATTAAACAGTTTATCTCCATCAGAGTCCTGGTCTACCTGTGCTCTACAAATAGTTGGTTTTCAGGCCTACATTCCACTTTTTTGGCTGTCTGCTACCCTAGGTCTATAAAGTATTTTGGGGTAAAAGAAACTCCAGGCCACATATTGAAGAGTGTAATGTCTCCGTTAGACTCCTGGTCTATATATGCACTACAAATAGTTGGTTTTCAGGCCTGCATTCCACTTTTTTGGCTGTCCGCTACCCTAGGTCTATAAAGCATTTTGGGGTAAAAAAATGTAATAAAAACCTCCAGGCCATATATTGAAGAGTGTAATTTCTCCGTTAGACTCCTGGTATATCTGTGCTCTACAATAGTTGCTTTTCAGGCCTACATTCCACTTTTTTGGCTGCCTACTACCCTTGGTCTATACAGTATTTTATGGTAAAAAAAAAAACAAAAAAAACTCCAGGTCACATATTGAAGAGCGTGATATCTCCATTAGACTTCTGGTCTATCTGTGCTCTACAAATAGTTGCTTTTCAGGCCTACATTCCACATTTTTTGGCTGTCTGCTACCCTAGGTCTATACACTATTTTTGGGTAAAAAAAATAAAAAAATACAGGCCACGTATTGAACAGTCTGTAATCTCCGTCAGTCTCCTGGTCTATCTGTGCTCTACAAATAGTTGGTTTTCAGGCCTACATTCCACTTTTATGGCTGTTTGCTACCCTAGCTCTATACAGTATTTTGGGGTAAGAAAAATGTAAAAATCTCCAGGCCACATATTGAAGAGTGTGATATCTCTGTCAGACACTTGGTATATCTGTGCTCTGCAAATAGTTGCTACCCTAGCTCAAAACACTATTTTGGGGTAAAAAATAAAAAAATACCGGCCACATATTGAATAGTCATCTATCCATCACCTCATCTATCTGTGGCCTACAAATTGTGTCATTAGATTAGAGTCGAGGCTTGCATTCACCTTTTTATTAAAATGGGCAAAGCGCATGGCAAGGGATGGGGAAGTGGACCTGATGGTGATGGTGTATGTAGAGGTCTAGGCCGTGGGAAAGCTGAAAATGGGCCACAACAAACACCCACATCGTCTTGCAACAGATTCCTGTTAGAATTCATAGGGCATGGCAGAACAGCACTCTTGACACCAGAGCAGCGTGAAAAGTTAATTGGCTGGATGGTGGATAATGCTTCCAGTCACTTTGCCACCACCACCAGCACCCTGTCTTCCACACGGTCAAGTCTGAATAGCCGTGACTCTGCACCGCATATTCCTCACGCATATTCCTCCCACCATGCTGAGTGCCCTGAGACAACTGATCCAACACTTGGACACTCTGAAGAAGGAGCACTGGAGAACCAAAGAGCTGGAAGGGAGCAGTAACTGGGCTCCTTCCAGGCTAAAGTGCAGAAATCGGGCACTGAGAGCCCAAGGCTGTGAGGAACTACAAGTCTCACGGCAGAACAGGAGGGCAGGAAACTGAAAGGGACTTGCCCACATTACACCTGAGGTACAGCAGCAACCAGAGCCCGGAGTCACCGTGAATAGAGACCCCAAGCAAATGGCTCGAGTTGCCTACGGTGCAGGTACTGTTCCAGGACAGGAGAGAAAGAGTACCTTGCCAGAAAGCCATAGGCAACAAGGGACTAATATTCAGTGCATAGAGGAAGGCTCCCAATCTGACCTAAACATTTTTTGTATGGGCATCATAAGCACCCTTGAAAAAAATAACTTGGCTGTTGCATCATGGAACACGTTCACCCCGGTGATCTAGTGGTGATGTCAGAAGAGACATGGAGGATGGCCTCCTAAAAATGTTTTCGCAATTTAAAGGAGGGGGTCTCCTATACTTGTAATGCCAAACATTTCCCCCTGGGGGGGGGGGGTACACATCAGCATAATGTGTAAACATTTTTTTTACGGGCATCAAAAACACCCTTTAACACAATAATGTGGCTGTTGCATCATGGGCCACGGTCACCATGGTGATCTAGTGGTGGTGACTGATGAGGAGAAGGAGGAGGATAACAGCAAATAGGCAAAATCAGGAAGCATATACCCATGGGTGTGGGTGTGAAGAGATGCATGGGAATAGACCTCCCAAAAAATGACACAGGATTTGAGGTTATGTTTCGCTGTTATCATTCGGTAGTGTAGAAAAGTCTGACCTAATCGAGTCCCTGTTTATTTTTATAGGAGTCAGCCTGTCAGCATTTTCAGTTGACAGGCGGATGCGCTTATCAGTTATAATTCCCCCAGCGGCACTAAAACCCACTCTGAGAAAACGCTAGCGGCAGGGCAAGCCAGGACCTCCAAGGTGTAGAGAGCCAGTTCATGCCACCTGTCCAGCTTGGATACCCAATAATTAAAAGGCACAGAAGAATCACGGAGGACATTGGTACAGTCAGCAAGGTACTCTCTCAGCATCTTCCAAAACTTTGCACTCCATGTGAGAGTACCCCGCGCCTCAGGGCCAGCGCGATGGGAGGGTCTGAGAAAACTCTCCCACAACTTTGCCAGTGTTACCCTGCCTCTGGTGGATTGGAGTTGTGTATCTCTGGCCTGTATTCCTCAGTTGTCCCACAAACTGTGACCTCTGCTGCCAGCGTTTTCAGATGGGAATTTTTTTAAATAATTCCGCAACAATGGCCTTCTGGTACTGCACCATTTTAGTACACCTGTCTGCCTCTGAAAAAAAGTGGCTGGAAGCATTATCCGCTATCCAACCAACAACCTTTTAACCAACAACCTTTAGACACTGCTCTGGGTTCAATAGTGGTGTTCTACAGTCCCCTAGTAATTAGGACAGGAAAGTCGGGCGAGACGATGAGGGTGTTTGTTGTGGCACAATTTCAGCTTGCCAATGGCCTTGGCCTCTGCATGCACCATCACCATCATGTCCACTTCCCCATCCTTTGCCACATGCCTTGCCCATTTTAAATGGACTACAATATTTTCCATGTTCACTACAAATGGCTGAATTTGGAGCGAACGTATATGTGATCCGTGTGCTAGAAAATCACAGTTTAAAATATCTGGCCTGTAGCTATCAATTTATTTTTCAGTATACTAGTGTCACTAACTAGGCTAACACAGCGGAAAAACAGTTGAATGGAAGCCTCAAATACCACAATTGTAGCCAACATATAGAAGAGGCGTGTGATGGAGATACTACACTGTAAAATATGTGGCCTGTATTTTTATTTTTGTACAGCAAAATAGTGTCAAGAACAAGTTTAACAAACAGCAAAAACAGTTGAATGGAGGCCTCAAATGCCACAATTTGTAGTCCACAGATATAAGAGGTGTGTGACAGAGACATTACACTGTAAAATATGTGGCTTGTATTTTTATTTTTTGCAGCAAAATAGTGTTAATAATTGGAGCAACACACAGCAAAAACAGTTGAATGGAGGCCACAATTTGTAGCCCACAGAGAGATGAGGCGTCTGATGGAGATAGCACACTTTCAAATATCTGGCTGGTATTTTTTTTTTTTTTTTGGCCAGCAAAATTGTTTCAATAAGTAGGCTTAAACACAACAAAAACAATTCTACGGAGGCCTGAAATGGCACAATTTTGAGTGCAATGATATGCGATCCATGTGGCTGACAAAACCCAGTGTAAAATATTTGTCCTGTAGCTACAGTAAATATTTTTTGGCAGCTAAATAATTTTTTGGAAGTAAAATGGTGTCAATAAATGGTATAAGACACTCCCAAAAAATTTGACAGTACCACAAAAATGGCCGAATTTTATGCACACTCAGATGTGACCGCTGGGACGGGCAAACCTGTTTAAAATAGCTGAATTTTCACGCTGTACTATGAAAAGGATCTGGCTATATTCCACAGTCCCAACAAGCAAATAGAGAAAAACACATGGGCTCTGGATTGCTTTGGAATTAAATAAACAGGATTAAGATGCAAAAAAAAAAATATTCCTGGACAATGATACCTGGGGCTATGTATATACTGTCAATATATGTAATAGGCAGCAGCAGACAGTAATCCACCTACCTAGCACTGCAGTCTACAGGGTGGGCCATGTATATGGATACATCTACTGTAAATAAAATGGGAAAGGTTGGTGATATCAACTTCTTGTTTGTGGCTCATTAGTATATGAGAGGGGGAAAACTTTTCAAGGCAGCCATTTTGAAGTCGGCCATTTTGGATCCAACTTTATTTTTTCCAATGGGAAGAGGGTCATGTGACACATCAAACTTATTGAGACTTTCACAAGAAAAACAATGGTGTGCTTGGTTTTAATGTAACTTTATTCTTTCATGGTTTTTTTTACAAGTTTCTCTTTGTTTACAGCCATTGGCATGTCGCAGAGGTTAACACGTGAGGAGCGGATAGAAATTGTGTTAATGTCTGGTGAATGCAGTACCCGGGCCATTGCAGCAGATTTCAATGCAAGACACCCTACGCAAGAAAACTGTCACCATTCCCATGTTATTTAGGTTTATCCATATAAATGGCCCACCCAAAAAAGTTTACCTCATCACTGAACATAATGTTTTGTGTAAACTGGGGGTCCTGTTCCAATTTTTGTTTTGCCCATTCTACAAATAGGATATGAACGTATATTAGATGCGGATCCCACCATAGAGCCCTGCATATTTCTTGAATACATGGAGCTGACATGTGCTGCTTTCAGTCATGAGATTGCCAGAATTCCCATTCATTTGTTTAGGAATGTCGACCACTTCTCTGCAGGAAGCAGCAGGATTATAGATGTGGATTTTCTTGGTGGAATCTACATCTACGTTTATGCCAAATCCTATGCTTATGGCTTAAATATACAAGATCGGAATACCCATTTGAGGATAACTTCAGACATAGTGGCTTAGCCATAAATACAAATCCACGCATATAATGGTGAAATTGCAATTTCACTACACTTGGATTTTTTCTCTCCAGTTTTCAATTTCATTGTATGGTAAAATGAATCATCCAACTCGTCCTGCAAAAAACTAGCCTTCATACGGCAATGTAGAAAGAAAATTAGAAAAGTTATGGCTTTTGGAACAAGTGGAGGAAAAGAAATGAGAACCCCAAAAATAAAAATTTCAGCTTACAACACATAAAGAGTTGAATTGCATTAATGCTATATAGAATATACTTATAAAATTAAGGCATTTAGTGCACAAATTGTCCAAATTGTGTATGCCCACCCGATTCGATAGGGAAACCTTATTTTTAATGGGTCCCTAACCTTTTCCATCAGACATAGCTCTCCTGGGTAAAGCACCTATAAATCCAAAGGACAGAAGGTAACCTTTAATCTTTTTATACAATACACATTTTGTGAACATTTCCTAAATTGTGGCTAAACCTTAAAGTTGAATCTGTGCTCAAAATCTCCACCAATTTCACATTTTGATGGGAAAACTGTGTTTGTTCGGTAAGGCTCCCAGTGACGGCAGGATACTAGCTCTGAATAGATATTGTCAAAAATTGACAAGCTCTTTCAAATAGAGCACATTATATTTTCCACTATAATGTTCATTAATGCATATAATTTTAAGTAATGGCAAACTAAGACGGACAGAAAAGTTTTTGATGAGATAATTCATTCTCAATACATGTTTTTTTACATGGATCTGCTTCATGCTTCATCTGCATAGCTGAAAAAAATAACCATAAAAACAAGTTTTGAGGCATGGATCTCTAAAGACGACCTTGATAAGCATTACATTTTATCCTGTTCATCATAAATATTACATAGGCCTATGTAGACGTGATTCTCTTTCCTCATGTATGACCTTGCCGTTTCCAGATTTTGCAGGTGACGTCCTTGCACTGAGCAGATACGCGCATTAGGACGTATGGCATTTAATTTAGTTCTGTTCTTGTTGATAATGCCAGCTATGTCCTGGGACTGGCAGTGCTTTTGTCAGTGACATGCCCCAGTGGCAAAATCCATCATAATGATATAATGTCTAAGTATTTTAAAAAGTTTCCCCTGAGACAGCAAGCACATGTGAGGAAATGTTCCAACAGCATCTGACATCTCAATCTGGCAATCTTTTCTTCTTTGACTTTTTTTGCTCTGGTGAACTAATCCTGACTATGATAATGATCCAGTGTCATGAAAACTCATATATGTACTGTATATACAGTACAGACCAAAAGTTTGGACACACCTTCTCATTTAAAGATGTTTCTGTATTTTCATGACCATGAAAATTGTACATTCACACTGAAGGCATCAAAACTATGAATTAACACATGTAGAATTATATACTTAACAAAAAAGTCACCAGCCTCTGAAATCGCAGGTTAACAGCAGCTTAGATTAGAGAGCAGATCAATGCCGCACAGAGTTCTAGCAGCAGACACATCTCTACAACAACTGTTAAGAGGAGACTTTGTGCAGCAGGCCTTCATGGTAAAATAGCTGCTAGGAAACCACTGCTAAGGACAGGCAACAAGCAGAAGAGACTTGTTTGGGCTAAAGAACACAAGTAATGGACATTAGACCAGTGGAAATCTGTGCTTTGGTCTGATGAGTCCAAATTTGAGATCTTTGGTTCCAACCACCGTGTCTTTGTGCGATGCAGAAAAGGTGAACTGATGGACTCTACATGCTAGGTTCCCACCGTGAAGCATGAAGGATGAGGTGTGATGGCGTGGGGGTGCTTTGCTGGTGACACTGTTGGGGAGATATATTCAAAATTGAAGACATACTGAACCAGCATGGCTACCACATCATCTTGCAGCGGCGTGCTATTCCATCAGGTTTGCGTTTAGTTGGACCGTCATTTATTTTTTAACAAGAAAATGACCCCAAACACACCTCCAGGCTGTGTAAGGGCTATTTGACCAAGAAGGAGAGTAATGGGGCGCTACGCCAGATGACCTGGCCTCCACAGTCACCAGACCTGAACTCAATCGAGGTGGATTGGGGTGAGCTGGACCGCAGAGTGAAGGCAAAAGGGCCAAAAAGTGCTAAGGATCTCTGTGAACTCCTTCAAGATTGTTGGAAGACCATTCCCGGTGACTACCTCTTGAAGCTTATTAAGATAATGCCAAGAGTTTGCAAAGCAGTCATCAAAGCAAAGGTGGCTACTTTGAAGAACCTAGAACATAAGACATAATTTCAGTTGTTTCCCCTTTTTTTGCTAAGTATATAATTCCACATGTGTTAATTTATAGTTTTGATGCCTTCAGTGTGAAAGTACAATTTTCATAGTCATGAAAATACAGAAACATCTTTAATTGAGAAGGTGTGTCCAAACTTTTGGTCTGTACTCTATATACACACATATATGTGGAGCACCCGCCAGGGCCTAGGGGTACTCGGCACCGGGTCCGGTCGTCATTAAAGGGGTGGTCACGGTGGCAGCGACCCGGACACTGTTTGACAATCAATTTCACATGCTGTTGTGCAAATGGAATAGACAACAGGTGGAAATTATTGGCAATTATCAAGACACACTCAATAAAGGAGTAGTTCTGCAGGTGGGGACCACAGACCACATCTCAGTACCAATGCTTTCTGGCTGATGTTTTGGTCACTTTTGAATGTTTGTTGTGCCTTAACATTTGTGGTAGCATGAGACAGACTCTACAACCCACACAAGTAGCTCAGGTAGTGCAACTCATTCAGGATGGCACATCAATGCGTGCTGTGGCAAGAAGTTTTGCTGTGTCTGTCAGAAGAATGTCCAGAGGCTGGAGGTGCTAAAAGGAGACAGGTCAGTACACCAGGAGATGTGGAGGGGGTCGTAGGATGGCAACAGCAGCAGGACCGCTACCTCAGCCTTTGTGCAAGGAGGAACAGGAGGAGCACTGCCAAAGCCCTTCAAAATGACCTCCAGCAGGCCATAAATGTGCATGTGTCTGCACAAACGGTTAGAAACCTATTCCATGAGGATGATCTAAGTGCCCGACGTCCATAGATGGGGGTTGTGCTCACAGCCCAACATCGTGCAGGACACTTGGCATTTGCCACAGAACACCTGGATTGGCACGTTTGCCATTGGCACCCTGTGCTCTTCACAGATGAAAGCAGGTTCACACTGAGCACATGTGACAGACATGACAGAGTCTGGAGACGCTGTGGAGAGCGATCTGCTGCCTGCAACATCCTCCAGCATGACTGGTTTGACAGTGGGTCAATAATGGTGTGGGGTGACATTTCTTTGGAGGGCCGCACAGCCCTTCACGTGCTCATTAGAGGTAGCCTGGCTGCCATTAGGTACCGAGATGAGATCCTCAGATCACTTGTGAGACCATATGCTGTTGTGGTTGGCCCTGGGTTCCTCCTAATGGCAGGACAATGCCAGACCTCTTGTGGCTGGAGTGTGTCAGCAGTTCCTGCAAGATGAAGGCATTGAAGCTATGGACTGGCCCGCCCATTCCCCAGACCTGAATCTGATTGAACACATCTGGGAAATCATGTCTCGCACCATCCGCCAATGTCACGTTGCACCACAGACTTTCCAGGAGTTGCCAGATGCTTTAGTCCAGGTCTGGGAGGAGATCCCTCAGGAGACCATCCACTGCCTCATCAGGAACATGCCCAGGTGTAGTGAGGTCATGCAGGCACATGGAGCCCACACACACTACTGAACATTTTCTTGTCTTGAGGCATTTCCACTGAAGTTGGATAAGCCTGTAACTTCATTTTCCACTTTGATTTTGAGCATCATTCCAACTCCAGACCTTTGTGGGATATTAGTTGTGATTTACGTTGATATATTTTAGGTTTTATTGTTCTCAACACATTTCACTGTGTAATGAATAAAGATTTACAACTGGAATATTTCATTCAGTGATATCTAGGAATTGGGATTTTAATGGTCCCTTTATTTTTTAAAGCAGTGTATATCTGGGGAAGCTCCCTGAAACCAGGTTCAGAGTTCCCCCTTCTGGCCTGGAGTCAGAACAGTGTTGCATGTGCTGAATACCTTTTAAAGGGATGCTTCCTTGCTTCCAAGCATGACATCACCCTCCCCATGAGGAAAGCAATGCCACTGTAACAACCTGATACCTGGGGTGTTACACTCCCCCTGTTAAATACAGTACTCCTGGATGGGGAAAACAAAAACAACAATAACAGGTCAAAGATTTTGCAAAACATTTTTGAAAAACAAGTAACAGGCAAAACAAGTTATGTAAACTTTTGTTTCCCTTTATGGGAGGTTATTCTCTTTTAACATTAGAGTAACTATATATATATATAGAGAGAGAGAGAGAGAGAGAGAGAGTGCAAAACATTACCTTTACCAAAAATATACCATAATTTTAACTATCTGACTTATGAAATATGGTTCTTCTCCCTTTTACGGGTTAACTCTTCAAGCAATACCATAGACTATCACTTTAATACGGTTTTTCTGCTCTGAGGTAGTGCAACATTTAAAAGTGCAAACATTCAAGTACTTCACATTATAACAGTAAGAGTGTCATTCAACAAATTGTGAGATCTCTCTCACCAACAACAGCAATGATGCGGAGGACCAATTCTAAACCCCCACCGTAGGGCGGCCTGCAAGGCATAAATGGTCTCCTTTCTGGGCTGCTTCTTCGGCCACGCCTAACTGGTTTTTTTCTTGGTCCCTTTAAGACAGACAACTCCTTAGTGCAAACAATAATAAACAGTTTCTTCATTGGTCTCATGTAAAACCAGTAGAAAGCACCTTAGGTGATGCCTACTATTCACTATCCATGGCCTCAGTGTCTTTTCAAACAAATACAAGTACTGAAGAACACGGTCAAAGGAGCGCTGAGAATTATCGAAGGGGGTTAATCCTTTATTCGACATCGCGTTTTGACGGTTGCAACCGTCTTCATCTGGTGGCAAAGTCAAACATATAAACTTTTTAAAGAGTAACCTGGCCAGGTTAAATGAACTTTAACTGTTTACAGTCATAATTTTGTTTCTTTATTAACCCTGATGCTTCCAAGGATTTACCTGGACATTGCAGTCTCCTTGCCGGGAGTTCAATCTTATACCAGGTACAGCAAACAGTTGGTCAGTACCCACTATGGGAGTCTGGGTGCTTTTAGATCGTAGTTCCACTGTGGCCTGTGTAGCCCTGGAACACACTGCAGTTGGTTCTTTTGTGGTCTCAGGTGTAGAGGTTACCTTACCAGGTAATGGAGCTGATGGCTTAGACGTTGCTACTGGCTGTGGCTCTGGATCACTTGCAGGTGACCTAGGTTCTGCTCCTTTTGGAGCGCATTTGTGCACATGTAATGTATAAAACCCATTTTCTCCCCAGTGTCTAGTGTAGGTGACACGGTCTTCTGGGTAGAGGTCCCTGTCCGGGTGTCCCTCTAAAAGATGGGATTCCACATCACGTCAGGTGACAAATACTTCTATCTGCACCCCAGGTTCTTTAATGAATCCTCATTCTGTCTTTACGCGAAGAGCCACCACTAGGGTTGAGCGAAACGGGTCGAACATTTTCAAAAGTCGCCGACTTTTGGCTAAGTCGGGGTTTCATGAAACCCGATCCGACCCCTGTGCGGGGTCGGCCATGCGGTACGCGACTTTCGCGCCAAAGTCGCGTTTCAATGACGCGAAAAGCGCCATTTCTCAGCCAATGAAGGTAAACGCAGAGTGTGGGCAGCGTGATGACATAGGTCCTGGTCCCCACCATCTTAGAGAAGGGCATTGCAGTGATTGGCTTGCTGTCTGCGACGTCACAGGGGCTATAAAGAGGCGTTCCCGCCGACCGCCATCTTACTGCTGCTGATCTGAGCTTAGGGAGAGGTTGCTGCCGCTTTGTCAGAAGCAGGGATAGCGTTAGGCAGGGTCCATTAACCACAAAACCGCTTGTGCTGCAGCGATATGCACTGTCCAACACCACCCTCGGTGTGCAGGGACAGTGGAAGTTTTTTTTTTTTTTTTTTTTTCCCCTCAGCGCTGTAGCTCATTGGGCTGCCCTAGAAGGCTCCCTGATAGCTGCATTGCTGTGTGTACGCCGCTGTGCAAACCAACTGCTTTTTTCAAAGCACAAATCCTCTTGTTCCTTCCTTTCTGCACAGCTATCTTTTTTGTTTGTCCACACTTTTTATTTCATTTGTGCATCAGTCCACTCCTTATTGCTGCCTGCCATACCTGGCTGAGATTACTGCAGGCAGGGAGATAGTAGCTGCCTGCCATACCTGGCTGAGATTACTGCAGGCAGGGAGATAGTAATTGTAGGACATTCCCTGTTTTTTTTTTTTTTTTTTTTTTGGTGGGAGATTAAGATTGGCAATTTGGCATTTCTGCTAGAGTGCCATCCCTGTGTGTGCCATCTCTCTCACATAGTGGGCCATAGAAAGCCTTTTCATTTTTCTGTATTTTTTTTTGTGGGGTGTATAAATTCTCCCTGATAAAAATACAGTGGGAGATTAATATTGGCCTTTGGGCTTGTGTGCCAGTCCTGAGTGTGCCATCTCTCTCACAAATAGTGGGCCATAGAAAGCCTATTTTATTTTTTTTGGGGTTTTATAAATTCTCCCTGAAAAAAAGGGAGATTAATATTGGCCTCTGGGCTTGTGTGCCAGTCCTGAGCGTGCCATCTGTGCCAGCCCTGAGCGTGCCATCTCTCTCACAAATAGTGGGCCATAGAAAGCCTATTAATTTTTTTTTTTGGTTTTATAAATTCTCCCTGAAAAAAAGGGAGATTAATATTGGCCTCTGGGCTTGTGTGCCAGTCCTGAGCGTGCCATCTGTGCCAGCCCTGAGCGTGCCATCTCTCTCACAAATAGTGGGCCATAGAAAGCCTATTTAATTTTTTTTTTTGTTTTATAAATTTTCCCTGAAAAAAGGGAGATTAATATTGGCCTCTGGGCTTGTGTGCCAGTTGTGAGCGTGCCATCTGTGCCAGTCCTGAGCGTGCCATCTCTCTCACAAATAGTGGGCCATAGAAAGCCTATTTAAATTTTTTTTTGGTTTTATAAATTCTCCCAGAAAAAAAGGGAGATTAATATTGGCCTCTGGGCTTCTGTGCCAGTCCTGAGCGTGCCATCTGTGCCAGTCCTGAGCGTCCCATCTCTCTCACAAATAGTGGGCCATAGAAAGCCTATTTTATTTTTTTTGGGGGTTTTATAAATTCTCCCTGAAAAAAAGGGAGATTAATATTGGCCTCTGGGCTTGTGTGCCAGTCCTGAGCGTGCCATCTGTGCCAGCCCTGAGCGTGCCATCTCTCTCACAAATAGTGGGCCATAGAAAGCCTATTTATTTTTTTTTTTTGTTTTATAAATTTTCCCTGAAAAAAGGGAGATTAATATTGGCCTCTGGGCTTGTGTGCCAGTTGTGAGCGTGCCATCTGTGCCAGTCCTGAGCGTGCCATCTCTCTCACAAATAGTGGGCCATAGAAAGCCTATTTAAATTTTTTTTTGGTTTTATAAATTCTACCAGAAAAAAAGGGAGATTAATATTGGCCTCTGGGCTTCTGTGCCAGTCCTGAGCGTGCCATCTGTGCCAGTCCTGAGCGTCCCATCTCTCTCACAAATAGTGGGCCATAGAAAGCCTATTTTTTTTTTTTTTTGGGTTTTAGAAATTCTCCCTGGAAAAAAAAAGGGAGATTAATATTGCCCTTTGGGCTTGTGTGCCAGTACTAAGCGTTCCATCTCTCTCTCTCTCTCTCTCAGTCAGTGGGCCATAGAACGCCTATTTTTGGTTTTATTTGTTTTCTAAATTCTCCCTGAAAAAATCATTTTATTTTATTTGGTTTCTAAATTCTTCCTGATAAAATCACATTTTTTTTATTATTTTTTTTTCTAAAGTCTCCCTGAAAAAAAAAAAAAAAACAGTGGGAGATTAATATTGGCCTTTCTGCTTGTGTGCCAGTCTTGACTCCTGGGTGCGTCATCTCTCAGTCAGTGGGCCATAGAACGCCTATTTTTGGTTTTATTTGTTTTATAAATTCTCCCAGAAAAAATCATTTTATTTTATTTGGTTTCTAAATTCTTCCTGATAAAATCACATTTTTTTTATTATTTTTTTTTCTAAAGTCTCCCTGAAAAAAAAAAAAAAAAACAGTGGGAGATTAATATTGGCCTTTCTGCTTGTGTGCCAGTCTTGACTCCTGGGTGCGTCATCTCTCAGTCAGTGGGCCATAGAACGCCTATTTTTGGTTTTATTTGTTTTATAAATTCTCCCAGAAAAAATCATTTTATTTTATTTGGTTTCTAAATTCTTCCTGATAAAATCACATTTTTTTTATTATTTTTTTTTCTAAAGTCTCCCTGAAAAAAAAAAAAAAAAACAGTGGGAGATTAATATTGGCCTTTCTGCTTGTGTGCCAGTCTTGACTCCTGGGTGCGTCATCTCTCAGTCAGTGGGCCATAGAACGCCTATTTTTGGTTTTATTTGTTTTATAAATTCTCCCTGAAAAAATCATTTTATTTTATTTGGTTTCTAAATTCTTCCTGATAAAATCACATTTTTTTTATTATTTTTTTTTCTAAAGTCTCCCTGAAAAAAAAAAAAAAAAAACAACCAAAAAAAACAGTGGGAGATTAATATTGGCCTTTCTGCTTGTGTGCCAGTCTTGACTCCTGGGTGTGCCATCTCTCTCTCTCTCTCTCTCTCTCTCTCTCTCTCTCTCTCCAATTGTGGTCCATAGAAAGCCTATATTTTTTTTCCTTGATTTGGGTTCTAAAATCTACCAGAGAAAATAACTACATCAATCATTGGTAGAAAAATATTGGCCTCTGGGTTTGTGTGCCACTCCTGACTCCTGTGTGCGTCATCTCTCAGTCAGTGGGCCATAGAACGCCTATTTTTGTTTTTATTTGTTTTATAAATTCTCCCTGAAAAAATCATTTTATTTTATTTGGTTTCTAAATTCTTCCTGATAAAATCATATTTTTTTTATTATTTTTTTTTCTAAAGTCTCCCTGAAAAAAAAAAAAAAAAAAACAGTGGGAGATTAATATTGGCCTTTCTGCTTGTGTGCCAGTCTTGACTCCTGGGTGTGCCATCTCTCTCTCTCTCTCTCTCTCTCTCTCCAATTGTGGTCCATAGAAAGCCTACATTTTTTTTCCTTGATTTGGGTTCCAAAATCTACCAGAGAAAATAACTCCATCAATCATTGGTAGAAAAATATTGGCCTCTGGGCTTGTGTGCCACTCCTGATTCCTGTGTGCGTCATCTCTCACTCAGTGGCCCATAGAAAGCATATAGTTTGTTACATTTGTTTTCTAAATTCTCCCTGCAAAAATCTTTTTTTTTTTTTTTGGGGGGTTTCTAAAGTGTTCCTGAAAAAAATAAAAATAAAAAAAAAATAATAGTGTGACATTAATATTAACATTTGTGCTTCAGTGACAGTCCTGCGTGTGGGGCATCTCTCTAATTTGCAGCCACCAAAAAAAGAGTGTGTAACATTGGGCCTGATTTTCGCTGTGGTCTCACCAACCTGTAAAGGGGTAGCTAAATCATACTGAAGTTATAGCTCACCGTGTAAGTTGTGTGACTGCAACAAATAACGTTAGTTTGGTTACGTTTTTAAAACAATGAGGAAGTCTAGTGGAAGAGGTCGTGGCCGGGGGCGTTCATTGTCAGCTGGTAATGAGGGTAGTGGTAGTGGTGGAGCATCAGGTGGTCGTGGGGGAAAAAATATTGCACCTAAGTCTGGAGCTGTGGAGCCAGGTTCGTCGTCCGGCTACACAAGGCCTCGAACGCTCCCTTTTCTGGGATTAGGAAAACCGCTTTTAAAGCCGGAGCAGCAAGAGCAAGTTTTGGCTTATCTTGCTGACTCAGCCTCTAGCTCTTTTGCCTCATCTCGTGAAACTGGTAAAAGTAAAAGCAGCGCGTCGTTAGTGGATGTTCACGGTCAGGGACAAGTCACTTCCTTGTCCTCTTCAGCAAAAACAACAACAGAGAAGAATGCAGCAGGCGACACAACGGGTTACTCCATGGAGCTCTTTACACATACCGTCCCTGGCTTAGAAAGTGAAGCAGTTAACAGTCCATGCCCATTACAAATTGAATCTGACATGGAGTGCACTGACGCACAGCCACAGCCAGACTACTATGCTGGTCCTTTGACTCAGACCACAACATTGCCCTCGCAGGGTGCTGATCAAGAATCAGACCCTGATGAGACTATGTTGCCCCATCACGAACGCTATACCACCGAACGACACGGTGACACAGACGAAGTTGTGCAGGAGGTACAAGAAGAGTTATTAGATGACCCAGTTCTTGACCCCGATTGGCAGCCATTGGGGGAACAGGGTGCAGGCGGCAGCAGTTCTGAAGCAGAGGAGGAGGAGGGGCCGCAGCAGGCATCAACATCGCCACAGGTTCCATCTGCCGGGCCCGTATCTTACCCAAAACGCGTGGCAAAGCCAAAACCTGGTGGAGGACAGCGTGGCCATCCGGTTAAAGCTCAGTCTGCAATGCCTGAAAAGGTATCCGATGCTAGAAAGAGTGCAGTCTGGCATTTTTTTAAACAACATCCAATTGATCAGCGCAAAGTCATCTGTCAAAAATGTTCTACTTCCTTAAGCAGAGGTCAGAATCTGAAAAGTCTCAATACTAGTTGCATGCATAGACATTTAACCACCATGCATTTGAAAGCTTGGACTAACTACCAAACGTCCCTTAAGGTTGTTGCACCCTCGGCCAATGAAGCTAGTCATCAACGCAACATCCCTTCCGGCAGTGTAGGACCACCATTTAGCGCACCACCTGCTGTATCTGTGCAGGTATCTTTGCCAGGCCAAAGCAGTCAGGGTCAGGGAATCACCAGTTTCGTAGTAGGAAACACTGCATCTAGGGCACCGGCGGCAACAATACCATCTCCCACCGTCTCTCAGTCTGCCATGTCCACCGGCACCCCCGCTAGTTCCACGATCTCCAGCTCTCCAGTCCAGCTCACCCTACATGAGACTATGGTTAGAAAAAGGAAATACTTAGCCTCGCATCCGCGTACACAGGGTTTGAACGCCCACATAGCTAGACTAATCTCGTTAGAGATGATGCCCTACCGGTTAGTTGAAAGCGAAGCTTTCAAAGACCTGATGGACTACGCTGTACCACGCTACGAGCTACCCAGTCGACACTTTTTTTCCAGAAAAGCCATCCCAGCCCTCCACCAGCATGTTAAAGAGCGCATCGTCCATGCACTCAGGCAATCTGTGAGCACAAAGGTGCACCTGACAACAGATGCATGGACCAGTAGGCATGGCCAGGGACGTTACGTGTCCATCACGGCACACTGGGTAAATGTGGTGGATTCAGGGTCCACAGGGGACAGCAAGTTTGGGACAGTTCTGCCTAGCCCACGGTCTAGTAAACAGTTGTCTGTAGCCGTTCGCACCCCCTCCTCCTCCTCCTCCTCGTCCTCCTGCAGAAGCAAGAGCTCGTCCACAGACCGCAGTCGCACAAACACTCCATCCGCACCTGCCACTGTTGCACACCAGGTCTCCCATTATGGGGCAGCTACTGGCATACGTCAGCAGGCTGTATTGGCTATGAAGTGTTTGGGCGACAATAGACACACCGCGGAAGTTCTGTCCGAGTTCTTGCAGCAAGAAACGCAGTCGTGGCTGGGCACTGTAGATCTTGAGGCAGGCAAGGTAGTGAGTGATAACGGAAGGAATTTCATGGCTGCCATCTCCCTTTCCCAACTGAAACACATTCCTTGCCTGGCTCACACCTTAAACCTGGTGGTGCAGTGCTTCCTGAAAAGTTATCCGGGGTTATCCGACCTGCTCCTCAAAGTGCGTGGACTTTGCGCACATATCCGCCGTTCGCCTGTACACTCCAGCCGTATGCAGACCTATCAGCGTTCTTTGAACCTTCCCCAGCATCGCCTAATCATAGACGTTGCAACAAGGTGGAACTCAACACTGCACATGCTTCAGAGACTGTGCGAACAGAGGCGGGCTGTTATGTTTTTGTGGGAGGATACACATACACGGGCAGGCAGTAGGATGGCAGACATGGAGTTGTCAGGTGTGCAGTGGTCGAAGATTCAAGACATGTGTCAAGTCCTTCAGTGTTTTGAGGAATGCACACGGCTGGTTAGTGCAGACAACGCCATAATAAGCATGAGCATCCCCCTAATGCGTCTGCTGATGCAAAGTTTGACGCACATAAAGGATCAGGCGTCTGCACCAGAGGAAGAGGAAAGCCTTGATGACAGTCAGCGATTGTCTGGTCAGGGCAGTGTACATGACGAGGTACCGGGCGAAGAGGAGGTGGAGGATGAGGAGGATGATGGGGATGAGTATATTTTTAATGAGGAAGCTTTCCCGGGGGCACGGGAAATTGGTGGCGTGGCAAGGCCGGGTTCTGGTTTTTTGAGGGACACAAGTGACGTAGATTTGCCTGCAACTGCCCCTCAACCAAGCACAACCGCAGATTTGACAACGGGAACTTTGGCCCACATGGCGGATTATGCCTTGCGTATCCTCAAAAGGGACACACGCATTACAAAAATGATGAACGATGACGATTACTGGTTGGCCTGCCTCCTTGATCCTCGCTATAAAGGCAAATTGCAAAATATTATGCCACATGAGAACTTGGAACTAATATTAGCAACAAAACAATCAACTCTTGTTGACCGTTTGCTTCTGGCATTCCCTGCACACAGCGCCCGTGATCGTTCTCACACGAGCTCCAGGGGCCAGCAGACCAGAGGTGTTAGAGGGGCAGAAATCAGAAGTGGCGTTGGCCAGAGGGGTTTTCTGACCAGGTTGTGGAGTGATTTTTCTATGACCGCAGACAGGACAGGTACTGCAGCATCAATTCAAAGTGACAGGAGACAACATTTGTCCAGTATGGTTACAAACTATTTTTCATCCCTTATCGACGTTCTCCCTCAACCGTCATTCCCATTTGATTACTGGGCATCCAAATTAGACACCTGGCCAGAATTGGCAGAATATGCATTGCAGGAGCTTGCTTGCCCGGCAGCTAGTGTCCTATCAGAAAGAGTATTCAGTGCTGCAGGTTCAATACTAACAGAAAAAAGGACTCGTCTGGCTACCCAAAATGTAGATGATCTAACCTTCATTAAAATGAACCACAACTGGATTTCAAAATCTTTTGCCCCACCCTGCCCGGCTGACACCTAGCTTTCCTATGAAAAGGTCTTGCCTGTGGACTATTCTGAATGACTTTTCCAATCTCGTAATTTTCTTCACCTGATTGTCCAGCATACGACATGTTTCCACCTCACGAAATGGCCAAACTCCCCACACGGGGCCGTGCTATCGCCACTTTGCGCTTGGACCCTTGAGAGTGCTGTTTGTCTGAAGAGGTGGGTGTGGCCGCTTTTGGTCGACGGCACTGCCACTGGGTCCCTCATAGTACAATAAAGTGTCTCTGGCGGTGGTGGTGCGCACCCAACGTCAGACACACCGTTGTAATATGAGGGGCCCTGTGCCTGTAACGCCGGCCACAAGACAGTTCCCCCCCCAGCTCAAACAGTGCTCTACCACTAGCAAAATTATCTCTCACAGCTTCACCAATGTGTAGTCTAGGCGCTGACATCCTTCAATGCCTGGCACTGACAATACCATTGTTTTGACATTTTTGTTATGTTAGGCCTTCGAAGCCTGTCTGCGGTCCCTTCTTTCTACAACTACTACACTGACCAGGGCACTGCTGGCCGTGTTACCCTGGAACCAATTTAAAAGTGCCTACAGTCAGCCCAATTTTGTTATGTTAGGCCTTCGAAGACTGTCTGCCGTCACTCCTTCCACTAGACTTCCACTGACCATACACTGCTGCCCATGTACCCCTGGAACCAATTTAAAGTGCCTACAGCCAGCCCAATTTTGTTATGTTAGGCCTTGGAAGCCTGTCTGCGGTCACTCCTTCCACTAGACTTCCACTGACCAGACCACTGCTGCCCGTGTACCCCTGGAACCAATTTAAAAGTGCCTACAGCCAGCCCAAGTTTGTTATGTTAGGCCTTGGAAGCCTGTCTGCGGTCACTCCTTCCACTAGGCCTCCACTGACCACACCACTGCTGTCCGTGTACCCCTGGAACCAATTTAAAATTGCCTACAGCCATGTGTTATTATTTTAGGCCTTCGATGCCTGTCTGCGGTCACTCCTTCCACTAGGCCTCCACTGACCACACCACTGCTGTCCGTGTACCCCTGGAACCAATTTAAAATTGCCTACAGCCAGCCCAATTTTTTTATTTTAGGCCTTCGATGCCTGTCTGCGGTCCATTCTTTCAACTACTACTACACTGACCAGGTCACTGCTGCCCGTGTACCCCTGGAACCAATTTAAAATTGCCTACAGCCATGTGTTATTATTTTAGGCCTTCGATGCCTGTCTGCGGTCACTCCTTCCACTAGGCCTCCACTGACCACACCACTGCTGCCCGTGTACCCCTGGAACCAATTTAAAATTGCCTACAGCCAGCCCAATTTTTTTATTTTAGGCCTTCGATGCCTGTCTGCGGTCCATTCTTTCAACTACAACTACACTGACCAGGTCACTGCTGCCCGTGTACCCCTGGAACCAATTTAAAATTGCCTACAGCCATGTGTTATTATTTTAGGCCTTCGATGCCTGTCTGCGGTCACTCCTTCCACTAGGCCTCCACTGACCACACCACTGCTGCCCGTGTACCCCTGGAACCAATTTAAAATTGCCTACAGCCAGCCCAATTTTTTTATTTTAGGCCTTCGATGCCTGTCTGCGGTCCATTCTTTCAACTACTACTACACTGACCAGGTCACTGCTGCCCGTGTACCCCTGGAACCAATTTAAAATTGCCTACAGCCATGTGTTATTATTTTAGGCCTTCGATGCCTGTCTGCGGTCACTCCTTCCACTAGGCCTCCACTGACCACACCACTGCTGTCCGTGTACCCCTGGAACCAATTTAAAATTGCCTACAGCCAGCCCCATTTTTTTATTTTAGGCCTTCGATGCCTGTCTGCGGTCCATTCTTTCAACTACTACTACACTGACCAGGTCACTGCTGCCCGTGTACCCCTGGAACCAATTTAAAATTGCCTACAGCCATGTGTTATTATTTTAGGCCTTCGATGCCTGTCTGCGGTCACTCCTTCCACTAGGCCTCCACTGACCACACCACTGCTGTCCGTGTACCCCTGGAACCAATTTAAAATTGCCTACAGCCAGCCCCATTTTTTTATTTTAGGCCTTCGATGCCTGTCTGCGGTCCATTCTTTCAACTACTACTACACTGACCAGGTCACTGCTGCCCGTGTACCCCTGGAACCAATTTAAAATTGCCTACAGCCATGTGTTATTATTTTAGGCCTTCGATGCCTGTCTGCGGTCACTCCTTCCACTAGGCCTCCACTGACCACACCACTGCTGCCCGTGTACCCCTGGAACCAATTTAAAATTGCCTACAGCCAGCCCAATTTTTTTATTTTAGGCCTTCGATGCCTGTCTGCGGTCCATTCTTTCAACTACAACTACACTGACCAGGTCACTGCTGCCCGTGTACCCCTGGAACCAATTTAAAATTGCCTACAGCCATGTGTTATTATTTTAGGCCTTCGATGCCTGTCTGCGGTCACTCCTTCCACTAGGCCTCCACTGACCACACCACTGCTGCCCGTGTACCCCTGGAACCAATTTAAAATTGCCTACAGCCAGCCCAATTTTTTTATTTTAGGCCTTCGATGCCTGTCTGCGGTCCATTCTTTCAACTACTACTACACTGACCAGGTCACTGCTGCCCGTGTACCCCTGGAACCAATTTAAAATTGCCTACAGCCATGTGTTATTATTTTAGGCCTTCGATGCCTGTCTGCGGTCACTCCTTCCACTAGGCCTCCACTGACCACACCACTGCTGTCCGTGTACCCCTGGAACCAATTTAAAATTGCCTACAGCCAGCCCCATTTTTTTATTTTAGGCCTTCGATGCCTGTCTGCGGTCCATTCTTTCAACTACTACTACACTGACCAGGTCACTGCTGCCCGTGTACCCCTGGAACCAATTTAAAATTGCCTACAGCCATGTGTTATTATTTTAGGCCTTCGATGCCTGTCTGCGGTCACTCCTTCCACTAGGCCTCCACTGACCACACCACTGCTGCCCGTGTACCCCTGGAACCAATTTAAAATTGCCTACAGCCAGCCCAATTTTTTTATTTTAGGCCTTCGATGCCTGTCTGCGGTCCATTCTTTCAACTACAACTACACTGACCAGGTCACTGCTGCCCGTGTACCCCTGGAACCAATTTAAAATTGCCTACAGCCATGTGTTATTATTTTAGGCCTTCGATGCCTGTCTGCGGTCACTCCTTCCACTAGGCCTCCACTGACCACACCACTGCTGCCCGTGTACCCCTGGAACCAATTTAAAATTGCCTACAGCCAGCCCAATTTTTTTATTTTAGGCCTTCGATGCCTGTCTGCGGTCCATTCTTTCAACTACTACTACACTGACCAGGTCACTGCTGCCCGTGTACCCCTGGAACCAATTTAAAATTGCCTACAGCCATGTGTTATTATTTTAGGCCTTCGATGCCTGTCTGCGGTCACTCCTTCCACTAGGCCTCCACTGACCACACCACTGCTGTCCGTGTACCCCTGGAACCAATTTAAAATTGCCTACAGCCAGCCCCATTTTTTTATTTTAGGCCTTCGATGCCTGTCTGCGGTCACTCCTTCCACTAGGCCTCCACTGACCACACCACTGCTGTCCGTGTACCCCTGGAACCAATTTAAAATTGCCTACAGCCATGTGTTTTTATTTTAGGCCTTCGATGCCTGTCTGCGGTCCATTCTTTCAACTACTACTACACTGACCAGGGCACTGCTGGCCGTGTTACCCTGGAACCAATTTAAAAGTGCCTACAGTCAGCCCAATTTTGTTATGTTAGGCCTTCGAAGACTGTCTGCCGTCACTCCTTCCACTAGACTTCCACTGACCATACACTGCTGCCCATGTACCCCTGGAACCAATTTAAAGTGCCTACAGCCAGCCCAATTTTGTTATGTTAGGCCTTCGAAGCCTGTCTGCGGTCACTCCTTCCACTAGACTTCCACTGACCAGACCACTGCTGCCCGTGTACCCCTGGAACCAATTTAAAAGTGCCTACAGCCAGCCCAAGTTTGTTATGTTAGGCCTTGGAAGCCTGTCTGCGGTCACTCCTTCCACTAGACTTCCACTGACCAGACCACTGCTGCCCGTGTACCCCTGGAACCAATTTAAAAGTGCCTACAGCCAGCCCAAGTTTGTTATGTTAGGCCTTCGAAGCCTGTCTGCGGTCCATTCTTTCAACTACTACTACACTGACCAGGTCACTGCTGCCCGTATACCCCTGGAACCAATTTAAAATTGCCTACAGCCATGTGTTATTATTTTAGGCCTTCGATGCCTGTCTGCGGTCACTCCTTCCACTAGGCCTCCACTGACCACACCACTGCTGTCCGTGTACCCCTGGAACCAATTTAAAATTGCCAACAGCCATGTGTTTTTATTTTAGGCCTTCGATGCCTGTCTGCGGTCCATTCTTTCAACTACTACTACACTGACCAGGGCACTGCTGGCCGTGTTACCCTGGAACCAATTTAAAAGTGCCTACAGTCAGCCCAATTTTGTTATGTTAGGCCTTCGAAGACTGTCTGCCGTCACTCCTTCCACTAGACTTCCACTGACCATACACTGCTGCCCATGTACCCCTGGAACCAATTTAAAGTGCCTACAGCCAGCCCAATTTTGTTATGTTAGGCCTTCGAAGCCTGTCTGCGGTCCATTCTTTCAACTACTACTACACTGACCAGGGCACTGCTGGCCGTGTACCCCTGGAACCAACATCAGAAAATATAAAAATAAGTATTTTGCTTATAAAAAAGAAAATACTGGTGAGATATCAAATGCAGACATTTTAACATTAAAAACAAACACACAACTAAAATCTGGTACAGTACTAAAAATGGCCACCAGCTACAATTACTTTCTCCTGCAAGTAGTTAACTGAAAGTTTTTTTAAATTGAAAACACACATATGGCATCCACCGAGTGTTGTCCTGTCGCGTCTTCTTTATATTATTGCCGAGAAGATGCAAAATAATGAAAATAATAAAATCATTAATTACCAAAATAATAGAGAAAGTCAACACCACATTGCAAATAAACATTCATTCCAAATAAAGAAGCAGGGCGCGTCCGAGGGTGAGTATATACCTAATAAGAATCTAATCACCCTCGGACGCGCAATGCTTATTTCCAACAGCCTTCCTTCCTAAGAATCAGCCCTTCCGTCGTGTAGAGAGACGTTGTGTTACACTCCAAGGTGTTCCCCAGGTTGCCTTTCCTGAGCTTCGATCTTCCGGCTCTCGTTTAGTAGTTCTTGGAAACTACACTGCATTAGGCCTTCAAATTGGGTATGGGGTGTAGAGAGAGGGTGTGTTACACTCCAAGGTGTTCCCCAGGTTGCCTTTCCTGAGCTTCGATATTCCGGCTCTCGTTTAGTAGTTGTTGGAAACTACACTGCATTAGGCCTTCAAATTGGGTATGGGGTGTAGAGAGAGGGTGTGTTACACTCCAAGGTGTTCCCCAGGTTGCCTTTCCTGAGCTTCGAAATTCCGGCTCTCGTTTAGTAGTTGTTGGAAACTACACTGCATTAGGCCTACAAATTTGGTATGGGGGAAACATTGGCGCATCTGCGGTCCCTCCTTCCTCTAGGCCTCCACTGACCTGTCTACTGCTGCCCGTGTTCCCCTGGAACCAATTTTAAATTGCCTACAGGCAGCCCAATTTATTATGTTAGGGCTTCGAAGCCTGTCTGCGGTCCCTCCTTCCACTAGGCCTCCACTGACCTGTCTACTGCTGCCCGTGTACCCCTTGAACCAACATCATAAAATAAAAAAAAAAGGATTTTGCTTATAAAAAAGAAAATACTGGTGAGATATCAAATGCAGACATTTTGACATTAAAAACAAACAAACAGCTAAAATCTGGTACAGTACTAAAAATGGCCACCAGCTACAATTACTTTCTCCTGCAAGTAGTTAACTGAAAGGTTTTTTAAATTGAAAACACACATATGGCATCCACCGAGTGTTGTCCTGTCGCGTCTTCTTTATATTATTGCCGATAAGATGCAAAATAATGAAAATAATAAAATCATTAATTACCAAAATAATAGAGAAAGTCAACACCACATTGCAAATAAACATTCATTCCAAATAAAGAAGCAGGGCGCGTCCGAGGGTGAGTATATACCTAATAAGAATCTAATCACCCTCGGACGCGCAATGCTTATTTCCAACAGCCTTCCTTCCTAAGAATCATCCCTTCCGTGGTGTAGAGAGACGTTGTGTTACACTCCAAGGTGTTCCCCAGGTTGCCTTTCCTGAGCTTCGATCTACCGGCTCTCGTTTAGTAGTTGTTGGAAACTACGCTGCATTAGGCCTTCAAATTGGGTATGGGGTGTAGAGAGATGGTGTGTTCCACTCCAAGGTGTTCCCCAGGTTGCCTTTCCTGAGCTTCGATCTTCCGGCTCTCGTTTAGTAGTTCTTGGAAACTACACTGCATTAGGCCTTCAAATTGGGTATGGGGTGTAGAGAGAGGGTGTGTTACACTCCAAGGTGTTCCCCAGGTTGCCTTTCCTGAGCTTCGATATTCCGGCTCTCGTTTAGTAGTTGTCGGAAACTACGCTGCATTAGGCCTACAAATTGGGTATGGGGTGTAGAGAGAGGGTGTGTTACACTCCAAGGTGTTCCCCAGGTTGCCTTTCCTGAGCTTCGATATTCCGGCTCTCGTTTAGTAGTTGTCGGAAACTACGCTGCATTAGGCCTACAAATTGGGTATGGGGTGTAGAGAGAGGGTTTGTTACACTCCAAGGTGTTCCCCAGGTTGCCTTTCCTGAGCTTCGATCTTCCGGCTCTCGTTTAGTAGTTGTTGGAAACTACGCTGCATTAGGCCTCCAAATTGGGTATGGGGTGTAGCGAGAGGGTGTGTTACACTCCAAGGTGTTCCCCAGGTTGCCTTTCCTGAGCTTCGATCTTCCGGCTCTCGTTTAGTAGTTCTTGGAAACTACACTGCATTAGACCTTCAAATTGGGTATGGGGTGTAGAGAGAGGGTGTGTTACACTCTAAGGTGTTCCCCAGGTTTCCTTGCCATTGCTTCGGTCTTCCGACTCTCGTTTAGTAGTTGTAGAAAAGTACACTGCATTAGGCCATACAAAATGGGTATGGGGTGGAGAGAGATGGTGTGTTACACTCCAAGGTGTTCCCCAGGTTGCCTTTCCTGAGCTTCTATCTTCAGGCTCTCATTAAATTGTGGTTAAATGGAACAACTGCATTTGGCGTACTAGTTGGTTTGGGGCCTACTATCGGTGTCTGCCACTCCTTGCTGTTCTCCTCCACTGAACAAAGCTGTGCCGCCTGTTTACTACGGTTGCCAATTTTGAACTGCATTTCGACTACTTACTGATTTGGCCCTACTCTCTGTGTCAGCCTCTCATTCCAGTTGTCCTCCACTGCAATGCCCCCTGGTTATTCCTGTGTTACCAATTTTGAACTGCATTTAGCCCACTTTCTTCTTTGGGCCTATATCTGTGTTTCCACTTCATCGTGCCCATTGCCCAGCCAGTGATAGATGAGTCTGCTGGTACATTGACCCATAACGCAACATTCCCCGTGCACGCTACACAACAACATTGTGACCCTGCTGAAAGTCAGGTTGCTCTTCCCGCATACCATACCACCTTACACGGGGACAAAGAGGAAGGTGCAGATGAAAGTGCAGGTTCCTTCATCAGGTGGGGGGAGGAATACTAGTTGGCGACGTCACTGGCACAGGGCCTCTCATAGTACGCAAAAGTGTTGCTGCCGGTGGGAGGCGCCCCCGCCGTGCAAACACACCGCTGTACTTTGAGGGGCCCTGTGCCAGTGCCAATGCCAACGAGTGGGCCCCCCCTGCTTGCTCAGGTTCACAGCACTTGCAAAGTTGAAATACTTACCTCTCCCTGCTCCACTGCCGTGACGTGGTCCAGATTTCCTGGGCCCACTAATTACTTGAACCAGCCCTACCCCCCACAACTTTAGCCAAATGACCCCCAATTTCAAATGCCTTCCAATTATTATAAGGTAAATTACGCTTGACAAGCTTCATTAAGAAGAATGGATGGTTTTGACATTAAAATGGGCACTCTAGGTGTTTTCCTGGCCCCCACTCACTGCCGACTATGCTGCCCCATTGACTTGCATTGGGTTTCGTGTTTCGGTCGATCCCGACTTTACGTCATAATCGGCCGATTTCACTCGACCCGACTTTGGACATAGTCGGGTTTCGCAAAACCCGGCTCGACTCTAAAAAGGTCAAGGTCGCTCAACTCTAGCCACCACTATTCCTTCGTGTTTTATCTTTCAGGCCTGAGCCTTAGCTCACAGATTCCTCTCCTCTATGGCCCTGTGCCGGAGGTCCCAGTCTTTGTCCTCCTGCTCCCCTTTGAGCACCTGCTGCCAGCAGTATTCCTCCTTACTTATGACTTCCAGATACTCTCCCTTGGCCTGGGCCTCCCCCGGGAACCCCATCAGGTCGGTGTCAGAGTGCTCCCACCGGAATGTCACCCATTCTCCACTCACTTCCTGGGGATCTCTTATCGGCTGTATCGGGGCTGTGGAGGTGTGCACAATACCTGAGGGCTGCTCTCAATCAATGTGTCTGTATACCCGGCTGAGTGGTGAGGGTGTGGGAGCATCAAAGGGCCCTATGAGGGTGTCCTCGGCTACTGAGGCAGGGTCAGTCTCCTTACCTGCCGCTGCAGTGTCTCCGGTGCCAGACTCCTCCGTTGTGGGCTAGTGTATCAGAAGCTTGCTCCTCTGTTGCTCCCATGCTTTCTTGGCTGCTTGGAACCAGGACTGCCAACGCTGACAGCACAGCTTCTCCACTTTGGCTCCAAGAACCTCCAGGTTCAGTGCTGATGGCTGGTCTTCTCTCTTCTCCCATTGGCTGGGACAGCATCCTGCTTCCTCCCACTCCTCCGGGTGACCTCTGCTCGCCATCTTGCCGGCTGGGTTCTCGACCGCAACTTCCGGCTACTCTTCCCGCATTCTCTTCTGTGGCATGTTCTTTCTTCCTTGCTTCCTGCCATCCCAGACTAGGAGGCGGACTTCTCTTGGGGATGGACAGATCTCTCGGACATAGTAATATCGATGAGGGGCGGCCATAACTTTCACACCGTTCCTTCAAGTTCTGCCCACGACAACACGCCCCACTCCTCCTGCACGCCACATGGTGCTGTAATGGCGATGGTAATGGTGGCAATTAACCATTCAATAGTCTCTCAATAAAGCACAGTCTCTTAGGCACACAAGACCCAGTCTGCTGGGTCAGTGCATTCTGTTCGGGTATGCCAAGTTGGAGCGCCCGCCAGGGCCTAGGGGTACTCGGTACCGGGTCTGATCATCATTAAAGGGGTGGTCACGGTGGCAGCGACCTGTTCCATGGCCCTGGGCGTCCAAATTAAGGGAAAGGTCTTTAAGGGGGTTTTTAGGAATAGAATGTTCGTGACGCCACCTGTGGAATTCGGTCAGGGATGATCGACGCTGGGGTGATGTTATGGCAGCAGGGATGGAATGGCTTCATACAGGTGAAGCTGGGTCCCCAGGGCTCCCAGTGTAGTAGATAAAGATGGTGTAGTAAGAAACAGAGGACACAAGGTTGCAGTCTCTTTAGTAAGGCAGCCATAGTCCAGGGTACTGGATCCAGGTACTAGTACGGTCCGGCCGGCTTGGATGCTACTCAGGAATCCCCTAACCAGGTGCGGTTGGAAGCCTTTCCTTCTGCACTGTGTTGTAGTCCCTTGCTGCCTTAGGCCTCACACAAGGTCCTCACGTTCTCTCTGTCCCCCTTGTTGTTAGAACACTACCCGCATGACAGGTAACTCGAGCCTTTTTACAGGGTCTCTCAGGATGTCTGTTACTGAGCCTTCGGGTGTTAATGATGGACAGGTGATCTGCTGTCCGCTGGTTTCTGCCGTGGGGCATTGAGTTACCCCACAACCTTAGCCATCCGGCTACCGGTATTCTGCGCTTCAGCGTGGAGGAAGCTCAGTTCCAGCTTCCCTCCAGCTCTTCACTGTCCTACGCTTCTCTTCCCCTCTCAGTCTCCTACAGACTGCTCTGCTTTTGTTCCTTCCAGGAGCTGCAGCACCTCATGTGGCTGCACGACCCCAGCTTTCCTACCAGACTCTCCACTCCTCTCTCTGTCTCTACCTCTGACAGACTTACTAACTCTTCCTCTAGACCAGAATATATCTATATCTGGGGAAGCTCCCCTAAAACCAGGTTCAGAGCTCCCCCTTCTGGCCTGGAGTCAGAACAGTGTTGTATATGCTGAATACCTGTTAAAGGTATCCTTCCTCGCTTCCAAGCATGACATCACTCTCCCCATGAGGAAAGAAATGCCACTGTAACAACCGGTTACCTGGCGTGTTACATATGCCTCTACTAACTCCTGGTCCTTAAAGCGTACCTGCTGGTTCAGGTGACTTTTTGGAATAAGCTGTCATTTGTATGTAGAAAGCTGGGATCACATGTGCGAGAAATACGGCTGAGTCTCGCATGGTAATACCCGACATTGCCGCCGTCACTCAGGAGCGGAGCATGCGGCTGCATGTATTGAAAAAAAAAACAGTACACAGGCAGAGATGCTTACCTGTTCAAGGCCTCCAAACAATTACACTAACCAAAGTGCAGCAGACCCAAGTTTTGATGGTGGATGACAGAAGCACATGTGCAATAATATCGATAATGCAGCCAGCCTACAATCAGGATTTTGCCGCCTGGCACACCTGTGCAAAATGATCTGTATGTGGCATGTTCACACAGAAATGCAGAGCATATGGCTCAAGGCTTATTAATGACGCCACAAAGCGGGCCAGCCATTGCTATAATGCATCCTGTGTGAACAGAGGCCACAGTTTACAGAGCCATCTAGGGTCCAGCTGCACTGTGAAAAAATGATGTGCCCAAAAACATAACAATGTATGTAAGGTATTGGTTGGTATTATGGCCATAATATTTAAGCTGGCAACTCACGCCAAGGGTCCTCAATAGGGTGTAGGGCTGGAGACTTGCTTGGTTAGTCCAACACATTTACCCACAGTTTCTTTAACAAGGCCGTGGCCTTGGAGGTGTGTTTGGTGTATATGACTTGTATCCTCCATTTTCCCCAATTTTCTCCTCTGCAGACCCTAGCTGCTATGATCTCTCCCAAACATGGCTCACAAAGACAAGAGCCAACACAGCTCTCTTGTCTCTGTGTAGCACATGTTTAGAAGTAGCAGCTTCATGGATATCATTTTACAGCAGTATTGAGCTGTTGAGTAGGGTTGAGCGAAACGGGTCGTTCATTTTCAAAAGTCGCCGACTTTTGGCAAAGTCGGGTTTCATGAAACCCGATCCGACCCCTGTGCGGGGTCGGCCATGCGGTACGCGACTTTCGCGCCAAAGTCGCGTTTCAATGACGCGAAAAGCGCCATTTCTCAGCCAATGAAGGTAAACGCAGAGTGTGGGCAGCGTGATGACATAGGTCCTGGTCCCCACCATCTTAGAGAAGGGCATTGCAGTGATTGGCTTGCTGTCTGCGGCGTCACAGGGGCTATAAAGGTGTGTTCCCGCCGACCGCCATGTTACTGCTGCTGATCTGAGCTTAGGGAGAGGTTGCTGCCGCTTCGTCAGAAGCAGGGATAGCGTTAGGCAGGGTCCATTAACCACCAAACCGCTTGTGCTGTAGCGATTTGCACTGTCCAACACCACCTTCGGTGTGCAGGGACAGTGGAAGCTACATTTTTTTTTTTTTCCTCAGCGCTGTAGCTCATTGGGCTGCCCTAGAAGGCTCCCTGATAGCTGCATTGCTGTGTGTACGCCGCTGTGCAAACCAACTGCTTTTTTCAAAGCACAAATCCTCTTGTTCCTTCCTTTCTGCACAGCTATCTTGTTTGTTTGTCCACACTTTTTATTTAATTTGTGCATCAGTCCACTCCTTATTGCTGCCTGCCATACCAGGCTGAGATTACTGCAGGGAGATAGTAATTGAAGGACAGTTCCTTTTTTTTTTTTTTTTTTTTTTTTTTGTGGGAGGTTAAGATTGGCATTTCTGCTAGAGTGCCATCCCTGTGTGTGCCATCTCTCACTCAGTGGGCCATAGAAAGCCTATTTATTTTTTTGCTTGATTTGGGTTCTAAAATCTACCTGAAAAAATCACTACATCAATCAGTGGGAGAAAAATATTGGCCTCAGGGCTTGTGTGCCACCCCTGACTCCTGTGTGTGCCATCTCTCAGTCAGTGGGCCATAGAAAGCCTGTTTATTTTTTTGCTTGATTTGGGTTCCAAAATCTACCTGAAAAAATCACTACATCAATCAGTGGGAGAAAAATATTGGCCTCAGGGCTTGTGTGCCACTCCTGACTCCTGTGTGCATCATCACTCACTCAGTGGGCCATAGAAAGCCTATTTTTTTTTTTTGCTTTATTTTGGTTCTAAATTCTACCTGAAAAAATCAATAAATCAATCAGTGAGAGATTAATATTGGCCTTTGGGCTTGTGTGCCAGTCCTAAGCGTGCCATCTCTCTCACAAATAGTGGGCCATAGAAAGCCTATTTATTTTTTTTTTTTTGGTTTTATAAATTCTCCCTGAAAAAAAAAAGGGAGATTAATATTGGCCTTTGGGCTTGTGTGCCAGTCCTAAGCGTGCCATCTCTCTCTCTCAGATAGTGGGCCATAGAAAGCCTATTTATTATTTTTTTTATTGGGTTTATAAATTTTCCCTGAAAAAAAAAAAAAAAAAGTGGGAGATTAATATTGGCCTCTGGGCTTGTGTGCCAGTCCTGAGCGTGCCATCTCTCTCACAAATAGTGGGCCATAGAAAGCCTATTTTTTTTTTTTTTTTTGGTTTTATAAATTCTCCCTGAAAAAAAAAAAGGGAGATTAATATTGGCCTTTGGGCTTGTGTGCCAGTCCTAAGCGTGCCATCTCTCTCTCTCAGATAGTGGGCCATAGAAAGCCTATTTATAATTTTTTTTATTGGGTTTATAAATTTTCCCTGAAAAAAAAAAAAAACAGTGGGAGATTAATATTGGCCTCTGGGCTTGTGTGCCACTCCTGACTCCTGTGTGTGCCATCTCTCAGTCAGTGGGCCATAGAAAGCCTATTTTTTGTTTTATTTGTTTTCTAAATTCTCTCTGAAAAAATCATTTTATTTTATTTGGTTTCTAAATTCTTCCTGAAAAAATCATTTTTTTTTATTATTTTTTTTTTCTAAAGTCTCCCTGAAAAAAAAAAATCAAATCAGTGGGAGATTAATATTGCCCTTTCTGCTTGTGTGCCAGTCTTGACTCCTGGGTGTGCCATCTCTCTCTCTCTCTCCAATTGTGGGCCATAGAAAGCCTATTATTTTTTTAGCTTGATTTGGGTTCCAAAATCTACCTGAAAAAATCACTACATCAATCATTGGGAGAACAATATTGGCCTCTGGGCTTGTGTGCCACTCCTGACTCCTGTGTGCGTCATCTCTCACTCAGTGGGCCATAGAAAGCCTATTTTTTGTTTTATTTGTTTTCTAAATTCTCCCTGAAAAAATCATTTTATTTTATTTGGTTTCTAAATTCTTCCTGAAAAAATCATTTTTTTTAATTATTTTTTTTTCTAAAGTCTCCCTGAAAAAAAAAAAAAAATCAAATCAGTGGGAGATTAATATTGCCCTTTCTGCTTGTGTGCCAGTCTTGACTCCTGGGTGTGCCATCTCTCTCTCTCTCTCCAATTGTGGGCCATAGAAAGCCTATTATTTTTTTTGCTTGATTTGGGTTCCAAAATCTACCTGAAAAAATCACTACATCAATCATTGGGAGAAAAATATTGGCCTCTGGGCTTGTGTGCCACTCCTGACTCCTGTGTGTGGCATCTCTCACTCAGTGGGGCATAGAAAGCCTTTTTTTTTTATTTATTTATTTTATTTGGTTTCTAAATTGTCATTGGAAAAATCATTTTATGTTATTTGGTTTCTAAATTCTTCCTGAAAAAATCATTTTATTTTATTTTGTTTCTAAAGTCTCCCTGAAAAAAAAACTAAAAAATAAAAAAAAACAGTGGGAGATTAATATTAACATTTGTGCTTCAGTGACAGTCCTGCGTGTGTGGCATCTCTCTCATTTGGTGCCACCAAAAACAGAGTGTGTAACATTGTGCCTGATTTTCGTTGTGGTCTCACCCACCTGTAAAGGGGTAGCTAAATCATACTGAAGTTATAGCTCACCGTGTAAGTTGTGTGACAGCAACAAATACCGTTAGTTTGGTTACGTTTTTAAAACAATGAGGAAGTCTGGTGGAAGAGGTCGTGGCCGGGGGCGTTCATTGTCAGCTGGTAATGAGGGTAGTGGTAGTGGTGGAGCATCAGGTGGTCGTGGGAAAAAAAATATTGCACCTAAGTCTGGAGCTGTGGAGCCAGGTTCGTCGTCTGGCTACACAAGGCCTCGAACGCTCCCTTTTCTGGGAGTAGGAAAACCGCTTTTAAAGCCGGAGCAGCAAGAGCAAGTTTTGGCTTATCTTGCTGACTCAGCCTCTAGCTCTTTTGCCTCCTCTCGTGAAACTGGTAAATGTAGAAGCAGCGCGTCGTTAGTGGATGTTCACGGTCAGGGACAAGTCGCTTCCTTGTCCTCTTCAGCAAAAACAACAACAGAGAAGAATGCAGCAGGCGACACAACGGGTTACTCCATGGAGCTCTTTACACATACCGTCCCTGGCTTAGAAAGTGAAGCAGTTAACAGTCCATGCCCATTACAAGTTGAATCTGACATGGAGTGCACTGATGCACAGCCACAGCCAGACTACTATGCTGGTCCTTTGACTCAGACCACAACATTGCCCTCGCAGGGTAATGATCAAGAATCAGACCCTGATGAGACTATGTTGCCCCATCACGAACGCTATACCACCGACCGACACAGTGACACAGACGAAGTTGCACACGAGCTACAAGAAGAGGTATTAGATAACCCAGTTGTTGACCCCGATTGGCAGCCATTGGGGGAACATGGTGCAGGCGGCAGCAGTTCTGAAGCAGAGGAGGAGGGGCCGCAGCAGGCATCAACATCGCAACAGGTTCCATCTGCCGGGCCCGTATCTTGCCCAAAACGCGTGGCAAAGCCAAAACCTGTTGGAGGACAGCGTGGCCATCCGGTTAAAGCTCAGTCTGCAATGCCTGAAAAGGTATCCGATGCTAGAAAGAGTGCAGTCTGGCATTTTTTTAAACAACATCCAATTGATCAGCGCAAAGTCATCAGTCAAAAATGTTCAACTACCTTAAGCAGAGGGCAGAATCTGAAAAGTCTCAATACAATTTGCATGCATAGACATTTAACCACCATGCATTTGCAAGCTTGGACTAACTACCAAACGTCCCTTAAGGTTGTAGCACCCTCGGCCAATGAAGCTAGTCAGCAACGCAACATCCCTTCCGGCAGTGTAGGGCCACCATTTTCCGCACCACCTGCAGTATCTGTGCAGGTTTCTTTGCCAGGCCAAAGCAGTCAGGGTCAGGGAATCACCAGTTTCGTAGTAGGAAACACTGCATCTAGGGCACCGGCGGCAACAATACCATCTCCCACCGTCTCTCAGTCTGCCATGTCCACCGGCACCCCCGCTAGTTCCACGATCTCCAACTCTCCAGTCCAGCTCACCCTACATGAGACTATGGTTAGAAAAAGGAAGTACTTAGCCTCGCATCCGCGTACACAGGGTTTGAACGCCCACATAGCTAGACTAATCTCGTTAGAGATGATGCCCTACCGGTTAGTTGAAAGCAAAGCTTTCAAAGCCCTGATGAACTACGCTGTACCACGCTACGAGCTACCCAGTCGACACTTTTTTTCCAGAAAAGCCATCCCAGCCCTCCACCAGCATGTTAAAGAGCGCATCGTCCATGCACTCAGGCAATCTGTGAGCACAAAGGTGCACCTGACAACAGATGCATGGACCAGTAGGCATGGCCAGGGACGTTACGTGTCCATCACGGCACACTGGGTGAATGTTGTGGATGCAGGGTCCACAGGGGACATCAAGTTTGGGACAGTTCTGCCTAGCCCACGGTCTAGGAAACAGTTGGCTGTAGCCGTTCGCACCCCCTCCTCCTCGTCCTCCTGCAGAAGCGAGAGCTCGTCCACAGACCGCAGTCGCACAACCACTCCATCCGCAGCTGCCACTGTTGCACACCAGGTCTCCCATTATGGGGCAGCTACTGGCAAATGTCAGCAGGCTGTATTGGCTATGAAGTGTTTGGGCGACAACAGACACACCGCGGAAGTTCTGTCCGAGTTCTTGCAGAAAGAAACGCAGTCGTGGCTGGGCACTGTAGATCTTGAGGCAGGCAAGGTAGTGAGTGATAACGGAAGGAATTTCATGGCTGCCATCTCCCTTTCCCAACTGAAACACATTCCTTGCCTGGCTCACACCTTAAACCTGGTGGTGCAGTGCTTCCTGAAAAGTTATCCGGGGTTATCCGACCTGCTCCTCAAAGTGCGTGGACTTTGCTCACATATCCGCCGTTCGCCCGTACACTCCAGCCGTATGCAGACCTATCAGCGTTCTTTGAACCTTCCCCAGCATCGCCTAATCATAGACGTTGCAACAAGGTGGAACTCAACACTGCACATGCTTCAGAGACTGTGCGAACAGAGGCGGGCTGTTATGTTTTTGTGGGAGGATACACATACACGGGCAGGCAGTAGGATGGCAGACATGGAGTTGTCAGGTGTGCAGTGGTCGAAGATTCAAGACATGTGTCAAGTCCTTCAGTGTTTTGAGGAATGCACACGGCTGGTTAGTGCAGACAACGCCATAATAAGCATGAGCATCCCCCTAATGCGTCTGCTGATGCAAAGTTTGACGCACATAAAGGATCAGGCGTCTGCAGCTGAGGAAGAGGAAAGCCTTGATGACAGTCAGCCATTGTCTGGCCAGGGCAGTGTACAGGACGAGGTAGCGGGCGAAGAGGAGGAGGAGGACGAGGAGGATGATGGGGATGATTATATTTTTAATGAGGAAGCTTTTCCGGGGCCACTGGAAATTGTTGGCGCGGCAAGGCCGGGTTCTGGTTTTTGGAGGGACACAAGTGACGTGGATTTGCCTGAAACTGCCCCTCAACCAAGCACAAACGCAGATTTGAGAACTGGAACTTTGGCCCACATGGCGGATTATGCCTTACGTATCCTCAAAAGGGACACACGCATTACTAAAATGATGAACGATGACGATTACTGGTTGGCCTGCCTCCTTGATCCTCGCTATAAAGGCAAATTGCAAAATATAATGCCACATGACAACTTGGAAATAATATTAGCAACCAAACAATCAACTCTTGTTGACCGTTTGCTTCTGGCATTCCCTGCACACAGCGCCCGTGATCGTTCTCACACGAGCTGCAGGGGCCAGCAGACCAGAGGTGTTAGAGGGGCAGAAATCAGAAGTGGCGTTGGCCAGAGGGGTTTTCTGACCAGGTTGTGGAGTGATTTTGCTATGACCGCAGACAGGACAGGTACTGCAGCATCAATTCAAAGAGACAGGAGACAACATTTGTCCAGTATGGTTACTAACTATTTTTCATCCCTTATCGACGTTCTCCCTCAACCGTCATTCCCATTTGATTACTGGGCATCCAAATTAGACACCTGGCCAGAATTGGCAGAATATGCATTGTAGGAGCTTGCTTGCCCGGCAGCTAGTGTCCTATCAGAAAGAGTATTCAGTGCTGCAGGTTCAATACTAACAGAAAAAAGGACTCGTCTGGCTACCCAAAATGTAGATGATCTAACCTTCATTAAAATGAACCACAACTGGATTTCGAAATCTTTTGCCCCACCTTGCCCGGCTGACACCTAGCTTTCCTATGAAAAGGTCTTGCCTGTGGACTATTCTGAATGACTTTTCCAATCTCGTAATTTTCTGCACCTGATTGTCCAGCATACAACATGTTTACACCTCACCAAATGGCCAAACTCCCCACACGGGGCCATGGTATCGCCACTTGGCGCCAGCACCCGTGAGAGTGCTGTTTGTCTGAAGAGGTGGGTGTGCCCGCTTTTGGTCGACGGCACTGCCACTGGGTCCCTCATAGTACAATAAAGTGTCTCTGGCGGTGGTGGTGCGCACCCAACGTCAGACACACCGTTGTAATGTGATGGGCCCTGAGCTTGTACCGCCGGCCACAAGACAGTCCCCCCCCCCCCAGCTGAAACAGTGCTCTACCACTTGCAAAATTATCTCTCACAGCTCCACCAATGTTTAGTCTATGCGCTGACATCCTTCAATGCCTGGCACTGACAATACCATTGTATTGACATTTTTGTTATGTTAGGCCTTCGAAGCCTGTCTGCGGTCCCTCCTTCCACTAGGTCTCCACTGACCATTGTACTGCTGCCCGTGTACCCCTGGAACCAATTTTAAATTGCCAACAGCCCTATTTTTTTATGTTAGGCCTTCGAAGCCTGTCTGCGGTCCCTCCTTCCACTAGGCCTCCACTGACCATTGTACTGCTGCCCTTGTACCACTGGAACCAATTTTAAATTGCCAACAGCCCTATTTTTTATGTTAGGCCTTCGAAGCCTGTCTGCGGTCCCTCCTTCCACTAGGCCTCCACTGACCATTGTACTGCTGCCCTTGTACCACTGGAACCAATTTTAAATTGCCAACAGCCCTATTTTTTTATGTTAGGCCTTCGAAGCCTGTCTGCGGTCCCTCCTTCCACTAGGCCTCCACTGACCATTGTACTGCTGCCCGTGTACCCCTGGAACCAATTTTAAATTGCCAACAGCCCTATTTTTTTATGTTAGGCCTTCGAAGCCTGTCTGCGGTCCCTCCTTCCAGTAGGCCTCCACTGACCATTGTACTGCTGCCCTTGTACCACTGGAACCAATTTTAAATTGCAAACAGCCCTATTTTTTTATGTTAGGCCTTCGAAGCCTGTCTGCGGTCCCTCCTTCCACTAGGCCTCCACTGACCACACCACTGCTGCCCGTGTACCCCTGGAACCAATTTAAAATTGCCGACAGCCAGCCCAATTTTATTATGTTAGGCCTTCGAAGCCTGTCTGCGGTCCGTTCTTTCTACTACTACTACACTGACCAGGCCACTGCTGCCCGTGTTCCCCTGTGTGGAGACCAGACTGAACCAAAGGATCCATTTTGTCTCCCAGATGAAATCTGCTTCTGCACAGCAAACTTGACATTTCCTTTTATAGAAGTAATCACGCGTGCATTTCTCCTTGATATTGTAGCCTTTCACCCACATACCAGATATTGTAACTTTTCACTAGTATAGATTTGCTTTGTAAGTGATTATGAAATATGAGCGCTTGTGCGCATGTCTGTAAATGCCTAACTTCTTACTATATAAAGAAGGGGCAGCGCCCAGTGAGGCAGGCGTGCTCCGGGGCTACCCCTGTTTATGAACACACAACCTTTGTGCTGCGTGTCATTTACTTGGATTCCTCAATCCAGGAAGCCAGGGACGGAAGAGGACTCAACATTTCTTGGCGCCCGAAACAGGGACCCGAGGCGAGAGTGTCTACTCGAGATTCACCTGCGGATACGGACAACGGAGATCTGGGATAATGGACGGCAAATGAACTGAAAAACCTGGCCAGGTAAGAGACATTATTAGTTCTCTTTTATCTGCCCTGTATTATCCGAAAGATCTCTACGAGCCGTGTCACGCTGGGTTAGTCTAGTAGTGAGTAGATACCTATAAATCTCGGGTTACCATATTGTATAGATTTATGAGTCCTGTCCCTGGCAGTGTGTGAACAAGTGTGAAGGTTGTGGCATGTTATGAAAGAAGGATAAAAGTACGTAGAACAATAAATTGTTAGGACAAGTCTTATTAGTGAAGTCAGCCTAACTGGGTCATGTGGTTGCGTCCTTTCGGGGAGACCTCCGCCCATGCTTGACTCTCTTTGAGAAACTTGTTCCTTCATTTTTGGATAAGAGTTTGATAGAATGAGCCCAGGACACGAGTCCATGAGCCTGGGACAAGTATGATAACAGAGACGGAGAGTTTGGTGATCTGTTTGGTGTTGCTGATCCTGTTTGCGTGCATTGTAGGAATCAAGTTTATTCTGCACATTAGAAAGAACGGAGCAGATCAGCCCTTCAATATCTTAGCTCCCTAGGAGAGAAGGCAACGAGACATCACTCCAGAGAGGTGGTTGTCCAAACGTCACCTAGGGTAGATACAGCTATTATTGAAAAGAAAAATGGGAAATAAACAGACAAAAACCGTCTTAGGACAAGTAGAAGCAAAAGATATCATACAGGAAAGATGTGGAAAGACAGTCAGAAGGCAGATCAGAAGGGTAAGAGAAAAATTGGGAATTTCAGAAGCACTTATGTTTAGCACTGAATGGGAAAGACTGAGTAAAGAACGAGGTGGAATTATCAAAGACAATGGGTGGGAAGAAATCATACACTGTATGATAAAGGTCTCAAAAACAGCTAAAGAGGAGAATTGGAAGTATGATCCAGACACTTCCAAATGGAGTATGGGTACGGGAAAATGTTGTGCCACGACTCATTCAGTTCCTCCTCCTTACCTAGATCCGAATGTTCAACCATTTGTACCTTCTGAAGGAGGACAAACCAAACCAAATTTATATCCTGGGTTAAATGGGGTGGAAGGATGGGTGTGCAAAAATTGTGGCCAGCAGAATCCAGACTGGAGAACTGAATGTTCTGCCTGTGGGGCCCCCAGAGGTCATCAATTGTTAGCTCCTGTTAGGATAGTACCGAAACCCTTCAGAGAAACTGGTGTAGATGGAGCAATGGCAACTAGATATCACCAAACCCGACAATACTTCCCTTGGTCCCCCGCTGAAGGAATGTCTCTTCTACATAATGCACCAGATCCTACCCAGTACCCAGTTAGATTCGCACAGTATATACAGCAAATTATGCAGACTCATGCAGGAGTCTGGGCAGATGGAGAGGAATTATGTAGAATGAAAATGACTCCTGGTCTCTTCCAGGAACTGCTAACACATCTACAGGGACACAGGCCACAGGTGGGACAGGAGCTACAAGAGGGACAAGCGGGACAAGGTGCCTTACAAACGATAGAATCAGGAACACAATTTGTAGACCATTTAATAGTTTTCATGAGGCAGAAACAGAGGCAGAGAGGAACAACGGGAGTGGTGGCTCAGAGACCTGGACAATCGGTAGATGAATATTATCTAGGGGTAGAGAATAATTTTAGAGATGAAGGAATAGATCTAACCGCTCCAGGAATGATGAGGTTAATTACAAAAACCTTTATAGATGGATTGTCTCCAAAAGTAAAGGAAAAACTTAAGGCTGCAACTCCTGATTGGAGAACCTTGGAAGACCCACACTTGGCCAGGCAAAAAGCCGTAGGGATAGAGTTGGATTTAAGAGAAAATCATAAACCTGTCAGAATAGCGCAAGCAAACACAACAGGTGGAAGGGCAAGACATAATTTTCCCTGTCATTACTGCAAGAAACCAGGACATTTCCAGAGAGAATGTAGAAAGAAGCAGGCAGACATAAAATCAGGAAAATTTGTACCAAAGAATAAGCCCTCAGACATCCAACAGACATCCATAGTGGATGGTCCCATACCAGACTCAGATTGACTCAATGTGTTACAAACTTCCCTACCAGCTAGAAGACCTATAATACAGGTGAATGTAGGGGGGAGAGAGATTCCATTCTTGATAGATACAGGTGCAACTTCCTCAATTTTGAATCAAGATTTTCTTCCAAACCCGGAAGATATTTCACAACAAACAACTTTTGCTGAGGGTTATGATGGGGTAATTCGAACACTACCATATACTGTGCCCCTAGAGGTCTCCTTAGGACCTAAATGTTTTGCATCCAGATTTTTGTATGCCAGAGGTGCCCCAACATGTTTGTTGGGAACTGATGTCTTGAAGAAATTAGAAGCTAACATCAATTTTAGGGAAGATGGCACAGTCATGCTGACTATCCCTGATGATGCAGAAACATTAGAACAATATGTCAGAATTCAGGCTTTTGAGGATTATACTGAAGAAAAAGAGTACACCACAGATCTAGACCTCTCAACGGTCCCAGAAACACTGTGGGCACAGGGTGACACTGATGTGGGATTATTGCATATCTCTCCTGTAAAACTATCTGTGCAACCAGGAACTGTTCTCCCACAGCTCAGACAATACCCTGTGAGTGCCCAGCAGGAACTAGCGATTACAAAACAGATAGAGGGATATAGAGAGAAAGGGGTTTTGGTAGAGATACAATCACCTGCTAACACTCCTCTGTATCCAGTCAAGAAGAGAACTCTTGATAAGGGTTCTATGCCCAAATATCGTATGGTACATGATCTAAGAGAAATAAACAAAGTTCTAGATCCAATCACCCCAGTTGTACCCAATCCTCATACGTTACTATCACAGATACCAGCCAGTTCTCAAGTGTTTACTGTAATAGATCTTTCAAATGCATTTTTCTCGGTTCCTTTACACCAAGACAGTTGGCATTTGTTTGCATTTACATTTAAGGGCAAACAGTTGGCGTGGACACGCCTTCCACAGGGATTGATACACTCCCCTACTCTTTATTCAAATGCCCTACAAACAGTCCTCCAGAGGTTTGAACCCGAACCACAGGTAGTAATTTTGTAGTATGTGGATGACCTACTACTTTGCTGCCCAGATCTAGAAACTGCAGAAAGGTCCACTGTGAGTTTACTATGTTTCCTAGAAAAAGAAGGGTGTAAAGTGAATAGACAAAAGCTACAAGTTTGTCAGACCAAAGTGGTCTTTCTAGGTCATTGCATTTCTCAAGGTAAAAAGCATCTTACACCTCAAAGAACTGAAGCAATAAGACAGATGAATGAGCCTAGAAATCATAAACAGCTACGAGCATTTTTAGGAATAGTGTCTCATTGTAGACAATGGATTATACATGCCAGTCAACTAATGCAACCACTGTATGACTGTGTAAAAAGTGAACCTTATTTGTTGACAAAAGAAGGTCAGATTTCGTTCCAACAATTAAAAGATGCCCTTGTTTCAGCTCCAGCGTTAGGGCTACCAGACTACACCAAACCATTTCAGCTTATGGCTGCAGAAGTTGATTCCCATGCTACAGGAGTTCTTACCCAGAAGCATGCAGGGAAACAAAGACCAATTGCATATCTTTCAGCAAGGTTAGATCCCGTAGCTAGAGCAGCGCCAACCTGTGTACGTGTAGTTGTTGCTGTCTCACTATTGTTGGACAAAGCATCAGAAATTGTCCTAGAGCATCCACTCACAGTTCAAACTACACATGATGTTTATGGGATATTAAACCAGGTTCAACCAAAACACATTTCCATGGCCAGACATTTGCGGCTGCAGTGTTCTTTGCTGCTCCCCTCTACTATCACATTTGCAAGGCTTCAGACTCTCAATTTAGCTACACTGCTACCTCTCGAGTCTAAAGGGGGGAATAAGGACACTGATACACACACAAATTTTTTCCCTACAGATACACATGATTGTACAGAGCTCATTTTACAAGAAACGGTAGGCTTACCCAATGTATCCGAAACACCACTTCAAAATCCAGATTTAGAGCTGTTTATAGATGGTAGTAGGTTTGCAGATGACACAGGTAACTTCCATACAGGGTATGCAGTTGTGTCAGAATCTGAAACTCTCAAAGCAGAACCGCTTCCACCGAAACAATCTGCACAAGAAGCAGAACTAACAGCATTGATTGAAGCTCTAAAAATAGCTGAGAATCAGACAGCTAATATATACACTGATTCTAGGTATGCACATGGTATTGTGTTTGATTTTGGAGTAATCTGGAGAGCTAGAGGTTACATGACAGCGTCAGGACAACCTGTAAAACATGCTTCTCTGATCAAACAGATCTTAGAGGCTGCACAAGAAACAAAAGAAGTAGCAGTAATCAAGGTAGCTGCACATGTGAGACTCGACACTAGGGAATCTAGGGGAAATGATAGGGCTGATAAAGCAGCCAAAGCAGCAGCAGTCAAACCCTTACAACAGGTCCATACTGTAAACCTCACAGAAAATACTGAAGATAGACTGAGACAAGCACAGGAAGATGCAGGAGAAGAGGAGAGGGACAGGTGGAAAAAGGAAGGGGCAGAAGAACAAGAGGGAATTTGGAAGAAAAATGGACTAATATGTCTACCTAGAGCCTGGTACCCGATAGTAGTTGGTGGATTACATCACCCTACGCATGTGTCTGCAAATGCAATGACACTACTGGCAAAGCAAGTCTGGTTGGCTCCAGGTTTTGGCAACTACGCAAGAGACTATTGTGCTGCATGCGCTATATGCCTGACACATAATCCCGGACAGACAGCAAAGACCCCTATGAAGCACCACGTCCGACCTCTCTACCCGTTTCAACGGTTGCAGATAGACTTTATCCAGCTGCCAAAGAGTAATGGGTATGAGTATGTGTTGGTGTGTGTGGACATGTTCTCGGGGTGGCCAGAGGCCTATCCAGTTCGGAAGGCTTCAGCTAAAAACACTGCTGTAAAGCTAGTTACCGAACTGGTGCCCCGTTATGGTCTCCCTGAAGTGATCGAGTCAGATAGGGGTACTCATTTCACTGGAGAAATATTTCAAAATGTACTAAAAATGTTGGGTGTTGAAAGTCAGTTACACACTCCGTATCATCCTCAAAGTTCTGGTAAGGTAGAACGCATGAATGGATCCTTTGGTTCAGTCTGGTCTCCACAATTCCCCCCTTTGACATATTCTTTTATAATTTGTCATAAATTTTTGCATGAAGCTTGTGCATTTTCTTCTTTATGCGGCAGTATACTGAAATATAAAAGAAAATTAGTACGGCAATAATAAACTTTATACTCTTGCATCTATTACACAAAATTTATTTGTGCATACTGAGATACCCTTGAGTACAATCTTGAATAACACATATATGATTACAATAATCATAACTATATGTATTATGCTCTGCATAATCCCGGCAACCCAGCCAACTGGTTCAGAGGGATCGGTGGGTGGGTTGCCGGGATTATGCAGAGCATAATACATATAGTTATGATTATTGTAATCATATATGTGTTATTCAAGATTGTACTCAAGGGTATCTCAGTATGCACAAATAAATTTTGTGTAATAGATGCAAGAGTATAAAGTTTATTATTGCCGTACTAATTTTCTTTTATATTTTAGTATACTGCCGCATAAAGAAGAAAATGCACAAGCTTCATGCAAAAATTTATGACAAATTATAAAAGAATATGTCAAAGGGGGGAATTGTGGAGACCAGACTGAACCAAAGGATCCATTTTGTCTCCCAGATGAAATCTGCTTCTGCACAGCAAACTTGACATTTCCTTTTATAGAAGTAATCACGCGTGCATTTCTCCTTGATATTGTAGCCTTTCACCCACATACCAGATATTGTAACTTTTCACTAGTATAGATTTGCTTTGTAAGTGATTATGAAATATGAGCGCTTGTGCGCATGTCTGTAAATGCCTAACTTCTTACTATATAAAGAAGGGGCAGCGCCCAGTGAGGCAGGCGTGCTCCGGGGCTACCCCTGTTTATGAACACACAACCTTTGTGCTGCGTGTCATTTACTTGGATTCCTCAATCCAGGAAGCCAGGGACGGAAGAGGACTCAACACCTGGAACCAATTTAAAATTGCCTACAGCCATCAGTTATTATGTTAGGCCTTCGATGCCTGTTTGCGGTCACTCCTTCCTCTAGGCCTCCACTGACCACACCACTGCTGCCCGTGAACCCCTGGAACCAATTTAAAATTGCCTACAGCCAGCCCAATTTTTTTATTTTAGGCCTTCGATGCCTGTCTGCGGTCCGTTCTTTCTACTACTACTACACTGACCAGGCCACTGCTGCCCATGTTCCCCTGGAACCAATTTAAAATTGCCTACAGCCATGTGTTATTATGTTAGGCCTTCGATGCCTGTCTGCGGTCACTCCTTCCACTAGGCCTCCACTGACCACACCACTGCTGCCCGTGTACCCCTGGAACCAATTTAAAATTGCCTACAGCCAGCCCAATTTTTTTATGTTAGGCCTTCGAAGCCTGTCTGCGGTCCATTCTTTCTACTACTACTACACTGACCAGGCCACTGCTGCCCGTGTTCCCCTGGAACCAATTTAAAATTGCCTACAGCCATCTGTTATTATGTTAGGCCTTCGATGCCTGTTTGCGGTCACTCCTTCCACTAGGCCTCCACTGACCACACCACTGCTGCCCGTGTACCCCTGGAACCAATTTAAAATTGCCTACAGCCATCTGTTATTATGTTAGGCCTTCGAAGCCTGTCTGCGGTCCTTCCTTCCAATAGTTCTCCACTGACCAGACCAATGCTGGCCGTGTACCCCTGGAACCCAGCTGAAAGTGCATGTAGCCTCCTTTTTTTCTTTGTTTTATATTTAGAAAGCCCAGATGAACTACGCTGTGCAACGGTTCAAGCTACCCAGTCGACATTTCTTTTGCGAGAAAAGCCATCCCAGCCCTCCAGCGGCATGAAAAAGTCTGCATTGTCATAGCACTCAGGCAATCAAACAGTAGAAAGGTGCACCTGACAAGAGACGCATGGACCAGTAGGCATGTCCACAAAAAGTTACGTGTCCATTACGGCGCACTGGGTTAATGTTGGATGCATGGTCCACAGGGGACAGCCTACAAAGTCTGTCTGCAGTCCCTAATTCCAATTTTCCTCCGCTGACCACACCACTGCTGCCCGTGTACCCCTGGAACCAATTTTACAGTGTCTACTGCCTAATTTTGTTATGTTAGGCCTACTACGCCTGTCTGCGGTCCCTCCTTCCAATACTCGTCCACTGACCACACCACTGCTGCCCGTGGACCCCTGGAACCTATTTTTAATTGCATAGAGCATCCTTTTTTTAATAGTAGGCGTACAAAGTCTGTCTGCGGTCCACTATTGAAATTGTCCTCCACTGCCCAGAGCACTGCTGCTTGTGTACCCCTGTAACTTTTTTAAGCTGCAGTGAGCCACATTTTTGGTTTAAGTCCTACTACCTGTGTCTGTCTGCGCCACTCAATTCAGCTGTGTTCCTTTGAAAAAAGCTGAGCGTCAATAGTCTTGTTTTCAGCCTCTAGGAATTTTAAAACTGCATTGGGGGTACAACTTTGGTAGGGCCTACTAACGGTGTCTGCCTCCCCAAGGTGTGCCCCAGGTTTCCTCGCCATTGCTTCGATCTTAATGCTCTCGTTTAGTAGTTGTTGGAAACTACACTGCATTAGGCCTACAAATTGGGTATGGGGTGTAGAGAGATGGTGTGTTCCACTCCAAGGTGTTCCCCAGGTTTCCTCTCCATTGCTTCGATCTTCATTCTCTCGTTTAGTAGTTGTTGGAAACTACACTGCATTAGGCCTACAAATTGGGTATGGGGTGTAGAGAGATGGTGTGTTCCACTCCAAGGTGTTCCCCAGGTTTCCTCTCCATTGCTTCGATCTTCATGCTCTCGTTTAGTAGTTGTTGGAAACTACACTGCATTAGGCCTACAAATTGGGTATGGGGTGTAGAGAGATGGTGTGTTCCACTCCAAGGTGTTCCCCAGGTTTCCTCGCCAATGCTTCGATCTTCATGCTCTCGTTTAGTAGTTGTTGGAAACTACACTGCATTAGGCCTACAAATTGGGTATGGGGTGTAGAGAGATGGTGTGTTCCACTCCAAGGTGTTCCCCAGGTTTCCTCTCCATTGCTTTGATCTTCATACTCTCGTTTAGTAGTTGTTGGAAACTACACTGCATTAGGCCTACAAATTGGGTATGGGGTGTAGAGAGATGGTGTGTTACACTCCAAGGTGTTCCCCAGGTTTCCTCTCCATTGCTTCGATCTTCATGCTCTCGTTTACTAGTTGTGGGAAACTACACTGCATTAGGCCTACAAATTGGGTATGGGGTGTAGAGAGATGGTGTGTTCCACTCCAAGGTGTTCCCCAGGTTTCCTCGCCAATGCTTCGATCTTCATGCTCTCGTTTAGTAGTTGTTGGAAACTACACTGCATTAGGCCTACAAATTGGGTATGGAGTGTAGAGAGATGGTGTGTTCCACTCCAAGGTGTTCCCCAGGTTTCCTCGCCAATGCTTCGATCTTCATGCTCTCGTTTAGTAGTTGTTGGAAACTACACTGCATTAGGCCTACAAATTGGGTATGGGGTGTAGAGAGATGGTGTGTTCCACTCCAAGGTTTTCTCCAGGTTGCCTTTCCTGAGCTTCGATGTTCCGGCTCTCGTTTAGTAGTTGTTGGAAACTACACTGCATTAGGCCTACAAATTGGGCATGGGGTGTAGATAGATGGTGTGTTACACTCCAAGGTGTTCCCCAGGTTTCCTCTCCATTGCTTCGATCTTCATGCTCTCATTTAGTAGTTGTTGGAAACTACGCTGCATTAGGCATACAAATTGGGTATGGGGTGTAGAGAGATGGTGTGTTCCACTCCAAGGTGTTCTCCAGGTTGCCTTTCCTGAGCTTCGATCTTCCGGCTCTCGTTTAGTAGTTGTTGGAAACTACACTGCATTAGGCCTACAAATTGGGTATGGGGTGTAGAGAGATGGTGTGTTACACTCCAAGGTGTTCCCCAGGTTTCCTCTCCATTGCTTCGATCTTCATGCTCTCGTTTAGTAGTTGTTGGAAACTACGCTGCATTAGGCCTACAAATTGGGTATGGGGTGTAGAGAGATGGTGTGTTCCACTCCAAGGTGTTCTCCAGGTTGCCTTTCCTGAGCTTCGATCTTCCGACTCTCGTTTAGTAGTTGTTGGAAACTACACTGCATTAGGCCTGCAAATTGGGTATGGGGTGTAGAGAGATGGTGTGTTCCACTCCAAGGTGTTCCCCAGGTTTCCTCTCCATTGCTTCGATCTTCATGCTCTCGTTTAGTAGTTGTTGGAAACTACGCTGCATTAGGCCTACAAATTGGGTATGGCATGTAGATAGATGGTGTGTTCCACTCCAAGGTGTTCTCCAGGTTGCCTTTCCTGAGCTTCGATCTTCTGGCTCTCGTTTAGTAGTTGTTGAAAACTACACTGCATTAGGCCTACAAATTGGGTATGGGGTGTAGAGAGATGGTGTGTTCCACTCCAAGGTGTTCCCCAGGTTTCCTCTCCATTGCTTCGATCTTCATGCTCTCGTTTAGTAGTTGTTGGAAACTACGCTGCATTAGGCCTACAAATTGGGTATGGGGTGTAGAGAGATGGTGTGTTCCACTCCAAGGTGTTCTCCAGGTTGCCTTTCCTGAGCTTCGATGTTCCGTCTCGTTTAGTAGTTGTTGGAAACTACACTGCATTAGGCCTACAAATTGGGTATGGGGTGTAGAGAGATGGTGTGTTACACTCCAAGGTGTTCCCCAGGTTTCCTCTCCATTGCTTCGATCTTCATGCTCTCGTTTAGTAGTTGTTGGAAACTACGCTGCATTAGGCATACAAATTGGGTATGGGGTGTAGAGAGATGGTGTGTTCCACTCCAAGGTGTTCTCCAGGTTGCCTTTCCTGAGCTTCGATCTTCCGGCTCTCGTTTAGTAGTTGTTGGAAACTACACTGCATTAGGCCTACAAATTGGGTATGGGGTGTAGAGAGATGGTGTGTTACACTCCAAGGTGTTCCCCAGGTTTCATCTCCATTGCTTCGATCTTCATGCTCTCATTTAGTAGTTGTTGGAAACTACGCTGCATTAGGCCTACAAATTGGGTATGGGGTGTAGAGAGATGGTGTGTTCCACTCCAAGGTGTTCTCCAGGTTGCCTTTCCTGAGCTTCTATCTTCCGGCTCTCGTTTAGTAGTTGTTGGAAACTACACTGCATTAGGCCTGCAAATTGGGTATGGGGTGTAGAGAGATGGTGTGTTCCACTCCAAGGTGTTCCCCAGGTTTCCTCTCCATTGCTTCGATCTTCATGCTCTCGTTTAGTAGTTGTTGGAAACTACGCTGCATTAGGCCTACAAATTGGGTATGGCGTGTAGAGAGATGGTGTGTTCCACTCCAAGGTGTTCTCCAGGTTGCCTTTCCTGAGCTTCGATCTTCTGGCTCTCGTTTAGTAGTTGTTGGAAACTACGCTGCATTAGGCCTACAAATTGGGTATGGGGTGTAGAGAGATGGTGTGTTCCACTCCAAGGTGTTCCCCAGGTTTCCTCTCCATTGCTTCGATCTTCATGCTCTCGTTTAGTAGTTGTTGGAAACTACACTGCATTAGGCCTACAAATTGGGTATGGGGTGTAGAGAGATGGTGTGTTCCACTCCAAGGTGTTCCCCAGGTTTCGTCCACATTGCTTCGGTCTTCCGACTCTCGTTTAGTAGTTGTAGAAAACTACACTGCATTATGCCTACAAATTGGGTATGGGGTGTAGAGAGACGGTGTGTTACACTCCAAGGTGTTCCCCAGGTTTCGTCCACATTGCTTCGATCTTCCGACTCTCGTTTAGTAGTTGTTGAAAACTACACTGCATTAGGCCTACAAATTGGGTATGGGGTGTAGAGAGATGGTGTGTTACACTCCAAGGTGTTCTCCAGGTTGCCTTTCCTGAACTTCTATCTTCAGGCTCTCATTAAATTGTGGTTAAATGGAACAACTGCATTTGGCGTACTAGTTGGTTTGGGGCCTACTATCGGTGTCTGCCACTCCTTGCTGTTCTCCTGGTTTCCTGTCCTGAAATTCCATTTTCAGGCTCTCGTTAAGTAGTTGTTAATGTTAGACTGCATTTGGCCTACTAGTTGGGTTGGGGCCTACTATCGGTGTCTGCCACTCCTTGCTGTTCTCCTCCACTGAACAAAGCTGTGCCGCCTGTTTACTACGGTTGCCAATTTTGAACTGCATTTCGTCTACTTACTGATTTGGGCCTACTCTCTGTGTCAGCCTCTCATTCCAGTTGTCCTCCACTGCAATGCCCCCTGGTTAGTCCTGTGTTACCAATTTTGAACTGCATTTAGCCAACTTTATTCTTTGGGCCTATATCTGTGTTTCCTCCTCATCCTGCCCATTGCCCAGCCAGTGATAGATGAGTCTGCTGGTACATTGACCCATAACGCAAAATTCCCCGTGCACGCTACACAGCAAGATTGTGACCCTGCTGAAAGTCAGGTTCCTCTTCCCGCATACCATACCACCTTACACGGGGACAAAGAGGAAGGTGCAGATGAAAGTGCAGGTTCCTTCATCAGGTGGGGGGAGGAATACTAGATGGCGACGTCACTGGCACAGGGCCTCTCATAGTACGCAAAAGTGTTGCTGCCGGTGGGAGGCGCCCCCGCCGTGCAAACACACCGCTGTACTTTGAGGGGCCCTGTGCCAGTGCCAATGCCAACGAGTGGGCCCCCCCTGCTTGCTCAGGATCACAGCACTTGCAAAGTTGAAATACTTACCTCTCCCTGCTCCACTGCCGTGACGTGGTCCAGATTTACTGGGCCCACTAATTACTTGAACCAGCCCTACCCCCCACAACTTTAGCCAAATGACCCCCAATTTCAAATGCCTTCCAATTATTATAAGCTAAATTACGATTGACAAGCTTCTGTAACAAGAATGGATGTTTTTGCCATTAAAATGGGCAGTGTAGGTGTTTTCCTGGCCTCCACTCACTGCCGACTATGCTCCCCCATTGACTTGCATTGGGTTTCGTGTTTCGGGCGATACCCGACTTTTCGCCATAATCGGCCGATTCCACTCGACTCGACTTCTAAGATAGTCGGGTTTCGCGAAACACGACTCGACTCTAAAAAGGTCAAGGTCGCTCAACCCTTCTGTTGAGTATTGAGCTGCTAAGCTTATTTTTGCTCTCACTGGAGATCTTGAGGAAGATGAGTTTCAATGCTTCTTTCATTTGGTATTAGTGCTGTGTGATGGCCATTGTTGCTGTGGTTTTGTTCTTGTGGGGTGGTGCGGTTTGGAGTCAGGTGGATTCAATATTGCAGCATGGGTGCTGTGAGGCACCAAGTCGCCCACCCTCATGGTGCATTGTCGCTGCGACGGTGGTTTGCGCATGACGCCACTCCTTTAAGGCGATAGAAGCTAGGACCCATTTAGAGGTTTACCGTGATGTGGCAGTGGACTTCATACAGTCTGATCTGAATGTTAAATTAAGAACCTCATGTTCACATATATTTTTGCCTAATGGCATTAGATCAATGTATGATTTTTTGGAGGTGCGGCCCATGCTCTTTTTTTGTGTATTGCACAGTCTAGCACCTTTATCCTCACTTTCTTTAGCAATGTTGTGGTCACATTGGAGGTGTGTTAGCAATTGTTACCATTCACCTTTCGCAATCGTAGCTCCTCTCTTTCCTCACAGATTGCAAGCTTGGTATCTGTTGATTTATGTGATTATTGTTATGCTGTAATGTCGTTTATTCTCTGTATAAGTCCCCTGCAAAATGTAAAGTGCTGCGGAATATGTTGGCGCTAAAGAAATAAAATTATTATTATTGTGTTTGATGTATATGATTTGCATCCAGGGCCGGCTCCAGATTTGTGAGGGCCCCGGGTGAAAGAGTCTCAGTGGGCCCCCCTTTAACACATACCACGATTCATGATCGCATATAAACACAGCCATGTAGTATATAACACAGCACATGTAGTACACATGTAGTATATAGCACAGCCATGTAGCATATAACACAGCCATGTAGTGTATAACAGCCCACGTAGCATATAACACAGCCACGTAGTATATAGCACAGCCCACATAGCATATAACAGCCCATATAGTATATAGCACATCCACATAGTATATATCAAGGCCCATGTAGTTTATAGAACAGCCGTGTAGTATATAGCACAGCCCATGTAGCATATAACAGCCCACTTAGTATAAAACACGGCCCGCGTAGTATATACAACAGCCATGTAGTATATAGCACAGCCCACGTAGCATATAACAGCCCACGTAGTATATAACATGGCCCATGTAGTATATAGAACAGCCATGTAGTATATAGAACAGCCATGTAGTATATAGCACATACATGTAGTATACAGCACAGACCCCCTCCCCCAAGAATGGCCCCATAGTCCAGTACTCACTGTTAGTTACAGAAAAAAAAAACACTCCTCACCTCTCAACGTTCTCACGCCGCGCTGCTCCCTCCCTGCTCCGGTCTCGGCGGCTGCCGCTGCACTGCCTGACACACAGCGAGTGCGCGATGACATCATCGCGCACCCGCTGCGGCAGTGTCAGAGGCAGAGTGGGATATGATGGGAGAGGGAGTGTCAGGTGAAGCTCTCTCCTCCATCATTTGCTTTGAACTTTACCGGCATACAACGGTAAAGTTCAAAGAGGCGGCAGGGGAGTTGGCGCTTCTCTGCAAAGGGGCCAGGACGACTGATCCGGGTACATGAAAGAATGAATGGGGCCATGTATCGTGAGATTTTGAGTGCAAACCTCCTTCCATCAGCAAGGGCATTGAAGATGAAACGTGGCTGGGTCTTTCAACATGACAATGATCCAAAGCACACCGCCAGGGCAACGAAGGAGTGGCTTCGTAAGAAGCATTTCAAGGTCCTGGAGTGGCCTAGCCAGTCTCCAGATCTCAACCCTATAGAAAACCTTTGGAGGGAGTTGAAAGTCCGTGTTGCCAAGCGAAAAGCCAAAAACATCACTGCTCTAGAGGAGATCTGCATGGAGGAATGGGCCAACATACCAACAACAGTGTGTGGCAACCTTGTGAAGACTTACAGAAAAAGTTTGACCTCTGTCATTGCCAACAAAGGATATATTACAAAGTATTGAGATGAAATTTTGTTTCTGACCAAATACTTATTTTCCACCATAATATGCAAATAAATTGTTAAAAAAACAGACAATGTGATTTTCTGGATTTTGTTTTCTCAGTTTGTCTCCCATAGTTGAGGTCTACCTATGATGTAAATTACAGACGCCTCTCATCTTTTTAAGTGGTGGAACTTGCACTATTGCTGACTGACTAAATACTTTTTTGCCCCACTGTATCTCTATATGACACGTGAGTTTCGAACCAATATCTTCAGCTGCAGTAGATATTGTTGTATTGTGCATAACTGGCTGTGTCGTTCTAAGGTCTACACTGTGTTTCTGTGTGCTCATGGAATAAAGTTCATCTATGTCCTGATTTTAGCCAGGACTCAAATGTGTAAGATCCTTCAAGTCATGCATTCAAGAAGTGTAATGATGTAACCATAAATTTACTTACCAGGGTTCTTCTAGTGAGTAGTTACATGACAGTCTGGAAATAACATGATGTAGCTTGTTTATTTGGTGAATATATGTCACCCTCATTTCTCTATATACTGTCAATGGCTCATTTAAGTTATCCATGACTCATTTATTACTATTTGTTGACTGACTGTTTGCCGCCCTAAAATAACACCAGACTGGCTTACAGCTTTACATTTCTGGTTCTTAACCTCTACATGGAAGAAGTAAGACATTTGGTCAGTGAGTATGGGCTATGTATATGGTTTAGTCAGCACAAAATGTGACTACAAACCATTGCTGGCTTCCATGGTGGCCATTTCCTTATTTTGTTGCCCCACACCAACAGAACAAGCAATTGCTATTGCTAATTGCAAAAGGCTTTATTAATTTAAAGTGAACCTGTCACCAGGTTTGGCCAATAAAAGATACTGCCATCATCTCTCAGGGCTGAAATACAGCATTCTATAATGCTGTATATCTGGGTTTTAGGAAGTTTTACCCCCAGCAGTTCGCCCCCAGCAGTTCGCCCCCAGCAGTTTGCCCCCAGCAGTTCGCCCCCAGGTACACTTTGCCCCCGAACATTTCGCCCCCAGCATTTCGCTTCCAGGATGTTTCGCCCCCGCACATTTCGCCCCCGCACATTTCGCCCCCGCACATTTCGCCCCCAGCAGTTCGCCCCCGGATGTTTCGCCCCCGGATGTTTCGCCCCCACACATTTCGCCCCCAGTAGTTCGCCCCCGGATGTTTCGCCCCCGGATGTTTCACCCCCGGATGTTTCGCCCCCAGCAGTTCGCCCCCGCACATTTCGCCCCCAGCAGTTCGCTCCCGGATGTTTTGCCCCCGGATGTTTTGCCCCCGGATGTTTCACCCCCAGCAGTTCGCACCCGGATGTTTCGCCCCCAGCAGTTCGCCCCCGGATGTTTCGCCCCAGCAGTTCGCCCCCGGATGTTTTGCCCCCGGATGTTTCGCCCCTGGATGTTTCGCGCCCAGCAGTTTGCCCCCGGATGTTTCACACCCAGCTTTTTGCCCCTCAGATGTTTTGGCCCCAAATTAGGCAGGGAATTTTGGCCTTGTGTTTTAGCCCTAAGACCTCTTTCACAGTAGCCACTTTCCCAAGTGCTAAGCACTGGAAAATCGCTAAGAAGATTGCCAATTTTGAATATACTAGATGGTGGTTCACCCGAGGAGAAAATACATCTATTCGGATAACAATAGTTTCTTGCAACACATAAAATATTATTGTAGGTACGTCGATGATATATTAATAATTTGGGACGGGACAAAAGATGCATTTAGCGATTTTGTGGCGCACCTGATTCGGATCAATGATCTAAATATGGTTTTTACGTCAGTGTTCGGGGGTGAACGGCTTGAATTCTTAGATGTTGCCTTGGAAATTAAAGAAGGTAAGGTCTGCACTTCACTTTTTCGTAAACCGGTAGCGGCCAATACCCTGATGCATTACAACAGTTATCACCCCATGCATACGAAACGAGCAGTACCGTACAGCCAATTCTTGAGAGTGAGTAGGGTGAACAACACTGAAGAGGGGTTTCACCGTCAATCAGAAGAGATGAAAGTCAGATTTAGAGAAAGGGGTTACCCAGAGAGGTTGCTGACATCTACTTTGGACAGAGTAAAAAATGAGAGGATAGAAGGGGTTGTTAAAAAACCGCCCTCCCAGAGACAGGAGATTGGGAAAAGATTTACTTTTTGTTTTAAATATAGCAACATGGACCAGCAAATTAGGTTAGCTATTAAAAAGAACTGGCACCTGTTAGAGAGAGATAAGGAGTTAGCCGACGTAGCAGCAAGAGGGCCCTTAATAGCCAATAGAAGAAGTGCAAGGTTAAGAGATAGATTGGTAAGAAACCGCGTCACTAAATCAAATACTAATTGGCTAAATGGGATGTCCCCTAAAGGCAATTTTAGGTGCGGGCATTGCTCGTGCTGTCAGCAGCACCTTACAGAGCGGTTTCTCCGTATAGGTGCAGTGTCACACACGGTTAATGATTTCATCACGTGTAAAACTGATCATGTAGTGTATATTGTATTCTGTCCTTGCAAGCGATATTATATCGGCAAAACTATCCGCCCGATGTATGTCCGTTTTCGAGAGCATTGCAGGTCAGTAGCATCAGGAAAAGGTGTCCCGCGATTCATTTCCCATGTGAGGGAGAAACACGGTGGTAGGACTGAATGTCTTATCTTTGCTGGCATCGAAAAGGTGAATTTGCCTGCCCAAGGTGGTGATTTGGACAATCTGCTCTTGAGATGTGAAGCCAGGTGGATCCTGCGCTGTAATGCCATGGGTCCGCTTGGTTTCAATGACAGAGTCGATATGTCCATTTTTCTGTAGTTGTCTTATGAGCGCAGTGTCACGTATAGTGAACACAATTGACAGGTCATAGAGCAATAATTTGGTATAGCATTTGCTGACATCTCTTCAGTAGCGATTTGTGTTCCATGTCATATATGTACTCCATAAGCCATGTATTGTTTTTAACTTTAGTTTTTAATATGTGCTTTTTGTATTTCTATGGTTTGTGGGAGGGATTTGGTGGCGGGGTGTGTCTGGCCGGTGCACTATATCCGCTGTCTGTCCTGAGCACAAATCGACCCGTAGAAGCGCAGGCATAGCGCGAAATGGCCGTCGTCCTCCCCTGCTCACACGAGCTTCGGCTCCCTCTCCCCCGGCCATGACTTTTATCTGGAGTTGTCGTTGTTAATAAAGAAGTAACTTTACCGAAGACTGGTGAGTGCACTCATTTTTTATTTACAAGGAGCGCATGGATGGAAGTCTTTTTTCTATGAAGGAGCACCTGAGGTCCGGTGTTAGCGGCATAGCGAGGAGTCACATCTGATATCCCTGAATAGAGTTCATTATTACAGTTGATTAAGGGTCGGTGCCGCTCAGTTTTTTACTTTTTATTGTTTATTTTTTTTACTTTTTTGCGGTGATATATATATATATACACACTGTACGCCCAAACAGTGTGTGTATATATGTGTATATATGTGGGTGGGTGATGGTGGTCTGGCACTTTTGGAACTTTGTAATGCAATAAAGGATTTGTATAGGACTTCAGCAGTGCGGAGGTCTTTCTTCATGGATGCATGTAAAGTACGGGCGGAAACCAACCCCTGCTCTAGCAGCACACTGAGTCCTCAGCAACAATCTCAGTTGAGCCACTCTTCTTCCAGCTTTCTTGCATATATACAGTACAGACCAAAAGTTTGGACACACCTTCTCATTTAAAGATTTTTCTGTATTTTCAAGACTATGAAATTTGTACATTCACACTGAAGGCATCAAAACTATGAATTAACACATGTTTAATTATATACTTAACAAAAAAGTGTGAAACAAACAACTGAAATTATGTCTTATATTCTAGGTTCTTTGCTTTGATGACTGCTTTGCACACTCTTGGCATTCTCTTGATGAGCTTCATGAGGTAGTCACGGGAATGGTTTTCACTTCACGAGTGTGCCCTGTCAGGTTTAATAAGTGGAACGTATTGCATTATAAATGGTGTTGGGACCATTAGTTGTGTTGTGCAGAAGTCTGGTGGATACACAGCTGTTAGTCCTACTGAATAGACTGTTGGAATTTGTATTATGGCAAGAAAAAAGCAGCTAAGTAAAGAAAAACGAGTGGCCATCATTACTTTAAGAAATGAAGGGCAGTCAGTCCGAAAAATTGTGAACATTTTGAAAGTGTCCCCAAGTGCAGTTGCAAAGACCATCAAGTGCTACAAAGAAACTGGCTCACATGAGGACTGCCCCAGGAAAGGAAGACCAAGAGTCACCTCTGCTTCTGAGGATAAGCTTATCCGAGTCACCAGCCTCAGAAATCGCAGGTTAACAGCAGCTCAGATTAGAGACCAGCTCAGATTAGAGACCAGGTCAATGCCACACATAGTTCTAGCAGCAGACACATCTCTACAACAACTGTTAAGAGGAGACTTTGTGCAGCAGGCCTTCATGGTAAAATAGCTGCTAGGAAACCACTTCTAAGGACAGGCAACAAGCAGAAGACACTTGTTTTGGCTAAAGAACACAAGGAATGGACATTAGACCAGTGGAAATCTGTGCTTTGGTCTGATGAGTCAAAATTTGAGATCTTTGGTTCTAACCACCGTGTCTTTGTGCGACGCAGAAAAGGTGAACGGATGGACTCTACATGCCTGGTTCCCACCGTGAAGCATGGACGAGGAGGTGTGATGGTGTGGGGGTGCTTTGCTGGTGACACTGTTGGGGATTTATTCAAAATTGATGGCATACTGAACCAGGATGGCTACCACAGCATCTTGCAGCGGCATGCTATTCCATGCGGTTTGCGTTTAGATGGACCATCATTTATTTTTCAACAGGACAATGACCCCAAACACACCTCCAGGCTGTGTAAGGGCTATTTGATCAAGAAGGAGAGTGATGGGGTGCTATGCCAGATGACCTGGCCTCCACAGTCGCTAGACCTGAACCCAATCGAGATGGTTTGGGGTTAGCTGGACCGCAGAGTGAAGGCAAAAGGGTCAACAAGTGCTGAACATCTCTGGGAACTCCTTCAAGATTATTGGAAGGCCATTCCCGGTGACGATCTCTTGAAGCTCATCAAGAGAATGCCCAGAGTGTGCAAAGCAGTCATCAAAGCAAGAGGTGGCTACTTTGAAGAACCTAGAATATAAGACATATTTTCAGTTGTTTCACACTTTTTTTTGTTAAGTATATAATTCCACATGTGTTAATTCATAGCTTTGATGCCTTCAGTGTGATTGTACAATTTTCATAGTCATGAAAATACAGAAAAATCTTTAAATGAGAAGGTGTGTCCAAACTTTTGGTCTGTACTGTATAATGGCTCCAAGCTGCGCTATTAAAAAATAAACAAACCCAGTTATTCAACTCTCTCTGGTGTCCAGCGCTGTCTCCGGCAGTGCAGGGAATTCCGAAATCCCAACGCTATGCATTCTGGGTTGTGCATCACCACCTCTGCACATGTGCCGGGCTGTTCTGTGACGTGATGTGGTGCTTTCCCAGGACCGTCTAGTGAGCGGTCCTGGGATCACTCTCCATTGTAGTTATAGTACGGCAGGCACAGAGGCGGCGATGCGCCGCCCGGATTTCAGGATTCCCTGCACTGCTGGGCTAGGAGCCGGAGTCAGTACTGGACACTGGAGAAAGAAGTGAGTAACTGGGTTTGTTTATTTTTTAACAGCGCAGCCTGGTGCCAATTACTAAAGCTAAATATGCACACATGCTGTACGCCCGTACAGTGTGTGCGTATATATATATATATATATATATATATATATATACGCACACTGTTCGGGCATGTATGCCCGGACAGTGTTTTCAGATTACGGAGGATTCCGATTTCTAATTCTGATCATCATCATGATCTGGCTACAAATCGGATCGTAATTTAAAATAACGATCAGCCTGAAAATCGTAACAAATTACGATCTTCAGTGATCGGATCGGCCAGCACTAATTCCAAATATGCAGCATTGTACTGGCCATACCTGTCCTGGATGCTGCCCCAGAGTTCAGCCTCGCCTGTCTGGGGCATGCACGGGCTGAACTGCCATCGCCGGCTGATTCCTCGGCTCTCGTAGTTCAGTCCTGCAGATCCGTGGACAGGTTGGGCTGAACTCCGGAGCTCAGGTGAGAGATACGCCATGATTTGCAGAGGCATTTTGCCTGCTGCTTGCAAGCACTTTTTAAGCGCTTTGGCAAAACGCTTCTGCAAATAGGGGACGTGGCCAAGCTCTGCTATGGGCGTGGCCATGCCTTGCTATTGCCTAAACCGAGCGTTTTTCCAGTGGTTTGCAGGCATTTTTCAGGAGGTTTCCCTCTTGCCCATTCCCTTGAATGGGCAAGTTAAGCACGGGATCCACTGGAAAATAGCTTTAATGCTATTTTCCGGTGGGGCGTTTTCTGGCCCCAGCCGGAATCTGCCCATAACCCGCACCATAGACATGAAAGGGCGGGTTTCATTCAGGAAACACAGCACGGAATACGCCTGTAAATCCAGCTTGTCTGGATAAAGCCTGAGGCCTCGTGCCCACTGATGGAAGGGCATCTCCGCAGCGGCTGTAATTGCGGTAGCAACTGCAGATCCCACAGGAATCTATTTGTGCCTGCAATTGTGGCCACTATTGTGGTACCCTAATTCTGTATCAAAATCTTCACTTAACTCTATGGATTTAGGTGCAGGTTTTAGTGCAGGATTTCAGCCTCTTATCTAAATGGCTGGAATTTTCTTTGTAATAATGGCAGCATACATTGACATGCTGCACTGCATGTTTTTTTTTGTAAACAAAATTTTTTCATCAGCATGTGGATGGGATTTACACATTAATGCTGCATATGACCCCAGCCTAATGGACCATTCAGTTATGCCTTAGGCCAAAAGCACACTGGTGATTTTACTGGCGTTTTTTGCATCCTGCACAATCCTCTCAATGAGACAGCATAGTAACGAATAGGGTTGAGCGAAACGGGTCGAACATTTTCAAAAGTCGCCGACTTTTGGCTAAGTCGGGGTTTCATGAAACCCGATCCGACCCCTGTGCGGGGTCGGCCATGCGGTACGCGACTTTCGCGCCAAAGTCGCGTTTCAATGACGCGAAAAGCGCCATTTCTCAGCCAATGAAGGTAAACGCAGAGTGTGGGCAGCGTGATGACATAGGTCCTGGTCCCCACCATCTTAGAGAAGGGCATTGCAGTGATTGGCTTGCTGTCTGCGACGTCACAGGGGCTATAAAGAGGCGTTCCCGCCGACCGCCATCTTACTGCTGCTGATCTGAGCTTAGGGAGAGGTTGCTGCCGCTTTGTCAGAAGCAGGGATAGCGTTAGGCAGGGTCCATTAACCACAAAACCGCTTGTGCTGCAGCGATTTGCACTGTCCAACACCACCCTCGGTGTGCAGGGACAGTGGAAGTTTTTTTTTTTTTTTTTTTCCCCTCAGCGCTGTAGCTCATTGGGCTGCCCTAGAAGGCTCCCTGATAGCTGCATTGCTGTGTGTACGCCGCTGTGCAAACCAACTGCTTTTTTCAAAGCACAAATCCTCTTGTTCCTTCCTTTCTGCACAGCTATCTTTTTTGTTTGTCCACACTTTTTATTTCATTTGTGCATCAGTCCACTCCTTATTGCTGCCTGCCATACCTGGCTGAGATTACTGCAGGCAGGGAGATAGTAGCTGCCTGCCATACCTGGCTGAGATTACTGCAGGCAGGGAGATAGTAGCTGCCTGCCATACCTGGCTGAGATTACTGCAGGCAGGGAGATAGTAATTGTAGGACATTCCCTGTTTTTTTTTTTGTTTTTTTTTTGGTGGGAGATTAAGATTGGCAATTTGGCATTTCTGCTAGAGTGCCATCCCTGTGTGTGCCATCTCTCTCACATAGTGGGCCATAGAAAGCCTTTTCATTTTTCTGTATTTTTTTTTGTGGGGTGTATAAATTCTCCCTGATAAAAATACAGTGGGAGATTAATATTGGCCTTTGGGCTTGTGTGCCAGTCCTGAGTGTGCCATCTCTCTCACAAATAGTGGGCCATAGAAAGCCTATTTTATTTTTTTTGGGGTTTTATAAATTCTCCCTGAAAAAAAGGGAGATTAATATTGGCCTCTGGGCTTGTGTGCCAGTCCTGAGCGTGCCATCTGTGCCAGCCCTGAGCGTGCCATCTCTCTCACAAATAGTGGGCCATAGAAAGCCTATTTATTTTTTTTTTTTGTTTTATAAATTTTCCCTGAAAAAAGGGAGATTAATATTGGCCTCTGGGCTTGTGTGCCAGTTGTGAGCGTGCCATCTGTGCCAGTCCTGAGCGTGCCATCTCTCTCACAAATAGTGGGCCATAGAAACCCTATTTATTTATTTTTTTTGTTTTATAAATTTTCCCTGAAAAAAGGGAGATTAATATTGGCCTCTGGGCTTGTGTGCCAGTTGTGAGCGTGCCATCTGTGCCAGTCCTGAGCGTGCCATCTCTCTCACAAATAGTGGGCCATAGAAAGCCTATTTAAATTTTTTTTTGGTTTTATAAATTCTCCCAGAAAAAAAGGGAGATTAATATTGGCCTCTGGGCTTCTGTGCCAGTCCTGAGCGTGCCATCTGTGCCAGTCCTGAGCGTCCCATCTCTCTCACAAATAGTGGGCCATAGAAAGCCTATTTTATTTTTTTTGGGGGTTTTATAAATTCTCCCTGAAAAAAAGGGAGATTAATATTGGCCTCTGGGCTTGTGTGCCAGTCCTGAGCGTGCCATCTGTGCCAGCCCTGAGCGTGCCATCTCTCTCACTAATAGTGGGCCATAGAAAGCCTATTTATTTTTTTTTTTTGTTTTATAAATTTTCCCTGAAAAAAGGGAGATTAATATTGGCCTCTGGGCTTGTGTGCCAGTTGTGAGCGTGCCATCTGTGCCAGTCCTGAGCGTGCCATCTCTCTCACAAATAGTGGGCCATAGAAAGCCTATTTAAATTTTTTTTTGGTTTTATAAATTCTCCCAGAAAAAAAGGGAGATTAATATTGGCCTCTGGGCTTCTGTGCCAGTCCTGAGCGTGCCATCTGTGCCAGTCCTGAGCGTCCCATCTCTCTCACAAATAGTGGGCCATAGAAAGCCTATTTTATTTTTTTTGGGGGTTTTATAAATTCTCCCTGAAAAAAAGGGAGATTAATATTGGCCTCTGGGCTTGTGTGCCAGTCCTGAGCGTGCCATCTGTGCCAGCCCTGAGCGTGCCATCTCTCTCACAAATAGTGGGCCATAGAAAGCCTATTTATTTTTTTTTTTTGTTTTATAAATTTTCCCTGAAAAAAGGGAGATTAATATTGGCCTCTGGGCTTGTGTGCCAGTTGTGAGCGTGCCATCTGTGCCAGTCCTGAGCGTGCCATCTCTCTCACAAATAGTGGGCCATAGAAAGCCTATTTAAATTTTTTTTTGGTTTTATAAATTCTACCAGAAAAAAAGGGAGATTAATATTGGCCTCTGGGCTTCTGTGCCAGTCCTGAGCGTGCCATCTGTGCCAGTCCTGAGCGTCCCATCTCTCTCACAAATAGTGGGCCATAGAAAGCCTATTTTTTTTTTTTTTTGGGTTTTAGAAATTCTCCCTGGAAAAAAAAAGGGAGATTAATATTGCCCTTTGGGCTTGTGTGCCAGTACTAAGCGTTCCATCTCTCTCTCTCTCTCTCTCAGTCAGTGGGCCATAGAACGCCTATTTTTGGTTTTATTTGTTTTCTAAATTCTCCCTGAAAAAATCATTTTATTTTATTTGGTTTCTAAATTCTTCCTGATAAAATCACATTTTTTTTATTATTTTTTTTTCTAAAGTCTCCCTGAAAAAAAAAAAAAAAAACAGTGGGAGATTAATATTGGCCTTTCTGCTTGTGTGCCAGTCTTGACTCCTGGGTGCGTCATCTCTCAGTCAGTGGGCCATAGAACGCCTATTTTTGGTTTTATTTGTTTTATAAATTCTCCCAGAAAAAATCATTTTATTTTATTTGGTTTCTAAATTCTTCCTGATAAAATCACATTTTTTTTATTATTTTTTTTTCTAAAGTCTCCCTGAAAAAAAAAAAAAAAAACAGTGGGAGATTAATATTGGCCTTTCTGCTTGTGTGCCAGTCTTGACTCCTGGGTGCGTCATCTCTCAGTCAGTGGGCTATAGAACGCCTATTTTTGGTTTTATTTGTTTTCTAAATTCTCCCTGAAAAAATCATTTTATTTTATTTGGTTTCTAAATTCTTCCTGATAAAATCATATTTTTTTTATTATTTTTTTTTCTAAAGTCTCCCTGAAAAAAAAAAAAAAAAAACAACCAAAAAAAACAGTGGGAGATTAATATTGGCCTTTCTGCTTGTGTGCCAGTCTTGACTCCTGGGTGTGCCATCTCTCTCTCTCTCTCTCTCTCTCTCTCTCTCTCTCTCTCTCTCCAATTGTGGTCCATAGAAAGCCTACATTTTTTTTCCTTGATTTGGGTTCCAAAATCTACCAGAGAAAATAACTCCATCAATCATTGGTAGAAAAATATTGGCCTCTGGGCTTGTGTGCCACTCCTGATTCCTGTGTGCGTCATCTCTCACTCAGTGGCCCATAGAAAGCATATAGTTTGTTACATTTGTTTTCTAAATTCTCCCTGCAAAAATCTTTTTTTTTTTTTTGGGGGGGTTTCTAAAGTGTTCCTGAAAAAAATAAAAATAAAAAAAAAATAATAGTGTGACATTAATATTAACATTTGTGCTTCAGTGACAGTCCTGCGTGTGGGGCATCTCTCTAATTTGCAGCCACCAAAAAAAGAGTGTGTAACATTGGGCCTGATTTTCGCTGTGGTCTCACCAACCTGTAAAGGGGTAGCTAAATCATACTGAAGTTATAGCTCACCGTGTAAGTTGTGTGACTGCAACAAATAACGTTAGTTTGGTTACGTTTTTAAAACAATGAGGAAGTCTAGTGGAAGAGGTCGTGGCCGGGGGCGTTCATTGTCAGCTGGTAATGAGGGTAGTGGTAGTGGTGGAGCATCAGGTGGTCGTGGGGGAAAAAATATTGCACCTAAGTCTGGAGCTGTGGAGCCAGGTTCGTCGTCCGGCTACACAAGGCCTCGAACGCTCCCTTTTCTGGGATTAGGAAAACCGCTTTTAAAGCCGGAGCAGCAAGAGCAAGTTTTGGCTTATCTTGCTGACTCAGCCTCTAGCTCTTTTGCCTCATCTCGTGAAACTGGTAAAAGTAAAAGCAGCGCGTCGTTAGTGGATGTTCACGGTCAGGGACAAGTCACTTCCTTGTCCTCTTCAGCAAAAACAACAACAGAGAAGAATGCAGCAGGCGACACAACGGGTTACTCCATGGAGCTCTTTACACATACCGTCCCTGGCTTAGAAAGTGAAGCAGTTAACAGTCCATGCCCATTACAAATTGAATCTGACATGGAGTGCACTGACGCACAGCCACAGCCAGACTACTATGCTGGTCCTTTGACTCAGACCACAACATTGCCCTCGCAGGGTGCTGATCAAGAATCAGACCCTGATGAGACTATGTTGCCCCATCACGAACGCTATACCACCGAACGACACGGTGACACAGACGAAGTTGCGCAGGAGGTACAAGAAGAGTTATTAGATGACCCAGTTCTTGACCCCGATTGGCAGCCATTGGGGGAACAGGGTGCAGGCGGCAGCAGTTCTGAAGCAGAGGAGGAGGAGGGGCCGCAGCAGGCATCAACATCGCCACAGGTTCCATCTGCCGGGCCCGTATCTTGCCCAAAACGCGTGGCAAAGCCAAAACCTGGTGGAGGACAGCGTGGCCATCCGGTTAAAGCTCAGTCTGCAATGCCTGAAAAGGTATCCGATGCTAGAAAGAGTGCAGTCTGGCATTTTTTTAAACAACATCCAATTGATCAGCGCAAAGTCATCTGTCAAAAATGTTCTACTTCCTTAAGCAGAGGTCAGAATCTGAAAAGTCTCAATACTAGTTGCATGCATAGACATTTAACCACCATGCATTTGAAAGCTTGGACTAACTACCAAACGTCCCTTAAGGTTGTTGCACCCTCGGCCAATGAAGCTAGTCATCAACGCAACATCCCTTCCGGCAGTGTAGGACCACCATTTAGCGCACCACCTGCTGTATCTGTGCAGGTATCTTTGCCAGGCCAAAGCAGTCAGGGTCAGGGAATCACCAGTTTCGTAGTAGGAAACACTGCATCTAGGGCACCGGCGGCAACAATACCATCTCCCACCGTCTCTCAGTCTGCCATGTCCACCGGCACCCCCGCTAGTTCCACGATCTCCAGCTCTCCAGTCCAGCTCACCCTACATGAGACTATGGTTAGAAAAAGGAAATACTTAGCCTCGCATCCGCGTACACAGGGTTTGAACGCCCACATAGCTAGACTAATCTCGTTAGAGATGATGCCCTACCGGTTAGTTGAAAGCGAAGCTTTCAAAGACCTGATGGACTACGCTGTACCACGCTACGAGCTACCCAGTCGACACTTTTTTTCCAGAAAAGCCATCCCAGCCCTCCACCAGCATGTTAAAGAGCGCATCGTCCATGCACTCAGGCAATCTGTGAGCACAAAGGTGCACCTGACAACAGATGCATGGACCAGTAGGCATGGCCAGGGACGTTACGTGTCCATCACGGCACACTGGGTAAATGTGGTGGATTCAGGGTCCACAGGGGACAGCAAGTTTGGGACAGTTCTGCCTAGCCCACGGTCTAGTAAACAGTTGTCTGTAGCCGTTCGCACCCCCTCCTCCTCCTCCTCCTCGTCCTCCTGCAGAAGCAAGAGCTCGTCCACAGACCGCAGTCGCACAAACACTCCATCCGCACCTGCCACTGTTGCACACCAGGTCTCCCATTATGGGGCAGCTACTGGCATACGTCAGCAGGCTGTATTGGCTATGAAGTGTTTGGGCGACAATAGACACACCGCGGAAGTTCTGTCCGAGTTCTTGCAGCAAGAAACGCAGTCGTGGCTGGGCACTGTAGATCTTGAGGCAGGCAAGGTAGTGAGTGATAACGGAAGGAATTTCATGGCTGCCATCTCCCTTTCCCAACTGAAACACATTCCTTGCCTGGCTCACACCTTAAACCTGGTGGTGCAGTGCTTCCTGAAAAGTTATCCGGGGTTATCCGACCTGCTCCTCAAAGTGCGTGGACTTTGCGCACATATCCGCCGTTCGCCTGTACACTCCAGCCGTATGCAGACCTATCAGCGTTCTTTGAACCTTCCCCAGCATCGCCTAATCATAGACGTTGCAACAAGGTGGAACTCAACACTGCACATGCTTCAGAGACTGTGCGAACAGAGGCGGGCTGTTATGTTTTTGTGGGAGGATACACATACACGGGCAGGCAGTAGGATGGCAGACATGGAGTTGTCAGGTGTGCAGTGGTCGAAGATTCAAGACATGTGTCAAGTCCTTCAGTGTTTTGAGGAATGCACACGGCTGGTTAGTGCAGACAACGCCATAATAAGCATGAGCATCCCCCTAATGCGTCTGCTGATGCAAAGTTTGACGCACATAAAGGATCAGGCGTCTGCACCAGAGGAAGAGGAAAGCCTTGATGACAGTCAGCGATTGTCTGGTCAGGGCAGTGTACATGACGAGGTACCGGGCGAAGAGGAGGTGGAGGATGAGGAGGATGATGGGGATGAGTATATTTTTAATGAGGAAGCTTTCCCGGGGGCACGGGAAATTGGTGGCATGGCAAGGCCGGGTTCTGGTTTTTTGAGGGACACAAGTGACGTAGATTTGCCTGCAACTGCCCCTCAACCAAGCACAACCGCAGATTTGACAACGGGAACTTTGGCCCACATGGCGGATTATGCCTTGCGTATCCTCAAAAGGGACACACGCATTACAAAAATGATGAACGATGACGATTACTGGTTGGCCTGCCTCCTTGATCCTCGCTATAAAGGCAAATTGCAAAATATTATGCCACATGAGAACTTGGAACTAATATTAGCAACAAAACAATCAACTCTTGTTGACCGTTTGCTTCTGGCATTCCCTGCACACAGCGCCCGTGATCGTTCTCACACGAGCTCCAGGGGCCAGCAGACCAGAGGTGTTAGAGGGGCAGAAATCAGAAGTGGCGTTGGCCAGAGGGGTTTTCTGACCAGGTTGTGGAGTGATTTTGCTATGACCGCAGACAGGACAGGTACTGCAGCATCAATTCAAAGTGACAGGAGACAACATTTGTCCAGTATGGTTACAAACTATTTTTCATCCCTTATCGATGTTCTCCCTCAACCGTCATTCCCATTTGATTACTGGGCATCCAAATTAGACACCTGGCCAGAATTGGCAGAATATGCATTGCAGGAGCTTGCTTGCCCGGCAGCTAGTGTCCTATCAGAAAGAGTATTCAGTGCTGCAGGTTCAATACTAACAGAAAAAAGGACTCGTCTGGCTACCCAAAATGTAGATGATCTAACCTTCATTAAAATGAACCACAACTGGATTTCAAAATCTTTTGCCCCACCCTGCCCGGCTGACACCTAGCTTTCCTATGAAAAGGTCTTGCCTGTGGACTATTCTGAATGACTTTTCCAATCTCGTAATTTTCTTCACCTGATTGTCCAGCATACGACATGTTTCCACCTCACGAAATGGCCAAACTCCCCACACGGGGCCGTGCTATCGCCACTTTGCGCTTGGACCCTTGAGAGTGCTGTTTGTCTGAAGAGGTGGGTGTGGCCGCTTTTGGTCGACGGCACTGCCACTGGGTCCCTCATAGTACAATAAAGTGTCTCTGGCGGTGGTGGTGCGCACCCAACGTCAGACACACCGTTGTAATATGAGGGGCCCTGTGCCTGTAACGCCGGCCACAAGACAGTTCCCCCCCCCAGCTCAAACAGTGCTCTACCACTAGCAAAATTATCTCTCACAGCTTCACCAATGTGTAGTCTAGGCGCTGACATCCTTCAATGCCTGGCACTGACAATACCATTGTTTTGACATTTTTGTTATGTTAGGCCTTCGAAGCCTGTCTGCGGTCCCTTCTTTCTACAACTACTACACTGACCAGGCCACTGCTGTCCGTGTTACCCTGGAACCAATTTAAAAGTGCCTACAGTCAGCCCAATTTTGTTATGTTAGGCCTTAGAAGACTGTCTGCCGTCACTCCTTCCACTAGACTTCCACTGACCATACACTGCTGCCCATGTACCCCTGGAACCAATTTAAAGTGCCTACAGCCAGCCCAATTTTGTTATGTTAGGCCTTGGAAGCCTGTCTGCGGTCACTCCTTCCACTAGACTTCCACTGACCAGACCACTGCTGCCCGTGTACCCCTGGAACCAATTTAAAAGTGCCTACAGCCAGCCCAAGTTTGTTATGTTAGGCCTTGGAAGCCTGTCTGCGGTCACTCCTTCCACTAGGCCTCCACTGACCACACCACTGCTGTCCGTGTACCCCTGGAACCAATTTAAAATTGCCTACAGCCATGTGTTATTATTTTAGGCCTTCGATGCCTGTCTGCGGTCACTCCTTCCACTAGGCCTCCACTGACCACACCACTGCTGTCCGTGTACCCCTGGAACCAATTTAAAATTGCCTACAGCCAGCCCAATTTTTTTATTTTAGGCCTTCGATGCCTGTCTGCGGTCCATTCTTTCAACTACTACTACACTGACCAGGTCACTGCTGCCCGTGTACCCCTGGAACCAATTTAAAATTGCCTACAGCCATGTGTTATTATTTTAGGCCTTCGATGCCTGTCTGCGGTCACTCCTTCCACTAGGCCTCCACTGACCACACCACTGCTGTCCGTGTACCCCTGGAACCAATTTAAAATTGCCTACAGCCAGCCCAATTTTTTTATTTTAGGCCTTCGATGCCTGTCTGCGGTCCATTCTTTCAACTACTACTACACTGACCAGGTCACTGCTGCCCGTGTACCCCTGGAACCAATGTAAAATTGCCTACAGCCATGTGTTATTATTTTAGGCCTTCGATGCCTGTCTGCGGTCACTCCTTCCACTAGGCCTCCACTGACCACACCACTGCTGCCCGTGTACCCCTGTAACCAATTTAAAATTGCCTACAGCCAGCCCAATTTTTTTATTTTAGGCCTTCGATGCCTGTCTGCGGTCCATTCTTTCAACTACTACTACACTGACCAGGTCACTGCTGCCCGTGTACCCCTGGAACCAATTTAAAATTGCCTACAGCCAGCCCAATTTTTTTATTTTAGGCCTTCGATGCCTGTCTGCGGTCCATTCTTTCAACTACTACTACACTGACCAGGTCACTGCTGCCCGTGTACCCCTGGAACCAATTTAAAATTGCCTACAGCCATGTGTTATTATTTTAGGCCTTCGATGCCTGTCTGCGGTCACTCCTTCCACTAGGCCTCCACTGACCACACCACTGCTGCCCGTGTACCCCTGGAACCAATTTAAAATTGCCTACAGCCAGCCCAATTTTTTCATTTTAGGCCTTCGATGCCTGTCTGCGGTCCATTCTTTCAACTACTACTACACTGACCAGGTCACTGCTGCCCGTGTACCCCTGGAACCAATTTAAAATTGCCTACAGCCATGTGTTATTATTTTAGGCCTTCGATGCCTGTCTGCGGTCACTCCTTCCACTAGGCCTCCACTGACCACACCACTGCTGTCCGTGTACCCCTGGAACCAATTTAAAATTGCCTACAGCCATGTGTTATTATTTTAGGCCTTCGATGCCTGTCTGCGGTCCATTCTTTCAACTACTACTACACTGACCAGGGCACTGCTGGCCGTGTTACCCTGGAACCAATTTAAAAGTGCCTACAGTCAGCCCAATTTTGTTATGTTAGGCCTTGGAAGCCTGTCTGCGGTCACTCCTTCCACTAGGCCTCCACTGACCACACCACTGCTGTCCGTGTACCCCTGGAACCAATTTAAAATTGCCTACAGCCATGTGTTATTATTTTAGGCCTTCGATGCCTGTCTGCGGTCCATTCTTTCAACTACTACTACACTGACCAGGGCACTGCTGGCCGTGTTACCCTGGAACCAATTTAAAAGTGCCTACAGTCAGCCCAATTTTGTTATGTTAGGCCTTCGAAGACTGTCTGCCGTCACTCCTTCCACTAGACTTCCACTGACCATACACTGCTGCCCATGTACCCCTGGAACCAATTTAAAGTGCCTACAGCCAGCCCAATTTTGTTATGTTAGGCCTTCGAAGCCTGTCTGCGGTCACTCCTTCCACTAGACTTCCACTGACCAGACCACTGCTGCCCGTGTACCCCTGGAACCAATTTAAAAGTGCCTACAGCCAGCCCAAGTTTGTTATGTTAGGCCTTGGAAGCCTGTCTGCGGTCACTCCTTCCACTAGACTTCCACTGACCAGACCACTGCTGCCCGTGTACCCCTGGAACCAATTTAAAAGTGCCTACAGCCAGCCCAAGTTTGTTATGTTAGGCCTTCGAAGCCTGTCTGCGGTCCATTCTTTCAACTACTACTACACTGACCAGGTCACTGCTGCCCGTGTACCCCTGGAACCAATTTAAAAGTGCCTACAGCCAGCCCAAGTTTGTTATGTTAGGCCTTGGAAGCCTGTCTGCGGTCACTCCTTCCACTAGACTTCCACTGACCAGACCACTGCTGCCCGTGTACCCCTGGAACCAATTTAAAAGTGCCTACAGCCAGCCCAATTTTTTTATTTTAGGCCTTCGATGCCTGTCTGCGGTCCATTCTTTCAACTACTACTACACTGACCAGGTCACTGCTGCCCGTGTACCCCTGGAACCAATTTAAAATTGCCTACAGCCATGTGTTATTATTTTAGGCCTTCGATGCCTGTCTGCGGTCACTCCTTCCACTAGGCCTCCACTGACCACACCACTGCTGTCCGTGTACCCCTGGAACCAATTTAAAATTGCCTACAGCCATGTGTTTTTATTTTAGGCCTTCGATGCCTGTCTGCGGTCCATTCTTTCAACTACTACTACACTGACCAGGGCACTGCTGGCCGTGTACCCCTGGAACCAACATCAGAAAATATAAAAATAAGTATTTTGCTTATAAAAAAGAAAATACTGGTGAGATATCAAATGCAGACATTTTAACATTAAAAACAAACACACAACTAAAATCTGGTACAGTACTAAAAATGGCCACCAGCTACAATTACTTTCTCCTGCAAGTAGTTAACTGAAAGTTTTTTTAAATTGAAAACACACATATGGCATCCACCGAGTGTTGTCCTGTCGCGTCTTCTTTATATTATTGCCGAGAAGATGCAAAATAATGAAAATAATAAAATCATTAATTACCAAAATAATAGAGAAAGTCAACACCACATTGCAAATAAACATTCATTCCAAATAAAGAAGCAGGGCGCGTCCGAGGGTGAGTATATACCTAATAAGAATCTAATCACCCTCGGACGCGCAATGCTTATTTCCAACAGCCTTCCTTCCTAAGAATCAGCCCTTCCGTCGTGTAGAGAGACGTTGTGTTACACTCCAAGGTGTTCCCCAGGTTGCCTTTCCTGAGCTTCGATCTTCCGGCTCTCGTTTAGTAGTTCTTGGAAACTACACTGCATTAGGCCTTCAAATTGGGTATGGGGTGTAGAGAGAGGGTGTGTTACACTCCAAGGTGTTCCCCAGGTTGCCTTTCCTGAGCTTCGATATTCCGGCTCTCGTTTAGTAGTTGTCGGAAACTACGCTGCATTAGGCCTACAAATTGGGTATGGGGTGTAGAGAGAGGGTTTGTTACACTCCAAGGTGTTCCCCAGGTTGCCTTTCCTGAGCTTCGATCTTCCGGCTCTCGTTTAGTAGTTGTTGGAAACTACGCTGCATTAGGCCTTCAAATTGGGTATGGGGTGTAGCGAGAGGGTGTGTTACACTCCAAGGTGTTCCCCAGGTTGCCTTTCCTGAGCTTCGATCTTCCGGCTCTCGTTTAGTAGTTCTTGGAAACTACACTGCATTAGACCTTCAAATTGGGTATGGGGTGTAGAGAGAGGGTGTGTTACACTCCAAGGTGTTCCCCAGGTTGCCTTTCCTGAGCTTCGAAATTCCGGCTCTCGTTTAGTAGTTGTTGGAAACTACACTGCATTAGGCCTACAAATTTGGTATGGGGGAAACATTGGCGCATCTGCGGTCCCTCCTTCCTCTAGGCCTCCACTGACCTGTCTACTGCTGCCCGTGTTCCCCTGGAACCAATTTTAAATTGCCTACAGGCAGCCCAATTTATTATGTTAGGGCTTCGAAGCCTGTCTGCGGTCCCTCCTTCCACTAGGCCTCCACTGACCTGTCTACTGCTGCCCGTGTACCCCTTGAACCAACATCATAAAATAAAAAAAAAAGGATTTTGCTTATAAAAAAGAAAATACTGGTGAGATATCAAATGCAGACATTTTGACATTAAAAACAAACAAACAGCTAAAATCTGGTACAGTACTAAAAATGGCCACCAGCTACAATTACTTTCTCCTGCAAGTAGTTAACTGAAAGTTTTTTTAAATTGAAAACACACATATGGCATCCACCGAGTGTTGTCCTGTCGCGTCTTCTTTATATTATTGCCGAGAAGATGCAAAATAATGAAAATAATAAAATCATTAATTACCAAAATAATAGAGAAAGTCAACACCACATTGCAAATAAACATTCATTCCAAATAAAGAAGCAGGGCGCGTCCGAGGGTGAGTATATACCTAATAAGAATCTAATCACCCTCGGACGCGCAATGCTTATTTCCAACAGCCTTCCTTCCTAAGAATCATCCCTTCCGTGGTGTAGAGAGACGTTGTGTTACACTCCAAGGTGTTCCCCAGGTTGCCTTTCCTGAGCTTCGATCTACCGGCTCTCGTTTAGTAGTTGTTGGATACTACGCTGCATTAGGCCTTCAAATTGGGTATGGGGTGTAGAGAGATGGTGTGTTCCACTCCAAGGTGTTCCCCAGGTTGCCTTTCCTGAGCTTCGATCTTCCGGCTCTCGTTTAGTAGTTCTTGGAAACTACACTTCATTAGGCCTTCAAATTGGGTATGGGGTGTAGAGAGAGGGTGTGTTACACTCCAAGGTGTTCCCCAGGTTGCCTTTCCTGAGCTTCGATATTCCGGCTCTCGTTTAGTAGTTATCGGAAACTACGCTGCATTAGGCCTACAAATTGGGTATGGGGTGTAGAGAGAGGGTGTGTTACACTCCAAGGTGTTCCCCAGGTTGCCTTTCCTGAGCTTCGATATTCCGGCTCTCGTTTAGTAGTTGTCGGAAACTACGCTGCATTAGGCCTACAAATTGGGTATGGGGTGTAGAGAGAGGGTTTGTTACACTCCAAGGTGTTCCCCAGGTTGCCTTTCCTGAGCTTCGATCTTCCGGCTCTCGTTTAGTAGTTGTTGGAAACTACGCTGCATTAGGCCTTCAAATTGGGTATGGGGTGTAGCGAGAGGGTGTGTTACACTCCAAGGTGTTCCCCAGGTTGCCTTTCCTGAGCTTCGATCTTCCGGCTCTCGTTTAGTAGTTCTTGGAAACTACACTGCATTAGACCTTCAAATTGGGTATGGGGTGTAGAGAGAGGGTGTGTTACACTCCAAGGTGTTCCCCAGGTTGCCTTTCCTGAGCTTCGAAATTCCGGCTCTCGTTTAGTAGTTGTTGGAAACTACACTGCATTAGGCCTACAAATTTGGTATGGGGGAAACATTGGCGCATCTGCGGTCCCTCCTTCCTCTAGGCCTCCACTGACCTGTCTACTGCTGCCCGTGTTCCCCTGGAACCAATTTTAAATTGCCTACAGGCAGCCCAATTTATTATGTTAGGGCTTCGAAGCCTGTCTGCGGTCCCTCCTTCCACTAGGCCTCCACTGACCTGTCTACTGCTGCCCGTGTACCCCTTGAACCAACATCATAAAATAAAAAAAAAAGGATTTTGCTTATAAAAAAGAAAATACTGGTGAGATATCAAATGCAGACATTTTGACATTAAAAACAAACAAACAGCTAAAATCTGGTACAGTACTAAAAATGGCCACCAGCTACAATTACTTTCTCCTGCAAGTAGTTAACTGAAAGTTTTTTTAAATTGAAAACACACATATGGCATCCACCGAGTGTTGTCCTGTCGCGTCTTCTTTATATTATTGCCGAGAAGATGCAAAATAATGAAAATAATAAAATCATTAATTACCAAAATAATAGAGAAAGTCAACACCACATTGCAAATAAACATTCATTCCAAATAAAGAAGCAGGGCGCGTCCGAGGGTGAGTATATACCTAATAAGAATCTAATCACCCTCGGACGCGCAATGCTTATTTCCAACAGCCTTCCTTCCTAAGAATCAGCCCTTCCGTCGTGTAGAGAGACGTTGTGTTACACTCCAAGGTGTTCCCCAGGTTGCCTTTCCTGAGCTTCGATCTTCCGGCTCTCGTTTAGTAGTTCTTGGAAACTACACTGCATTAGACCTTCAAATTGGGTATGGGGTGTAGAGAGAGGGTGTGTTACACTCTAAGGTGTTCCCCAGGTTTCCTTGCCATTGCTTCGGTCTTCCGACTCTCGTTTAGTAGTTGTAGAAAAGTACACTGCATTAGGCCATACAAAATGGGTATGGGGTGGAGAGAGATGGTGTGTTACACTCCAAGGTGTTCCCCAGGTTGCCTTTCCTGAGCTTCTATCTTCAGGCTCTCATTAAATTGTGGTTAAATGGAACAACTGCATTTGGCGTACTAGTTGGTTTGGGGCCTACTATCGGTGTCTGCCACTCCTTGCTGTTCTCCTCCACTGAACAAAGCTGTGCCGCCTGTTTACTACGGTTGCCAATTTTGAACTGCATTTCGACTACTTACTGATTTGGCCCTACTCTCTGTGTCAGCCTCTCATTCCAGTTGTCCTCCACTGCAATGCCCCCTGGTTATTCCTGTGTTACCAATTTTGAACTGCATTTAGCCCACTTTCTTCTTTGGGCCTATATCTGTGTTTCCACTTCATCGTGCCCATTGCCCAGCCAGTGATAGATGAGTCTGCTGGTACATTGACCCATAACGCAACATTCCCCGTGCACGCTACACAACAACATTGTGACCCTGCTGAAAGTCAGGTTGCTCTTCCCGCATACCATACCACCTTACACGGGGACAAAGAGGAAGGTGCAGATGAAAGTGCAGGTTCCTTCATCAGGTGGGGGGAGGAATACTAGTTGGCGACGTCACTGGCACAGGGCCTCTCATAGTACGCAAAAGTGTTGCTGCCGGTGGGAGGCGCCCCCGCCGTGCAAACACACCGCTGTACTTTGAGGGGCCCTGTGCCAGTGCCAATGCCAACGAGTGGGCCCCCCCTGCTTGCTCAGGTTCACAGCACTTGCAAAGTTGAAATACTTACCTCTCCCTGCTCCACTGCCGTGACGTGGTCCAGATTTCCTGGGCCCACTAATTACTTGAACCAGCCCTACCCCCCACAACTTTAGCCAAATGACCCCCAATTTCAAATGCCTTCCAATTATTATAAGGTAAATTACGCTTGACAAGCTTCATTAAGAAGAATGGATGGTTTTGACATTAAAATGGGCACTCTAGGTGTTTTCCTGGCCCCCACTCACTGCCGACTATGCTGCCCCATTGACTTGCATTGGGTTTCGTGTTTCGGTCGATCCCGACTTTACGTCATAATCGGCCGATTTCACTCGACCCGACTTTGGACATAGTCGGGTTTCGCAAAACCCGGCTCGACTCTAAAAAGGTCAAGGTCGCTCAACTCTAGTAACGAACGTTCGCCCTGCCCACCCGACGACTAGCGCGCCCATCCGCTTGAATGGAGCACCTCATTCAGGCGGGCGGCCCTCCCAGTCGTTCATTCAGACGTCTAGCCGCACGCCGCGTCTGGATGCGGCTGTCAACTAGACAGCTGTTCAGCATGGCGGCGATCGGTCATGCTGAACGGCCGTCTAGTTGAAGGGTCTAAAGGTACCCTAAAAATGTGACCTATTTAAAGTTTGGAAGTAATTTTAATTTTAAACAAAAATATATCATTTTCCACTGGGACAATATATGTTGCAAAAAACTATTGGTTGGCCCCTTCACACTAGATTTTGCTTCAGTTTTTTTATTATGAAATCCGAAAATCTGGAGCAAAATGTGAGTTTTTAATGTGAGAAATGAACAGAGGCTTCTGATTAGGATTTTTTTTTTTGTGAATTTATCCCCAAATTCTCTGTCTGCTGCTTGTTACACTTTTCCTGTTATTTCCTCTACTAATACTTTCATTTTAAATTAGGAAATGGACACAGCCGTATGTTGATATTTGGAACAAGAGACAATCTCCATCTACTGGCACAAAGTAAAGAGTGGTTTGCTGATGGCATGTTTTTCACTACACCAGCCTTGTTTAAGCAACTTTACACAATCCATGTAGTCCACAGCGGCCTTGTTGTTCCGCTAGTGTACACCTTGCTGACAGACAAGAGCCGTTCTACATACCAGAGGTTGCTGCAAGAGCTGAAGAACTTGCAGCCTGGACTGCAGCCAGACAACCTGATGTTGGATTTTGAACTAGCTGCAATACAGGCATTTGAAAGTGAGTTCCCCAACCTTGTGAAGACTGGTTGCTTTTTCCACTTATCACAGTCGGTTTGGCGTAAAGTTCAAAATGAAGGACTCAAGATGCAATACCAAGGTGACCATGAATTTGCCTGTTGGATACGCATGATACCTGCCCTGGCCTTTCTACCACCACAGAATGTTGTGCAATCATTTGAAGAGTTGGTGGAAGATCCTGACTTTCCACAAGAAGCAATACCTATTGCTAACTATTTTGAAGACAGCTATATCGGTCGAATGAATCGCAGAGGACGTCAAGCACCTTTGTTTCCAATTCAATTCTGGAATGTGTATGAGCGAACATTGAATGATCAACAGCGAACAAATAATGATGTCGAAGGATGGCACCGTAGCTTTCGAGAAACATGTGGTACTCTTTTCCAAAATATATACCGGTTCATTAACTGTCTGAAACATCAGCAAGAGCTCCATAGTTTTGAAATTATTCAGATAATAGCAGGAAATCCCATTGCTGCAAGAAACAAAAAGTATGCTGCAATTTCAGCAAGGGTTAAACGTATCGTGCAAGATTTCAATAATAGAAGCTTGATGGATTATCTGAGAGGCATTGCCTACAGCTTTGAATTTTAGTTCATGGTCACATATTGTATGTTTTGAGAGCAGTGTTCTTAGCTGTAAAATAATTCAAGCATTATAACCTGTAATTTGTATTTTCTCTTTTTCTCTAATCCTTCCCCTCTATACCTTTTTATGCTTCTTGTTTAAACAGTTTTGATACATACAGTTAAAGCATAACTCTACAACAAATATGTTATGTTATAGTACCTGTGCCCATGATATTCATTTCCAAAGGAGACCTTCCAGCAGCTTCACTTCTGTGTGAAAAGTCTCATCCAAGTTAAAGCTCCATGTGCTGCAGGATTTCAGTGGTTGCTAAGGAGGTTGTTTCTCCTTAGTAGCAGTACTTGTGGATGGATTCTAGAGGGTGTGGCTGCACAGGAGCATGCAACTAACAATATATTCCCTATGATGTATAAAGGGCTGCTGGTTTACAGCCCTCTGCAAAGCCCCCCTATGTGTTCCATCCTGTAATGGCTTTACACAGGCAGGGGGAGCCCTCCTCTTGTCCAGGAAAGAGCACATGAGCGGAGGGTGAAAGGGAGCTTTGCATAGGGCTGTGAACAAGCAGCCCTGAATGTATCATAGGGAGCCAGGATCCGTTCTGCTACCAAGGGGGCACGACCTCCTTAGTAACCAATGAAATCCTACTATTTTCCTGTCTGTTTGTAAAATGACTCATCTAGAAAACAAAGTTTTAAAATAAAAAACTAATTTGATCAGAATTAGATATCTTAGACTCATATGGTGTATTATTAGTGATAAGCAAACCTGCCAATGTTCAGTTCAGGCAGGTCTTTCCCGGATGCGAAAGATCCAGGAGCAAATTGCTAGAGGCAAAACATCCAGGGATGAACTGCTGGGGGCAAAACATCTGGGGGTGAAACATCCGTGGGCGAACTGCTGGGGGCGAAACATCTGGGGGCGAACTGCTGGAGGCAAAACATCCGGGGGGCGAACTGCTGGGGGGAAACATCCGGGGGTGAACTGCTTGGGGACGAAGCATCTGGAGTTGAAACATCCAGGGGCGAACTACTGGGGGAGAAACATCCAGGGGCGAACTGCTGGGTGCGAAATATCCGGGGGCGAAACATCCGGGGGCGAACTGCTGGTGAGAAACATCCGGGGGCGAACTGCTGGGGGCGAAATGTGCGGGGGCGAAACATCCGGGGGCGAACTGCTGGGGGCGAAATGTGTGGGGGCGAACTGCTGGGGGCGAAACATCCGGAGGCGAAACATTCGGGGGCGAAACATCCGGGGGCGAACTGCTGGGGGCGAAATGTGCGGGGGCGAAATGTGCGGGGGCGAAACATCCTGGAAGCGAAATGCTGGGGGCGAAATGTTCGGGGGCAAAGTGTACCTGGGGGCGAACTGCTGGGGGCGAACTGCTGGGGGCGAAACTTCCAACTCCCGTATATCTGCCCCCAACCCGACCTGTAAGAGAAGAAAAATAACTTTTATTATACTCATTTGTGGGGCAGTCCAGTCCGAGGCGTGTTGGTGGTCTTGGTCCGGCACCTCCCTTCTTCTTACGATCCCCGCCCTCCTGCTTGCTTCATGTGGATTACGCGTCCCTTCATCATCCACACAGTCTCCTCAGCACAGCGCTCCTGCGCAGGCGTACTTCTCTGCCCTGTCGAAGGCAGAACAAAGTACTGCAGTGCGCATGCGCTGGGGCTCTTTGACCTTTTGCGGCACCTGCACACTGCAGTACTTTGCTCTGCCCTCAACAGGGAAGAGAAGTACGCCTGCGCAGGAGTGCAGTGCCGAGGCGATGCATCAGACACACAAAGCAAGCAGGAGGGCAGCATCACAAGAAGATGGGAGCCGCCTGACCAAGACCAGCAACGCCCATCGGACCGCGCCTACCCCGCAGGTGAGTATAATAAAAGTTATTTTTCTTCTCTTACAGGTCAGGTTGGGGGCAGATAGACAGCAATATAGAATGCTATATATCAGCTCTGAAAGGTGATGGTCGTATCGGACAAAACTGGTGACAGGTTCCCTAGGGTGGAAGGGGGGTGGAGAGGTAGCGGAAATGCCTAGGTTCTAGTTACTGAGGGGGCTAAAATGATCCTTTGCCTCATATGAGGACACCAGTGTTGTACACATGGCTTGTCATACTTTTTGTGCGAGACTTCACCAGACAAACTAAGGTGACGCCTGGGCCTCATCATCTATTCTAGAAGTCTGTGACAAAATTAAAAATATGACTCAATTTATTTAAATTTCTACCAAACTCTGTATAATATTAAAATTAGTAGAAAATTAGTTCATTATGTTGCTAAATCCAGGATTGAGAAAATAAAATGTTCAGCCTTTTACCTCTTCTGCAAAAACTAGCCTGCTAAGCTGCGCCTCACCAAAAACTCAGCACCCACGTCACAGTTTGAGTAGCACTGTAAGGATGCAATCAGATGGCCATATTATTCGCACGAGGATAGCATCGCAATCCTTGGACTGGCCGTTGACTCTCCTGACGTGAGCTTGCCAGCTGCATAGAAATACATGCTATCACACTCAGGTCAGGAGAGCCGACGGCCAGTTCGAGGATTTCATTTCATTGTGACCTGATCCTCGCGCGAAAACAAAGTGACATTCAGGAACCACAAATGAGGTGTACTAGAGAAGTGAAAAAAATAGACTTCCAGGAATCAAACATAATGGCTACTCTATAATAGTATGCCAAGTAGATATACTAAATCGATATGAAAGTATACAAAATATAATATTCATCCAACTATCTAGCTAATAGTTCATGTTGTCAGTCATTACCTCATATTATCCACACAGTGTGTTTATAGAGTGCACATGGGTTAGGTAAATAAAGGTTTTTCTGTGTGGAATGTATCAGGTAGTGAGTCTACTCCCCCTCACACGTGTTTCGCCTTGCTTGTTCTGGGGGCCCCTGTCTGCCATTTCATCAGGTAACATATATTTGTTTTAAAATTGCTTTGTTTTTTGTTTTTTTTAAAAAAGGGGGTCACCAAATACTGTCAGAGTTTCTGCCTTCCAAACTTCCATCACTGCTGTGTGATTGTAAACATGCGCCTCCTTCTCTCCATCGGTGTCCATTGTAGCAAAACACAAATAATGGATGTCTTTGACCTAATGCCTCTGTCAAATTAACAGTTGGCACTGAAAGCACATTTTTTTCTAGAAATTTTGTGAATATTGTTGCAAAATGACATCATTTTCCTTGAGATTTTTTCTATATTGTGATAACTATATACACTTTTTCCTTAAATATAGAAATAAATGCAGTAAAAATTATGCATTTTTACCATTATTTTCACAAAATTGCAGGAAAAAAGATGTGGCTTTAGCATCAATTTTAGCATTGGAAGATGCAAGGGACTGGAAGAGCATTGTGCTTGCTCCTGAAGATGATGAAGTGCATCATGGGAAGTATAGGAAAGGAAAAACTGAAGTGTCCATGCTCCCTGAGGCCAGTCTCACACGTCCAGATAATTCCGGTACCGGAGAAAACAGTACCGGAGTTATCCGTGTCCGTGTGCTCACGTATGCCATCCGTGTGATGTCCGTGAGTACGTTTTTAGGGTCCGTGTGCTGTCCGTGTGCTGTACGTGTGTCCGTGTCCGTATATTGCAACAATTTTTACCATTTTAACCCTATGACAGGAAAAATGCACACGGACAGCACACGGATGGCACACTGACAGCATCCGTGTGCGATACGTGTTTACACGGACCCATTGACTTTAATGGGTCCATGTGATCCGTGCACTCCCATGAACACTAACATGTCTCCGTGTTTTGCAAACGGACACACGGTCCGTGAAAACATGCTGACATGTGCAGAGACACAGTCAGTGTCTCCTGTAGGTGAGGAAACTGTCACCACACGTACCGGAGCCACTGACGTGTGAAACAGGCCTGAGACATGGAAAAATTGAAGTTGCACTGGGAGGCAGAAAAGTGTGAAAAGGCATGAGGCAGCACAGAAAAGACATGAAACTTGGACAAAACATGAAATCGGGTGCGTCTGTAGTCTTTATTTTTAACTTTTAATGAATAGTCAGTTATCCTTTAAGTCTTGCCTCAATCAGTCATTCTGTAAGACACGTGTAGGACATCAGAAATGCATTATACTTATGTATTACATATGCAGAATAGCATTACATTTATTCACTACATTACATAATGAATGCAATCACTGATCTCATTACTGAATAATTAATGTAATCGTCTCAATCACATAATTAGATGCATTAAATGGAGCGAACAATTCCATGGTATTAAAATGACATCAAAGCGAGCAGTCCAGACATAAGCAGTTGCCAGGCATAGTTTGCTGCACTTAGCTACCTGCCATTTCTGAGCAGATTAGTGGGGCACAACAGACCCACAAAACATGTACGGTTTATAACAAAGGGATTGTGCCCAAGAGCTTACCACAATGTATGCTGGGAATGGACTGGAACGTCCTGCTACCTACAAATCTACATTCATCACAAACTTAAAGGAAATCTGTCACCAGAAACAAAACAGATAATGGGGTTAATCTGCAGGTTAATAACATTACTAACCTGCCCGCTGCCCACATGTAGCCGAATGCTGTGGGGAGAAAATTAACTTTATTCCTCCCGCAGCGTTCAGGTTCTGGTCACGGGGCGGCGCCGACACTGGTTCACTTACCGCTTTGAGTATACAGAACGGTGGCTGTAACTACGCCCCGGCCCTGACTGACAGCCTGCCCAATGCAGAGCGACTTTCAGACAGGGCGGTTATAGCCTCTGCTCCGTATACTCAGAGCAATGACTGAACCGGCACCGCCCCAGTTACTGAAAGTGGACTGCTGCCGGGGAGAAGAAAGTTCATTTTCTCCCTGTAGTGTTCGGCTAAATGTAAGTGTAAAACACTGTGGTTGTATCCTGAGGAAGAAGTTGGATAATTACGAAACACGCAGATAAAATCGCATAACTAAAAATCACATCTTATTTATCTCTATCTCCTGAGACCATTCTTGGGATTCCACCAGCAGCGCAGGAAACCAAACTCATGATTTCCATGCTGCTAATCTTCTGGCCCGATGACCCGTGGTTTGCAGTAGCTGGTATACTGGTACATGAAACACTATCAAGTGAGCAAGAACCACTCTATCAAATTAATAATATCATCGGATAAAACCCTATTTGCGCTTCCTTGCTGCCCAGTTTCTTCCGACAAAATCTATTGATTAAAAAGTACTTTATTTATGGGATAAGCAATTTAAAGGGATTATCTGGGACTTTTGTAATTTTTGTCTATGTGACTAAGAACTATAAGGCAGGTAGATTTAAACTGTGTGCCAATTCTGCCCAGTGCCGATCTTTGGTGACTCAGAGTGGTCATAGACCGTTCCTGACAGTGATTCTGCCCGGATGGCAACCTTGTATTTGCTGCTAACCCATCCATTGTCTGTGGGACTGAAGCAAATAGCTCAATATAGCACACTGTGGTCAATAATTTCTTTTGACTAAAACCTGACTAGCATGCTTCACTTTCTCTACAGGTATTATGTAATGTTATTTTTGGATATATCACTATATGCCATACAAGTAGGCATATGCAAAAAGGAGGCAAGAAATAATGCAATAATCCTTTATACTTGCATTTACTAAAATACACATTAGGAGAGATGCCAGCTCCTCAGGCTGGGGCAATTGCGATGTAGCAGTGATAGATTTTGTGGCCAAAGTCATTGTGTAGCCCCAGTTTAAATTGGTTGTCTGGTCTAAATCGATAAGTGTGCAGTGACTGCAGACTTATGAATTCACCAGCGCATAGTGCCGGTTTATGAGCCGGGACCAGAGGGTATGTATGAGTTATAGAAAAAGAAAGAAATGTCCAGCTTCACCGAGTCCGTAAAAAAGCTTTTTCTTTATTAACAAACTTTGAACATGGAGGATACAGACTTCAGCACAACCATATGGGCAAGAATCTCAACGCGTTTCTGGAGACTAGGCTCCCTTAATCATGGTCATGGTCATGATTAAGGGAGCCTAGTCTCCAGAAACGCGTTGAGATTCTTGCCCATATGGTTGTGCTGAAGTCTGTATCCTCCATGTTCAAAGTTTGTTAATAAAGAAAAAGCTTTTTTACGGACTCGGTGAAGCTGGACATTTCTTTCTTTTTCTGGATCTTGCACGCCTGGACACAGCGGGTCCGTGCTCCCGAGGTTTGGTTGCTGAATCACGGGTGAGCTGGTTTATGTTCCTTCTTACTATGTATGAGTTATACCCACTCCCTGCCAGTGGGAGCAACCTCGCTTCCAAACACTTGTATTGAGCGATGCCACGCCCAGTGTAGTGATCCAGTGGGCATGTCTGAGAAGAAGGCACCGCCCCGCTTCATACACTTGTATGGGAGCGAGGTCGCGCCCTCTAGCCTGGAGTATGTATAACGCATATATACACTCCAGTCCTGGCTCAGAAACCAGCAAATCCCTACAGTGCACAGTGCTGTTATGAAAGGTAATTCAGTACCACAATGGACATAGAGGTCAGCGCACATACAGTGACCTGGCAATAACCCAAAAAACAAGAACGAGCTCTGAGACGTGGGAACTCTGTTGACCGCAATCCCTAATCCTCTCCAACCACACTAAAGGCAGCCGTGGATTGCACCTAACGCTCCCTATGCAACTCGGCACGGCCTGAGAAACTAGCTAGCCTGAAGATAGAAAATAAGCCTACCTTGCCTCAGAGAAATACCCCAAAGGAAAAGGCAGCCCCCACATATAATGACTGTGAGTTAAGATGAAAAGACAAACGTAGAGATGAAATAGATTTAGCAAAGTGAGGCCCAACTTTCTGAACAGAGCGAGGATAGGGAAGGTAACTTTGCGGTCAACACAAAACCCTACAAAAACCACACAAAGGGGGCAAAAAGACCCTCTGTACCGAACTAACGGCACGGAGGTACACCCTCTGCGTCCCAGAGCTTCCAGCAATCAGTAAAAAACAAATTGACAAGCTGGACAGAAAAAAAACAGCAAACAAATAGCAAAGAGGAACTTAGCTATGCAGAGCAGCAGGCCACAGGAACGATCCAGAAGGAAACAGGTCCAATACTAGAACATTGACTGGAGGCCAGGATCAAAGCACTAGGTGGAGTTAAATAGAGCAGCACCTAACGACTTCACCACATCACCTGAGGAAGGAAACTCAGAAGCCGCAGTACCACTTTCCTCCACCAACGGAAGCTCACAGAGAGAACCAGCCGAAGTACCACTTGTGACCACAGGAGGGAGCTCTGCCACAGAATTCACAACAGTACCCCCCCTTGAGGAGGGGTCACTGAACCCTCACCAGAGCTCCCAGGATGACCAGGATGAGCCATATGAAAGGCATGAACAAGATCGGGAGCATGGACATCAGAGGCAAAGACCCAGGAATTATCTTCCTGAGCATGACCCTTCCACTTAACCAGATATTGGAGTTTCCGCCTTGAAACACGAGAATCCAAAATCTTCTCCACAATATACTCCAACTCCCCCTCCACCAAAACCGGGGCAGGAGGATCAACAGATGGAACCATAGGTGCCACGTATCTCCGCAACAATGACCTATGGAATACGTTATGTATGGAAAAAGAATTTGGAAGGGTCAGACGAAAAGACACAGGATTAAGAACCTCAGAAATCCTATACAAACCAATAAAACGAGGTTTAAACTTAGGAGAGGAAACCTTCATAGGAATATGACGAGAAGATAACCAAACCAAGTCCCCAACCCGAAGTTGGGGACCCACACAGCGTCTGCGATTAGCGAAACGTTGAGCCTTCTCCTGGGACAAAGTCAAATTGTCCACTACATGAGTCCAAATCTGCTGCAACCTGTCCACCACAGTATCCACACCAGGACAGTCCGAAGACTCAACCTGCCCTGAAGAGAAACGAGGATGGAACCCAGAGTTGCAGAAAAACGGTGAAACCAAGGTAGCCGAGCTGGCCCGATTATTAAGGGCGAACTCAGCCAAAGGTAAAAAGGACACCCAGTCATCCTGATCAGCAGAAACAAAGCATCTCAGATATGTTTCCAAGGTCTGATTGGTTCGTTCGGTCTGGCCATTAGTCTGAGGATGGAAAGCCGAGGAAAAAGACAAGTCAATGCCCATCCTACCACAAAAGGCTCGCCAAAACCTCGAAACAAACTGGGAACCTCTGTCAGAAATGATATTTTCTGCAATGCCATGTAAACGAACCACATGCTGGAAAAACAATGGCACCAAATCAGAGGAGGAAGGCAATTTAGACAAGGGTACCAAATGGACCATCTTAGAGAAGCGACCACAGACCACCCAAATGACTGACATCTTTTGAGAGATGGGAAGATCTGAAATAAAATCCATAGAGATATGTGTCCAAGGCCTCTTCGGGACCGGCAAGGGCAAAAGCAACCCACTGGCACGAGAACAGCAGGGCTTAGCCCGAGCACAAATCCCACAGGACTGCACAAAAGTACGCACATCCCGCGACAGAGATGGCCACCAAAAGGATCTAGCCACTAACTCTCTGGTACCAAAGATTCCAGGATGACCAGCCAACACCGAACAATGAACCTCAGAGATAACTTTATTCGTCCACCTATCAGGGACAAACAGTTTTTCCGCTGGGCAACGATCAGGTTTATTAGCCTGAAATTTTTGCAGCACCCGCCGCAAATCAGGGGAGATGGCAGACACAATTACTCCCTCTTTGAGGATACCCGCCGGCTCAGATACACCCGGAGAGTCGGGCACAAAACTCCTAGACAGAGCATCCGCCTTCACATTTTTAGAGCCCGGAAGGTATGAAATCACAAAGTCAAAACGGGCAAAAAACAACGACCAATGAGCTTGTCTAGGATTCAACCGCTTGGCGGACTCGAGATAAGTCAAGTTCTTATGATCAGTCAAGACCACCACGCGATGCTTAGCTCCTTCAAGCCAATGACGCCACTCCTCGAATGCCCACTTCATGGCCAGCAACTCTCAATTGCCCACATCATAATTTCGCTCAGCAGGCGAAAACTTCCTGGAAAAGAAGGCGCATGGTTTCATCACCGAGCAATCAGAACTTCTCTGCGACAAAACAGCCCCTGCTCCAATCTCAGAAGCATCAACCTCGACCTGGAACGGAAGCGAAACATCTGGTTGACACAACACAGAGGCAGAAGAAAAACGACGCTTCAACTCTTGAAAAGCTTCCACGGCAGCAGAAGACCAATTGACCAAATCAGCACCTTTCTTGGTCAAATCGGTCAATGGTTTAGCAATACTAGAAAAATTGCAGATGAAGCGACGATAAAAATTAGCAAAGCCCAGGAACTTTTGCAGACTTTTCAGAGATGTCGGCTGAGTCCAATTATGGATGGCTTGGACCTTAATAGGGTCCATCTCGACAGTACAAGGGGAAAAGATGAACCCCAAAAATGAAACCTTCTGAACACCAAAGAGACACTTTGATCCCTTCACAAACAAAGAATTAGCACGCAGGACCTGAAACACCGTTCTGACCTGCTTCACATGAGACTCCCAATCATCCGAGAAGATCAAAATGTCATCTAAGTACACAATCAGGAATTTATCCAGGTACTCTCGGAAGATGTCATGCATAAAGGACTGAAACACTGATGGAGCATTGGCAAGTCCGAATGGCATTACTAGATACTCAAAATGGCCCTCGGGCGTATTAAATGCAGTTTTCCACTCATCGCCTCGCTTAATACGCACAAGATTATACGCACCACAAAGATCTATCTTGGTGAACCAACTAGCCCCCTTAATCCGAGCAAACAAATCAGATAACAATGGCAAGGGGTACTGAAATTTAACCGTGATCTTATTTAGAAGGCGGTAATCTATACAAGGTCTCAGTGAACCATCCTTCTTGGCTACAAAAAAGAACCCTGCTCCTAATGGCGACGATGACGGGCGAATATGCCCCTTCTCCAAAGACTCCTTCACATAACTCCGCATAGCGGCGTGCTCAGGCACAGATAAATTAAACAGTTGACCTTTTGGGAATTTACTACCAGGAATCAAATCGATAGCACAATCACAATCCCTATGCGAAGGTAGGGTATCGGACTTGGGCTCATCAAATAAATCCCGGTAATCAGACAAGAACTCAGGAACCTCAGAAGGGGTGGATGACGAAATAGTCAGAAATGGGACATCACCATGTACCCCCTGACAACCCCAGCTGGACACAGACATGGATTTCCAATCTAATACTGGATTATGGACTTGTAGCCATGGCAACCCCAACACGACCACATCATGCAGATTATGCAACACCAGAAAGCGAATAACCTCCTGATGTGCAGGAGCCATGCACATGGTCAGCTGGGTCCAGTACTGAGGCTTATTCTTGGCCAAAGGCGTAGCATCAATTCCTCTCAATGGAATAGGACACTGCAAGGGCTCCAAGAAAAACCCACAACGCCTAGCATACTCCAAGTCCATCAAATTCAGAGCAGCGCCTGAGTCCACAAATGCCATGACAGAATACGATGACAAAGAGCAGATCAAGGTAACAGACAGAAGAAATTTTGACTGTACCATACCAATGGTGGCAGACCTAGCGAACCGCTTAGTACGCTTAGGACAATCAGAGATAGCATGAGTGGAATCACCACAGTAGAAACACAGCCCATTCAGACGTCTGTGTTCTTGCCGTTCAACTCTGGTCAAAGTCCTATCGCACTGCATAGGCTCAGGTTTAAGCTCAGGTAATACCGCCAAATGGTGCACAGATTTACGCTCGCACAAGCGTCGACCGATCTGAATGGCCAAAGACATAGACTCATTCAGACCAGCAGGCATAGGAAATCCCACCATGACATCCTTAAGGGTTTCAGAGAGACCTTTTCTGAAAATAGCTGCGAGCGCACCTTCATTCCACTGAGTGAGTACGGACCACTTTCTAAATTTCTGACAATATACCTCTATTTCATCCTGACCCTGACACAGAGCCAGCAAATTCTTCTCTGCCTGATCCACAGAATTAGGCTCATCGTACAGCAATCTGAGCGCCAGGAAAAATGCATCGATATTACTTAATGCAGGATCTCCTGACGCAAGAGAAAATGCCCAGTCCTGAGGGTCGCCACACAAAAAAGAAATAACGATCCTAACTTGTTGAACTGGGTCACCAGAAGAGCGAGGTTTCAAAGCCAGAAATAGTTTACAATTATTTTTGAAACTCAGAAATTTAATTCTATCTCCAAAAAACAAATCAGGAATAATAATTCTCGGTTCTAACATAGAATTCTGAACCACAAAGTCTTGAATACTTTGTACTCTTGCCGTGAGCTGATCCACACATGAAGACAGACCTTTAATGTCCATTGCTACATCTGTGTCCTGAACCACCCAAATGTCTAGGGGAAAAAAAAGGTAAAACACTGTGCAGAGAAAAAAAAATGGTCTCAGAACTTCTTTTTTCCCTCTATTGAGAATCATTAGTACTTTCGGCCTCCAGTACTGTTATGAAAGGTAATTCAGTACCACAATGGACATAGAGGTCAGCGCACATACAGTGACCTGGCAATAACCCAAAAAACAAGAACGAGCTCTGAGACGTGGGAACTCTGTTGACCGCAATCCCTAATCCTCTCCAACCACACTAAAGGCAGCCGTGGATTGCGCCCAACGCTCCCTATGCAACTCGGCACGGCCTGAGAAACTAGCTAGCCTGAAGATAGAAAATAAGCCTACCTTGCCTCAGAGAAATACCCCAAAGAAAAAGGCAGCCCCCACATATAATGACTGTGAGTTAAGATGAAAAGACAAACGTAGAGATGAAATAGATTTAGCAAAGTGAGGCCCAACTTTCTGAACAGAGCGAGGATAGGAAAGGTAACTTTGCGGTCAACACAAAACCCTACAAAAACCACGCAAAGGGGGCAAAAAGACCCTCCGTACCGAACTAACGGCACGGAGGTACACCCTCTGCGTCCCAGAGCTTCCAGCAATCAGTAAAAAACAAATTGACAAGCTGGACAGAAAAAAAACAGCAAACAAATAGCAAAGAGGAACTTAGCTATGCAGAGCAGCAGGCCACAGGAACGATCCAGAAGGAAACAGGTCCAATACTAGAACATTGACTGGAGGCCAGGATCAAAGCACTAGGTGGAGTTAAATAGAGCAGCACCTAACGACTTCACCACATCACCTGAGGAAGGATACTCAGAAGCCGCAGTACCACTTTCCTCCACCAACGGAAGGTCACAGAGAGAACCAGCCGAAGTACCACTTGTGACCACAGGAGGGAGCTCTGCCACAGAATTCACAACACTGTGCATGCTGGGGGGATTCGTAAGTCTGCTGTCACACACAGACACTGCAGACTTATCAATTTAGAATGGACACCCCCTTTAAAGTAATATCCACATATAGCAGATGTCTTGCAAACACTTCTGTAATTGAAAGTATGATTGGGGTCTGGAGTAGGTATATGGTTTTCCACAAACTCCACTCAGATGTATGGAACAGTTGCAAAAATTTCTGCAACTAATCTGCCAAGTGTGAATACACCCTTACCACTGAATGATATCATTTTTCCAATGTAAGGATCTTATATGCAGTAATCGAGGCTTCTATTTCCTGGGTCTCTTTGGCAGCAAGTGCTCAATTTTCCTGCAGCACTCCCGGAGGCAAAATCAAATATTACATGTTGTTCAATGAAATCTTCTAGCATCTGCTCTCTTATTATTTAACCATCTTTATGAAGGCACATTATTCACAAAATCATCAATCTGGCTCCATTGTTGCTATGGTCCTACTGTATTCTTTTTATAAATGGTGACTGACAATCAGTGAGAATGACATATAATGCATTGTTTGCTCCGACCCTTCATAGACCCCTATTTATTCCAGGACTGAGCTCTGTTTGCTTAGCATTGATTTATTTCGCTTGCCTGACAATTAAACTTTCTTTTGCACTATGATTCATGATGGCTCTAGATAAAATGACCTTATGGGATTATTGATGTTTCATCTGTATTTAGGATTCTCGCGGTCTCTTTAGTTATTTCTATTCCTTCCTTTATTGATTTTTCACACTCAATTATTTCACATTACTTCAAAACACAAAGGGACCAGGTTTTCAGTTACACCTGAATGCTTTTTTTTTTAGAAAATGGATGACATAAGTCAATGGTTAGCAATGATGTATATGAAAAAGTCATAAATGATTTTTCTGATATGATTTGATCTTGTGTCATATTTTTTTATAGAGGTTTAGCTGAAAAGCCTGGCGTTGCCCAGGCATAGTAACTAACTGTGGTTAGTTATAACAAATTATAATGATTATATTGCACATAAAGCACAGCTTTTCGCCTTTATAGTCGCTTCCTCCAGCAGCACCTCACACTCCTCTTCCATATACAATTGGAAACACTTGACCCCAAGAGAAATTGCACTAATTGCAATAAAACGTATCATATACACAGCCTACTACTTCTGCAGCACCACACCTTTCTCCTTTAGACCTCGTTTACACGTTGTTTGGTCAGTATTTTTACCTCAGTATTTGTAAGCTAAAACTTGGAGTTGGAGGGAAAGTATATTAGAAACACATCACCACTTCTGTGTTTTTCTTCCACTTGTGGTTTTGGCTTATAACTACTGAGGTAAAATAATGACCAAATACTGAACATGTGAATGTGGCCTTATACACAGCCTGCACCTGCAGCGCCTCCCTCTTCTCTATACACAGCCTCATACTGCAGCATCACCTCACTTCTCTCATTTCCCCCCTCACGAATCTAATTTTCCCCCTCACATCTCTTATTTTCCCCCTCACTCCTCTCATTTTACCCCTCACACCTCTCATTTCCCCCCTCACTCCCCTCATTTTCCCCCTTACACCTGTCATTTTGAACTAAAACCTGGCATTTTTCGATCACTCCACTCTTTTCCCCTCACTCCTCTCATTTTCCACTCACACCTCTTCATTTTCACCTCACACCTCTCATTTTCCCCTCACTCCTCTATTTTCCCCTCACTCCACAATTTTCCCCTCACTCTTCTCATTTTTCCCTCACTTCTCTCATTTTCCCCTCACTCCTCTCTTCCCCTTACACTTGCACAGCAATTTCTGTTATGAGCACAGCGGTGTAATCCACAAGGTTCCTCCCTTTCCCTTGAGGTCATGCCTCACAGGAGCAACTCCATTATAGACATGATGGAGCTAGATGTGGCCTGTGCCTGTCGCGCACTGATACTCTGAGGGCAGCGGCCCTGATTGCAGCTCGCAGTGGCTGGGACGTCGCAGCCGGTGAGTTTTGCAGGGCAGCTTTCGAGGTGAATGTGTCTCCGTCCATGTGCGCTAACAACATGGGAAGTGTGGATGGGGCTTTGCGTGTGGCGTGAGTGTGGCTATGCGGAGTGGGTGGGGCTATGTGGAGTGGGCGTGGCTTGATACATACACACACATACATACACTCAGCTTTATATAAATAGATATTATTCTCTTTACTAATGCCTTCACATAGCCAGATTTGCCACATTTATGACTACATATGCATGTTAGGCTCTGTTCGAATTAAGTTTTTAGGTTTCCTTCATCAAATTATTCTGACAACATATAGTGGAATATGTTTCAATATCACCCCCGGTAAGGGCGGGCACTAGCCCTCAGGGTGCTATATTGGTGGTTGAGGAGTCCGGGGGTCAACTAGAAGAAGTAGAAACGGAAAGACATCTGTGTGCTCTGGTTCATTGTTGCACATGTACTGCACAATTTGCTTGGTTCTTCCTATGGCAACTTTGACCACTGATGGTGGCTGAATAGATAGCTTACAGCATTTCAATAAGGGAAAATGTTCTCACCTGAGACATTGCCTCCAACCTGAGATCAAATACAGTTAGGGACAGAAATATTTGGACAGTGACACAAGTTTTGTTACTTTAGCTGTTTACAAAAACATGTTCAGAAATACAATTATATATATAATATGGGCTGAAAGTGCACACTCCCAGCTGCAATATGATAGTTTCCACATCCAAATCGGAGAAAGGGTTTAGGAATCATAGCTCTGTAATGCATAGCATCCTCTTTTTCAAGGGACCAAAAGTAATTGGACAATGGACTCTAAGGGCTGCAATTAACTCTGAAGGCATCTCCCTCGTTAACCTGTAATCAATGAAGTAGTTAAAAGGTCAGGGGTGGATTCCAGGTGTGTGGTTTTGCATTTGGAAGCTGTTGCTGTGAGCAGACAACATGCGGTCAAAGGAACTCTCAATTGAGGTGAAGCAGAACATCCTGAGGCTGAAAAAAAAGAAAAAATCCATCAGAGAGATAGCAGACATGCTTGGAGTAGCAAAATCAACAGTTGGGTACATTCTGAGAAAAAAGGAATTGACTGGTGAGCTTGGGAACTCAAAAAGGCCTGGGCGTCCACGGATGACAACAGTGGTGGATGATCGCCGCATACTTAATTTGGTGAAGAAGAACCCATTCACAACATCAACTGAAGTCCAGAACACTCTCAGTGAAGTAGGTGTATCTGTCTCTAAGTCAACAGTAAAGAGAAGACTCCATGACAGTAAATACAAAGGGTTCACATCTAGATGCAAACCATTCATCAATACCAAAAATAGACAGGCCAGAGTTAAATTTGCAGAAAAACACCTCAAGAAGCCAGCTCAGTTCTGGAAAAGTATTCTATGGACAGATGAGACAAAGATCAACCTGTACCAGAATGATGGGAAGAAAAAAGTTTGGAGAAGAAAGGGAACGGCACATGATCCAAGGCACACCACATCCTCTGTAAAACATGGTGGAGGCAACGTGATGGCATGGGCATGCATGGCTTTCAATGGCACTGGGTCACTTGTGTTTATTGATGACATAAGAGCAGACAAGAGTAGCCGGATGAATTCTGAAGTGTACCGGGATATACTTTCAGCCCAGATTCAGCCAAATGCTGCAAAGTTGATTGGACGGCGCTTCATAGTACAGATGGACAATGACCCCAAGCATACAGCCAAAGCTACCCAGGAGTTCATGAGTGCCAAAAAGTGGAACATTCTGCAATGGCCAAGTCAATCTCCAGATCTAAACCCAATTGAGCATGCATTTCACTTGCTCAAATCCAGACTTAAGACGGAAAGACCCACAAACAAGCAAGACCTGAAGGCTGCGGCTGTAAAGGCCTGGCAAAGCATTAAGAAGGAGGAAACCCAGCGTTTGGTGATGTCCATGGGTTCCAGACTTAAGGCAGTGATTGCCTCCAAAGGATTTGCAACAAAATATTGAAAATAAAAATATTTTGTTTGGGTTATGTTTATTTGTCCAATTACTTTTGACCTCCTAAAATGTGGAGTGTTTGTAAAGAAATGTGTACAATTCCTACATTTTCTATCAGATATTTTTGTTCAACCCTTCAAATTAAACGTTACAATCTGCACTTGAATTCTGTTGTAGAGGTTTCATTTCAAATCCAATGTGGTGGCATGCAGAGCCCAACTCGCGAAAATTGTGTCACTGTCCAAATATTTCTGGCCCTAACTGTATGTAATTATAATATATAGTAACTATTCATAAATGGACATGTACCTGGCTAAACCTTTCTTTTGAAAGCCTGTTGGTAGCAGTCACATTGAGTGTGACTCTGTGATGACCTCTTAGAAGCAGCAGCATGGAGAGTTTGGTTACAATAGTCAAAGAAAGTAGCATATGGGTTAAATGCAGAGAAGACTGTTAAGACTGTAAAACACCGCCGTCCCTTTATATTTCTTCAAACCTGGGTTGCTTTAACCTTGCTTATGTAACCTAATCTTATGTAACAAAATACACAACATACCAAAATTGGGGTAAATGGGTTAGCCACAGCTTTATTGAACATCTAAAATCCATAGGAAAACAAGTCTCCATCCAAGCCCACTTTGTTCTATACTTTAATTCCATTTCTGTTAAACCAACTGAAAGCCAATTGCCAGCCAGCAGGCCTACCAAACAAAACACAATTGGGCATGGAAGGGAAAAATCCATGATGCTGTAGCAAAATTCCAAGTCCGTTACTAAACTTTGAAAACAAAAATCCCTCAACTGAAACAATGACTAAGATCACATGTGTATATGTATATATGTGTGTATGTATTTATACTGTATATATATATATATATATATATATAGTGGTGCGGTGACCCACGTTATAGCCAGGGGGTGCTGTGTGTGCGCTTCAAGATGCGCCTGGAGGCATAAATGTGATGAGACAAAGTCCGGCAGGAGTGTAAATGGACGGTGTGTGTGTTGCAGAGGAAGACACTCTGCGCTGTCAGTTTAAAGTTAAGTTGGTGTGCTGGGACCTGAAGTCCCACAAGTAATTGTGTAGTTCTAATAGGAGACTGGCAGGGCTAGTTATGAGAGATGGGAGGGTCAAACTAGCCACACACACCCACACTCCCACCCAGGGGAGTGGTTACAGGTATGTAATGTGACCAGGGTGTGGGTCTCATGGTCCCTGTGTATGGATCCGTTTGTTCCATGTGCTAGGTCCTGGACGGTCGGTGTTGGAGTCTCCTGGCATTGCAGGAGTCCTGGAAGCACCTGAGACCATGAGTCCTGCAATATCCTGTGTGTTGGATTGTCCTCGGGGATGGACTGGAGTCCTGGAAGCACTGCTGAGGCTATGGACTGAATGCTTGAGGGTGTTGGATTGTCCTGGTATAGACAGGAGTACTGCAAGCACCAGGGAAGAGTGTGAGTCCTGGATCCTGGAATGGTCAGAGTGTTGGATTGTCCTGGGATGGACTGGAGTCCTGTAAGCACCTGGTAAGATCGTGGACTGATGGCCTGTGTGTTGGAAGTACCTGTGACTGGACTTCCTGGAAGCGCATGTAAAGGCTGCATCTACAGAGCCTGGGACAGTTTCTGTGTTGGGGAAGCTACAGTTCCTACAGTGGGTCTGGACTATCCGAGGCGCCCTAGTCACAAGGACGGTGATCCCAGTGGGGCACTTTCCCAGTGAACCAGCACTGGCAGGAGTCAGTGTGTGGAGCCGAAGCTCCTGAGAGGTTACCCCTGGTATGGGAAAAACCTGTAATATACGGCAGAGACGTATCTGCCATTGGAAAAGACTGTCGGGGTTTAATATGTTCCATTGATGCATGTAATGAACTGTATTGGAGAGAAAAGACGTGGCTACCGAATGTTTTGTAAAGCCACACGTGTTAAAGTAACAGACTGTGTGCAACCTGGCTTACGGTGTGGTTTATGATGCTTTAATAAACCGGAACGGACTTAATTTGTGTGAGAAATCGTGCCTGTATGCGTTATTCCCGTGCAAAGTGAGTGTCCCCCAAGACCCGAAGTAAGGGAAACGCTACAATAAATATATATTGCTAAAAACATTAAAGGAAACACTAAAATCCCACATCCTAGATATCAATGAATGAAATATTCCAGTTGTAAATCTTTGTTCATTACATAGTGGAATGTGTTGAGAATAATAAAACCTAAAAATTATCCACGTAAATCACAACTAATATCCCATGAAGGTCTGGAGTTGAAATGATGCTCAAAATCAAAGTGGAAAATGAAGTTTCCGGCTGATCCAACTTCAGTGGAAATGCCTCAAGACAAGGAAATGATGCTCAGTAGTGTGTTTGTGGCCCTCCACGTGCCTGTATAATCTCCCTACAAGGCCTGGGCATACTCCTGATTAGGCGGCGGATGGTCTCCTGAGGGATCTCCTCCCAGACCAGGACTAAAGCATCTGCCAACTCCTGGACAGTCTGTGGTGCAATGTGACATTGGTGGATGGTGCGAGACATGATATCCCAGATGTGTTCAGTCGGATTCAGGTCTGGGGAACGGGCAGTCAGGCTACCTCTGGTGAGCACATGGAGGGCTGTGCGGACTTCCAAAGAAATGCCACCCACCACCATTACTGACCCAAACCGGTCATGCTGAAGGATGTTGCAGGCAGCATATCTCTCTCCATGGCGTCTCCAGACTCTGTCATGTCTGTCACATGTGCTCAGTGTGAACCTGCTTTCATCTGTAAAGAGCACAGGGCACCAGTGGCGAATTTGCCAATCCTGGTGTTCTGTGGCAAATGCCAAGCATCCTGCATGGTGTTGGGCTGTGAGCATAACCCCCATCTGTGGACGTCGGGCACTCCGACCATCCTCATGGTGTCGGTTTCTATCTGTTTGTGCAGACACATTTACATTTGTGGCCTGCTGGAGGTCATTTTGCAGGGCTTTGGCAGGGCTTTGGCAGTGCTCCTCCTGTTCCTCCTTGTACAAAGGCTGAGGTAGCAGTCCTGCTGCTGGGTTGTTGCCCTCCTACGGCCCCTTTCATGTCTCCTGGTGTACTGGCCTGTCTCCTGGTAGCCCCTCCAGCCTCTGGACACTACACTGACAGACAGCAAACCTTCTTGCCACAGCTCGCATTGATGTGCCATCCTGCATGAGCTGCACTGCCTGAGCCACTTGTGTGGGTTGTAGAGTCCGTCTCATGCTACCACGAGTGTGAAAACACAACCAACCTTCAAAAGTGACCAAAACATCAGCCAGAAAGCATTGGTACTGAGACGTGGTCTGTGGTCCCCACCTGCAGAACCACTCCTTTATTGAGTGTGTCTTGATAATTACCAATAATTTCCATCAGTTGTCTATTCTATTTGCACAACAGCATATGAAATTGATTGTCAAACAGTGTTGCTTCCTAAGTGGACAGTTTGATTTCATAGAGGTTTGATTTACTTGGAGTTATATTCTGTTGTTTAAGGCTACGTTCACATTAGCGTTTTGCGTGTTTGGTCGGGCGACGCAGTGGCAACGCATGCGTCATGCGCCCCTATATTTAACATGGGGGACGCATGGACATGCGTTGTGCTGCGTTGTGCGACGCATGCGTCTTTTTTGCCGCAAGCGTCGGGCGCAGAAAACGCAATAAGTTGCATTTTTCTTGCGTCCAAATTTCGGCAAAAAAGGACGCATGCGTCGCAAAATGCAGCGTTTTTGCCTGCGTTTTGGTGCGTTTTTATTTGCGTTGTGCGTTGTGTCGCCTGACGCAGCGGCGCACAACGCAAATGTGAACGTAGCCTTAGAGAGAGAGAGAGAGTTTTTGGAAAAGCCAGCTCACCGCTTTGAAGAGACAGGAATACATCCAACCTGTCGTTACAGTTCACACGGGAAGCAGATTGGGATAAATCTACACATGTAAAGAAAAAGGGAACAGGAGGAAAACACATGTGGTGTCGAAACATGACATCCATAAGGGATTGGATGTATGCAATACTGTTATTGAAGAAATCTGGAACTTTTTAATGGATAAATAAAAGGTATATTTTACTCTACCATTGGACTGATTGCTGGAGAAACAAAAATTTTCTTAGATATATATATACAGTGGGGCAAAAAAGTATTTAGCCAGTCAGCAATAGTGCAAGTTCCACCACTTAAAAAGATGAGAGGCGTCTGTAATTTACATCATAGGTAGACCTCAACTATGGGAGACAAACTGAGAAAAAAAAATCCAGAAAATCACATTGTCTGTTTTTTTAACATTTTATTTGCATATTATGGTGGAAAATAAGTATTTGGTCAGAAACAAAATTTCATCTCAATACTTTGTAATATATCCTTTGTTGGCAATGACAGAGGTCAAACGTTTTCTGTAAGTCTTCACAAGGTTGCCACACACTGTTGTTGGTATGTTGGCCCATTCCTCCATGCAGATCTCCTCTAGAGCAGTGATGTTTTTGGCTTTTCGCTTGGCAACACGGACTTTCAACTCCCTCCAAAGGTTTTCTATACGGTTGAGATCTGGAGACTGGCTAGGCCACTCCAGGACCTTGAAATGCTTCTTACGAAGCCACTCCTTCATTGCCCTGGCGGTGTGCTTTGGATCATTGTCATGTTGAAAGACCCAGCCACGTTTCATCTTCAATGCCCTTGCTGTTGGAAGGAGGTTTGCACTCAAAATCTCACGATACATGGCCCCATTCATTCTTTCATGTACCCGGATCAGTCGTCCTGGCCCCTTTGCAGAGAAACAGCCCCAAAGCATGATGTTTCCACCACCATGCTTTACAGTAGGTATGGTGTTTGATGGATGCAACTCAGTATTCTTTTTCCTCCAAACACGACAAGTTGTGTTTCTACCAAACAGTTCCAGTTTGGTTTCATCAGACCATAGGACATTCTCCCAAAACTCCTCTGGATCATCCAAATGCTCTCTAGCAAACTTCAGACGGGCCCGGACATGTACTGGCTTAAGCAGTGGGACACGTCTGGCACTGCAGGATCTGAGTCCATGGTGGCGTAGTGTGTTACTTATGGTAGGCCTTGTTACATTGGTCCCAGCTCTCTGCAGTTCATTCACTAGTTCCACCCGCGGGGTTCTGGGATTTTTGCTCACCGTTCTTGTGATCATTCTGACCCCACGGGGTGGGATTTTGCGTGGAGCCCCAGATCGAGGGAGATTATCAGTGGTCTTGTATGTCTTCCATTTTCTAATTATTGCTCCCACTGTTGATTTCTTCACTCCAAGCTGGTTGGCTATTGCGGATTCAGTCTTCCCAGCCTGGTGCAGGGCTACAATTTTGTTTCTGGTGTCCTTTGACAGCTCTTTGGTCTTCGCCATAGTGGAGTTTGGAGTCAGACTGTTTGAGGGTGTGCACAGGTGTCTTTTTATACTGATAACAAGTTTAAACAGGTGCCATTACTACAGGTAATGAGTGGAGGAAAGAGGAGACTCTTAAAGAAGAAGTTACAGGTCCGTGAGAGCCAGAAATCTTGATTGTTTGTTTCTGACCAAATACTTATTTTCCACCATAATATGCAAATAAAATGTTAAAAAAACAGACAATGTGATTTTCTGGATTTTTTTTTCTCAGTTTGTCTCCCATGGTTGAGGTCTACCTATGATGTAAATTACAGACGCCTCTCATCTTTTTAAGTGGTGGAACTTGCACTATTGCTGACTGACTAAATACTTTTTTGCCCCACTGTATCTACCTCCACATAACACAGACAGAGAAAAAACATTGGACTTTAACTCTCTCAGGCCACACTCTGGAGGTGGAGATATGGTGGGTAGGCGTCCTGCCCATCTCTGACCTACCCACCATGAAAGCTAGGCTCATATAGCAACTAGATTGCTCTCAGCACATATCATGCTGGAGAAAACATATGTGACTTTCACATCATGCAGGAAAGCAATCTTTACGACACATATCTCCCCTCACTTATGGCACCAGTGACTCTGTTACAATATATATATAAGATGCGGAAGGTGAAGGCAACAGTGATTCCAGAGGTGATAGAAGCACTTGGTGAAGTGACCCCTAAGTTGGGTAAATGGCTACAACAGATCCCAGGAGCAACATCTGAACTCTTTGTCCAGAAAAGCGCAATGCTGGGAACAATCAAGAACACTCACCCTGGTAGAGGACCCAAGAATGAGAAAGGACAAAAAAGACCATGTCCATTGGTGGGAGAGAAGGAAGTTTATTTGTACTTATTATATACTTTAGCTCATAAAACTGCCCAAAAAAACCATTTGATGTGTAGCTGTAATGTGAAAAAATGTGGAAAAGTTCACGGGGCATGAACATCAGAATATCTGTTAAACCTTGGATTCCTTAAAGAATTCCCTTTTTACTCTAATGACAACTTTACACACAATTGACACAATCATCAGCATCATCTATAAGTCACCTGGAATAACTTTCCAACAATCTTGAAGAAATTCCTAGAAGTGCTGAGCCCTTGTTGTCTGCATTGCCTTCACTTAGTGCTCTAACTGATCTAAAACAATCTCAATTGGATTGAGCTTGAGTGATTTTGGAGGCCATGTCATCTGATGCAGCACTCAATGTCTCCTCTTTTTGATCACATAGCCTTTATATAGCCTGGAGGTTGGGTTAATGTCCTGCTGCAACACAAATGATGGTCCCACTAAGTGCAATACATATAGGATGGCATGTTGTTGCAAAATAATTTGGTAGCCATGCTGGGTAAGTGTGGCTCAAATTTGGAATAATTCACCAACAGTGTCACAAGCAAAGCACCCCCACACCATCAAGCCTCCACATCTACAAAAAATGACAGTTGGTACAAAAAGATCTAAAATTTTGACTTTTCTGACCACAATACAGATTTCCACTAATTATATGTCCAGTCATTGTGTTACTTGGTCCAAATGGGTATCTTCTTCTTTGCATCTTCAGTTGTGTTTTTTTTGTTTCAGAAATTCAACCATGTAGGCCTGAGTCTCGTAGTAGTCTTGTCTAGACAACTGGTGTTGACATGTAGAACCAGAAACACATGGGCTACTTGCACAATGAACAAGTCTGTAAGAACCTGTTCACACACCACCAAAAAAAAATTCCCTCCCTGAACCCTGCTTATACAGGTACTATACAGATGATCAGGTTTTTAAATACATCAGATAGGGATTATATACATTAGGTAGGACTGCTCTATATGGGTATACCTTGACGATTGATGGAGCAGCTTAGTATACATTTTTTTTGCAAAAAAAGTAGCAACTAAATACCCTGTTTTTTCCATCTTTTTGACTAGCACTTGCTTATTACTGTGATTTTTTTTTTTACAATAGAGTATTTTTGACCTCACTGTGCTCTTTTTTTGTCTTGGTGTTGAAATGTATCTGATACATCATGTCCATATTTCATTTATGAGAGCTGTTATCTACGGTGCTTTCAATTTGCAGTTTCTGAGGCTGGGAACTTATCCTCTGCAGCAGAGGTAATTCTTGTTTTTTATTTTCTGGGACAGTTTTATGATAGCAATTGATAGTTTTCTTGACTGCACATGAGGATACCGTTAAGGTTCTAGAAATTTTCCAGATTAACTGACCTCAACGTTTTATAGTAATTACAGACTTTTGTTTTTTTTACTTAGTTGAGTGGTTCTTGCTGTATTCTGCTTTAGAAAAGCTGTGGAATAGAGTTCAGCACTGTATGGAACTGTGTACCAAAACTGCCTTTACAAAACACACGCAAACATTTTCTGAAGGCCATTGAATCCACCAGTGAGCTCTTACTGAAACATACCTGTTCACTGCAAGCCATTTCAGGAGACTACCTGATGAAGCTGCCTGAGAGAATGCCAAAGGTGTGTTAGGGCTAGCCGAATGCACCAAATAATTAGACAAAAGGAATAAGGTGTGTTCGCAGCCCGGGGTCCACCATGCAGAGATGAAACTTGCTGCTAAGCAATGACAGACTATATGGCGGTACAATGAGAATACACACACGGGTTAGCTTCAACCTGTGTGAAAGAAGCGAACCCTGTTGTGTCACAGGGCCGCAGTACCGTACATAACGGAAATAATAATAAAGTAGCACGAGAGTGCATGCGGTGCCGCACTGATGGACGCCACTAACTACCCAGACTTGGGTTTGGAAAGCGCGGTGATAGCGCATGGTGCCGCACTGGCGGTCACAGCAATAGACACTGCTTGTGCACTAAGTTGGTAAAGTCGGGCGCTAGATTACAATCATCCTCCTTACGCGAGCATTCAAACACCAGGGAGGGGATGATTAAAGAGCGACTTTCACTCACAACACACACATATAAACAAGTGTATGCTAGCGCATGGCCGTGCGGCCATGTGAACCTTTTATAGCTGCAGCAAGTTCAGGACCTTCCTAGAGGATCAATGAGAACTGCTAAAGTAACTGAGCAACTTCAGGACCTTCCTGGAGGACCAATAGAAGCTACTGCAGTACCTGAGCATGTGACCCCAGACCTCCACTGAGAGGTGTTCCTTTGGGCATGCTCAGAAGGGGAAAAGCAGGACTTAGTCCCAGAGACGTCTGCTCACCACTGATCAGTACAGGTAACAATGGCAGAGCCTGGAAAGGCAGCAGTAACCCTTTACACAGAACCAGACTGAGCGAGATGCTGGGACCAACGTCTGCACTGAGCAGGCTCCACTGCAGCTGATGCAGAATGAGAGACTGCAGCAGACAAGGTTCGAGATTCCCCCTGGGCAGTGGCGGGAACTCGACTCCTAATATTACCCCCCCTCCTAGGGCCCCAACTCCTTGGGCCTCGCTACACTCAAAGGCTGCAATGAGCAGCGGAGCCCAAATGTGCTCTACAGGTTCCCAGGTTCTGTCCTCAGGACCGTGGCCCTTCCAGTCCACCAGATAGTCTTTTTTGCCACGTACTCCCTTGCACCCCACGATAGCATTCACCTCCTACTCATCCGTGGACAAACCCGATGTCCCAGCAGTTGACTCAGAAAACTGGGACATATAGAAAGGCTTTAAGAGGGAAACGTGGAAGGTGTCGGTGATACCAAGGCGCGGAGGAATAGCCAAATGGTAGACCACAGGGTTAACCTTGAAAGGACCAATGTAGTGAGGCGCAAACTTAGTGGACTCAACTCGCAGCCTGATGTTACGGGCGGAGAGCCACACTAGGTCGCCAGGAGCGAAGGTCGGAGCGGGGCGCCGGTGAGCATCAGCAAAAACCTTCATTCTCTCCTTGAAAGCCCAAATGGCATCCTGTGTGTGGTCCCAAATGTCATGTGCCTCCACTGCCCAGTCTGCCACCCTGGAATCAGTGGATGACATGGGCTTGGGCACAGGGACATGCGGATGCTGGCCGTAATAAACCCCTTCATGACCCAGCCTATTTTGACCTTAATGACCTGGCCGTTTTTTTGCAATTCTGACCAGTGTCCCTTTATGAGGTAATAACTCAGGAACGCTTCAACGGATCCTAGCGGTTCTGAGATTGTTTTTTCATGACATATTGGGCTTCATGGTAGTGGTAAGTTTAGGTCGATAATTTTTGCGTTTACTAGTGAAAAAAATGGAAATTTGGCTAAAATTTTGAAAATTTCGCAATTTTCAAATTTTGAATTTTTATTCTGTTAAATGAGAGAGTCATGTGACACAAAATAGTTAATAAATAACATTACCCACATGTCTACTTTACATCAGCACAATTTTGGAATTTTTTTTTTTTGCTAGGAAGTTATAAGGGTTAAAATTTGACCAGCAATTTCTCATTTTTACAGTGAAATTTACAAAACTATTTTTTTAGGGACCACCTCACATTTGAAGTCAGTTTGAGGGGTCTATATGGCTGAAAATACCCAAAAGTGACACCATTCTAAAAACTGCACCCCTCAAGGTGCTCAAAACCACATTCAAGAAGTTTATTAACCCTTCAGGTGCTTCACAGCAGCAGAAGCAACATGGAAGGAAAAAATGAACATTTAACTTTTTAGTCACAAAAATGATCTTTTGGCAACAATTTTTTTATTTTCCCAAGGGTAAAAAAAGAAACTGGAACCCAAAAGTTATTGTACAATTTGTCCTGAGTACAGTAGTAAACCACTGTTTGGGCACACGGCAGGCCTCAGAAGGGAAGGAGCGCCATTTGACTTTTTGAATGAAAAATTAGCTCCAATCGTTAGCGGACACCATGTTGCGTTTGGAGAGCCCCTGTGTGCCTAAACATTGGAGCTCCCCCACAAGTGACCGCATTTTGGAAACTATACCTCCCAAGGAACTAATCTAGATGTGCGGTGACCACTTTAAACCTCAAAGTGCTTCACAGAAGTTTATAACGCAGAACCATGAAAATAAAAAAAATCATTTATCTTTCCTCAAAAATTATTTTTTAGCCCGCAATTTTTTATTTTCACAAGGGTAACAGAAGAAATTGGTCCCCAAAAGTTGTTGTCCAGTTTGTCCTGAGTACGCTGATACCCCATATGTGGGGGTAAACCACTGTTTGGGCACACATCGGGGCTCAGAAAGGAAGTAGTGACGTTTTGAAATGCAGACTTTGATGGAATAGTCTACGGGCGTCATGTCGCATTTGGAGAGCCCCTGGTGTGCCTAAACAGTGGAAATCTCCCAATTCTAACTCCAACCCTAACCCCAACACACCCCTATTCCTGAATGAAATGGATATTACACACGCGCTACCTCAGGCACCAAGAAAAAAACCCCAGCTGCAAGGAAACAAGGCAGGGAGGTGCCACCCCTGTCAAAGAACTATCAAGAATAATGAAAACAATTGAATCCGCGCTGAAAGGGCAAGACAGATGGAACAAACAGACCTATGAAAAGTAAATGTGACACAATAACACGCAAATCAAACCATACAAGCCCACACACCCCCACCTATAACAGAACAATCCCACCTTGAATAGACCTAGACCGGAGCCTAAACAAAAAGCCGCACCAGCGCTACCGAACACGTGGAGAGACTCACCAGCAGGGGATGTGCCGACGTGTGTCACGGTGGGTGCAGTCCAGTCAGAAGAAAAGGATCCGGCGTATAGAAACGCTAGCGGGAAGGTGGGCAGGCAGAGGTGATGAGCCGCAATGAAATAAGGTAGTACGGAAGCTACGTAGAGCCAGGGAAAGCCCCGGCCGGTGGCGTCCCTGGATACGAGCGGGGAAGGGGAAAATAGCTGGCACGAGGCTCAGCGTGTGACGTCACAAAGTAAGTACGGGGCAGCGCAGAGACCAAAACCGACGCGTTTCGAAGGAGAGGCGTCCTTCTTCATCAGGGTTACCAGTCTCTCGATGCGCCCGGACATATAAGCCCCAAGGATGTCACTCACAATAGCAGGCCTGCCCATTTAACCCATTGTGTTGGTGACCACTATAGTAATGACAGTTGCAGAGCCACAAAAAAAAAAAAAAAACCGCAACACTATGAGTAGAGATGAAAGTAAGAATACTGATGCATGAAATATGTTGCACGGGCAAGTGAAAAATATTAATAAAAAAGACATAAATATGTGTAAAAGTATAGATGTACTGTACCAATTCAAATATACCAGATTTATTAAAGTGGAAACAATACCACTAACACTATCTAAATTAACACAAACAATCGAAGCACACCTTTAATAAATAGCGATAAAAAACAGTAAATCCGGGGTTAAAGTACTAAAAACGTGCTAAAACGGTACTACGGGGGTACTAGAAAAAAAGGGGGGGGGAAAGAAATCGGGGAAAAAACCCCGCCATGCCATTAAAAAAATGCTAAAATAAAACTAAGCCTAAATATATATTGCCTAAACTACCTGACCTGGTTCCAACTAGAATAAACATAAAAAAGAGAGAGTAGGGACCAGAAACAGGAGTAGTGACAATACAATTAAAAAGCATATATTTCTAGCCCATGGTTGAGGCCTTTGGGGGCAAGGCTATCCAGGGTGAAAATCCACTGGGATTCAGACCTGGACATAGCTTTAATTAAGTTGCCACCTCTTGAGCTCTGTCTGATCCTTTGGATTCCCAAAAAGGTAACACACTTAATAGATTTGTTGTGCCTTTCGCTAAAGTGACGCGAAAGTGGATGACCCATGAAGCCTTTCTTAATATTCATCAAATGTTCTTTGACCCGGACCATAAGGGGCCTCTTAGTTCGGCCTACATACAGTTTGTTACACGGACATTCGATGAGATAGATAACCTTAGTAGTGGAACAGGTAATAGTATCTCTGATGCTGAATTCATTCATGGCGTCGGAATCAGTGAACGGTATCTCTTCTCGAAAGATGTGTGCCGGCACCCAAAACAAATCCCACAGGGTGTAAAACCTGCCCTACTGGTACCAAAAGCACCAGCCAAAGATTTATCATAGGAGGCATGTTTGGTAGTGGGAGCTATAATATTACCCAAAGATTGGGCCTTCCTGAACACAAATCTAGGTATATCCGGCAGAAGCTCCCCTATAATCTTGTCCCTTTGGAGTGCGGACCAGTGTTTCTTAATGATAGATCTAAATTTGGTATGCCCCACATGAAATTGGGTGACAAACGGTAACTGCCGGATTTGATCATGGATTGTGTTGGATTGATTAGTAGGTTTTATTCTATGTATCAGAGAATCTCTGGGTATCTCCATCACATCCCTCTTTGCTCGTTCCAACAAGGAACTAGGGTAACCTTTGTCCAGAAACTGTTGAGTCAAAATGGACGAGTCCCTGTTGTAGTCCTCCAAGGTGGTACAATTACGTCTGATTCTTGTGTACTGGCCCTTGGGAATGTTTGTCAACCAGACCGGTAGGTGACAACTGGAAATGTCAATAAAACTATTAGAATCCACCCCTTTCCTAAAGCACTTAGTTAGTAGCCGGCCATCCTTTATGTATATGGTGAGGTCCAAGAAGTTAATCACAGACATACTTATTGTAGGTGTGAATTCGAGTCCAAAACTGTTAGTGTTAAGATTTGATATAAATAATTCCAAATCTTGTTTGGGGCCATTCCAGACGAACACCACGTCGTCGATAAAGCGGCGCCACAGGACCAGACCCGTACGGAGATTACCTGAGGAAAAAATACAAGACTCCTCCCACTTGGCCACAAACAGGTTGGCATAGCTAGGGGCAAACCGTGTGCCCATAGCCGTGCCACAGGTCTGTAAAAAGAAGTCTCCTTCATACCAAAAGTAGTTGTGCTGCAAGATAAATTGAATACATTCTTCAATGAATGTGACCTGGGTATCCGGATAGGTCCCCAAAGTACGTAGGTATTGGCCCGCAATCTGGCAACCCATTTTTTGGTCAATCACTGTATACAGTGATTTTATGTCCAGAGTGCCTAAAAAATAGGTGGGTTCCCATTTGACACTCTCTAGAATTTGAAGGATGTGTCCCGTATCTTTGAGGTAAGCCGGTATGAGTTGCATGCACTTCTGTAGGTGCATGTCAACATACCGGGACAAATTTGCTGTCAGGCTATTGATACCAGAAATAATAGGCCTGCCTGGAGGACAGGTGGTACTCTTGTGAATCTTGGGGATATGGTAAAAGATAGCTAAACTCAGATCTCTATTGTATATAAATTGAAACTCTTTTTTGTTCAGTATACCCAATGATTGGCCTTTGAGACACAAAATCTTCAATTTGGTAGAAAAATGGGATGTGGGGTCACTTTTCAGCTTTCTATATGTAATGGCATCACTAAGTAGGCGAACAGATTCTTCATGATACATAACTTGATCGAGAACGACAATACCACCTCCCTTGTCCGCTGGACGAATAATGATTTTGTTATTCCTAACCCTACCCCTACCCCTAATCCTAACCCTCCCCCTAATCCCAACCCTAATCCTAACCCTACCTCTAATGCCAACCCTAATCCTAACCCTACCCCTAATCCCAACCCTAATCCTAACCCTACCCCTAATCCCAACCCTAATCCTAACCCTAGCCTTAATCCCAACCCTAACTTTAGCACCAACCCTAACCCTAATTTTAGCCCCAACCCTAATGGAAAAACTGGGGCTGGGGGCTGATCAGCGGGGCAGGGGGGTGATCAGCCGGGCAGACGGGAGATCAGTGGGACAGGGGGGACATCTGCGGGGCAGGGGGACATCAGCGGAGCAGGGTGCGATCCACAGGACAGGGGGGAGATCAGCGGGGGAAGGGGGGAGATCAGCGGGGCAGGGGGGAGATCAGTGGGGCGGGGGGACATCAGGGGCAGAGGGGACATCAGCGGGGCAGAGGGGACATCAGCAGGGCAGGGGAGGACATCAGCGGGACAGGGGAGGACATCAGCGGAGCAGGGGGCGATCCACAGGGCAGGGGGGACATCAGCGTGGCATGGGAGGACATCAGCGGGGCAGGGGAGGACAGCAGCAGGGCAGCGGAGGACAGCAGTGGGGCAGGGGAGGACAGCAGCGGGGCAGGGAGGACAGCAGCGGGGACATCAGCGGGGCAGGGGGCGATCCACAGGGCAGGGGGGAGATCAGGGGGCAATCAGTGGGGCGATCAGTGGGGAAGATCAGTGGGGAAGATCAGGGGGGCAATCAGTGGGGAAGATCAGGGGGGCGATCAGTGGGGAAGATCAGGAGGGCGATCAGTGGGGAAGGCCAGGGGGGCAATCAGTGGGGAAGATCAGGGGGGTGATCAGTGGGGAAGATCAGTGGGGAAGATCAGGAGGGCGATCAGTGGGGAAGATCAGGGGGGCAATCAGTGGGGAAGATTAGGGGGGAGATCAGTGGGGAAGATCAGGGGGATCACTGGGACTGGGGCTGTCAGGTGCGATGCAGCAGAAGGAGGAAATGGAGCCGTCAGCAGCAGGGGGTGATCTCTGGGGCAGGGGGTGATCAACGGGGGGCAGGGGGAGGGAGCGAAGGTCAGGGGGGTGGAATCGGAAGGCAAGGGGGGAAGAGAAGCAGATAGGAGTACCTGGCGGTGACGGCAGCGGTGACTGCAGCGGCGGCGATCGCGGTATGTGGCAGGGCAATATGCAGGCACCTCTCTGTTCAGCTTTCACGGAAGGCATGAGGCTGGACAGCGAGGCAGCCATGGTTTTCTCCACCCCTCCACACCTGAATGGAGAGCTAGCATCACATGGATGCTAGCTCCAATCAGATCTGGGGGGTGGTGACAAAGTGGTCACCAGGGAGATCGTAGCCAAGTGGGGGCTAAGCCACCCCCCCTGGACTAAAGTACAAGTCCCCCTGTACCTGCAGGTCGGGTGCAATTTCAGTTAACCCTTTCACCCGACCTGCAGGAACGCGATCCCGCCATGATGCATACGCTGTGTCACAGGTCAGATTAGCATGGACTTTCATGACACAGCGTATGCGTCATAGGTCAGGAAGGGGAGTCTGCCCAGTGGAATTGGCTATGGCATTGTTCAGAGCAAATTCTACCCAAGGTAGCAAAGATGCCCAGTCATCCTGCCTAGCAGAGACAAAATGTCGCAAATATGTCACCAGAGTCTGGTTGGCCCTCTGTTCCAACCCATTCATCTCGGGATGATATGCAGAGGAGAGATTTAGTTCTATGCTGAGTAAATGACAGAGCTCTCTCCAAAACCGAGACGTGAACTGGGGACCCCAGTCACTAACAATTTTATCAGGCATGCCATGTAAACGGATAATATGTTTAATGAACAACGCCACCAAGGCCCGTGCAGAAGATAACCGTGGAAGCGGCACCAAGTGCACCATCTTAGAAAAATGATCGGTGACAACTCAGATAACGGTGCAGTTACGAGACTTCGGTAAGCCCACCACAAAGTCCATCCCGACCATCTCCCAAGACCTGTCTGCCACCGGCAGAGGGTAAAGTTGCCCAGCAGGCCATTACTGAGGAGACCAATTCTTGGTGCAGGGGACACATGCCCGAATATAGTCCCTGACGTCACGGGCCATATGCGGCCACCAGTACGTCCTCGCCAAAAGCTCAGATGTCCTCCTTTTGCAAAAAAACGTATTAACTAAATACCCTGTATTTTTTCATTTTTTGACTAGCACTTGCTTATTTACTGTGACTTTTTACAACAGAGTATTTTTTGACCTCTCTGTGCGCTTTTGTGTTTTCAAGTTCTTTGGTGGTGTGAACAGGTTCCTACAGACTTGTTCGCTATGCAGGTGGCCCAAGCTCAGAAGTCCTTTTGGTCCCAAAATGTCCACCCACCCTGGACGAGTGAGCCCAAGAGAGAACATCCGGTCACAAATTAGATGGAACGAAAGTCTTGCCTGGGGGCACAAACTCTAGCGAAACCGGATCCACAGTTCTCAGGCTGTCAGAAGGAACAATAAGCCGAGGCTCCTCCTCCTCAGATGACACTACGGAGCGAGAGAGAGCGTCAGCACAAATGTTCTTCTCCCCGGAGAGAAAATGGAGAGTAAAGTGAAATCGGGAGAAGAACAGGGACCATCTAGCCTGGCAAGAATTCAGCCGCTGGGCCGTCTGTAAGTACACCAAGTTTGTGTGGTCTGTGAACACTTGGAAGGGAAAGTGAGCTCCCACACGTTGGTTCACACCACAGAACGGACCAAAATAACAAAAACAAAAATATGTGCTCAAATGAACCAACACTAAGTTTAAAAATGGGGTATGCTGTGTATCCCTAGTGAGTACTGCACTCATAGCCTGCCTATCTGTGGAGGTTGGCACCCTACAGGGGGAACGTATTGGCGCCCCCACTCCGCGGCGGCTGTCCCTAGATGTACTGATGTGCCCTAAGATAGCCACGGGGCACCCACTACCCACAACCTAGGGCCCACTACAGGCTAGACATAGATACTCCTACACTAAGGGAACACTAGATCCCCATACATAAAAACAAATGTAAAGAACACATAAGGTAAACAGATGTAGACGTACTATCAGGGAATCCTTATTGAGGCACAGTTTCTATAGGTTCATTGCGCCAGTCATGGCAGATCCCACTGACTATGGCTGAACCGATACAGCAGTGTCACCCAAGAATGTACAAGTGTGCAACCATATGTGCCGATGTCATAATAAAGACACTTATCTCCCTCTGTACGCAGTTTGCCGCAGACCACAGCGCCTCTACGCGTTTCGCCCTTGGCGGGCTCCTCAGGAGGCAAGATTCATCGATACAGTGTGTCCTGATGCGGTGTCATGGCTAAACAGCCCTTAGGTCCCACGCTTTTTAAACCCCCCCCGCCTCCTTTGCCGCCGATCATATGCCCAGCCTCCTACCTGAGCATTTCCGGTGCGCGCGATACGACCGCGCATGCTCCCGCTGACCCGCAAAGGATTCCCCCTCGCGCCGATGTGGCGTCCGGGTCCCTGCTGTCTTTCCGTTTCCGGGGCATGCGCTGAGCAGTTCACGCTACTTCCGGGTTACCCATCTCAAGCGCAGACCGCGTATTTTTCCGATTCACCATTTGCAGCTACGCCCTTCAGCTAGTGTAGACTGCGCCTGCGCACTTCTCGTCCATATCCCATAGCGGGAAAACAGGTCTATATCGATCTTTTTACTTTCTCCAGTGGGATATATGGGGCTGGACCACATTTGTTTCACAGTATTCACCTCCCCCTTTTCGGGTGTTCTAATGTCGGAAGAGACAGCCATAACACACCGCCGCAGATCGTTGGCGCATGCGTATGGTCAAAATCAACCCGACATCAGCCCATCATACAGGGGGGGGGGGTTTGGGGGCCTCACAGCCTCTTTCCCATTTGTCCGCACACCCTCCAGCCTCCCAGTCCAAGATACGGACTCCATCAGTGCTCCTCCCATCTATGTACACCCCCCGGTATGTACCGCGCCTACACATCACCTACACAAAGACCGTGGCGGTGTGCCTGGTATATCCCAGTCCCCTTCAGATGTTTGGGCCATACTGTCTACTCTTTATTTTATTGATACTCATATGTCCGGAGCGCATGCGTATGGCTGTTATAGATGATGTTTCCTCCTACACATATAGGGTTTTTTTTTTTCCGCAGGAGGCATTGCACTGTGGCTAGAGGGTTGTGCGGGGTCATAGTCGGCGACGGGGAAGCGTGGTATTACTATATTGATCGATATTGCACACTAATCTGTACAGCTCCCATATTACATCGGGAGACTACAAACAAAAATTGGAAATATCCGCGGCTTAAAATTTTTGACCTCTCATTAGTACTCCTAGTTTGACTAGACTTACAGAAAACAGGCAAATGACAGTTGATCATTCAGTCCCCTCGGTTCAAGGCTCCCCATTCTAAATATCCATTCACACTCCCTCCTTAGAATGGTCTTGTCCATGTCACCCCCTCTGGGGTTAGTGTTCACCACTTCTATGATGGTAAACTTCACACTTTTAACATCTCCTCCATGACGGGTTTGTATATGTTTTGCCAGTCGGGTGTCCCGGTTATTTCTGATATCCCCCATGTGCTCTCCCACTCGTCGCCTGAATTCCCTTTTTGTTTTGCCTATATAGTCTTTCGGGCATGAGCATTTCGCCATGTACACTACCCCCGTAGTTTTGCAATTAGAGAAGTTTCGTTGATAATAGGTTCTCCCTGTGCCCGAGCTACGGAATGATTTCCCTGGTTCCATCCATCTGCACATGGTGCAGTTGCCGCATTTAAAGAAACCGCATGGCTTTCTGTCCAGCCAGGTGCCACTTGGTTCTGGCCTCCTGTATTGGCTATGTACAAGCATGTCCCTAAGCGACTTTCCTTTCCTGAAGGTAATGCTGGGATATTCTCCCACCACCTCCCTCAGTTCGGGATCTAGTCTAATAATGTCCCAGTGTTTGAGCAGTATTCTACGGATCTCCTGATGCCTGATATCAAATGTACCAATTATCCTGATGTTCTCCTTTTCTTCCTCATTTCTCCCACTACTTTGTAGAAGTTTTTGTCTGTCCGTTTTTTTAGCATGCTCAAAGGCAGTATCAAGCACATGCTTCGGGTATCCCTTTTCTCTGAACCTCCTGTACATATCCCCCGCTTGACTTTCAAAGAGATCATTTCTAGAACAATTCCTCTTGAGCCTCAGGAACTGCCCCTTGGGTATCCCTCTTTTTAGGGGGGCTGGATGGTGGCTTTGCCAATGCAGGAGGCTATTTGTGCTGGTCGGCTTTCGATATATACTCGTGGATATGCGGGCCCCTCTCCTCTTTTTTGATGGTAACATCCAAGAATGCCAACTCCCATTTTTGAATCTCTGATGTAAATCTAAGACCTAGATCATTGTGATTCAGGTCCCCGAGAAAATCCCCAAATGCCTCTCTTGTCCCCGTCCATATCAGGAACACATCGTCTATGAACCTGTACCAAACTAGAATGGAGTCCTGCCACCATCCTGATTCGCCCACAAACACCACCGTTTCCTCCCACCAGCTCAGGAACAAATTTGCATACGATGGGGCACAGGGACTCCCCATCGCAGTGCCCCTGAGCTGGTGGTAGTGTTTCCCATCAAACGTGAAGGTGTTATGGGTGAGCGCAAATTCTAGAAGGGATAGTACAAATGCATTATGCTCTCTGCATGCCACCGACCTCTGCTGTAAATAAAATTGGACTCCTCTAATCCCTGCCTCGTGTGGTATACTGCTATATAGAGCCTCGATATCAATAGATGCCAACCAGTACTCCTCCTCCAGGTGTATTCCCTCCAATTTCAATAGTAGGTCCGCTGTGTCTCTCAGATATGACGGGGTTGCCACCACAAAGGGACGTAAAATTTGATCCACATAGACCCCGCAGTTCTGTAATAGGGAGCCAATTCCTGATACTATGGGTCGCCCCTTTAAAGGGGTCAGCCCCTTGTGAATCTTAGGAAGTGCATAAAACGTGGCCGTGAGTGGGTATTTAGGTAGTAAAAAGTCATATTCCTGTTTAGAAATAAGATCCCGAGAGAGGGCCCCTTCCAGTAAGATTCTCAGTTCCTCCCCAAAGGTCCCCAGTTGACTGCGATTAAGGATCTCATATGTTTCTCTGTCACATAAGATGGACTGACACATTGAACGATACTCGGTATGGTTCAGAATGACCAGATTCCCCCCCTTATCTGAGGGTTTTATTATTATCTGTTCATTCCTTTTGAGGGTATCCAGGGCCAGACATTCATCCTCTGACATATTCCCACTTTTTTCCAGCTCTAAATTGTTTAGTTTTCTAAGGTCCCTTTCTACCAGCAATGCGAAGATATCGATGTTACTGGTGTCGCCCTGCGGTGGCATCTTCGTACTTTTACTTTTCAGGGACGTGAATGGACCTTTTCCATCCAGTGGGACTCTGTCATTCTCTCTGAGGAGATCTCTAAGCGCCTGGTACCCCTCCATATCATCATATTCGAGGCCGTATTGATGGCATTCTTCTCGAGTATTATGCTGAAAAAACTTTTTCCACTTGAGCTTCCTGCAGAATAGGTTAAGATCTTTCACCCATTCAAAGCAGTTATATCTATTTGTGGGTACAAAATTCAGACCCCTAGACAGTACACATATTTCATTCTTAGTGAGCTGGTGCGAGGACAGGTCCACAATCTGGCCTTTTATTGGTTGAATCGAGTTCTCAACCCGTACCCTGTTCTCGCACCCTGCTCCAAAAAAGATGGTACCAAGGAGGATGAGGATGCTTGTGTAGATGCCACTCCCCCATTGTGTGGAAAGAAAGGGGCCGACAGGCCTGCCGCCCCATTGTATGTACCCCTTCCTCTTCTTCCTGTTTTTCCTCTCCCCTTCTGCCATTTTTGTCTATGTGTGGTTCCCCGAAATTGCTGTGCTCCAACCCCTATGGGACCTGTCCTTTCTGTGTCAGAGGTGTCTACATCCGAGGATGATGCCTCAGACTGTCTTTCTTTTTGGAAATTTAGAACCTGATCCTCACTGAAATCCTTCAGATCTCTCTGAAATTGTAGTGTCTTCCTTTCCTTCAGCAGAGCTTGGTACCTTTCTACAGATGTTTGTAGAAGTCCCTCCCTTATGTTAAAATCAGGATCACTTTTACTTTTCAAAGCACGTTCAACAAGCTGGTTTAATTGACTGTTAGCTTTCTCAAACACTTTTTTCTCTTCTATTAGTAGAATATGCATGAATCTCAGTGATGATTCTACTGATTCCCGTATCCATACATTCATGAATTCGGGGGAGGCAACCCTTGGGGAGGGAGTAATATTGATCCTAAGACCCCTAGGGACGATGCGGTTTTTAATATAATTTTCCAGTGTCCTAATCTCCCACCAGGATTTTAGGTATTCTTTGTACCCACCATATACTTCAGTGAACAGATTCTTTAGAGCCAGGGGACCCGTATTGGTGTCATGTGCACCTCCAACACTAAATGCCTGATTTGCATCTTCAAGCCAAAAATCTGAGTTAATGGGGCCTGTAAGAAAGCCGGCCATTCCAACTTCGAATAACCAGTATCTATAGAGAATATAATGCCAACTAGGATCTCAACTACAATATCATAAGCTATCCTAAAATAATAAATCTTTATTAATCAAAAGAACCCACACGTTGGTTCACACCACAGAACGGACCAAAATAACAAAAACAAAAATATGTGCTCAAAAGAACCAACACTAAGTTTAAAAATGGGGTATGCTGTGTATCCCTAGTGAGTACTGCACTCATAGCCTGCCTGTCTGTGGAGGTTGGCACCCTACAGGGGGAATGTATTGGCGCCCACACTCCGCGGCGGCTGTCCCTAGATGTACTGATGTGCCCTAAGATAGCCACGGGGCACCCACTACCCACAACCTAGGGCCCACTACAGGCTAGACATAGATACTCCTACACTAAGGGAACACTAGATCCCCATACATAAAAACAAATGTAAAGAACACATAAGGCAAACAGATGTAGACGTACTATCAGGGAATCCTTATTGAGGCACAGTTTCTATAGGTTCATTGCGCCAGTCATGGCAGATCCCACTGACTATGGCTGAACCGATACAGCAGTGTCACCCAAGAATGTACAAGTGTGCAACCATATGTGCCGATGTCATAATAAAGACACTTATCTCCCTCTGTACGCAGTTTGCCGCAGACCACAGCGCCTCTACGCGTTTCGCCCTTGGCGGGCTCCTCAGGAGGCAAGATTCATCGATACAGTGTGTCCTGATGCGGTGTCATGGCTAAACAGCCCTTAGGTCCCACGCTTTTTAAACCCCCCCGCCTCCTTTGCCGCCGATCATATGCCCAGCCTCCTACCTGAGCATTTCCGGTGCGCGCGATACGACCGCGCATGCTCCCGCTGACCCGCAAAGGATTCCCCTTCACGCCGATGTGGCGTCCGGGTCCCTGCTGTCTTTCCGTTTCCGGGGCATGCGCTGAGCAGTTCGCGCTACTTCCGGGTTACCCATCTCAAGCGCAGACCGCGTATTTTTCCGATTCACCATTTGCAGCTACGCCCTTCAGCTAGTGTAGACTGCGCCTGCGCACTTCTCGTCCATATCCCATAGCGGGAAAACAGGTCTATATCGATCTTTTTACTTTCTCCAGTGGGATATTTGGGGCTGGACCACATTTGTTTCACAGTATTCACCTCCCCCTTTTCGGGTGTTCTAATGTCGGAAGAGACAGCCATAACACACCGCCGCAGATCGTTGGCGCATGCGTATGGTCAAAATCAACCCGACATCAGCCCATCATACAAGGGGGGGGGTTTGGGGGCCTCACAGCCTCTTTCCCATTTGTCCGCACACCCTCCAGCCTCCCAGTCCAAGATACGGACTCCATCAGTGCTCCTCCCATCTATGTACACCCCCCGGTATGTACCGCGCCTACACATCACCTATACAAAGACCGTGGCGGTGTGCCTGGGAAACACTACCACCAGCTCAGGGGCACTGCGATGGGGAGTCCCTGTGCCCCATCGTATGCAAATTTGTTCCTGAGCTGGTGGGAGGAAACGGTGGTGTTTGTGGGCGAATCAGGATGGTGGCAGGACTCCATTCTAGTTTGGTACAGGTTCATAGACGATGTGTTCCTGATATGGACGGGGACAAGAGAGGCATTTGGGGATTTTCTCGGGGACCTGAATCACAATGATCTAGGTCTTAGATTTACATCAGAGATTCAAAAATGGGAGTTGGCATTCATGGATGTTACCATCAAAAAAGAGGAGAGGGGCGGCATATCCACGAGTATATATCGAAAGCCGACCAGCACAAATAGCCTCCTGCATTGGCAAAGCCACCATCCAGCCCCCCTAAAAAGAGGGATACCCAAGGGGCAGTTCCTGAGGCTCAAGAGGAATTGTTCTAGAAATGATCTCTTTGAAAGGCAAGCGGGGGATATGTACAGGAGGTTCAGAGAAAAGGGATACCCGAAGCAAGTGCTTGATACTGCCTTTGAGCATGCTAAAAAAACGGACAGACAAAAACTTCTACAAAGTAGTGGGAGAAATGAGGAAGAAAAGGAGAACATCAGGATAATTGGTACATTTGATATCAGGCATCAGGAGATCCGTAGAATACTGCTCAAACACTGGGACATTATTAGACTAGATCCCGAACTGAGGGAGGTGGTGGGAGAATATCCCAGCATTACCTTCAGGAAAGGAAAGTCGCTTAGGGACATGCTTGTACATAGCCAATACAGGAGGCCAGAACCAAGTGGCACCTGGCTGGACAGAAAGCCATGCGGTTTCTTTAAATGCGGCAACTGCACCATGTGCAGATGGATGGTACCAGGGAAATCATTCCGTAGCTCGGGCACAGGGAGAACCTATTATCAACAAAACTTCTCTAATTGCAAAACTACGGGGGTAGTGTACATGGCGAAATGCTCATGCCCGAAAGACTATATAGGCAAAACAAAAAGGGAATTCAGGCGACGAGTGGGAGAGCACATGGGGGATATCAGAAATAACCGGGACACCCCACTGGCAAAACATATACAAACCCGTCATGGAGGAGATGTTAAAAGTGTGAAGTTTACCATCATAGAAGTGGTGAACACTAACCCCAGAGGGGGTGACATGGACAAGACCATTCTAAGGAGGGAGTGTGAATGGATATTTAGAATGGGGAGCCTTGAACCGAGGGGACTGAATGATCAACTGTCATTTGCCTGTTTTCTGTAAGTCTAGTCAAACTAGGAGTACTAATGAGAGGTCAAAAATTTTAAGCCGCGGATATTTCCAATTTTTGTTTGTAGTCTCCCGATGTAATATGGGAGCTGTACAGATTAGTGTGCAATATCAATCAATATAGTAATACCACGCTTCCCCGTCGCCGACTATGACCCCGCACAACCCTCTAGCCACAGTGCAATGCCTCCTGCGGAAAAAAAAACCCCTATATGTGTAGGAGGAAACATCATCTATAACAGCCATACGCATGCGCTCCGGACATATGAGTATCAATAAAATAAAGAGTAGACAGTATGGCCCAAACATCTGAAGGGGACTGGGATATACCAGGCACACCGCCACGGTCTTTGTGTAGGTGATGTGCAGGCGCGGTACATACCGGGGGGTGTACATAGATGGGAGGAGCACTGATGGAGTCCGTATCTTGGACTGGGAGGCTGGAGGGTGTGCGGACAAATGGGAAAGAGGCTGTGAGGCCCCCAAACCCCCCCCCTGTATGATGGGCTGATGTCGGGTTGATTTTGACCATGCGCATGCGCCAACGATCTGCGGCGGTGTGTTATGGCTGTCTCTTCCGACATTAGAACACCCGAAAAGGGGGAGGTGAATACTGTGAAACAAATGTGGTCCAGCCCCAAATATCCCACTGGAGAAAGTAAAAAGATCGATATAGACCTGTTTTCCCGCTATGGGATATGGACGAGAAGTGCGCAGGCGCAGTCTACACTAGCTGAAGGGCGTAGCTGCAAATGGTGAATCGGAAAAATACGCGGTCTGCGCTTGAGATGGGTAACCCGGAAGTAGCGCGAACTGCTCAGCGCATGCCCCGGAAACGGAAAGACAGCAGGGACCCGGACGCCACATCGGCGCGAGGGGGAATCCTTTGCGGGTCAGCGGGAGCATGCGCGGTCGTATCGCGCGCACCGGAAATGCTCAGGTAGGAGGCTGGGCATATGATCGGCGGCAAAGGAGGCGGGGGGGTTTAAAAAGCGTGGGACCTAAGGGCTGTTTAGCCATGACACCGCATCAGGACACACTGTATCGATGAATCTTGCCTCCTGAGGAGCCCGCCAAGGGCGAAACGCGTAGAGGCGCTGTGGTCTGCGGCAAACTGCGTACAGAGGGAGATAAGTGTCTTTATTATGACATCGGCACATATGGTTGCACACTTGTACATTCTTGGGTGACACTGCTGTATCGGTTCAGCCATAGTCAGTGGGATCTGCCATGACTGGCGCAATGAACCTATAGAAACTGTGCCTCAATAAGGATTCCCTGATAGTACGTCTACATCTGTTTGCATTATGTGTTCTTTACATTTGTTTTTCTGTATGGGGATCTAGTGTTCCCTTAGTGTAGGAGTATCTATGTCTAGCCTGTAGTGGGCCCTAGGTTGTGGGTAGTGGGTGCCCCGTGGCTATCTTAGGGCACATCAGTACATCTAGGGACAGCCGCCGTGGAGTGTGGGCGCCAATACGTTCCCCCTGTAGGGTGCCAACCTCCACAGACAGGCAGGCTATGAGTGCAGTACTCACTAGGGATACACAGCATACCCCATTTTTAAACTTAGTGTTGGTTCTTTTGAGCACATATTTTTGTTTTTGTTATTTTGGTTCGTTCTGTGGTGTGAACCAACGTGTGGGTTCTTTTGATTAATAAAGATTTATTATTTTAGGATAGCTTATGATATTGTAGTTGAGATCCTAGTTGGCATTATATTCTCTATAGATGAAAGTGAGCTCCCTCCAAGAGGTGTCTCCACTCTGAGAAAGCCAACTTCATGGCTAGCAACTCCCTGTCTCCAATGGAATAATTTCTTTCTGCTGGTGAAGAGGTCTTGGAGAAGAAGAAGCAAGGATACTTCCGACCTTGAGCATCCTTTTGGAAAAGGACTGCTCCAGCACCAACGGATGAGGCATCCACCTCCATAATAAATGGCTTATGTACATCGGGGCGATGCAGGATGGGAGCGATAGCGAGGTGTGACTTAATCGAGAGAAAGGCCTTGGAGACCTCCTCCGACCACAACTTGGGATTTGCTCCCTTCTTGGTGAGGGCAACCAAGGGAGTTACCAAAGTTGAGAAGTGTGGAATGAACTGGCGATAGTAATTAATGAACCCCATAAAGCGCTGCACCGCTTTAAGAGAATGGGGTTCTTGCCAATCCATCACAGCTTGTTGCTTGGCAGGATCCATAGCCAATCCCTGGGCAGAGATGATATAGCCAAGGAAAGGCAAGGACCCCTGCTCAAACACACACTTCTCCAACTTGGCGTAGAGGGAGATTGCCCATAAGAGGTCGAAGACTTTGCGAACATCTCTCCGATGGGAGTCAATATCTGGAGAGTAGTTGAGAATATCATCCAGATAGACTATGACCGAGGTGGTGAGCATCTCCCGGAAGATGTCATTCACAAAGTCTTGGAAAAAGGCTGGGGCATTACAGAGCCCGAAGGGCATCACCAGATATTCATAGTGCCCATTTTTGGTGTTAAAAGCCATCTTCCATTCGTCCCCCTCACGCATGCGAATTAGGTTGTAAGCACCCCGCAGATCTAACTTAGTAAATACCCTTGCTCTCCAGAGCCTATCAAAAAGCTCAGATACCAGGGTAGTGGGTATTTATTCTTAATGGTGATGGCGTTAAGACCCCTGTAGTCTAGGCATGGACGTAGTTCTCCATTCTTCTTCTGCACGAAGAAGAACCCAACCCCTGCAGGTTACACTGACTTCCTAATGAATCCTCTTGCCAGATTCTCTTGAATGTACTGGGACATTGCCTCCTTCTCCGGGAGAGATAACGGATAGACTCAACCCCGGGGAGGCTCAGCACCAGGCAAAATGTCAATAGGACAGTCATAGTGGTGGTGAGGTGGAAGGGTCTCTGCAGCCCTTTTGGAGAACATGTCCACATAGCCCAATAGTGCTTGGGGAGAGAGGAAAGATCTGCGGGTACCTCTGTAGAAGCAACCTGAACACACTCCCTCTGACATCTACCCTCACATGATTTACTCCATCCCAAAATTTTCCCTGTGGACCATTTTATATGAGAATGGGAATGGGAATGATAGCGAAGCAATGGTATCCTCAACAGGACCTCATCAATCCCCTCAGGAATGACTAACGGAGATAATCTCCTGATGTGATGGAGACATTGAAAGAGTGAATGGAATGGTCTGATGTGTAATCTGTGAGGGTAGTGTCGATCCATTTACCACTCGAACGGTTACAAGTTTGGCGAGCATCACCAGGGGTATTGCGTGACACTGAGCGAAAGCAGATGACATGAAATTGCCTTCTGCCCCAGAGTCCAGGCAAAGCTCTACCATAAGAGTGGATGGGTCTAAGGTAATTGTCCCCTTGAAGGACAATTTAGAGGAAAATGTCTCCGTGTCTAGTGTACCTCCTCCAACTACCACTAGACGCCGACGTTCCCCTGACCGCTGAGAACACTTGGAGGCAAGATGTCCCGACTGCTGGCAAACATGACAGACCATAAGTGCACGAGCGGACCGGGACTTAGATCCCGCACGCAATGCCTCTACGGCCTCATGTGACTCGGACGCCTGGACCAGAGATTCCTGAGGTTTGGCGAAGGTGGGAGCCAGCCAAAACCTTTGCCTACCCTGGGCTTGCCCCAACCTTCGCTCGTGAAAACAAAGGTCGATGCGGGTTGACATAGCTATGAGCTCCTCCAGTGTGGCAGGAATCTCCCTAGTGGCCAAAGCGTCCTTCACATGGTCAGCCAGCCGTCTCCAAAATACCGGGTTAAGGGCTTTATCCGACCATTCCAGCTCAGGCGCTAGTGTCTGGAAGTGAACGCAAAATGGCTGACCATGGATGAACCCTGAGTCAATGCCAGCAGTTGGTTCACCATATCATGGATGACTTGGGGTCCTAAAAAGACCTGTTTCAGAGTGCTCAAAAACCGAGGAGCACTCTGCACCACATGATCGTCGTGCTCCCACAGCGGCATAGCCCACTCCAATGCCCTGTCCGACAGCAGAGAAATTATGAATCCCACCTTTGCCCGCTCTGTTGGAAAACGTGCAGCCAGGAGCTCGAGGTGTATATCGCACTGGCTCACGAAACCCCTACAGGATTTACTTTCACCAGAGTATTTCTCTGGCAGCGGGAGGTGAGATAAGGTCAGAACAGAGATGGCAGTGGATAAAGCTGCCACAGCCACGCTAGCAGCCTGAACAGCTATTGCGGTGACATCCACCGCTGAGGTTGCACACTCGAGAGCCGCCAACCTGCCCCCCAGCAGCTATATGTACCCCTGCAATCGCTGTTCGTCCATCATTACTTAGCCAGACCCTGGCGCTAGTATAATGTTAGGGCTAGCGGAACACACCAAATAATTTGAGAAAAGGAATAAGGTGCATTCGCAGCCCAGGGTCCACCGTGCAGAGATAGAACCTGCTGCTAAGCAATGACAGACTATATGGCGGTACAATGAGAATACACACGTGTTAGCTTCATCCTGTGTGAAAGAAGCGAGCCCTGTTGCGTCACAAGGCCGCAGTACCGCACGTAATGGAAATAATAATAAAGTAGCACGAGAGCGCATGCGGTGCCGCACTGACGGATGCCACTAACCACCCAGACTTGGGTTTGAAAAGCGCGGTGATAGCGCACGGCACCGCACTGGCGGTCACAGCAATAGACGCTGTTTGTGCACTATGTTGGTAAAGTCAGGCGCTAGGTTACAATCATCCTCCTTACGCGAGCATTCAAACACCAGGGAGGGGATGATTAAAGAGCGACTTTCACTCACAACACACACACACATAAATAAGTGTATATTTGTCGGGGTCGTCACGACAATACCCTTCATCCACCAGTCATTCCAAATCAGATTAAAAGCAGTGGTACCGGAATGAAGAATGAGTCAGACAAAAGCTGGTTCAAACTCAGTGTCTGCTTATGCTTCCACACGTAGTGGTAACCTCACAGCAACTGAACTCTTTATTTCATATACACAACATTATATGGTCCATTGGGGGAAGGTGTGCAGAGGGCGGGGTTAGGCGGGGTTTAAGCAATGTATCTAGTATTCAGTCCCTCTGATTGGCCTGACATCATCTGATGAATCTTCCTTTGTCCACATCTTGTTAAGTTTCGATTTCCAGAGAAATGGCACTTTAGCTTCAGAAACGAAAGTAGATTCTTGGCAAGTACAAAAACTAAGGCAAAGGTGAATACTGGCAGCCATCTTAAATACAATTACATATGCATTAATAAGCATGAAGGGGAAAAACTTATTGTTTCACAGCATAAGAATACATAAAGTACAAAAGTGTATAAAGACATATATTTTTACCTTGACAATCCCCCCTAAACACTAAGTTTTTCCCTAAAAAGAAAGATCCTTCGAGACTGTCCATGTGATGGGGAAAGGGGAGGTGGATTTCTTCATCCAGACACCTCAGAAGCTCTCCCCTTGTGAGAGGCCTCCAGGCAGCTGAACCCTTCACTAGCTTCACATGGAGTTCTCCTACTGTCCCTAAACTAAATCTCTTTGCATCATCTGAGAGTAAGGGGTTTTGTCTAACATCTTGAGGGGGACGTACTTAGGGATCTCCCCTGGATCAGTGCCATCGCACTCTGGTGAGTCTACTTCTTGGTTGAGGAAGGTGCCAGTCGGAGTTGCCTTAGTAATAACCTTTTTATACAGGGGAATAACACAACAGAGGATTATCGATCTAACTACAAGAAGGGCAATCAGTACTAGACAAGCTTGTTGGAGGAATCCTTTGAGCCCACCCAACCAACCGGAAAAGAAAGATGTGTCTACTCCAGCATTAGTTTTTAATTCTGCTGCTAACCCACTTATCCTTTTAAGAGCTATCATGGTCTTTCCATTTACCCCAGAGTTTTGAGGGATATAGGTACAACATTCCTCTCCCACCATCCCACAGACTCCTCCTTTCTCAGCTAAGATCATATCAAGGGCTAGTCGGTTTTGGAGGGTCATTATAGTGTTAGGGCCCAACTCCTCAACTATACCCTGGAAAGCATCACAGGTAAAATTGACAAACCTTTGTTCACTGTAATATATGTAATTGATCCAATCAACATTTTTATTAATCTGCACCTGTGGGATTATAGAAGCAAAGCTAGCATAGATCTGGTTCTGGGCTTTAAATTGGTCAGGCACCCCCCTTGGCACTCCAATGCCATCGACATATACCAATAGATCTTCTTCATAACTCATGTGGAGCTGATCGAGACTTCTCCTCTTTCTGGTATATTCATCAGGTGTCTCCGGATCCCAAGGTAAAATCTTGAACTGCATAGCTAGTTTAACAAGGGTGCATTGACCTGTCCAGGTATTAGGCAACCTAGGACGGAGCTTACCATCTCCACATAACAAATAAATGTCGTACATATACTGTGTATGATTAGCTAGCAAATCAGTATCTAGAGAACTGTTCTCTTTGCAGAAACCTGTCTCGAAGACCCCTACTGGTGTACCTGTAGTGTCGTGGGAATTATAGCAGGTATAATTATCAGCTAATACGGTTATCCCCCCTGGGACCTTTAGTTTAGGTACTTCATGAATTAGTGGGACATAATCTGAGCAATCAGTGGACTTTAGACCCTTCAACAAATTCATAACTAGTGTTGAGCGATACCTTCCGATATCGGAAAGTATCGGTATCGGTTGGGATCGGCCGATATTCAAAAAATATCGGATATCGCCGATACCGATACCCGATCCCAATGCAAGTCAATGGGACCAAAATATCGGAATTAAAATAAACCCATTCTTTCCTTGTAGGTTCATTCTACATCAAGGAAAACAACTAAGAATAATGTAGGATGTATTGTGGGAGGTGGCGGAGACATTAAAGGCAATGAGGTTTAGCCCAATCAAATAGAATAGCATGTTTTTTTTTTTTTTAAAGACGTTCGGAGTGAAAAAGATATTGAGTATGTAAATTTTTTTTAATTTTGTCAGATATTGATGTTTCACTATTCCACGCCCTTCCCCTTCTTTTTTTTTTTTTACTTTTCCCACACTTTCATCTTCATCATCATCAGCATCTTTGACATCAACTTCTTCTTCACCTTATTCATCTTCTTCTTCATCTTCTACCTATTTTTTTTTATTACATTCTTCATATTCATTTTATTCAACTATTATTATTCTTCCTATTCTACATATTCTTTTTATTCCACTGTTATTATTCTTCCTATTCTACTTCTTCATCATATTCTCATTTGTGACAGGCATTCCCGTAGTTGTTATCTATAAAAGTTGGAAGATTACACCTTCCGTTCTGCCAGTCACAAAAGTTACATTTGTCCGCGTTCAGTTTGGCCTGCAGCATCAGGCTTTATCCAGGGGCACCACGAGGAGGAACGGACTCACCCCCATACACTGCTTAGTCTTCTTCTGCATATAATTTAGATAATATCTTTTGCTCTGATATTAAGTCTTACGCTTAATGTTCTTCTGCTCTTTGTTCTGCAGCCTCTTGTTCTTCTGCTTCTCGGTCTTCCATGTCGTCGTCTCCAGGGTCGTCGTCTCCAGTGTCGTCATCTCCGCCGTCGTCGTCTCAGCCGTCGTCGTCTCCGCCGTCGTCGTCTCCGCCGTCGTCATCGGGGTGGTCTTCCGGGTCGTCGTCGTCGTCATCGGGGTGGTCTTCCGGGTTGTCGTCATCGGGGTGGTCTTCCGGGTCGTCGACTTTAGGGTCTTAAACTTGGAAATGTAGCAGAAGGTACAAGAAGGCTGAGAAAATGCCAAGAACCAGCTGATGGAACTGGAACTCAGATGGCTACCCGAAGGTTCAAGAGCCTATGGAACTACCGAGGACCAGCTGACGTTACTGGAACCCGGTTACTAAGCAGGAGGTACCCGTGCTAAAAAGCACTACCAAGGACCGCCTGGCGTTGGCGGAACTCGGATACCCAGAAGGAGGCACCTAAGCCAAAGGCTCTGCCCGGAACCAGCTGACGTTACTGGAACCAGGATGGGGAGCAGAAGGTACAAGAGCAAAAGACACTGCCGAGAACCAGCTGACGGTACTGGAACCCGGATGGGTAGCCGAAGGTCCAAGAGCCAATGGAACTACCGAGGACCAGCTGACGTTACTGGAACCCGGTTACTAAGCAGGAGGTACCCGTGCCTGAAAGCACTACCAAGGACCACCTGACGTTGGTGGAACTTGGATACCCAGAAGGAGGCACCTAAGCCAAAGGCTCTGCCCGGAACCAGCTGACGGTACAGGAACCAGGATGGGGAGCAGAAGGTACAAGAGCAAAAGACACTGCCGAGAACCAGCTGACGGTGCTGGAACCAGGTGGTGGACCCGAAGGCCCACAGGAGAGGAGAGAACAGCTAGGCCGCGAGGCAGCCGCAGTTACCGAACCCCAACAGTCCTACAGGGGGAGCTGGGCCTACTGGCACTACAGAACCAGCCTTGACTACCAGTTCACGCAGCCCACATAGGAAGCTCCTAAACTGGAGGCACCCTGGAGTTGGCTAACCCGACTGCAACACGACGGGGCAAACATAGGCGTCTCAGCGAGTTTGACACACCCCGGAAACAGCTGACGGTGCTGAAACCAGGTTTGGCACGAGGGAGTACCTGTGACAAAAACACTGCCGAGAACCAGCTGGCGGTGCTGGAACCCAGATGCGTTACCCCAGTGTGCAAGAGCCAATGGCACGACCGAGGACCAGCTGACGGTGCTGGAACCCGGTTACTAAGCTGTAGGTGCCCGCGCTTAAAAGCACTACCAAGGACCGCCTGACGTTGGCGGAACTCGGATACCCAGGAGGAGGCACCTAAGCCAAAGGCTCGGCCCAGAACCAGCTGACGGTGCTGGAACCAGGTGGTGGACCCCAAGGCCCACAGGAGAGGAGAGAACAGCTAGGCCGCGAGGCAGCCGCAGTTACCGAACCCCAACAGTCCTACAGGGGGAGCTGGGCCTACTGGCACTACAGAACCAGCCTTGACTACCAGTTCACGCAGCCCACATAGGAAGCTCCTAAACTGGAGGCACCCTGGAGTTGGCTAACCCGACCGCACCACGACGGGGCAAGCATAGGCGTCTCAGTGAGCTTGACACAACCCGGAAACAGCTGAGGGTGCTGAAACCAGGCTTGGCACGAGGGAGTACCTGTGACAAGAACACTGCCGAGAACCAGCTGGCGGTGCTGGAACCCAGATGCGTTGCCCCAGTGTGCAAGAGCCAATGGCACGACCGAGGACCAGCTGGCGGTGCTGGAACCCGGTTACTAAGCTGTAGGTGCCCGCGCTTAAAAGCACTACCAAGGACCGCCTGACGTTGGCGGAACTCGGATACCCAGGAGGAGGCACCTAAGCCAAAGGCTCGGCCTGGAACCAGCTGACGGTGCTGGAACCAGGTGGTGGACCCCAAGGCCCACAGGAGAGGAGAGAACAGCTAGGCCGCGAGGCAGCCGCAGTTACCGAACCCCAACAGTCCTACAGGGGGAGCTGGGCCTACTGGCACTACAGAACCAGCCTTGACTACCAGTTCACGCAGCCCACATAGGAAGCTCCTGAACTGGAGGCACCCAGGAGTTGGCTAACCCGACCGCACCACGACGGGGCAAGCATAGGCGTCTCAGTGAGCTTGACACAACCCGGAAACAGCTGACGGTGCTGAAACCAGGCTTGGCACGAGGGAGTACCTGTGACAAGAACACTGCCGAGAACCAGCTGGCGGTGCTGGAACCCAGATGCGTTGCCCCAGTGTGCAAGAGCCAATGGCACGACCGAGGACCAGCTGGCGGTGCTGGAACCCGGTTACTAAGCTGTAGCTGCCCGCGCTTAAAAGCACTACCAAGGACCGCCTGACGTTGGCGGAACTCGGATACCCAGGAGGAGGAACCTAAGCCAAAGGCTCGGCCCGGAACCAGCTGACGGTGCTGGAACCAGGTGGTGGACCCCAAGGCCCACAGGAGAGGAGAGAACAGCTAGGCTGCGAGGCAGCCGCAGTTACCGAACCCCAACAGTCCTACAGGGGGAGCTGGGCCTACTGGCACTACAGAACCAGCCTTGACTACCAGTTCACGCAGCCCACATAGGAAGCTCCTAAACTGGAGGCACCCTGGAGTTGGCTAACCCGACCGCACCACGACGGGGCAAGCATAGGCGTCTCAGTGAGCTTGACACAACCCGGAAACAGCTGACGGTGCTGAAACCAGGCTTGGCACGAGGGAGTACCTGTGACAAGAACACTGCCGAGAACCAGCTGGCGGTGCTGGAACCCAGATGCGTTGCCCCAGTGTGCAAGAGCCAATGGCACGACCGAGGACCAGCTGGCGGTGCTGGAACCCGGTTACTAAGCTGTAGGTGCCCGCGCTTAAAAGCACTACCAAGGACCGCCTGACGTTGGCGGAACTCGGATACCCAGGAGGAGGCACCTAAGCCAAAGGCTCGGCCCGGAACCAGCTGACGGTGCTGGAACCAGGTGGTGGACCCCAAGGCCCACAGGAGAGGAGAGAACAGCTAGGCCGCGAGGCAGCCGCAGTTACCGAACCCCAACAGTCCTACAGGGGGAGCTGGGCCTACTGGCACTACAGAACCAGCCTTGACTACCAGTTCACGCAGCCCACATAGGAAGCTCCTAAACTGGAGGCACCCTGGAGTTGGCTAACTCGACCGCACCACGACGGGGCAAGCATAGGCGTCTCAGTGAGCTTGACACAACCCGGAAACAGCTGACGGTGCTGAAACCAGGCTTGGCACGAGTGAGTACCTGTGACAAGAACACTGCCGAGAACCAGCTGGCGGTGCTGGAACCCAGATGCGTTGCCCCAGTGTGCAAGAGCCAATGGCACGACCGAGGACCAGCTGGCGGTGCTGGAACCCGGTTACTAAGCTGTAGGTGCCCGCGCTTAAAAGCACTACCAAGGACCGCCTGACATTGGCGGAACTCGGATACCCAGGAGGAGGCACCTAAGCCAAAGGCTCGGCCCGGAACCAGCTGACGGTGCTGGAACCAGGTGGTGGACCCCAAGGCCCACAGGAGAGGAGAGAACAGCTAGGCCGCGAGGCAGCCGCAGTTACCGAACCCCAACAGTCCTACAGGGGGAGCTGGGCCTACTGGCACTACAGAACCAGCCTTGACTACCAGTTCACGCAGCCCACATAGGAAGCTATAAACTGGAGGCACCCTGGAGTTGGCTAACCCGACCGCACCACGACGGGGCAAGCATAGGCGTCTCAGTGAGCTTGACACAACCCGGAAACAGCTGACGGTGCTGAAACCAGGCTTGGCACGAGGGAGTACCTGTGACAAGAACACTGCCGAGAACCAGCTGGCGGTGCTGGAACCCAGATGCGTTGCCTATTAAAGATTGTCTTCCTAGAGCCCCAACTAGCGGTGTTGGAGCTAAGGGTAAGCAGGGGGAGCAGAGTGTAGGCCGAAGCCTGCACTGGAGGCAGCTTTGTGTCTGCGTTGCGTTTGCAGGACACTTTGCCGGCTACACAGTGGGGGAACAGCTGGCGTTGCTGAACCCCACTAACACAATGGCGTGTGTTTTTCTCTGTGCAGCTAGCACTTGCGGTCAAAAACTAGCGATGTTAGAGCCCGTGTTGAAGCAGGAGGAGGAGGAGAGGAGCAGAGTGTAGGCCGAAGCCTATTTGAACCAATTTCAAAGGAAACCTTTAACCCCCCCTCAGGTGTTACAAAGTACAAGAGACACACCTTGTGCAGTATTAATGCTGCACAAGTGAAAGGTTGCTCTATTAATTTGTCTACTTGCACACGCTGAATGAAAGACGTACACAATTTAGCCCATTCTACAGTCAAACTGTAGTGGATGCGTGACTTGGTTTTTTAAGGAGACGCAGCACAGGTGTCCCAAATAACGCCTTGGTGCTTGGCGCAGCTTCCTGAGCGTTGTTATTTGCTGTACAGGAGTCTGCGCTCTTGTGTTATCCCTTGGCAATGCCCTGTTAGAGCTGCCCGTCTTATGACCTCATTTCATGTTGGCCGGTGCGGTTAACGATGGCCATAAATCCCAGACCCACAGTGCCTTTTCATAAAGTCACACTGCGGTGCTGTGATTCGTGGCCTTGAGCAGTAAATATTTTGGCCGCTCACACACGTCCTTACACCTGCTTCAGACTGGGCGGCCTCTGCTGATCCCTTCTCGCATGCCGCGGCCATGAGGCTGCACAGTCTGAAGAAGGCGGATGGAGATGAGTTAAGACAGGTGAAGATATGCACTGCTCATGCCCATCAATCACACCCTCGCAGTCAAAATAAGACAACGAGGAGCATTGTTTCAGGCAGGGCGGACGCACAGGCGCAACAAGCCAACCAATGATGTCAGAAGACGGGAAGCGCTACCAAGGGGGGTGCTGCGTATCATTAGAAAGGAAAGTCACACCTCAGGGACAGTGGAATGGTCTCAATGAGACACATTTTGTACGTTTTGAGTTCCACGTGGGCAAGGACAAAAAGTCAGCCACCTTGTACAAATGCAGCAGTACTGCTGTACAAGGTGGCTGTTATACATAGAAACACCTGGGGGGGTGGGGGTCAGGCTCCCTTCAATTTCAGTTCATGTGCCTGCGTGGCGTTTGCAGGACACGTTGCCAGCTACACAGCAGGGGAACAGCTGGCGGTGCTGAACCCCACTAACACATTGGCTGGTGTTTTTCTCTGTGCAGCTAGCATATCCGGGCAGAAACTGGCGTTGTTTGAGCCCAGGGTCAGCAGGAGGAGGAGAGGAGCAAAGTGTAGGCCGAAGCCTGCACTGGTGGCAGCTTTTGGTCGGTTGTGCCAGCGTGGCTTGTGCTGGACACGTTGCCGACTACACAGCAGGGGAACAGCTGGCGGTGCTGAACCCCACTAACACATTGGCTGGTGTTTTTCTCTGTGCAGCTAGCATGTCCGGGCAGAAACAGGCGTTGTTTGAGCCCAGGGTCAGCAGGAGGAGGAGAGGAGCAAAGTGTAGGCCGAAGCCTGCACTGGTGGCAGCTTTTGTTCTGTTGTGCCAGCGTGGCTTGTGCTGGACACGTTGCCGACTACACAGCAGGGGAACAGCTGGCGGTGCTGAACCCCACGAACACATTGACTGGTGTTTTTCTCTGTGCAGCTAGCAGTTCCGGGCAAAAACTAGCGGTGTTTGAGCCCAGGGTCAGCAGGAGGAGGAGAGGAGCAGAGTGTAGGCCGAAGCCTAGTTGAACCAATTTCAAAGGTTACCTTTAACCCCCCCCTCAGGTGTTGCAAGGTACAAGAGCCACACCTTGAACAGCATTAATGATGCACAAGTCAAAGGTTGCTCTATTTAATTTTGCTCCTTGCACACGCTGAATTAAACACGTACACTATTTAGCCCATTATACTGTCAAACAGTAGTGGAAGCGTGACTACTAGTCTTTTTAAGGAGACGCAGCACAGGTGTACAAATTTACACCTAGGTGCTGGGCGCAGATTCCTTACCGTTGTTATTTGCAGTACAGGAAACTGCGCTCTTGTGTTATCCCTTGGCAATACCCTGTTAGTGCAGGCCGTCTCATGACCTCATTTCATGTTGGCCGCTGCGGTTAACGATGGCCATAAATCCCAGACCCACAGTGGCTTTTCCTAAAGTCACACTGCGGTGCTGGGATTCGTGGCCTTGTGCAGTAAATATGTTCGCCGCTCACACATGTCCTTACACCTGCTTCAGACTGGGCGGCCTCAGCTGATCCCTTATCGCATGCCGCGGCCATGAGGCCGCACAGTCAGAAGAAGGCGGAAGGAGGGGAGTGAAGACAGGGGAACATATGCACTGCTCGTGCCCATCAATCACACCCTCGCAGTCAAAATATATGAGACAACGGGGGGCGTTGTGTCGGGCAGGGGGGACGCACAGGCACAGACAGCCAACCAATGATGTCAGGAGACGGGCAGCGCTAACAATGGGGGTGCTGCGTGTCATTAAAAAGGAAAGTCACACCTCAGGGACATTGTAATGGTCTGTAATGAGACACATTTTGTACTTGTTGAGTTCCACGTGTGCAAGGAGAAAAAGTCAGCCACCTTGTACAAATGCAGCAGTACTGCTGTACAAGGTGGCTGTTATACATAGAAACACCTGGGGGGGTGGGGGGCAGGCTCCCTTCAATTTCAGTTCATGTGCCTGCGTGGCGTTTGCAGGACACGTTGCCAGCTACACAGCAGGGGAACAGCTGGCGGTGCTGAACCCCACTAACACATTGGCTGGTGTTTTTCTCTGTGCAGCTAGCATGTCCGGGCAGAAACTGGCGTTGTTTGAGCCCAGGGTCAGCAGAAGGAGGAGAGGAGCAAAGTGTAGGCCGAAGCCTGCACTGGTGGCAGCTTTTGGTCAGTTGTGCCAGCGTGGCTTGTGTTGGACACGATGCCGACTACACAGCAGGGGAACAGCTGGCGGTGCTGAACCCCACTAACACATTGGCTGGTGTTTTTCTCTGTGCAGCTAGCATGTCCGGGCAGAAACTGGCGTTGTTTGAGCCCAGGGTCAGCAGGAGGAGGAGAGGAGCAAAGTGTAGGCCGAAGCCTGCACTGGTGGCAGCTTTTGGTCAGTTGTGCCAGCGTGGCTTGTGCTGGACACGATGCCGACTACACAGCAGGGGAACAGCTGGCGGTGCTGAACCCCACGAACACATTGGCTGGTGTTTTTCTCTGTGCTGCTAGCATGTCCGGGCAGAAACTGGCGGTGTTTGAGCCCGGGGTCAGCAGGAGGAGGAGAGGAGCAGAGTGTAGGCCGAAGCCTGCACTGGTGGCAGCTTTTGGTCGGTTGTGCCAGCGTGACTTGTGCTGGACACGATGCCAACTACACAGCAGGGGAACAGCTGGCGGTGCTGAACCCCACGAACACATTGACTGGTGTTTTTCTCTGTGCAGCTAGCAGTTCCGGGCAGAAACTAGCGGTGTTTGAGCCCAGGGTCAGCAGGAGGAGGAGAGGAGCAGAGTGTAGGCCGAAGCCTAGTTGAACCAATTTCAAAGGTTACCTTTAACCCCCCCCTCAGGTGTTGCAAGGTACAAGAGCCACACCTTGAACAGCATTAATGATGCACAAGTCAAAGGTTGCTCTATTTAAATTTGCTCCTTGCACATGCTGAATAAAACACGTACACTATTTAGCCCATTATACTGTCAAACAGTAGTGGAGGCGTGACTTGTCTTTTTAAGGAGATGCAGCACAGGTGTCAAAATTTACACCTAGCTGCTGTGCGCAGATTCCTGAGCGTTGTTATTTGCGGTACAGGAGTCTGCGCTATTGTGATCCCTTGGCCATGCGCTGTGAGCGCTTCCTGTCTTCTGACCTCATTTAATGTCGGCCGTTACGGTTAGCGATGGACATGAATCCCAGACCCACAGTGTGTTTTCAAAAAATCACACTGCGTGGCTGGGATTCGTGGCCTTGTTCAGTAAATATGTTTGACGCTCACACATGTCCTTACACCTGCTTCAGACTGGGCGGCCTCATCTGATCCCTTATCGCCTGCCGCGGCCATGAGGACACCCAGTCTGAAGAAGGCGGAAGGAGATGAGTGAACACAGGCAAACATATGCACTGCACATGCCCATCAATCACACCCTCGCTGTCCAAAAAAATAAGACACCGAGGGGCGTTGTTTCGAGCAGGGCAGACGCACAGGCGCAGCCAGCTAACCAATGATGTCAAAAGACGGGCAGCGCTAACAAGGGTGGTGCTGCGTATCATTAGAAAGGAAAGTCACACCTCAGGGACAGTGGAATGGTCTCAATGAGACACATTTTGTACGTGTTGAGTTCCACGTGGGCAAGGAGAAAAAGTCAGCCACCTTGTACAAATGCAGCAGTACTGCTGTACTAGGTGGCTGTTATACATAGAAACACCTGGGGGGGTGGGGCCAGGTTCCCTTTAATTTCAGTTCATGTGCCTGCGTGGCGTTTGCAGGTCACGTTGCCGGCTACACAGCAGGGGAACAGCTGGCGTTGCTGAACCCCACTAACACATTGGCTGGTGTTTTTCTCTGTGCAGCTAGCACTTCCGGGCAAAAACTAGCGGTGTTTGAGCCCAGGGTCAGCAGGAGGAGGAGAGGAGCAGAGTGTAGGCCGAAGCCTGCACTGGTGGCAGCTTTTGTTCTGTTGTGCCAGCGTGGCTTGTGCTGGACACGTTGCCGACTACACAGCAGGGGAACAGCTGGCGGTGCTGAACCCCACTGACACATCACCTAGTGTTTTTTCTGTGTAGACAACACTTCCAGGTGGCAACTGACAGTGTTGAAACCCAGGGAATCAAAGAGGAGCAGAGTGTAGGCCGAAGCCTGCAGTGGAGCGAGTTGAAAGGGAACCTTTAACCCCCCCCCCCAGGCATTTGTTGCTGAAAGAGCCATCTTGTACAGCAGTAATACTGCACATGGAAAATGGTGGCTCCGAAAATTATGCTCCTTGCAAACGCTGAAGTACACACTTATATAATGTGTCCCCTCACACCGTCAAACCATCCCGGAAGTGGGACTTTCCTTTGTAATGTGACACAGCACAGCCGTCATTCCAACCCCCTTGGTGCTGGGCGCCACCTCCTCAACGTTGTTTGTTTCTGTCACGGAGCCCGCGCTGTAATGTTATCCCTTGGCCATGCACAGTTAGCGGTGCCCGTCTTCTGACATCATGTAGGTGTCAGGCTGGCAGTGCCTGTGCGTCCAAGCTGCCCGAGATCCAACCTTGCAGTGTCATCTAATGTAGTCCCACTGCGGGCCAGGGATCCATGGGCATGCGCAGTGCATATCATCGCCTCTCACTCACCTCCTTCCTGCTTCTTCAGACTGTGCGGCGTCACGGCCGTGGAATGCTATTAGGGATCAGCTGACGCCGCCTAGTCTGAAGAAGCGTGAAGAAGGGGAGTGAGAGGCTAGTATATGCACTGCGCATGGCCATGGATACCAGGCCCACTGTGGGATCACATTAGACGACACTGCGAGGTGTGATTTCGGGCAGCGTGGACGCACAGGCGCAGCCAGGACGACAACAAATGATGTCAGAGGACGGGCAGCGCAAACTGTGCATGGCCAAGGGATAACATAACAGCGCAGGGTCCATGACGGAATCAAACAACGCTAAGGAGGCAGCGCACGGTGCCAAGGGGGTAGCAATGACGGCTGTGCTGCGTCACATTACAAAGGAAAGTCCCACCTCCGGGACGGTTGGACGGTGTGAGGGGACACATTACATGAGTGTGTAGTTCAGCGTTTGCAAGGAGCATAATTTCAAGAGCGACCTTTCCCTTGTGCAGTATTAGTGCTGCACATGGTGGCTCTTTCAGTAACAAACGCCTAGGGGGGGGGGGGACAGGTCCCCTTACATTTTAGTTGTGCCAGCGTGGCGGTCGCATGACACGTTGCCGGATACACAGCTGGGGATCAGCTGACGTTACTGAACCCCAATAACAGAGGAGCGACTGTTGACTGTGCACACAGCACTTCCAGGCACCAACTGGCGGTGTTAGAGCCCAGGGACAGCAGGAGGAGCAGATTGGAGGTATTGCCGCACACACAGCTGGGGATCAGCTGACGTTACTGAACCCCAATAACAGAGGAGCGACTGTTGACTGTGCACACAGCACTTCCAGGCACCAACTGGCGGTGTTAGAGCCCAGGGACAGCAGGAGGAGCAGATTGGAGGTATTGCCGCACACACAGCTGGGGATCAGCTGACGTTACTGAACCCCAATAACAGAGGAGCGACTGTTGACTGTGCACACAGCACTTCCAGGCACCAACTGGCGGTGTTAGAGCCCAGGGACAGCAGGAGGAGCAGATTGGAGGTATTGCCGCACACACAGCTGGGGATCAGCTGACGTTACTGAACCCCAATAACAGAGGAGCGACTGTTGACTGTGCACACAGCACTTCCAGGCACCAACTGGCGGTGTTAGAGCCCAGGGACAGCAGGAGGAGCAGATTGGAGGTATTGCCGCACACACAGCTGGGGATCAGCTGACGTTACTGAACCCCAATAACAGAGGAGCGACTGTTGACTGTGCACACAGCACTTCCAGGCACCAACTGGCGGTGTTAGAGCCCAGGGACAGCAGGAGGAGCAGATTGGAGGTATTGCCGTACACACAGCTGGGGATCAGCTGACGTTACTGAACCCCAATAACAGAGGAGCGACTGTTGACTGTGCACACAGCACTTCCAGGCACGAACTGGCGGTGTTAGAGCCCAGGGACAGCAGGAGGAGCAGATTGGAGGTATTGCCGCACACACAGCTGGGGATCAGCTGACGTTACTGAACCCCAATAACAGAGGAGCGACTGTTGACTGTGCACACAGCACTTCCAGGCACCAACTGGCGGTGTTAGAGCCCAGGGACAGCAGGAAGAGCAGAGGAACAGAGTGTAGGCCGAAGCCTGATTGGAGCAAGTTGAAAGGGAACCTTTAACCCCCCCCCAAGACGTTTGTAGCTGAAAGAGCCATCTTGTGCAGCACTAAGGATGCAAAAGGAAAAGGTTGCTCTTTTAATTATGCTCCTTGCAAACACCGAAGTAAACACTAAAAATGTGTCCCTTTATACCGTTAAACCGTTCCGGAGGTGCGAATTTCCTTCGTAATGGGACACAGCACAGCTGTCATTCCTATCCCCTTGATGCCGTGCGCTGCCTCCTCAGCGTTGTTTTAAGCTGTCACGGAGCCTGCGCTGTTCTGTTAGCCCTTGGCCATGCCCAATTAGCGCTGCCTGTCTTCTGACATAATTTGGTGTCAGGCTGTCAGTGCCTGTGCGTCCACGCTGCTCCAGATCCCACCTCGCAGTCTCGTCTAACGTAATCCCACTGCGGGCCTTGGAACCATGGGCATGCACAGTGCATAACCTCGACTCTCACTCCCCTCCTTCCCTCTTCTTCAGACTGTGCGGTGTCACGGCCGTGGCATGCTATTAGGGATCAGCTGACGGCGCACAGTCTAAAGAAGGCGGAGGGAAATGAGCGAGAGCCCGAGGGGAAGATATGCACTGCGCATGCCCATGGATCCCAGGCCCGCAGTGTGACTCAATCAGAAGACACTGCGAGGCGGGATCTCGGGCAGCGCGGCCGCACAGGCGCAGCCAGCCTGACACCAAATTATGTCAGAAGACAGGCAGCGCAAATAGGGCATGCCCAAGGGATAACAGAACAGCGCAGGCTCTGTGACAGCTTAAAACAACGCTGAGGAGGCAGCGCATGGCACCAAGGGGGTAGGAATGACGGCTGTGCTGCGTCACATTACGAAGGAAAGTCCCAGCTCCGGGACGGTATAACGGTATCAGTGAACACATTTTATAAGTGTTAAGTTCTGCGTGTGCAAAGAGCTAAAAAAAAAGAGCTACCTTTTCCTTGTGCAGCATTACTGCTGCACAAGATGGCTCTTTCAGTAACAAACGACGGGGGGGGGGGGGTGGGGGACAGGTTCCCTTACATTTAGGTTGTTGTGCCAGCGTGGACACATTGCCGGCTACACAGCTGGGGATCAGCTGACGTTACTGAAACCCAATAACACTGGGTCGTATGTTTTTACTGTGCAGCCTGCACTTCTGAGCCGCACCTGGCGGTGTTGGAGCCCAGGAATAGCAGTTCAGGTGGTAAAAAGATGAACACAGCAGGAGACCTGGATGACACCCAATTACTTAATCAGGCAGAGGAGTGGCAAATTCCTGCGAGATCCAGGCCTGGTTCATTTTCAGGAAAGTAAGCCGGTCAACGTTATCGGAGGATAGTCGCATGCGACGGTCTGTTAGTACACTACCTGCGGCACTAAAGACACGTTCCGATAAGACACTAGCCGCAGGGCAAGCCAGCACCTCCAATGCATACTGGCTTAGCTCTGGCCATGTATCCAGCTTAGAGACCCAAAACTTGAACGGGGAAGAGCCGTCTGGGAGTACAGTAAGAGGGCAAGCCATGTAGTCTGTCACCATCTGACGGAACCGTTGCCTCCTGCTGACTGGAGCCGCCGGTGATGGTGTAGACATTTGGGGCGGGCACACAAAAGTGTGCCAGAGTTGTGCCATACTGGGCTTGCCTTGGGCAGAGGCACTGCTTCTGCTCCCTCTTTGGGCAGAGCCTCCCCCACTGCCTCGACGCACTGAGCTGCTTTGTAAAGCACTAGCAGCACTCCTCTCAGTTGGACAGGAGAAGATGATGGAATTCACCAGTGTGTCGTGGTACTCCCGCAATTTACGCTCCCGGGTCAACGCAGGGATGAGGTTTTGGACGTTGTCCCGGTAGCGAGGATCGAGGAGGGTGAACACCCAATAATCAGGCATGTTGAGAATGTGGTCGATGCGGCGGTCGTTTCTCAGGCACTGCAGCATGAAATCCACCATGTGCTGCTTAGTGCCAACTGGCCCAGAAACGCTGTCCCCTGCTTGAGACATGATCTCTGCCCGCTCGTCATCACCCCACCCTCGCTGTACACACTGACCACTGGACAATTGTGTCGCTCCCTCCTCTGGACGGAGCTCTTCCTCCTCCATTGACTCCTCCTCATCCTCCTCACAAATTGGCCCCTGCGTACCCCTTTGTGAGGAACCACGTGGCGCTGACTCTCCAGAAGCTGATGGAAAAGGTGACTCCTCATCCTCCACCTCTTCCACCACATCATCCCTTAACCCTTGCAAAGTTTGCTGAAGCAGGCAGATAAGGGGGACAGTCATGCTGACTAGTGCATCATCTGCACTTGCCATCCGCGTGGAATAATCAAAAGGACGCAAAACCTGGCAGACGTCCTTCATAGTGGCCCACTCTGTGGTTGTGAAGTCTGATCGGCGCTGACTGCGACTTCTTTGCGCCTAATGCAGCTGGTACTCCATAACTGCTTGCTGCTGCTCACACAACCGCTCCAACATATGTAACGTGGAATTCCACCGGGTAGGTAGGTCACATATGATGCGGTGTTCCGGAAGGCGGAATCGGCGCTGCAGAGCAGCAATGCGTGATCTGGCCAAGCTGGAACGCCGCAAGTGAGCACACTCTAGGCGGACCTTGTGCAGCAGGGCATCAAGATCCGGATAGTCCCTCAGAAAACTCTGCACAACCAAATTGAGCACATGTGCCAGACATGGGATGTGAGTGAGGTTGCCAAGGGCCAAAGCTGCCACCAGATTTCGGCCATTGTCACACACTACCATGCCTGGCTGGAGATTCGCTGGCAGTAACCACACATCGCTCTCCTGCTTGATGGCATTCCAGAGCTCCTGCGCTGTGTGGCTTCGATGCCCCAATGAAACTAGTTTCAAGACGGCCTGCTGACGTTTGGCCACGGCTGTGCTCATGTCGGTCATAGGTAAACGTTCACGGGTCCATGTGGAGGTGGACTGTGACGGATCCTGCAGAGAGGAATCAGAGGAACTGGTGTAAGAGGAGGAGTCGATGCGTACAGACTGTATTCCTGCAATCCTTGGAGTGGGCAGGACACGTCCTGCGCCACTCGCACGATCTGTACCTGGCTCAACAACATTAACCCAATGGGCAGTGAGGGAAACATATCGCCCCTGTCCATGCTGACTGGTCCACGCATCGGTGGTGAGGTGGACCTTGCTACTGACGGCGTTCAGTAGCGCATGTTTTATGTTTGCCTCAACATGCCTGTGCAGGGCAGGGACAGCCTGCCTGCTGAAGTAAAAGCGGCTGGGCACCTTGTACTGTAGGACTGCCAATGCCATCAAGTCACGGAAGCTGTCAGTCTCCACCAGCCTGAACGAGAGCATTTCCAGGGACAACAGTTTGGCAATGCCTGCATTCAGAGCCTGTGCTCGGGGGTGGTTGGCCGAGAATGCCCGCCTTTTCTCCCATGCCTGGACTACCGATGGCTGTAGAGTAGACTGGGAATGTGAGGATGACTGGGAAGGTGGTGCTGTGGGTGGAATTACACTAGGTCTCTGGACAACAGTGGAGGAAGAGGCAACACGAGATGAAGAGGTGGTAGCTGCCGCTGTTGGTTGGCCTACGTCTTCACTGTGTTTCTGTAACTCCACCGCGTGCCTGTTCCGCACATGTTTCCACATATTTGTGGTATTGAGGTTGCTGACACTTTTACCTCTTTTTACTTTCTGATGACACAGCTTGCATTTGACAAAACAAATGTCATCTGCAACTGTGTCAAAAAAGGACCAGGCACTGCAAGTCTTGGGAGCGCCCTTTTTGGCTTTGGAAAGAGACAGGCTCCTAACGGGTGCCAAAGTGGAGGCTACAGGCTCCGCAGTCTTCCCCCTCTCCCTCCCTCTTTGGCCCATAAGGGGAAGCTCTTCCTCAGAGCTGCTCCCACCACCTTCCTGTTCCTCACGCCACGATGGGTCAAGGACCTCATCATCTCCACTACCCTCTGCCACCAACTGCTCCTCCTGGGTAGTCTCGGCAGCACAGTACACATCAGAAAGCGGCACCTGAGTTTCATCATCAGATGCGTACTGCGCTGTGGTCACCGGAGGCACTGGCCCACCTGCCTCTTCAGAGTCAGAGAGATAAAGCTTTTGGGCATCACTGCACACTGCCTCTTCTTCCATTTCTCCAATGCTGCTTCAAGAGATTCAGAGAACAGAAGTAGAGACGGCTCCTGTCCTGGGCTCTCTGACTGCCTGGCCAATTTGGCAGGTGGTGAAGAGACAGATGGCTGCTCTCCAGTGCTCTGTGCCTGAGAGGATGTGGCACTAACTGAAGTCGATGCCGAGGCGTTAGCTGCCATCCACCCGACAACGGCTTCAATTTGGTCTTCACGTAGCAGCGGTGCACGGCGCTCTCCGACAAAGCTGCGCATGAAGGACTGTTCCCTGCTGAAACTGAGTGACGACGAGTCACCGGCGCCCGCAGCAGGCACAGAATCACCACGTCCTCTCCCTGCTCCTCTCCCTGCTCCGCGCCCACGCCCACGTGCCTTACTCCCTGCCCTCTTCATCTTGGTTGACAGATAAAGATAAGCAGAAAAGTACTAAGGCCTTAGTGTGCTTATTCCTGAAATGCTCCTCCTAAGAAGGAGTTTAGTGTTTAGTGTTTAGTAAGAAACACTAATGTTGTAAATTGTGGACTAAACTTTATTATTTTTCAAATGTGGCCTACACAAGTGTTAAGTTGTGTTTGGTGAACTTAACTTTTTTTTTGGTGCAGATCGGGCTACAGAGCTAGTTTAAATCACACGGAGACCGTGCAGACAGCCGTAAACGGCGCTGCAAGGCCAAAAAACCCTCCTCTCGGTTATCCTATATAGTGTTTTTCCACTATTTAGCTGGATACGAGTGGAAAGACACTAATAGGATTTTTTTTTTTCAAATTTTAAACTGGCTGCACTATTTGAAAAAAAGGAAATTGTTTTTCAAGGTATGAGGCAGTAACGCACCCTGAGCTGAATCCAACCGGCTATGGCTGCACACAGACTACAGGGCGAGCTGCGCTCACACAGAGACCGTGCTGACAGCCGTAAACGGCGCTGCAAGGCCAAAAAACCCTCCTCTAGGTTATCCTATATAGTGTTTTTCCACTATTTAGCTGGATACGAGTGGAAAGACACTAATAGGAATTTTTTTTTTCAAATTTTAAACAGGCTGCACTATTTGAAAAAAAGTAAAATTTTTCTCAAGGTATGAGCCAGTAACGAACCCTGAGCTGAATCCAACCGGCTATGGCTGCACACAGACTACAGGGCGAGCTGGGCTCACACGGAGACCGTGCAGACAGCCGTAAACGGCGCTGCAAGGCCAAAAAAACCTCCTCTAGGTTATCCTATATAGTGTTTTTCCACTATTTAGCTGGATACGAGTGGAAAGACACTAATAGGAATTTTTTTTTTCAAATTTTAAACTGGCTGCACTATTTGAAAAAAAGGAAATTGTTTTTCAAGGTATGAGGCAGTAACGCACCCTGAGCTGAATCCAACCGGCTATGGCTGCACACAGACTACAGGGCGAGCTGCGCTCACACAGAGACCGTGCAGACAGCCGTAAACGGCGCTGCAAGGCCAAAAAACCCTCCTCTAGGTTATCCTATATAGTGTTTTTCCACTATTTAGCTGGATACGAGTGGAAAGACACTAATAGGAATTTTTTTTTTCAAATTTTAAACAGGCTGCACTATTTGAAAAAAAGTAAAATTTTTCTCAAGGTATGAGCCAGTAACGAACCCTGAGCTGAATCCAACCGGCTATGGCTGCACACAGACTACAGGGCGAGCTGGGATCACACGGAGACCGTGCAGACAGCCGTAAACGGTGCTGCAAGGCCAAAAAACCCTACTCTAGGTTATCCTATATAGTGTTTTTCCACTATTTAGCTGGATACGAGTGGAAAGACACTAATAGGAATTTTTTTTTTCAAATTTTAAACTGGCTGCACTATTTGAAAAAAAGGAAATTGTTTTTCAAGGTATGAGGCAGTAACGCACCCTGAGCTGAATCCAACCGGCTATGGCTGCACACAGACTACAGGGCGAGCTGCGCTCACACAGAGACCGTGCAGACAGCCGTAAACGGCGCTGCAAGGCCAAAAAACCCTCCTCTAGGTTATCCTATATAGTGTTTTTCCACTATTTAGCTGGATACGAGTGGAAAGACACTAATAGGAATTTTTGTTTTTCAAATTTTAAACAGGCTGCACTATTTGAAAAAAAGTAAAATTTTTCTCTAGGTATGAGCCAGTAACGTACCCTGAGCTGAATCCAACCGGCTATGGCTGCACACAGACTACAGGGCGAGCTGGGCTCACACGGAGACCGTGCAGACAGCCGTAAACGGCGCTGCAAGGCCCAAAACCCCCCCTCTAGGTTATCCTATGTAGTGTTTTTCCACAATAGAGCTGGAGACTGGTGGAAAAACACTAATAGGAAATTTGAGAAAAAATGTGCAGCAGGCTGCACTAAGAGCAAAAAAGGACAACTGTGTGAGGCAGTGTGAACCCCCCCTGAGCTGAATACAACCGGGTATATGGCTGCACACAGACTACAGAGTGAGCTGCACACACACACACACACACACACACACAGAGACCTTGCAGAACGCTGTTAAAACAGCGCTGCAAGGCAAGAGCAAGGTGAACAGTGAAGAACACACAGCGTTTTGCTAAATTAGCCTTTGGAAAGGAAAATAAAGCAATTAGCTAGCTCGACTGGCCCTCAGTTAGAACACAGCGTCCTGTCCCTAACTGAAATCACAGCAGAGTGAGCGCAAAATGGCGGCAGCGTTTTTTATAGTGCAGAGTGACATCATTTCAGCAGCCAATCCAAGCCTTGCCAGTACTTACATGCCCACCATGCTAAACAGGATGTGCCCACACTTCCAATCATTCCTCATTGGCTGCTGCGTTCAGTTTGAATTCTGGGAACTTCCGATTCCGGTATCCGATACGCGGGAAGTATCGGAATTCGGTATCGGAATTCCGATACCGCAAATATCGGCCGATACCCGATACTTGCGGTATCGGAATGCTCAATACTATTCATAACACAGGCAGTGGTATTGTCATCAGGAAAAAAAACAACAATACATGTGTGTATAGATGTGTATTCGCTGCAGCACAAGCAATACATCCTACAGAGATATTCTGGACTCTTACATTGTATCTTACCCATTCTAACCATAAATTTGTCCTTGGGGCTGTTTGTGTTTCTATGGAGAAGACTTCTTGCCAACTAAGGCTACGTTCACATTAGCGTCGCGTCGCTGTTGCGTCGGCGACGCAGCGGCGACGCACGGAAAAACGCGCGCAAACGCGCGCAAAAAAGCGCGCTTTGCGACGCGTGCGTCGTTTTTTGACGAAATCGGACGCAAGAAAAATGCAACTTGTAGCGTTTTCTTGCGTCCGACGCTAGCGTCTAAAACGACGCACGTGTCAGAAAACGCGTGCAAAAAGACGCACGCGTCCCCTATGTTAAACATAGGGGCGCGTCGCCGCTGCGTCGCCGACGCAACAGCGACGCGACGCTAATGTGAACGTAGCCTAAGACCTGGAATGGGGATTACTTCGTTAACTATATTTTGCAAACGTTCACCTGGGCCTGTTTTAGCTGTACTGGTAACGGGGGCCTTGGTTGGTCTGAAGCTAATATCCAGGAGCTGTATATGGCCTAAATTCCCATAGTATCCACTATTAAACACATTATGAAAATACCTCCCCAGTACAATTGTTATCTCTGGTAACACATATATAATACTGGATAATTCCCTCTACCACCCGCTGAGTCTCGGGGCACTTGACTACATCGCAGAAATCAAATCACCAGATATTTACCGGGGCCATTAGGTTTACCCAGAGAATAGTGGCACCGGAATTCTTATTTACAATAGGGGCCGGAAAGGTAGGGGCGAGGATGACCCCTGGCCCTAGGACCAAAAACAACAGCAACATTTTCCTTCGATCACCACTGTGACTAAGCGCTGGTTCGGTCTCTTTTGCAGTGTGAAGCGTGGATCCAGGTGCTCTTTCCTTCAAGTTTTACTGACATAGCTTTGCACGACCATAAAACCACCAGGCTTCAAATTGGGACCAATATCGGTTTCTGCTGAATCTGGAAGGGAAAAAGAAACTAAAACATGGGTGTTAGCAACATTTTTTACTAAGCTGAATAACATATTGAACAGCACGGTCAGTTTCTTCTGACAACTACTGAGACTGGAAATTTGCAACTGAGAACCTAGCACCAAACAATATCTCATATGGGGACAGGCCATGTTTTGCCTTAGGGGTAGTACGAATGTATAAGAGCCCTGGCCATGGAGCCGTAGTCTCCTGCATCATTTTGGTCAATTGTCCCTTCAGTGTGCCGTTCTGCCTCTTAACTTTCCCACTAGATTGTGGAGAGTATGGAGGGCTACAGTGGATCCAAGCATTGTCAGAACCTCCTGATACACATGAGAAGAAAAGTCCGGGTCTTGGTCACTTTCAGCAACTTCTGGAACACCATATCTGCATATAACGTCCATCACCAGTTTCTTTGCTGTGGTCTTTGTAGTCACATTGGTAACGGGGAATGCTTCTGGCCAACTGGAGAACATATCGACAACCACCAGACAATATTCATACCTTCCAGACTTAGGCAACGTGAGGTGGTCCACCTGGAGCTTTTGGAAAGGATAGTCGGGCTTAGCAAGATACTTCGGGGGGTACACGTTGAAGTTGACCGGGATTGCAGATCTGACAGATACCTCGATATGTGGGCCCATGCGCCCACGTGGCAATAGCAGGGTACATCCGCTTAGGAAGACACACAAGTTGGTCCTTTTTTCCAGCGACCATTGTCCATACGTGCTCCATCAGCTTTCCACTGCTTCACTTCTTCCTTTGGAGACATTCTCTGCATCGTCATTAAGCGGTCTTGCGGGGTCCGGCAGAAAACCTCAGCCTGTCGTAGATCATCAGGTTCCTGTAGAGTCAGTGTTTCTTGTAACTGTTTACGCTGAGAGCGTGTGGTCACCATAACTGGTATGGTCTGTTCAACGGGTAGGAGAGCAGCAGCTTTTGCTTGCATATCTGCAAAGGTGTTACCAACAGTCTGTGGCCTGTTCCTAGGACCGTGCTCCTTAACTTTGATAATGGCCACCTGAGTAGGTAATTTGATTGAGTCCATGAGGGCTCCGAAATCATGAGCAATACCAAATGCATACTGTGAGTCCGTGTATATAATAGCCCGCCTGTCTTTGGCCAGAACACATGCAGTAGACAGATCCTGAAATTCTGCTTCTTGTGCTGACAGTGAGGGAGGGAGTGCAGCTCCGTGCACTACAGTATCTTCCATAGTAACAGTGTATCCTGTGTGGAGTCTGCCAAAATCATCAGCATATCTTGAACAGTCTTTCAGGGCTTTGTAGAGAGGTAGCATTATGCGGGATGCGTCCGGTATCCACTGACAACAATAAGTACATAGTCCAAGGAAACGCTGGAGCTCAGTCTCATCCTTTGTAGCTGACGGCTATTTTTCTTTCTTCTGTGAGGTATCTGGCACCCTGAAGGAGACAGTGACCCAAAAATATCACTTGACCAAGGCAGAACCGAAGTTTCGAGGCCGAAACCTGACAGTTCAGATCTGCCAGATACTTGCGAAAACTAACAGTGGCAACAATGGCTTCCTGCTCTGTCTGTGTATACAACAAAAAACAAAAAAATTACCCACATACTGAAGCAGCATAACATAAGGATATTCTAACTGCCAGGGTTAGAGACACTATCCCCCCTATTTTCTTTTTTTTTTTACAACTGATTGGGAAAGGGCGTGTAAGATACACATCTCATTATCTACATAGGGGTTATATAACGTAAATACCATCTGACCATCATCTTGGCTCACCAACTCTCTAGGTCTGCTCAGGTGCACTTATACGTCCATCATATTGTCTTTGTCTGTATAATAGGAAAGGTTTATTCTCAGGGTCAGCCAATTATTTTAGCGTAGCTAGCTAGTCAGAGGGCTTCCAGGGATAATATTCCTGTATCTGTCTTACCCTACCTGATGTGGTTGGTTCTCTGGTGGTGGGGGTGACTAGATGACCGGTTGGGGGTGACATGACATGCTGGTCCACAGCTCCTTCCCAAAAGGATTACTGTCAGCCTACTCCCAAAGTTAATGTCCCCACTAACCACAATCCTGTGTCAGCTTCTTATATCACTACATGTGATCTTATCTGGACAGGAATCAGTGTAATTCACTTAGATTGGGTTGCAACACAGATTATACAAGTATTTCTCCAGTCTGGGTTTGTCTGATCGCAATATTTACAAATCCATCTGTCTTGTCTTGGTCTGAAAATTAACATGGCGAGAGAGATTTCCAGACACAGGGTTAAAATGAATATTGGAATATGAGACTAGATTTGTGTAAGGGAGGGGGAGCTGGAGCTGAAGTTTTCTGCTTCTTGGGCCACTGATAAGGAAGCGAGCTGCGAGTTGTGTCCTTGAAGCTGCGGGGGGAGGGGGACTAGAGAGCGAGCAAAGATCGCTGCAGCTGCTGATACAGACTGGGTTAAGTTCTTCTGAAAACTTTGGCCCCCCTTTCTCTGGCCCGCAGCACAAAGAGGAGAAGTAAAAAAAAAAACAATTCGCACCGGGGTTCACCCCTCCCATCAGCTTTAAACACAGAAATAAGAATTTACAGCATTCCTCAACACAAAAGGAAACAATAACGCAGCTATTTGACTCCCCCCTCCCATGGGGTGTTTTGGAAAACCACAGTAACGGAATACAGCAATTCTCAGACTCAATTAATTTCTACAAAACCTTCACACAATTCATATACCAAAACACCTTAGAAAAACCAATGATTGAGGTATTTTATAACCAAACACGGGCTCTGCATCCTTTCATCTTTCCTCTCCATCAACCTTTCTCCATTCCTCGTTCTTTAAACCTCGCGCAACTCGCAGATGAGCTTGCGCTTGTTCTAACAGTCCTTTCTCTTTCAACATTCTTGACTGCCTTCTTGCCCTCCCGTGACTCTACTATTGTCTTGACTTCTACAGCATCCTCATCTAACCTGTGGGGCACGGACTTCTTCTGCTATAAGAGACGCAACATGACTCACAGAATACTACGCCCTTCTGCAGTAGGCCGCTGACAGCGACAGCAACACTTGTGTCCTTAGCACGGAGCCTCACGTTCGACGTGCTATAAATAAAGAGCCTCGCGCTCAATATTTTTCCCTAACCTGAACACCAGTGATTACAGTCTGCCCTGTCACGATATTCTAAACATTGGGAGGCGGTCTCCTAGTGAGACCCCTCCACTGAGATTCTGGTGGTCCCCCCACTTGGGACGTCTTAATTACCAATGTGATTCTGGTGGTCCCCCCACTTGGGACGTCTTAATTACCAATGTGTGCAAGTAAGTGATTCTGGTGGTCCCCCTCTTGGGACGTCTTAATTACCAATGTGATTCTGGTGGTCCCCCCACTTGGGACGTCTTAATTACCAATGTGATTCTGGTGGTCCCCCCCACTTGGGACGTCTTAATTACCAATGTGTGCAAGTAAGTGATTCTGGTGGTCCCCCCACTTGGGACGTCTTAATTACCAATATGTACAATATCACAGAGGCTGCGTCTCCTGTCCCTTTCTCACAGCCGCCCCCAATCCACAAACTTCCTCAATCTTTCACTCTATCACTACTAGACAATAGTCATGGGTAGGGTGGTTGAATGGAGTGCAATGACCGGTGGAGGAGGTGTGGTGTACACGAGGACGCGCAGAGTGCGACGTCTCTCAGTTGCTGGTTCGAAGCGTGGCACGGGATCGCGCTCGGTCTCACCACACGACCGGTCACTCCCCAGACCCAAGGAGACCACAGACTAACCAATAATGGCTGAAACACTAGCAAGTGTGACACATACATAGTATGTGTTCTCCACTTACCGTGTTTGGAGGGTGATCAGTCCTTGAGGTCAGCCACTACGGGTGTCGTCCACGGACGTCCAGGCATGGGTCCAGGGGGTCTCGGATCGCGGGCCACGCCCCACGTTGGTTGCGCCAAATTGTCGGGGTCGTCACGACAATACCCTTCATCCACCAGTCATTCCAAATCAGATTAAAAGCAGTGGTGCCGGAATGAAGAATGAGTCAGACAAAAGCTGGTTCAAACTCAGTGTCTGCTTATGCTTCCACACGTAGTGGTAACCTCACAGCAACTGAACTCTTTATTTCATATACACAACATTATATGGTCCATTGGGGGAAGGTGTGCAGAGGGCGGGGTTAGGTGGGGTTTAAGCAATGTATCTAGTATTCAGTCCCTCTGATTGGCCTGACATCATCTGATGAATCTTCCTTTGTCCACATCTTGTTAAGTTTCGATTTCCAGAGAAATGGCACTTTAGCTTCAGAAACGAAAGTAGATTCTTGGCAAGTACAAAAACTAAGGCAAAGGTCAATACTGGCAGCCATCTTAAATACAATTACATATGCATTAATAAGCATGAAGGGGAAAAACTTATTGTTTCACAGCATAAGAATACATAAAGTACAAAAGTGTATAAAGACATATATTTTTACCTTGACATATTAACGCATGGCCGTGCGGCCATGTGAACCTTTTATAGCTGCAGCAAGTTCAGGACCTTCCTAGAGGACCAATGAGAACTGCTACAGTAACTGAGCAACTTCAGGACCTTCCTTCCTGGAGGACCAATAGGAGCTACTGCAGTACCTGAGCATGTGACCCTAGACCTCCACTGAGAGGTCTTCCTTTCGGCATGCTCAGAAGGGAAAAAGCAGGACTTAGTCCCAGAGATGTCTGCTCGCCGCTGATCAGTACAGGCTACAATGGCAGAGCCTGGAAAGGCAGCAGTAACCCTTTGCACAGAACCAGACTGAGTGAGACACTGGGACCGACGTCTCCGCTGAGCAGGCTCCACTGTGGCTGATGCAGAATGAGAGACAGCAGCAGACAAGGTTTGAGATTCCTTCTGTGCCGCGGCGGGAACTTGACTCCTAATAGGGTGTAAAGGTGTCATTGGAGAAAATAGAATCTAAATTAAAATACATCTAAGATAAAATAAAGAATGTAAAGACTATACTGTTTCATACATTTTTTGTTTTGTTGCATCACTGTTTTTTTACTCCATATGTGTTCCTTTGTGGGTTTTGCTGCCTTTTTTTCTGATTTTACAATGTGCACATTCCAATAAGAACAAGGAAAACTATTGCATGAACATATTTGTCCAAATTTTTGTCTGATGCTGGGTATATGTAGTTTATTGTGGTTTCATTTGTGTTCTTTCATCTATATTAATCTTCTTTCTTGTAGTAAAAAAAACAATTGAAATGAGCACTGTTATTAAAATATACAAATATAATGCTTGACACCGTGTTCTTTACAGATCATTTAGGAAGTTCATATCCACATATATCATTTGTAAGCATCACAAATCTTCTATGCTGTCAGCTCTTTGGTAAATAGAAAGGCAGAAAGGTATCAAAGATAACCAAGTGTTCCATAATGACATGTCTATAAAAATAGGCCACGTAATGCTCTCTAAATGAATGTGTATGCAAATCTCAGGGCACAAGAAGAGCTGAACCATCTGTTATTATATTAGAGGATGAGCAGCGGGTGATAGAGAGTGATGTCTGCGCCACAAAAACTCCTGTAATCTTGTTGATAATCATGTAAAATTTAGTTTCCATGGGCCAGAGTCGTAGAGATGAGGATGAAGGGGAAAATAATGAATCCTGATTTCAATTCTCTTGGATATTCATAGAAACATTTTAAAAAAGTCATTGTTTCCTCTGGGAGTAATGATAGTGTAGATGAGACACACATTAGAGACTGTAGAGCACTACTGTCAGTATTCAGAATATCTGCAGTTGTGTCCATAGAGGGCATGGAGCGCCATTTCTTGGATAAAAAGTAGACCCTTTCACCAGTTGCTGGACAACTCTGCACCCTCGACGACCTATAACAGGAGGGTCTGGTGACTTCATGACTTTTCCATTTTTTTGTTTGTTAACTTGAAACACCTAAATCTCATGGCACGTAAGTGACGTGTTCCTTTTAGTTGTTTTATTTAACAGCACCATCTTGGGGTTCATGTAAAAACTTGTTTCATTAGGGGAGTGGGGATGATGTAAATAAAACAGAAAATCCACCTTTGTTTTGTACTGGTTTTCTTTTTAAGGCATGTACACTACTGTTCAAAAGTTTAGGGTCACCCAGACCCAATTTTGTGTTTTCCATGAAAACTCATACTTTTATTAAGCAAATGAGTTGCCAAATAAATTGAAAATCTAGTCCAGACATTGACAAGGTTCAAAAAAAAGATTTTTATTTGAAATAATTTTCTCCTTTAAACTTTGCTTTCGTCAAAGAATGCTCCCTTTGCAGCAATTACAGCATTGCAGACCTTTGGCATTCTAGCAGTTAATTTGCTGAGGTAATCTGGAGAAATTTCACCCCATGCATCCAGAAGCCCCTCCCACAAGTTGGTTTGGCTTGATGGGCACTTTTTGCGTACCATACAGTCTAGCTGCTCCCACAACAGCTCAATGGGGTTGGGATCTGGTGACTGCGCTGGCCATTCCATAGAATACCAGCTGCCTGCTTCTTCCCTAGATAGTTCTTGCATAATTTGGAAGTGTGTTTTGGGTCATTGTACTGTTGTAGGATGAAATTGGCTCCAATCAAGCGCTATCCACAGGGTATGGCATGGCGTTGCAAAATGGAGTGATAGCCTTCCTTATTCAAAACCCCCTTTACCTTGTAGAAATCCCCCACTTTACCATCATCAAAGCAACCCCAGACCATCACATTACCTCCACCATGCTTGACAGATGGCGTCAGGCACTCTTCCAGCATCTTTTCAGTTGTTCTGCATCTCACAAAGGTTCTTCTGTGTGATCCAAACACCTCAAACTTGGATTCGTCTGTCAATAACACTTTTTTCCAATCATCCTCTGTCCAATGTCTGTGTTATGTTGCCCATATTAATCTTTTCCTTTTATTTGCCAGTCTCAGATATGGCTTTTTATTTGCCACTCTGCCCTGAAGACCAGCATCCCAAAGTCGCCTATTCTGTAGACGTTGACACTGGCGTTTTGCGTGTACTATTTAATGAAGCTGCCAGTTGAGGACCTGTGAGGCGTCGATTTCTGAAACTACAGACTCTAATATACTTGTCTTATTGCTCAGTTGTGCAGCGGGGCCTCCCACTTCTCTTTCTTCTCTGGTTAAAGCCTGTTTGTGCTCTCCTCTGAAGGGAATAGTACACACCGTTGTAGGAAATTTTCAGTTTCCTGGCAATTTTTTGCATGGAATAGCCTTCATTTCTAAGAACAAGAATAGACTGTCGAGTTTCACATGAAAGTTCTTTTTTTTCTGGCCATTTTGAGAGTTTAATGGAACCAACAAATGTAATGCTCCAGATTCTCAACTAGCTCAAAGAAAGGTCAGGTTTATAGGTTCTCTAATCAGCCAAACTGATTTCAGCTGTGCTAACATACTTGCACAAGGGTTTTCAAGGGTATTCTAACTATCCATTAACCTTCTTACACAGTTAACAAACACAAAGTATCATAAGAACACTGAAGTGATGGTTGTTGGAAATGGGCCTCTATACACCTATGAAGATATTGCATTACAAACCAGACGTTTGCAGCTAAAATAGTCATTTACCACATTACCAATATATAGAGTGTATTTGTGACTCCTTTAATGTTAGCTTCTTTGGAAAAAACTGCTTTTTCTTTCAAAAATAAGGAAATTTCTAAGTGACCCTAATCTTTTGAACAATAGTGTAGATCCATGAAATTCACATGTAATGTAGTGCCTCCTTTTCCATGCCAAATTTGTATATGTCATCAAAATGGTGTAACTTTGCCTGGGTTAAAATGTACCACAATGGCAATTTATGAATGCAGCCATGCTGTGTGGCAGAAATGTCATGATCACTTTTTTCTGTGGGTGAGTGGGATTACAGCACTATTACATTTCCTTAATGTTTTATTACTTTTGCACAATAAAAACATTTTTAAGTGAATCGGTGCATTCTGAAAACCTTAAAAAAAAATTCTGGAAATTGAGCTTTTTGGGTGGCTTGTTGTTTGTGGGACAAACTGTAGTTTTCATTTTTGTCAAACGAGTGCCATCCAATGTTTTCCACAGACCCATAGACATGAATGGGCAAGTGCCATCCAATTATTGGTGGAAAATCGTGCATGAATTTTTTTCCTCTGATCAGTTCTGTCTGCGGAAAAAATCGAACATGTGCACAGCCTCACAGAATAACATGAGGACGAGTGCCAAAATGACAAATATCACTCATCTAAGTTATACTGTTGTTCGCATGAGCTCTAACATCAGCAATCTGCGGCTTCGTGTTGATATGTTGAAAGATATCTCCTGGGACACTTTAGATAAAATTCCATACCACTGGTTCCACCACCAAATTAATGTATCGCCGAGCTGTTAGTGCCCCTGGAATGAAGACTAGAGCTGTTCAACTACCTTACATTATGCCATTCCACACAACTATCCAGAGAGTAGTTTCAGTGTGGCGTTCTCTCATTATGGTCACTCCATGGTGTTGCCCATGTGGTCTCATCAGATTCTAAGAATGGTGTGTAGTGGTCCATTCTATACTGCAAGTCATATTAAACATCATATACCAAGCCTTAGGCATCAAACTATCACAACGTGTTTGCATGGCACTGGGCTTCGAGACAGATGTCCAGCTACAGGTGTGCAATTGAACTCACACCTCCACATTCAAAGGCTATCATAATGCTGCGCAAGAAGTTGAAATGGAGGTCTATCCTCTTCAGAGATGAAGCCAAACAATAGTCTAGAGATGTTTTGGATGCAATTATTGCCAGAATTGGTCTGGAGACCACTTGGGCAAGCTATGACAAGGCTTTAATGAAGGAATATGAAAGTGTCATAGGCAACCTATGGACTTCTCTCCCAATGAGTACATCAAGGATATATATCCACTGAGCTGTAGGACAAAAAGGTGGACAGCACCGCCAGAACTGCTGAAATCCTGTGCTGTCAAAATCATGCCATGCTTCAGGCTTCACCTTATGACCACGGGTGCTTATCCAAGAAAACACAGCGTAATAAATCCTCCAAAGAAAAGCAGATAGCACTCACTGGTCTTTAGTAGAAATTCTGCTCTTTATTGGCAATAAAAAAAGCATGTTGGCTGGGGGAGTGAGCACGGGAGTGGGCAGAAACTTGACGATGGCCGTTTCGCGCCCGCTAGCACTTCCACGGGTCAACTAGTGGAAGTATGTAACGGAGGAAGAAAATATCCCGTCCCCATATCGCTCCTCCTTCCACAGCTGCTTCTTCCATCACATCCTTCCACTAATTGACCCGTGGAAGCGCTAGCAGGCTCGAAACGGCCGTCGTCAAGTTTCTGCCCCCTCCCGTCCTCACTCCCCTGGCAAACATGCTTTTTTAGTGCCAATAAAGAGTGCAATTTCCAATAAAGACCGGTGAGTGCTATCTGCTTTTCTTTGGAGGGATATACAGTATATATATATATATATATATATATATATATAAAACATATATCACATACTGTATATCACATGTATAGCATAAGGCCGGTTTCACACATCAGTGGCTCCGGTACGTGAGGTGACAATTTCCTCACGCACCGGAGACACTGACTCACGTAGACACATTAAAATCAATGTGTCTCTGCACATGTCAGCGTGTTTTCACGGACTGTGTGAAAACACGGAGACATGTCAGTGTTCGTGGGAGCACACGGATCACACGGACCCATTAAAGTCAATGGGTCCGTGTAAAACACATACCGCACACGGATGTTGTCCGTGTGCAGTCCGTGTGTCGTGCAGGAGACAGCGCTACTGTAAGCGCTTTCCCCCCCGCGTGTGGTGCTGAAGCCCAATTCATCCCTTCTCTCCAGCAGTGTTTGCTGGAAAGAAGGAATGAATAATAGTTTTTTTTAATTTATTTTTGTTTTTAAAATAAAGTTGCCGGTAATCTGCCGCCTCCCACCCCATGTGCGCCTCCCCGCTGGCATTAAAATACTTACCCGGCTCCCTCGGCTCTTACATCCTTTCAGCGTCGCTGCTTGTCCTGTATGAGCGGTCACGTGTTACCGCACATTACAGTGATGAATATGCAGCTCCGCCTCCCATAGGGGTGGAGCCGCATATTCATTATTGTAATAAGCGGCCTCACGTGACCGCTCATACAGGAAGAGCTGCGACGCTGAGAGGATGTAAGCGCCGAGGGAGCTGGGTAAGTATTTTAATGCCAGCGGGGGTGTGGGGGGGTGGGGGGGGACGCACAGGGGGTGGGAGGGGGCAGATTACCGGCAACTTTATTTTAAAAACAAAAATAAATAAAAAAAACAGATTATTAATTCCCTCTTTCCAGCGAACGCTGCTGGGAAGAAGGGATGAATACCGGCTTCAGCACCGCACGCAGGGGACAGGGGAATTCTAGCGCTGTCTCCTGCACGGTCCGTGTGGTCCTCAGTCGGCACACGGGCGGCACACGGCTGCCGCAAGTGTGCCACACTGAGGTTCAACGTAAGCACACAGACACACGGACACGGATAATTCCGGTACCGATTTTTCCGGTACCGGAATTATCTGGACGTGTGAGACTGGCCTAAAATAGTGTTTGTTGAATGTGAAAATGTAAGCGAAAAATTGTATGTACTTAAGAGTATGTGAAAGCGCAGTAAAAAAGATGTGAAAAGTAATGACAGATGTATGCATGGTATGTAACTTAATGTACATTAATGGAAGGGGTGGGCAAAATGTGCTTAGCTAATGAGGATTGGCGTGCATAATGGTAGATAAACCAATGTGTAAAGACCTGGATAACAATGTTTGTGTCAATGTACTCTGTGGTTCTGTAGGAGTTTCTATTTGAATTCTGCTTTTAGGAGATTCAAACTAAACACGAGATCGAAGGGGCAAAACTCAATATGAATGGCCCATAACACTCATAAGGCCATAAGACTCTTCATTTTAGTGTTCGGATTCCTCATTTGCTCCTCAAACATGTTCAGATCCACAGCACGTTTATTATTTCACTCTCAGCTTTGCAGAAATCTGTATTTGTTTTTCTATTATACTAATTCCGCTTGCGTTCATGAGATATGTTTATGTAAATGTAGGTTATGAGATGAGGAAAGATTCACACCAGGAGAATGCATTACAGTTCTCATTTCTTAGCCTTGACCAAGGGGTCATAGTTGTTGGACTCCAGTCCCATTTGTAGAACATCCTGTGATTATCTAAATTGAGAATATGAATTCTCTTGAGATTAAAGTTTGTTGCTTCCATTTAAGTTGAGTTTATAATTTTAGAATTCGATGAGTAAAATAAACCTTTTTTTTAGTTTATTTACATTTGACTGCAAAATATTATAGTCATGTTGTATATAAATATAATTTGAAAAAAGAAACTATTTGGTATGAGGTCAACTACCACAAGTGTCAGAAATGTATTCTTCAAAATTATTCCTTACATTACAAAAGAAACGATGAATTTAAATAATATTAGTATAGAATATACACTTGTTGTTCTGTGAGCCCTTAGTAACCTGCCAATAACACCAATCTTGGTGGCAGACAGTAGTGTAGCTACTGGGGAATTAAAGGGGGTGGTTGCTCGACCCTGCACTCAGAAGGGACCACCCAGAGCTACCACTACCCTTAAAGGAAATCTGTCACCACAAATTTGGCCTATTAACTAAGGCCTCCGGCATCAGGGGCTTATCTACAGCATTCTGCAATACATTCTGTAATGCTGTAGATAAGTCCCCGATGTATCCTGAAAGATAAGAAAAACAGGTTATATTATACTCACCCAGGGGCGGTCCCGCTGCGGTCTGGTCCGATGGGCATCGCGGTCCGGGTCCAGCACCTCCCATCTTCAAACGATGTTGTCCTCTTCTTTTCTTCCTGCCACGGCCCCTGCGCAGGCATACTTTATCTGCCCTGTTGAGGGCAGAGCAAAGTACTGCAATGCGCAGGCATCGGGAGAGGTCAGAGAGGCCCGGCGCCTGCGCACTGCAGTACTTTGCTCTGCCCTCAACAGGGCAAAGTACGCCTAAGCAGGAGCCGTGGCAGGAAGACAAGAAGAGGACGTCATCGTATGGAGATGTGAGGCGCTGGACCCGGAACGCAATGCCCATCCGACCAGACTGCATCGGGACTGCATCGGGACCACTCCTGGGTGAGTATAATATAACGTGTTTTTCTTATCTTTCAGCATACATCGGGGGCTTAGCTACAGCATTACAGAATGCTGTCGATAAGCCGCTGATGCCGGTGGCCTTAGTTTATAGGGCAATTTTGGGGTGACAGATTCCCTTTAACTATATTAGCGTATGCAGTTATGGGTAGTTAATGATAAATCAGCATGTTCAGCTCTTCTAAAAAAAACTCACTCCAATGAGGAACATGATTATGAGAGCATAATAATCACCTTTATTCTGCTCATTCTCACTCTCACCTCTTTGCTTCTGCTCAACAAAAGTGCAAAACTGACATGCAAAAACAATAAGGCTATGTGTGCATGTTGCGTATTTACTTGCAGAAATTTCTGCAGGGTTTCTGCATCTCTTGGAAGAAAAACACAGCTGAAAATACATGCTTTTTTTATGCGTTTTTGCATGCGTTTTTGTAAATCCATAGAGCTAAATAAAGATATATTATTAAAAAAAAGAATTGTTATGTAATTTCCTTGTTCAACCTCTTCAGCCAGATATCCTTATTAATATTAAATGAAGACACACACACACACAACCTTGGAAGGGGCCATGGATATTGGCATCCCCCCAGGCTAAAAACATCAGCTCTCAGCCGCCCCAGAAATGGCGAATCTTATAGATGCACCAATTCTGGCACTTAGCCTCACTCTTCCCACTTGCCTTGTAGCGGTAGCAAGTGGGGTTCATATTTGTGGAGTTGATATCACCTTTGTATTGTCAGGTGTAGTGTTGAGCATTCCGATACCGCATGTATCGGGTATCGGCCGATACTTGCGGTATCGGAATTCCGATACCGAGATCCGATACTTTTGTGGTATCGGGTATCGGTATCGGATACATAGAGATGTGTAAAATAAAGAATTAAAATAAAAAATATTGATATATTTACCTCTCCGGCGGCCCCTGGACTCAGCGCGGGTAACCGGCAGGCTTCGTTGTTCAAAATCAGCGCTTTTAGGACCTGAGAATCACGTCCCGGCTTCTGATTGGTCGCGGGCCGCCCATGTGACCGCCACGCGACCAATCACAAGCCGCGACGTCACCGCAAGCTATTAGCGCGCTCATTTTTGAAAAATGAGCGCGTTAATGGCTTTCAAAGACGTAGCGGCTTGTGATTGGTCGCGGCCGCGACGAATCACAAGCCGCGACGTCACCGCAAGCTATTAACGCGCTCATTTTGAAAAATGAGCGCGTTAATAGCTTGCGGTGACGTCGCGGCTTGTGATTGGTCGCGTGGCCGCGACCAATCACAAGCCGCTACGTCTTTGAATGTCATTAACGCGCTCATTTTTCAAAAATGAGCGCGCTAATAGCTTGCGGTGACGTCGCGGCTTGTGATTGGTCGCGTGGCGGTCACATGGGCGGCCCGCGACCAATCAGAAGCCGGGACGTGATTCTCAGGTCCTAAAAGCGCTGATTTTGAACAAAGAAGCCTGCCGGTTACCCGCGCTGAGTTCAGGGGCCGCCGGAGAGGTAAATATATCAATATTTTTTATTTTAATTCTTTATTTTACACATCCCTATGGATCCCAGGGCCTGAAGGAGAGTTTCCTCTCCTTCAGACCCTGGGAACCATGAGAATACCTTCCGATACTTGATGTCCCATTGACTTGTATTGGTATCGGATATCGGTATCGGCGATATCCGATATTTTTCGGGTATCGGCCGATACTATCCGATACCGATACTTTCAAGTATCGGACGGTATCGCTCAACACTAGTCAGGTGACATCAAGCCCACAGGTTAGTAATGGAGAGGCATCTATAAGACACTTATCCATTACTAATCCTATATTTACATGGCAAATAAAAACACAGCCAGAATAAAGTCCTCTATTTGAAATAATCACCCAGACTCCTTTACTGAATCTAAATTTACCATACTTAATGAACGCCTAATCCCTGACGCCCTCTTCTCCTGCAAAAAACCACCAAAAAATAATAAACCAACGTATAATACTATCCTGTCCGACGTAGTCTACTTAATACCAAGTGTCCCACGGCGATCTCACGTGTAGAACAGTCACATTGAGAGATGTGACCGCTCTTCCCAGCCTTCACGATACACTGACAGGATGTGATCGCTCCTGCAGTGTATCACTGCCGTGAGAATTCACTGGAGTTCATCAGCTCCGGTGCTCTCACTTACGGCACTACCGCTCTGTGAGCACTTTCTCATGCAGCCTTGCCATAAGTGAGAGCATCGGAGCTGATCAACTGATAAACCCAGGTGAAGTCTCACGGTGGCTCAGTGATACACTGTGGGAGCAATCACCTCCTGTTAGTGTATCGCCGGAGGCCGGGTGAGATCGACGTGTGACACCCGGTACTAAATGTACTACGGCAGAAAGGGGAGTTATCTGTTGGTTTATTATTTTTTATTGTTTGCAGGAGACACAGGCATCAGGGATTACTTCGGTGAGTATGTATTTTGTATGTAATTATGCAAATATTTAGATTTTTTTTTTACAATTGAACACAGGCGCCAGATGATGAGACTATTCTCCCATCATCGGCTCATGCTGTCTCTGTTATATGTGACAAAATACGTAGCCCGATGGGAGTAGTAGTCCCATCAGACTACACCTGAGTACACACGTCACATGGGTACACACACAGACAGACACACACAGACACAGGCACATATTCTCCGCCCAAACACAGAGACACATGCACATATTCTCCGCCGACACACATATTCTCCGCCCACAGACAGAGACACACATACATATTCTTTGCCCACACACTCTTCCTCCTGCAGAACATCATTTCCCTTTGACAATTCGCAGCATTTTTGGCAGTAAATTGCAGCAAATACGCAAACCTTTTTACACCTGCATTTTTGCTGCAGATTTGACTGACTCAATTGAAGTCAATGAGTCAAAACCGCTGCAGAAATGCAAAAAGAATTGACATGGTTCAGAATATAAAATGCTACAAATACGGACAGAAATTTACTGATCACATGCACAACACTTCAAGATTGTCATTGCATTACCTTGCTTTAGTATTCCATTGCGTTTTTGGACCATTTACTCACATAATAAAATGCCGTGAAAACGCATCAAAAATGCATCTTGTGCACATAGCCTTAAAGAATACATAATAAATAAACCATTAGTAGACCTTGGAATATTCTAGCTCAGGAGTGGGCGATTAATTTACCCCAAAGGGCCACATCAGAGACTTTGATTGTTGTAGAGGGGAAACCAATAGGCCTGCATTAATTACCATATTTTTTGGTCTGTAAGACACACCAGACCATAAGATGCACCTAAGTTTTAGAGGAGGAAATTAGGAGAAAAAAAATTGAAACAAAAAATGTGGTCAATTTTGTACTTAAGATCACCTATCTTGGTAAATATGGTCCCCTCATCCCCATCCTGGTATGCATGACTCTCATCCCCCTCCTGGTATGCATGGCCCCATCCTTAAAGGGAACCTGTCACCTGAATTTGGCGGGACCGGTTTTCGGTCATATGGGCGGAGTTTTCGGGTGTTTGACTCACCCTTTCCTTTCCCTCTGGCTGCATGCTGGCCGCAATATTGGATTGAAGTTCATTCTATGTCCTCCATAGTACATGCCTGCGCAAGTGTACTACGGATGACATAGAATGAACTTCAATCCAATATTGCGGCCAGCATGCAGCCAGTGGGTAAGGAAAGGGTGAATCAAACAACCGAAAACTCCGCCCATATGACCAAAAACCGGTCCCGCCAAATTCAGGTGACAGGTTCCCTTTAATCTGGTATGCATGGCCCCATCTTTATTCTGGTATGCATGGTCCCATCCCAGTCCTGGTATGCATGGTCCCATTCTTATTTTGATATGATTGATTGGCCCCATCCAGTTCCTGGTATGATTGATAGGCCCCATCCAGTTCCTGGTATGGTTGATTGGCCCCATCCAGTTCCTGGTATCATTGATTGGCCCCATCCATTTCCTGGTATGATTGACTGGCCCTATCCAGTTCCTGATATAATTGATTGGCCCCCACCCCGTTGCTGGTATGCTTGAACTCATCCCAGTCCTGGTATCCATGGCTTCATCAGAAAAAAAAAACAACAAAAAAAAATTACACTTACCTTCCTCCGCTCCCTCGCAGTCGCAGTGTCCTTCTCCGGTGCCAGCAGCTGCTTAATGCTTGTAAGCAGCACATGGCAGGGACATCATGTGCTGCTCACATACAGAGCATAGCTGCCGGAGTATTTACTGGGACCATTCATAGCAAAGAGCAGTGAGTGTCCATTCCTATTCAGTAGCGCGCAGTGTCAGCCAGCTGCTTTGTTGCTGCGGTGGTCATGTATGCTGATGCCTAAGAGAAATGAATATTCAGAATATGCATTTCTCTTAAGTATCGGCACACATGACCAACGGCAGCAGCGGGAAGCAGGTGGCCGACAGTGCGCGCTACTGAAGAGGAACGAATACTCACCGCGATCTCCGATGAACAGTCCCGGTGAGTATTCCAGCAGCTGTGCTCTGCATGTGAGCAGCGCATGATGTCCCTGCCATGCGCTGCTTACAAACATTAAGCAGATGCTGGCACCAGAGCAGGACACTGCGACTGCGAGGAATCGGAGGAAGGTAAGTGTAATGGTTTGTTTTATTTAATCTTTTCTGATGGGACCATGGATACCAGTACTGGGATGGGGCCAGTCATACCAGCAACGGGATGGGGCCAATCAATCATACCAGGAAGAAATGAATATTCATTGCCCTCCATGCCCATAGGCGTGAAATGCAGTGCATATTCATTTCTCTTTAGCAGTGGGCACAGGAGTTTGCCACAGCCGCGGGCTCCTGCCTCTGTGACCCGCTGCTCCTCCGATACCACTCCCCCACCTCCCCACCACAGCTAAAGCGAATACATCCAGACTATAGGATGCACCCCCAATTTTCCTCCACATTTTGGGGGAAAAAAGTGCGTCTTATAGTCCAAAAAATACGGTATGCTCAAATTTAACATTAGCTTATCAATATATTATTATAATTTTCAAGAACAAAGAAAAACTGCGGCACTCACCCCGTTGTTGCTGTGTGAACGTGTTCTTTATTGAAACATGGCTTTATGGAAGATCATACATCCAGCTAGGCAGCAGGTTTTACAGGAGGGTGCGGTGATGGAGCGTGGACCTATTATTAGAATTTTTATTTTATATTAATAATAATGATATCAATCAATGGTAATATTGAGCAGAATTAAGTATGCTGACTAGGGTTGAGCGACCTTGACCTTTTTAGAGTCGAGCCGTGTTTCGCGAAACCCGACTATCTTAGAAGTCGAGTCGAGTGGAATCGGCCGATTATCGCGAAAAGTCGGGTATCGCCCGAAACACGAAACCCAATGCAAGTCAATGGGGGAGCATAGTCGGCAGTGAGTGGAGGCCAGGAAAACACCTACACTGCCCATTTTAATGGCAAAAACATCCATTCTTGTTACAGAAGCTTGTCAATCGTAATTTACCTTATAATAATTGGAAGGCATTTGAAATTGGGGGTCATTTGGCTAAAGTTGTGGGGGGTAGGGCTGGTTCAAGTAATTAGTGGGCCCAGGAAATCTGGAACACGTCACGGCAGTGGAGAGGTAAGTATTTCAACTTTGCAAGTGCTGAGATCCTGAGCAAGCAGGGGGGGCCCACTCGTTGGCATTGGCACTGGCACAGGGCCCCTCAAAGTACAGCGGTGTGTTTGCACGGCGGGGGCGCCTCCCACTGGCAGCAACACTTTTGCGTACTATGAGAGGCCCTGTGCCAGTGACGTCGCCAACTAGTATTCCTCCCCTCACCTGATGAAGGAACCTGCACTTTCATCTGCACCTTCCTCTTTGCCCCGTGTAAGGTGGTATGGTATGCGGGAAGAGGAACCTGACTTTCAGCAGGGTCACAATCTTGCTGTGTAGCGTGCACGGGGAATTTTGCGTTATGGGTCAATGTACCAGCAGACTCATCTATCACTGGCTGGGCAATGGGCAGGATGAGGAGGAAACACAGATATAGGCCCAAAGAATAAAGTGGGCGAAATGCAGTTCAAAATTGGTAACACAGGACTAACCAGGGGGCATTGCAGTGGAGGACAACTGGAATGAGAGGCTGACACAGAGAGTAGGCCCAAATCAGTAAGTAGTCGAAATGCAGTTCAAAATTGGCAACCGTAGTAAACAGGCGGCACAGCTTTGTTCAGTGGAGGAGAACAGCAAGGAGTGGCAGACACCGATAGTAGGCCCCAACCCAACTAGTAGGCCAAATGCAGTCTAACATTAACAACTACTTAACGAGAGCCTGAAAATGGAATTTCAGGACAGGAAACCAGGAGAACAGCAAGGAGCGGCAGACACTGTTAGTAGGCCCCAAACCAACTAGTACGCCAAATGCAGTTGTTCCATTTAACCACTATTTAACAAGAGCCTGAAGATAGAAGCTCAGGAAAGGCAACCTGGAGAACACCTTGGAGTGGAACACACCGTCTCTACACCCCATACCCAATTTGTAGGCCTAATGCAGTGCAGTTTCCAACAACTACTAAACGAGAGCATTAAGATCGAAACAATGGCGCGGAAACCTGGGGAACACCTTGGAGTGGAACACACCATCTCTCTACACCCCATACCCAATTTGTAGGCCTAATGCAGTGTAGTTTCCAACAACTACTTAACGAGAGCCAGAAGATCGAAGCAATGGAGAGGAAACCTGGGGAACACCTTGGAGTGTAACACACCATCTCTCTACACCCCATACCCAATTTGTAGGCCTAATGCAGCGTAGTTTCCAACAACTACTAAACGAGAGCATTAAGATCGAAGCAATGGCGAGGAAACCTGGGGAACACCTTGGAGTGGAACACACCATCTCTCCACACCCCATACCCATTTTGTAGGCCTAATGCAGTGTAGTTTCCAACAACTACTAAACGAGAGCCTGAAGATAGAAGCTCAGGAAAGGCAACCTGGAGAACACCTTGGAGTGGAACACACCGTCTCTACACCCCATACCCAATTTGTAGGCCTAATGCAGTGTAGTTTCCAACAACTACTAAACGAGAGCATTAAGATCGAAGCAATGGCGAGGAAACCTGGGGAACACCTTGGAGTGGAACACACCATCTCTCTACACCCCATACGCAATTTGTAGGCCTAATGCAGCGTAGTTTCCAACAACTACTAAACGAGAGCATTAAGATCGAAGCAATGGCGAGGAAACCTGGGGAACATCTTGGAGTGGAACACACCATCTCTCTACACCCCATACCCAATTTGTAGGCCTAATGCAGCGTAGTTTCCAACAACTACTAAACGAGAGCATTAAGATCGAAGCAATGGCGAGGAAACCTGGGGAACACCTTGGAGTGGAACACACCATCTCTCTACATCCCATACCCAATTTGTAGGCCTAATGCAGCATAGTTTCCAACAACTACTAAACGAGAGCATTAAGATGGAAGCAGGGCTGCCACTAGAAATTTCGGGGCCCCATACTGGCAAAATTTTCGGGGCCCCCTTGAGACTCCGCCCAGGCTCCACCACAGCCCCGCCTCCAGGCTCCACCCCACGAACTGTCCACAGTCCCACCGCTCTCTCTTGGAAAATCTCCACTTCTCACCTATCACACATTAACAGTTCCCATCACCAGATCACACATATAGCTGCAGCTTTTGTTTTGGTCAAAAGATTTTTTTAAGCTGCCACCATAACACGGTAGACACTTTTGGCCGGGCCCTACTCTGCTGTAACCTATTAAATAATTGTTAAAATATGCAATACAATTTAGGTATATTTTTATTTATTTTTCAATTTTTAAAATGACCAATAATATCACATACAAAGAACAAATACCACCGCACTATGACCAGATGACATATTACCACCACAGTGATCGAATAATATCACATACAAGGAACAAATACCACAACACCATGACCAGACCGCATATTACCACCACAGTGATCGAATAATATCACATACAAGGAACAAATACCACAACACCATGACCAGACCGCATATTACCACCACAGTGATCGAATAATATCACATACAAGGAACAAATACCACAACACCATGGCCAGACCACATATTACCACCACATAGTGACTGAATACTACAATTCTGATCAGTAATTAAAAAAAAAGCACCATACTATCACCATAAGTGCCATTATACACAGGAGATCTGTACTTGGTATGCAGTGTATGTGTACAGATAATACAGTGATCACTAGTGAAATTATACACAGGAGCTCTGTATATAGTATACAGTGTATAGTGTCAGTGTATAGGAAACACACTGACTCACCAGTGACGTCTCTAGGTGAAGTCCTTCATCCAGCACAGACCGCCATCATTTCATCCAGCCAGGGCTCGTCTCTGCAGGAAATAACACAGTTATCTCAAGCTCCGCTTGTAGAATACATTACTTACTTTTTCACAACTTCTACATTACACCACATGAAGAAAAAGAGGCAACATAGTGTCACTCTATACAGTAACAGGACCGCCCCCTCATTTAAAACAGTATACTCAAAAAATAAAATAAATACATCACTGCAGTAATAATATCCCTAAATTAGCCCCTATGGTAATAATATTCCCCATCCTGGCCACCGTGTGTCTCATTCCTGGCGTCAGCCATATGTTCTCCCATCCTGCCCTCATGAGTATCCATTCTACCCCATGTGATCTCTCCATCCGGCCCCATCTGTCTCCATCATATCCATCCTGCCCCATGATCCTGCACGATCTGTCTCGAATCATGCCCCATGTCTCCAACCATGCCCCCGTGTCTGCAATCCTGCCACTTGTCTCCATTCTGCCCCATCTGTCTCCAATCCTCCCGCATCTGTCTCCAGTCATGCCCCCATGTCTCCAATCATGCCCCGTATCTCCATTCTGCCCCATGTCCAGCATTCTGCCCCCGGGTCTCACAGTCTGCCCCTGTGTCCAGCATTCTGCCCCTGCCACTGTGTCCAGCACTCTGCCCCTGCCACTGTGTCCAGCACTCTGCCCCTGCCACTGTGTCCAGCACTCTGCCCCTGCCACTGTGTCCAGCACTCTGCCCCTGCCACTGTGTCCAGCACTCTGCCCCTGCCACTGTGTCCAGCACTCTGCCCCTGCCACTGTGTCCAGCACTCTGCCCCTGCCACTGTGTCCAGCACTCTGCCCCTGCCACTGTGTCCAGCACTCTGCCCCTGCCACTCTGTCCAGCACTCTGCCCCTGCCACTGTGTCCAGCACTCTGCCCCATCTGTGCCCAGCACTCTGCCCCATCTGTGTCCAGCACTCTGCCCCCCCCGTGTCCAGCTTTACTGCCCCCCCGTGTCCCGCTTTACTGCCCACCCTTGTCCAGCTTTACTTGCCCCCCCCGTGTCCAGCTTTACCACCCCCCCCGTGTCCAGCTTTACCGCCCCCCCGTGTCCAGCTTTACCCCCCGTGTCCAGCTTTACCCCCCCGTGTCCAGCTTTACCCCCCGTGTCCAGCTTTACTGCCCCCCCCCGTGTCCAGCTTTACTTGCCCCCCCGTGTCCAGCTTTACCGCCCCCCCCGTGTCCAGCTTTACCCCCCCGTGTCCAGCTTTACCCCCCCGTGTCCAGCTTTACCCCCCCGTGTCCAGCTTTACCACCCGTGTCCAGCTTTGCCCCCTCCGTGTCCAGCTTTACCCCCCCATGTCCAGCTTTACCCCCCCTGTGTCCAGCCGTGTCCAGCTTTACCCCCCTGTGTCCAGCCGTGTCCAGCTTTACCCCCCCCTGTGTCCAGCCGTGTCCAGCTTTACCCCCCTACCTGTGTCCAGCTTTACCCCCCCGTGTCCAGCCGTGTCCAGCTTTGCCCCCCCACCTGTGTCCAGCCGTGTCCAGCTTTAACCCCCCCCGTGTCCAGCCGTGTCCAGCTTTACCTCCAGCCGTGTCCAGCTTTACCCCCCCCACCTGTGTCCAGCTTTCTGCCCCGGATCGCCGCTCTCGATAAAAAAAAAAAAAGTTCTACTTACCTGGCTGCCGCGCTCCTGCTCTCTCCACGCAGCTGCACGTGCAGTCGCCGGCGACTGACAATGACGTCAGACGCCGGCGACCTGCACGCTGCGGCTGGCGGCTGTTAACTATTGATAAAAATAGCGTTATACAGCTGTAGCGCCGGCCGCCGCTAAGGGCCCGGTTCAGCCTGCGGCTGCCGGTAGGTGCCCGGTGAGCAGGTAACATGCGGGCCCCCTCTGCTCACCGGGCCCCATACGCCAGTCACGGCTGTAATGCCCTGATGGCGGCCCTGGATGGAAGCAATGGCGAGGAAACCTGGGGAACACCTTGGAGTGGAACACACCATCTCTCCACACCCCATACCCATTTTGTAGGCCTAATGCAGTGTAGTTTCAAACAACTACTAAACGAGAGCCTGAAGATAGAAGCTCAGGAAAGGCAACCTGGGGAACACCTTGGAGTGGAACACACCATCTCTCTACACCCCATACCCAATTTGTAGGCCTAATGCAGTGTAGTTTCCAACAACTACTAAACGAGAGCCTGAAGATCGAAGCAATGGAGAGGAAACCTGGGGAACACCTTGGAGTGTAACACACCATCTCTCTACACCCCATACCCAATTTGTAGGCCTAATGCAGCGTAGTTTCCAACAACTACTAAACGAGAGCATTAAGATCGAAGCAATGGCGAGGAAACCTGGGGAACACCTTGGAGTGGAACACACCATCTCTCTACACCCCATACCCATTTTGTAGGCCTAATGCAGTGTAGTTTCCAACAACTACTAAACGAGAGCCTGAAGATAGAAGCTCAGGAAAGGCAACCTGTAGAACACCTTGGAGTGGAACACACCGTCTCTACACCCCATACCCAATTTGTAGGCCTAATGCAGTGTAGTTTCCAACAACTACTAAACGAGAGCATTAAGATCGAAGCAATGGCGAGGAAACCTGGGGAACACCTTGGAGTGGAACACACCATCTCTCTACACCCCATACCCATTTTGTAGGCCTAATGCAGTGTAGTTTCCAACAACTACTAAACGAGAGCCTGAAGATAGAAGCTCAGGAAAGGCAACCTGGAGAACACCTTGGAGTGGAACACACCGTCTCTACACCCCATACCCAATTTGTAGGCCTAATGCAGTGTAGTTTTCTACAACTACTAAACGAGAGTCGGAAGACCGAAGCAATGTGGACGAAACCTGGGGCACACCTTGGGGCGGCAGACACCGTTAGTAGGCCCTACCAAAGTTGTACGCCCAATGCAGTTTTAAAATTCCTAGAGGCTGAAAACAAGACTATTGACGCTCAGCTTTTTTCAAAGGAACACAGCTGAATTGAGTGGCGCAGACAGACACAGGTAGTAGGCCTTAAACCAAAAATTGTGGCTCACTGCAGCTTAAAAAATGTTACAGGGGTACACAGGCAGCATTGCTCTGGGCAGTGGAGGACAATTTCAATAGTGGACCGCAGACAGACTTTGTACGCCTACTATTAAAAAAAGGATGCTCTATGCAATAAAAAATAGGTTCCAGGGGTACACGGGCAGCAGTGGTCTGGTCAGTGTAGGAGTAGTAGAAAGAAGGGACCGCAGACAGGCTTCGAAGGCCTAACATAACAAAATAGGGCTGTTGGCAATTTAAAATTGGTTCCAGGGGTACACGGGCAGCAGTAGAACGGTCAGTGGAGGCCTAGTGGAAGGAGGGACCGCAGACAGGCTTCGAAGGCCTAACATAAAAAAAATTGGGCTGGCTGTAGGCAATTTAAATTTGGTTCCAGGGGTACACGGGCAGCAATGGTCTGGTCAGTGTAGTAGTAGTAGAAAGAAGGGACCGCAGACAGGCTTCGAAGGCCTAACATAGTAACATAGTAACATAGTTAGTAAGGCTGAAAAAAGACATTTGTCCATCCAGTTCAGCCTATATTCCATCATAATAAATCCCCAGATCTACGTCCTTCTACAGAACCTAATAATTGTATGATACAATATTGTTCTGCTCCAGGAAGACATCCAGGCCTCTCTTGAACCCCTAACATAACAAAATAGGGCTGTTGGCAATTTAAAATTGGTTCCAGGGGTACACGGGCAGCAATGGTCTGGTCAGTGTAGTAGTAGTAGAAAGAAGGGACCGCAGAGAGGCTTCGAAGGCCTAACATAACAAAATAGGGCTGTTGGCAATTTAAAATTGGTTCCAGGGGTACACGGGCAGCAGTAGAATGGTCAGTGGAGGCCTTGTGGAAGGAGGGACCGCAGACAGGCTTCGAAGGCCTAACATAACAAAATAGGGCTGTTGGCAATTTAAAATTGGTTCCAGGGGTACACGGGAGCAGTAGAATGGTCAGTGGAGGCCTAGTGGAAGGAGGGACCGCAGACAGGCTTCGAAGGCCTAACATAAAAAAAATTGGGCTGGCTGTAGGCAATTTAAAATTGGTTCCAGGGGTACACGGGCAGCAGTAGAATGGTCAGTGGAGGCCTAGTGGAAGGAGGGACCGCAGACAGGCTTCAAAGGCCTAACATAAAAAATTGGGCTGTAGGCAATTTAAAATTGGTTCCAGGGGTACACGGGCAGCAGTAGAATGGTCAGTGGAGGCATAGTGGAAGGAGGGACCGCAGACAGGCTTCGAAGGCCTAACATAAAAAAAATTGGGCTGGCTGTAGGCAATTTAAAATTGGTTCCAGGGGTACACGGGCAGCAGTAGAATGGTCAGTGGAGGCCTAGTGGAAGGAGGGACCGCAGACAGGCTTCAAAGGCCTAACATAAAAAATTGGGCTGTAGGCAATTTAAAATTGGTTCCAGGGGTACACGGGCAGCAGTAGAATGGTCAGTGGAGTCCTAGTGGCAGGAGGGACCGCAGACAGGCTTCGAAGGCCTAACATAAAAAAATTGGACAGGCTGTAGGCACTTTATAATTGGTTCCAGGAGTACACGGGCAGCAGTAGACAGGTCAGTGTAGTAGTAGTTGAAAGAACGGGCCGCAGACAGGCTTCGAAGGCCTAACATAATAAAATGCGCTGGCTGTAGGCAATTTAAAATTGGTTCCAGGGGTAGACGGGCAGCAGTGGTCTGGTCAGCGGAGGCCGATTGTAATGAGTGTCTGCCAGTTAGTAGTCCAAAACAATAAATACAGTGGGGCAAAAAAGTATTTAGTCAGTCAGCAATAGTGCAAGTTCCACCACTTAAAAAGATGAGAGGCGTCTGTAATTTACATCATAGGTAGGCCTCAACTATGGGAGACAAACTGAGAAAAAAAAATCCAGAAAATCACATTGTCTGTTTTTTTTATCATTTTATTTGCATATTATGGTGGAAAATAAGTATTTGGTCAGAAACAAACAATCAAGATTTCTGGCTCTCACAGACCTGTAACTTCTTCTTTAAGAGTCTCCTCTTTCCTCCACTCATTACCTGTAGTAATGGCACCTGTTTAAACTTGTTATCAGTATAAAAAGACACCTGTGCACACCCTCAAACAGTCTGACTCCAAACTCTACTATGGTGAAGACCAAAGAGCTGTCAAAGGACACCAGAAACAAAATTGTAGCCCTGCACCAGGCTGGGAAGACTGAATCTGCAATAGCCAACCAGCTTGGAGTGAAGAAATCAACAGTGGGAGCAATAATTAGAAAATGGAAGACATACAAGACCACTGATAATCTCCCTTGATCTGGGGCTCCACGCAAAATCCCACCCCGTGGGGTCAGAATGATCACAAGAACGGTGAGCAAAAATCCCAGAACCACGCGGGGGGACCTAGTGAATGAACTGCAGAGAGCTGGGACCAATGTAACAAGGCCTACCATAAGTAACACACTACGCCACCATGGACTCAAATCCTGCAGTGCCAGATGTGTCCCACTGCTTAAGCCAGTACATGTCCGGGCCCTTCTGAAGTTTGCTAGAGAGCATTTGGATGATCCAGAGGAGTTTTGGGAGAATGTCCTATGGTCTGATGAAACCAAACTGGAACTGTTTGGTAGAAACACAACTTGTCGTGTTTGGAGGAAAAAGAATGCTGAGTTGCATCCATCAAACACCATACCTACTGTAAAGCATGGTGGTGGAAACATCATGCATTGGGGCTGTTTCTCTGCAAAGGGGCCAGGACGACTGATCCGGGTACATGAAAGAATGAATGGGGCCATGTATCGTGAGATTTTGAGTGCAAAGCTCCTTCAATCAGCAAGGGCATTGAAGATGAAACGTGGCTGGGTCTTTCAACATGACAATGATCCAAAGCACACCGCCAGGGCAACGAAGGAGTGGCTTCATAAGAAGCATTTCAAGGTCCTGGAGTGGCCTAGCCAGTCTCCAGATCTCAACCCTATAGAAAACCTTTGGAGGGAGTTGAAAGTCCGTGTTGCCAAGCGAAAAGCCAAAAACATCACTGCTCTAGAGGAGATCTGCATGGAGGAATGGGCCAACATACCAACAACAGTGTGTGGCAACCTTGTGAAGACTTACAGAAAACGTTTGACCTCTGTCATTGCCAACAAAGGATATATTACAAAGTATTGAGATGAATACTTATTTTCCACCATAATATGCAAATAAAATGATAAAAAAACAGACAATGTGATTTTCTGGATTTTTTTTTGTCAGTTTGTCTTCCATAGTTGAGGTCTACCTATGATGTAAATTACAGACGCCTCTCATCTTTTTAAGTGGTGGAACTTGCACTATTGCTGACTGACTAAATACTTTTTTGCCCCAATGTAAATGTGAATGTCTCGCATTAAAACAAAACGAAAACACTAAAGGGTGCAATCATTAGGTTCAGGGGTGGGATCCTCTGCGTAGTTTCAGACCTACTAATTTAGCGCAAAGTATTTACTGTGGTAAATAGAGGACACTGCCCCTGACTATGTTAAGTACCATCATACATGTCAACACAATGGTATTGTCAGTGGCAGGAATGGAAGGATGTCAGCGCATAGACTAAACATTGGTGGAAGTGTGAGAGATAACTGTGGAAGTGGTAGAGCAATGTTTGACCTGGGGTTGGGTGAACTCTCTTGTGGCCGGCGGTACAGGCCCAGGGCCCCTCATGTTACAACAGTGTGTCTGACGTTGGGTGCGCACCACCACCGCCAGAGACACTTTATTGTACTATGAGGGACCCAGTGGCAGTGCCGTCGACCAAAAGCGGGCACACCCACCTCTTCAGACAAACAGCACTCTCACGGGTGCTTGCGCCAAGTCGCGATACCACGGCCCCGTGTGGGGAGTTTGGCCATTTAGGGAGGTGTAAACATGTCGTATGCTGGACAATCAGCTGCAGCAAATTAGACATTCGAAAAGTAATTCACAGTAGTCCACAGGCAAGAGCTTTTCTTAGGAAAGCTAGGTGTCTGCCGGGCAAGGTGGGGCAAAAGAATTCGAAATCCATTTGTGGTTCATTTTAATGAATGTTAGATCATCAACATTTTGGGTAGCCAGACGAGTCCTTTTTTCGGTTAATATTGAACCTGCAGCACTGAATACTCTTTCTGATAGGACACTAGCTGCTGGGCAAGCAAGCTCCTGCAATGCATATTCTGCCAATTCTGGCCAGGTGTCTAATTTTGATGCCCAGTAATCAAATGGGAATGACGGTTGAGGGAGAACATCGATAAGGGATGAAAAATAGTTAGTAACCATACTGGACAAATGTCTCCTGTCACTTTCAATTGATGCAGCAGTACCTGTCCTGTCTGCGGTCATAGCAAAATCACTCCACAACCTGGTCAGAAAACCCCTCTGTCCAACGCCACTTCTGATGTGTGCACCCCTAACACTCCTGGTCTGCTGCCCCCTGGAGCTCGTGTGAGAACGATCACGGGCGCTGTGTGCTGGGAATGCCTGAAGCAAACGGTCAACAAGAGTTGATTGTTTGGTTGCTAATATTAGTTCCAAGTTCTCATGTGGCATAATATTTTGCAATTTGCCTTTATAGTAAGGATCAAGGAGGCAGGCCAACCAGTAATCATCATCGTTCATCATTTTAGTAATGCGTGTGTCCCTTTTGAGGATACGTAAGGCATAATCCGCCATGTGGGCCAAAGTTCCAGTTGCCAAATCTGCGGTTGTGATTGGTTGAGGGGCAGTTTCAGGCAAATCTACGTCACTTGTGTCCCTCAAAAAACCAGAACCCGGCCTTGCCACGCAACCAATTTCCAGTGCCCCCGGGAAAGCTTCCTCATTAAAAATATACTCATCCCCATCATCCTCCTCGTCCTCCACCTCCTCTTCGCCCGCTACCTCATCCTGTACACTGCCCTGACCAGACAATGGCTGACTGCCATCAAGGCTTTCCTCTTCCTCTGGTGCAGACGCCTGATCCTTTATGTGCGTCAAACTTTGCATCAGCAGACACATTAGGGGGATGCTCATGCTTATTATGGCGTTGTCTGCACTAACCAGCCATGTGCATTCCTCAAAACACTGAAGGACTTGACACATGTCTTGTATCTTCGACCACTGCACACCTGACAACTCCATGTCTGCCATTCTACTGCCTGCCCGTGTATGTGTATCCTCCCACAAAAACATAACAGCCCGCCTCTGTTGGCACAGTCTCTGAAGCATGTGCAGTGTTGAGTTCCACCTTGTTGCAACGTCTATGATTAGGCGATGCTGGGGAAGGTTCAAAGACCGCTGATAGGTCTGCATACGGCTGGAGTGTACAGGCGAACGTCGGATATGTGAGCAAAGTCCACGCACTTTGAGGAGCAGGTCGGAGAACCCAGGATAAGTTTTCAATAAGCACTGCACCACCAGGTTTAAGGTGTGAGCCAGGCAAGGAATGTGTTTCAGTTGGGAAAGGGAGATGGCAGCCATGAAATTCCTTCCGTTATCAATCACTACCTTGCCTGCCTCAAGATCTACTGTGCCCAGCCACGACTGCGTTTCTTGTTGCAAGAACTCGGACAGAACTTCCGCGGTGTGTCTGTTGTCGCCCAAACACTTCATAGCCAATACAGCCTGCTGACGCTTGCCAGTAGCTGGCCCATAATGGAACAACTGGTGTGCAACAGTGTCAGCTGCCGATGGAGTGGTTGGCCGACTGCGGTCTGTGGAAGAGCTGTCGCTTCTGCAGGAGGACGAGGAGGAGGGGGTGCGAACGCCTACAGCCAACTGTTTCCTAGACCGTGGGCTAGGCACAACTGTCCTGAAATTGATGTCCCCTGTGGACCCTGCATCCACCACATTCACCCAGTGTGCCGTGATGGACACGTAACGTCCCTGGCCATGCCTACTGGTCCATGCATCTGTAGTCAGGTGCACCTTTGTACTCACAGATTGCCTGAGTGCATGGACGATGCGCTGTTTAACATGCTGGTGCAGGGCTGGGATGGCTTTTCTGGAAAAAAAGTGTCGACTGGGTAGCTCGTAGCATGGTTCAGCGTACTCCATCAGGGCTTTGAAAGCTTCACTTTCAACTAACCGGTAGGGCATCATCTCTAACGAGATTAGTCTAGCTATGTGGGCGTTAAAACCCTGTGTACGCGGATGCGAGGATAAGTACTTCCTTTTTCTAACCAGAGTCTCATGTAGGGTGAGCTGGACTGGAGAGCTGGAGATCGTGGAACTTGCGGGTGTGCCGGTGGACATGGCAGACTGAGAGACGGTTGGAGACGGTATTGTTTCCGCCGGTGCCCTAGATGCAATATTTCCTCCTACAAAACTGGTGATTCCCTGACCCTGACTGCTTTTGGCTGGCAAAGAAACCTGCACAGATACTGCCGGTGGTGCGGAAAATGGTGGCCTTACAGTGATGGAAAGGATGTTGCGTTGCTGACTTGCTTCATTGGCCGAGGGTGCTACAACCTTAAGGGACGTTTGGTAGTTAGTCCAGGCTTGAAAATGCATGGATTGTGATTGTGGATCAGTACCCTGAGAGGGCAATGTTGTGGTCTGAGTCAAAGGACCAGCATAGTAGTCAGGCTGTGGCTGTGCATCAGTGCACTCCATGTCAGAATCTACTTGTAATGGGCATGGCCTGTTAAGTGTTTCACTTTCTAAGCCAGGGACGGTATGTGTAAAGAGCTCCATGGAGTAACCCGTTGTGTCGCCTGCTGCATCCTTCTCTCTTGTTGTTGTTTTTGCTGAAGAGGACAAGGAAGCGACTTGTCCCTGACCGTGAACATCCACAAGCGACGTGCTGCTTTTACATTTACCAGTTTCAGAAGAGGAGGCAAAAGAGCTAGAGGCTGAGTCTGCAAGGTAAGCCAAAACTTGCTGTTGCTGCTCCGGCTTTAAAAGCGGTTTTCCTACTCCCAGAAAAGAGAGCGTTCGAGGCCTTGTGTAGCCAGACGACGAACCTGGCTCCACAGCTCCAGACTTAGGTGGAATATTTTTTTTCCCACGACCACCTGATGCTCCACTACCACTACCATCATTACCAGCTGACAATGAACGCCCACGGCCACGACCTCTTGCACCAGACTTCCTCATTCTTTTAAAAACTTAACCAAAGTAACTTTATTTGTTGCTGTCAAACAACTTACATGGTGACCTATAACTTCAGTATGATTTCAATATCCCTTTACAGGTTGGTGAGACCACAAGGACAATCAGGCACAATGTTACACACTCTGTTTTCTGTGGCACCAAATCACAGAGATGCCACACACGCAGGACTGTCATTCAAGCACAAATGTCAATATTAATCTCCCACTGTTTTATTTTTTTTTTTTTTCAGGGAGACTTTAGAAACAAAATAAAAAAAATGATTTTTTCAGGAAGAATTTAGAAACCAAATAAAAAAACAAAAAAAGGCTTTCTATGGCCCACTGAGTGAGAGATTGCACACACAGGAGTCAGGAGTGGCACACAAGCCCAGAGGCCAATATTTTTCTCCCACTGATTGATGTAGTGATTTTTTCAGGTAGATTTTGGAACCCAAATCAAGCAAAAAAATAAATAGGCTTTCTATGGCCCACAATTTGAGAGAGAGAGAGAGAGAGAGAGAGATGCCACACCCAGGAGTCAAGACTGGCACACAAGCAGAGAGGGCAATATTAATCTCCCACTGTTTTATTTATTTATTTTTTTTCAGGGAGACTTTAGAAACAAAATAAAATAAAATGATTTTTTCAGGAAGAATTTAGAAGCCAAATAAAATAAAATGATTTTTTCAAGGCCAATTTAGAAACCAAATAAAAAAAAAAAAAAGGCTTTCTATGCCCCACTGAGTGAGAGATGGCACACACAGGAGTCAAGACTGGCACACAAGCAGAAAGGGCAATATTAATCTCCCACTGTTTTATTTATTTATATTTTTTTTTCAGGGAGACTTTAGAAACAAAATAAAATGAAATTATTTTTTCAGGAAGAATTTAGAAACCAAATAAAATAAAATGATTTTTTCAAGGACAATTTAGAAACCAAATAAAAAAAAAAGGCTTTCTATGCCCCACTGAGTGAGAGATGGCACACACAGGAGTCAGGAGTGGCACACAAGCCCAGAGGCCAATATTTTTCTCCCACTGATTGATGTAGTGATTTTTTCAGGTAGATTTTAGAACCCAAATCAAGCAAAAAAATAAATAGGCTTTCTATGGCCCATAATTTGAGAGAGAGAGAGAGAGAGATGCCACACCCAGGAGTCAAGACTGGCACACTAGCAGAAAGGGCAATATTAATCTCCCACTGCTTTATTTTTATTTTTTTTCAGGGAGACTTTAGAAACAAAATAAAATAAAATGATTTTTTCAGGAAGAATTTAGAAACCAAATAAAATAAAATGATTTTTTCAAGGACAATTTAGAAACCAAAAAAAAAAGGCTTTCTATGCCCCACTGAGTGAGAGATGGCACACACAGGAGTCAGGGGTGGCACACAAGCCCAGAGGCCAATATTTTTCTCCCACTGATTGATGTAGTGATTTTTTCAGGTAGATTTTAGAACCCAAATCAAGCAAAAAAATCAATAGGCTTTCTATGGCCCACTGAGTGAGAGATGGCACACACAGGAGTCAGGAGTGGCACACAAGCCCTGAGGCCAATATTTTTCTCCCACTGATTGATGTAGTGATTTTTTCAGGTAGATTTTAGAACCCAAATCAAGCAAAAAAATAAATAGGCTTTCTATGGCCCACTGAGTAAGAGATGGCACACACAGGAGTCAGGAGTGGCACACAAGCCCAGAGGCCAATATTTTTCTCCTACTGATTGATGTAGTGATTTTTTCAGGTAGATTTTGGAACCCAAATCAAGCAAAAAAATAAATAGGCTTTCTATGGCCCACAATTTGAGAGAGAGAGAGAGAGAGATGCCACACCCAGGAGTCAAGACTGGCACACAAGCAGAAAGGGCAATATTAATCTCCCACTGTTTTATTTTATTTATTTTTTTCAGGGAGACTTTAGAAACAAAATAAAATAAAATGATTTTTTCAGGAAGAATTTAGAAACCAAATAAAATAAAATGATTTTTTCAAGGACAATTTAGAAACCAAATAAAAAAGAAAAAAAAAGAAAAAAAAAAGGCATTCTATGCCCCACTGAGTGAGAGACGGCACACACAGGAGTCAGGAGTGGCACACAAGCCCAGAGGCCAATATTTTTCTCCCACTGATTGATGTAGTGATTTTTTCAGGTAGATTTTAGAACCCAAATCAAGCAAAAAAATAAATAGGCTTTCTATGGCCCACTGAGTGAGAGATGGCACACACAGGAGTCAGGAGTGGCACACAAGCCCTGAGGCCAATATTTTTCTCCCACTGATTGATGTAGTGATTTTTTCAGGTAGATTTTAGAACCCAAATCAAGCAAAAAAATAAATAGGCTTTCTATGGCCCACTGAGTGAGAGATGGCACACACAGGAGTCAGGAGTGGCACACAAGCCCTGAGGCCAATATTTTTCTCCCACTGATTGATGTAGTGATTTTTTCAGGTAGATTTTAGAACCCAAATCAAGCAAAAAAATAAATAGGCTTTCTATGGCCCACTGAGTAAGAGATGGCACACACAGGAGTCAGGAGTGGCACACAAGCCCAGAGGCCAATATTTTTCTCCCACTGATTGATGTAGTGATTTTTTCAGGTAGATTTTGGAACCCAAATCAAGCAAAAAAATAAATAGGCTTTCTATGGCCCACAATTTGAGAGAGAGAGAGAGAGAGAGATGCCACACCCAGGAGTCAAGACTGGCACACAAGCAGAAAGGGCAATATTAATCTCCCACTGTTTTATTTTTTTTTTTTTTTCAGGTAGACTTTAGAAACAAAATAAAATAAAATGATTCATCACAGGAAGAATTTAGAAACCAAATAAAATAAAATGATTTTTTCAAGGACAATTTAGAAACCAAAGAAAAAAGAAAAAAAAAGAAAAAAAAAAGGCTTTCTATGCCCCACTGAGTGAGAGACGGCACACACAGGAGTCAGGAGTGGCACACAAGCCCTGAGGCCAATATTTTTCTCCCACTGATTGATGTAGTGATTTTTTCAGGTAGATTTTAGAACCCAAATCAAGCAAAAAAATAAATAGGCTTTCTATGGCCCACTGAGTGAGAGATGGCACACACAGGAGTCAGGAGTGGCACACAAGCCCTGAGGCCAATATTTATCTCCCACTGATTGATGTAGTGATTTTTTCAGGTAGATTTTAGAACCCAAATCAAGCAAAAAAATAAATAGGCTTTCTATGGCCCACTGAGTGAAAGATGGCACACACAGGAGTCAGGAGTGGCACACAAGCCCTGAGGCCAATATTTTTCTCCCACTGATTGATGTAGTGATTTTTTCAGGTAGATTTTAGAACCCAAATCAAGCAAAAAAATAAATAGGCTTTCTATGGCCCACTGAGTAAGAGATGGCACACACAGGAGTCAGGAGTGGCACACAAGCCCAGAGGCCAATATTTTTCTCCCACTGATTGATGTAGTGATTTTTTCAGGTAGATTTTGGAACCCAAATCAAGCAAAAAAATAAATAGGCTTTCTATGGCCCACAATTTGAGAGAGAGAGAGAGAGATGCCACACCCAGGAGTCAAGACTGGCACACAAGCAGAAAGGGCAATATTAATCTCCCACTGTTTTATTTTATTTTTTTTTTTTCAGGGAGACTTTAGAAACAAAATAAAATAAAATGATTCCTCACAGGAAGAATTTAGAAACCAAATAAAATAAAATGATTTTTTCAAGGACAATTTAGAAACCAAAGGAAAAAGAAAAAAAAAGAAAAAAAAAAAGGCTTTCTATGCCCCACTGAGTGAGAGACGGCACACACAGGAGTCAGGAGTGGCACACAAGCCCAGAGGCCAATATTTTTCTGCCACTGATTGATGTAGTGATTTTTTCAGGTAGATTTTAGAACCCAAATCAAGCAAAAAAATAAATAGGCTTTCTATGGCCCACTGAGTGAGAGATGGCACACACAGGAGTCAGGAGTGGCACACAAGCCCTGAGGCCAATATTTTTCTCCCACTGATTGATGTAGTGATCTTTTCAGGTAGATTTTAGAACCCAAATCAAGCAAAAAAATAAATAGGCTTTCTATGGCCCACTGAGTGAGAGATGGCACAGACAGGGATGGCACTCTAGCAGAAATGCCAATCTTAATCTCCCACAAAAAAAACAAAAAAAAAACAGGGACTGTCCTACAATTACTATCTCCCTGCAGTAATCTCAGCCAGGTATGGCAGGCAGCAATAAGGAGTGGACTGATGCACAAATTAAATAAAAAGTGTGGACAAACAAACAAGATAGCTGTGCAGAACAACAGGATTTGTGCTTTGAAAAAAGCAGTTGGTTTGCACAGCGGCGTACACACAGCAATGCAGCTATCAGGGAGCCTTCTAGGGCAGCCCAATGAGCTACAGCGCTGAGAAAAAAAAATGTAGCTTCCACTGTCCCTGCACACCGAAGGTGGTGTTGGACAGTGGAAATCGCTACAGCACAAGCGGTTTGGTGGTTAATGGACCCTGCCTAACGCTATCCCTGCTTCTGACGAAGCGGCAGCAACCTCTCCCTAAGCTCAGATCAGCAGCAGTAACATGGCGGTCGGCGGGAACGCCCCTTTATAGCCCCTGTGACGCCGCAGACAGCAAGCCAATCACTGCAATGCCCTTCTCTAAGATGGTGGGGACCAGGACCTATGTCATCACGCTGCCCACACTCTGCGTTCACCTTCATTGGCTGAGAAATGGCGCTTTTCGCGTCATTGAAACGCGACTTTGGCGCGAAAGTCGCGTACCGCATGGCCGACCACGCACAGGGGTCGGATCGGGTTTCATGAAACCCGACTTTGCCAAAAGTCGGTGACTTTTGAAAATGAACGACCCGTTTCGCTCAACCCTAATGCTGACGCCCTGATATACCTTTTCATCCCACGCAGCCTTCTATATACATTATTATCCCACCAAGGACAACATCTGCAAAGAGTTTGTATGTTCTCTCCGTGTTTGCGTGGGTTTCCTCCGGGTACTCCGGTTTCCTCCCACATTCCAAAGACATACTGATAGGGAACCTAGACTGTGAGCCCCAACGGGGACAGTGATGATAATGTGTGCAAACTGTAAAGCGCTGTGGAATATGTTAGCGCTATATAAAAATAAAGATTATTATTATTATTATCCCACACAACACCCCTTTTATACTGTATGAGCCGACATAGCCCCCCATATATACAGTATGGGTCCACATAGTCATCTATACACTGACGAGAAAAAAGGTAACAATGTGTTGAACTGCTGACTTTTTAGACTCTACATCACACCATCCACTACTGCTTCGAACGTGAGACTGCCATCATTTTATAGACAATCATCTTGGCTATCTCATATCTCATCTCAATTTGACTTGCAACTATTTAGCATATGATTAGTTATACAGATTTGCTCCTAAAAGTCTAAATTTTAATTTTTATTATTTTGTTAGTATTTTGTAAATCCACTTTTTGATTTCAACAATGACTAAATCCTTCTGGCATGCTCTCGATCAGATTCAAGCATGTCTTGACCAAAATCTGATCCCAGGTCTCTTCTACACATTCTCAAAGTTGGTGCATACTGGTCGACTGACTTGCATATGTATACAGTTTTTTCTTCATCTCTACCCACATGCGTTCAATTGGGTTGAGGTATGGCGACTGTGGGGGCTAATCCATCACCTTTACTTCATTGTCAATGAACCATTTTTTCACCAATCTTGAGGTATGCTTCGGGTCATTGTCCTGCTGGAACACTATATCATTCTTTTCATACCCTTAGTACTCGAGTGTACAAAGTAAATCGTCTTGTACGATACTTACATGTAGCTCAACATTGAGACCATCATTGATCCTGGTTAAGTGTCTAACGCCTTTGGCTGTGAAACAACCCCATATCAGCAGGCTTCCCGCACCAAACTTGACAGTTCCTTGAATTTCTTGATCCATTTTCCCTTTTTGCCTTTTTCTTTCAGACTCATTTGCACCATCAGACCTAGTCTATTGACTTTCCCTTCATCGCTCCAAATCACCCATTTCCAATGTTCTACTATCAACTTTTAATAATTTTTTGGATACTCGAACTGACATTTCTTATGTCATGGCACTCACATGATGCAGTTTGGCAATTTTCTTGTCCGAGAGACCGCTGTGGATGAGCAGGATGATCCTGTTCCTCTTTTCTTAGGAAATCTTCTTCATGTCTGCTCCTTGATTTATACCAGTGACCTTGGGAATCAACCTAATAACACACTGAGCTATTAGGAAATGTGAGAACATGTTGTATTTTGTAGTATACATGAAGAAAATGATGATTCCACCACCAGGAGAAAAACAGTAACAATGCAGTGACAGGAAAAGAATCTGCATAACTAATCATATACAAAGAGTTACAAGTCAAGTTTATGTATGAAATAACCAAGGTGATTGTCTACAAATTGATGGCAGTCTCATGTTCAAAGCAGTAGTGGATGGTGAGATATGGAGACTGAAAGTCAAAAGTTGTTACCCATTGTTACCCTTTTGCTTATCAGTGTTTACAGCACTAGCCCCCACCCAGACCCCTCTATATACAGTATGAATCCACTCATATACAGTATTAGCTCACATACTCCTCCAAATATACAACAATATACATTATGAACCCCACATAGTCCCCCTGTACACAGTATGACCTTCCACATAGCCTCGCTATATACAGTGTGAAACCCTACATAGCCCCTAAATACAGCATGAAGCCCTATATACAGTTTGAGCCCATGCATAGCCACCATAAACAGTATGATCCCCACAGTAACCCTATATACAGTATGAGCTCCCATATAGTTCCCTATATACAGTATTACTCCCCACATAGCCCCCCTATCTACAGCATAAACAGCCACATAGCCCCCCACATACACATGCTCGTGTTGATCAATTTCGCCCGGTTTCTTCTGCTCTGGCCTTTCCTGTGTGCACTGACCCTCTGCACAGCAGTAGTAATGTCATTGTGTCTGCTTTTTCAGTTGCACATGCTGAATTATGGAAGAAGGGGCCGCCAGCTCCCTCCTCCACCATCATATTCACTGCTACCTGTATCCTGAGGATGCAGATATAAGTGAATTAGGACACACTGAGGGGGATGGCAGCAGTATGGTACAGCCCGTGGGCCAGTGTTTTCTGCTCTTGGCAGTCTCGGTCCATGGGAAAGACTAGAACAGCCAGAGGGCCGAATTGTGGCCCGTGTGGATACACTTTGCTCAGGTCTGTTCTAGCGTAATAGCAAAAATATAGTATAGTAGCATGGATAGAATTTATGATAAGATAAAAAATATAATGCTGATGTCTTAAATGACCTTGAATTTCTCAATGACTAGAATTAGTCTGGACGTAAGGCATTCTGTGAATCTTTGGGGTGGGAGAGGGACCTGAGCTGGAATTCAACCTATTTTAGAACGTAGGAAAGCAACAACATAGCAAAGAAGAAGAATCAGATTAGAGTTACCATGGGAGGCAAATCTCTTATCCAAAAACAAGGAATTGGTTTAACAATTTAATACTTGTTAGACTGCAGTCTGTAATGAACGTTGTGCTCACAGATGTAGTAGAGGCAAGCTTGTCATTTCTCATACAATTGCAGGTAAATTACATCAGAGGCATAGCCAAAAAAAGAAAAGCTTATCCCCAGAACATGTCAGTTTCTTCATCATGCCAAGTCTTTGATGAGATAGCTAAATTATCTTCGATTATCCAGTTCCATGATTCCTCTAAAAAGCACCACTAATGCATTTCAAATCAGATTAGTGATTTCTTCTCATAGCATGACCTTCTAGATTATTAGTCATTGTGACGCACAAACAGTACAGACCCAGAGAATGACATACAGTGGCATGTAAAAGTTTGCACTGGTCAAAATTATTGTCTGGGATGATTTAGTGAATCCTGCATTGAGCGGGGGTTGCAACAGTTGACCCAGGACGTCCCTTCCAACTCTACCATTCTGAGATTCTGTGATTTTTCTGTAAGAGACACTTTGAAAACTGCTCCGAGTAGCCGATTACTAAACTACAGGCACAACACTGTCATTTTATTGATTTATGCATAGAAAGTGTTAATTGACACATCGTTTTAAAATGAAATATTCTTAAATAATATAAATTAAATAATATATAAATATTATATACTGATAGATTAAAAGCCGGCAAATGATCTGCTGCGCACAGTATAGAATCGAATAGGTTAGAATAGAAAACATAGAATAGATATATACCCATAGAATAGATGTATATATACACTGCTCAAAAAAATAAAGGGAACACTTAAACAGCAGAATATACTGTATCTCCAAGTATATCAAACTTCTGTGAAATCAAACTGTCCACTTAAGAAGCAACACTGTTTGACAATCAATTTCACATGCTGTTGTGCAAATGGAATAGACAGAACGTAATGGAGTGCACTCAGCCTATAGCGAGGTGCTGGTGTAATAGACCAAAGGTCTCAACTATAGTAAATATAAAATTCACCGCACTCTCTTAGGTAACATAAAGTAAATTTATTGTATAAACAATCTGGGAGCGGAACAGAATATACAATTTTATGCGATCTTTTATTCAACGTTTCGGCTCAGCCTGAGCCTTTATCACGTGATCGCTTATTTCAAAATATATGCATAAGTAACGAATAGTAGTTCACATGGAGATCCTAATGATATGTAAGAGTCCACCTGAAGCAGTCAAAAGCATGGATCTGTGGTGTCCTGGTAGGTAAGCGGCGCTCCCGCGCCTAGCTGTGTCCGGCGGAATAGACAACAGATGGAGATTATTGGCAATTATCGACACACTCTCAATAAAGGAGTGGTTCTGCAGGTGGGGACCAGAGACCACATCTCAGTACCAATGCTTTCTGGCTGATGTTTTTGTAGAAACCGACTCTACAAGGATGGTCTGAGTGCCTGACATCCACAGATGGGGGTTGTGCTCACAGCCCAACAGTGTGCAGGACCCCTGACATTTGTCACAGAACACTAGGATTGGCAAATTCGCCACTGGCGCCCTGTGCTCTTCACAGATGAAAGCAGGTTCACACTGAGCACATGTGACAGATGCGACAGAGTCCGGAGACGCCGTGGAGAGGGATCTGATGCCTGCAACATCCTTCAGCATGACTGGTTTGGCAGTGGGTCAGTAATAGTGTGGGGTGGCATTTCTTTGGAGGGCTGCACAGCCCTCCATGTGCTCTTCAGAGGTAGCCTGACTGCCATTAGGTACTGAGCTGAGATCCTCAGATCCCTTGTGAGACCATATGCTGGTGCGGTTGGCCCTGGGTTTCTCCAAATGCAGGACAATGCCAGACCTCATGTGGCTGGAGTGTGTCAGCAGTTCCTGCAAGATGAAGGCATTGAAGCTATGGACTGGCCCACCTGTTCCCCAGACCTGAATCCGATTGAACACACCTGGGACATCATGCCTTGCACCATCCACCGTCACGTTGCACCACAGACTGTCCAGGAGTTGACGGATGCTTTAGTCCAGGTCTGGGAGGAGATCCCTCAGGAGACCATCCACCTCACCAGAAGCATGCCCAAAGTGTTGTAGGGAGGTCATACAGGCATGTGGAGGCCACACACACTACTGAGCATCATTTCCTTGTCTTGAGGCATTTCCACTGAAGTTGGATCAGCCTGTGACTTCATTTTCCACTTTGATTTTGAGCATCATTCCAACTCCAGACCTTCGTGGGATATTAGTTGTGATTTACGTTGATAATTTTTTTGTTTTATGGTTCTCAACTAATGATGAGCGAATATACTCGTTACTCGAGATTTCCCGAGCATGCTCGGGTGTCCTCCGAGTATTTTTTAGTACTCGGAGATTTCATTTTCCTCACCTCAGCTGAATGATTTACATCTCTTAGCCAGCTTGATTACATGTTGAGATTCCCTAGGAACCAGGCAACCCCCATTTGTACTTATGCTTGCCAACAGATGTAAATCATTCAGCTGCAGCGATGAAATCTCCGAGCACTAAAAAATACTCGGAGGACACCCGAGCATGCTCGGGAAAACTCAAGTAATGAGTATATTCGCTCATCACTATTCTCAACACATTCCACTATGTAATGAATAAAGATTTACAACTGGAATATTTCATTCTGTGATATCTAGGATGTGGGATTTTAGTGTTCCCTTTATTTTTTTGGGCAGTGTATTTTGTTCGCATATAACTGGTAATTATTTTTAAGTGTACCTGTGTATACTCTTAGTGGGTTTAGTTAGAGTAACTGCTGTCATTGTCTTTGTTATTTATACACTTTTTACCTACCATACTTTCTTTTGTTTTATAAACTGGTCAGTAAATATTCATATTATATTATCTAATCTTTGTGCATATCTGCTGATTAGAGATGAGCGGTGCAATTTCAAATTCGAGCTGTTTCGGGCGGTGTTCGAGTCGTTCGATGAACTCGAACAATTTGCTTAAAATTCGGCTGTTCGAGTTTCTGTTCGGTAACTGTTCGTTCACCAAAAGCCTAACTTAATTTGCACATTAAAACTGTTTATCATTGTTAATAGACTGTTTCAGTGTATAATAGTTTTGGGCCTAGGAGCAGTGCCTGCACGTCAGCAGAGTAGCCCGCATGTGAAACTAACTACACCGCCTGTGTATCTCTATTTTTACTGCATCTAATCCAGTTAATAGTTTAGTGCCTAGGAGCAGTGTCTGCACGTCAGCAGAATAGCCCGCCTGTGAAACTAACTACACCACCTGTGTATCTAAATTTTTACTGCATCTAATCCAGTCAATAGTTTTGGGCCTAGGAGCAGTATCTGCACGTCAGAAGAGTAGCCCGCCTGTGAAACTAACTATACCGCCTATGTATCTAAATTTTTACTGCATCTAATCCAGTTAATAGTTTAGTGCCTAGGAGCAGTGTCTGCATGTCAGCAGAGTAGCCCGCCTGTGAAACTAACTATACCGCCTATGTATCTCTATTTTTACTGCATCTAATCCAGTTAATAGTTTTGGGCCTAGGAGCAGTGTCTGCACGTCAGCAGAGTAGCCCGCCTGTGAAAGTAACTACACTGCCTGTGTATCTCTATTTTTACTGCATCTAATCCAGTTAATAGTTTTGGCCACTCAGTTCTGCTCGGTTTTCATTCATCGGTTGTTGTGCCAACAACTACAGATACAGAGTTGCCAATTAGTTAAGCACTAAAATGAGTGGCAAAAGGCCTGCTGCTGGTGGAAAGGGGAATAGGCGTGTTGGAAAGGGAAAAAAAGGTTGTGTCCGTGGGGTAGGTGGTAAAGCAACAGTAACATCTGCAGAAGAAAGACCATCTTCCAGCCAAAGAAAGATGTCTACTTCTTTTCGTGGACAATCTGATATGATCCCTTTCTTACGACCATCGCTACAAGCATCGCCAAAAATTCCAGATGAGGCACAAAACAGCAGGTGCTTGAACGGATATCAAGTGCTCGTTGAAGTGGGCTCTCCTCCATGTCAACTTCAACATCACAACTACTTCAGTCCTCAGAGTTGTCAGCCCAATCGCGCTTGCTTCCTCACTGCTCCCAAGTCTCCAGCCGCCCTTCTGAGCATGGGGTAACACACATGGTTGAGTCTGTAGAGCTGATTACTCATACTATAGCCTGGGAATCAGAGGTCTGCTCCAGAGCTTCTGTGAATCCAGACGAGGAAATGATCTGCACTGATGCCCAGAATCTTTGTAAGTCAGATCCAGGCCCAGATGAAGAATGTTCTGAGCATAATATAGATCCTCGTTGCCAAACTGTAACTCCTGTTGGTGGAGACAATGAGGAAGATGATGATGAGACTGAGATTCCTGATTGGAACAAAAACTTGAGTTTTCGGTCAGGGCAGGAAGAGATTGGCTCTGAGGACAACGGGTGTGAGAACACACAGGATGATGATGACGAGGTTGTAGACCCCACTTACTGTCAACCCCCAGTCCGCCAGTCCATGAGGTCAGCAGATGAGGTGGAGGAGGATGCTAGTGATGAGTCTGATGACGAAGTAACGTTGCACCTTCCTGGACAGAGACGAAGTACTGGAAGCACGTCAACAACTGCATCCTCAACCCCAACTGTGCCTCAGACCAGAAGTCGTGGTGGGACTTCAGGTCGTATGGGCTCTAAGCCTTGCATAGCCTAGGCATTTTTTGACATTGCAAAGGATGACCCAACTCATGTTGTCTGTAAGATTTGTCAACAAAATCTCAGTAGAGGACAAAAAATGACTAGCTTGAGTACTTCATGCATGAACCGTCACATGGATATGAGGCATAAGTTGCAGTGGGAAGTTCACTGTGCTCCAATGCAGCCTAGTGGGCTGGGTCAACCACCGTCTGCACCATCAAGTGCATCCACGTCCTCTTCATCCTCTGTGACTCTGGGGACAGCAGTCGCACATGGTTTTGGACGCAGACCTTACACCTTTTTACACGCAACAGCCAGTGTGATTGGCAGGTCGTCAGGACATTTGCAAGTGGAAACACCTGCTGTTGTTGAGCGCTCTCCGACATCGACACCACATTTTGATCAAGGCAACATAACATCTCCACCTGCACCTTCCTCACAGACCAGCAGTTTGCCGGGGACACCCTACTTAACTCCGTCTAAGCACGGCAGCCAGCCCTCAGTCCCTCAGATGTGGACAAGTAAAAGACCATTTCCTCCCAGCCATGGTAAAGCTAAGAGGTTGAATTTCTCCATCTGCAAGCTGTTGGCTACAGAAATGCTGCCTTTCCGCCTGGTGAACACAGAGGATTTTCGAGACCTTATGTCCGTCGCAGTGCCCCAGTACCAGATGCCCAGTCGCCACTACTTCTCAAAGAAAGCTGTGCCTGCGCTACACCAGCATGTTGCACACAACATCACCGCTTCCTTGAGAAACTCTGTGTGTGACAGGGTGCATTTCACCACAGACACTTGGACGAGTAGACATGGACAGGGGCGTTACGTGTCGGTGACTGGGCACTGGGTAACTACGGCGACATCAGGAAAAGGGGCTGCTGTCCAAGTCTTGCCATCCCCACGAGTTGCTCGTCAATCCTCTGTATCTAGAAGTTCCTCCACTGCTTCTGCCTCCTCAACCTCCTCTCGGTCCTCCACCTGCACCCAAAGCCTGTCTGGTAATGCCACCCGTGTTGTAACTGCGCAGAAGGAATCCTGCACACCTCCTCACAATGCTGTCACCAGGGCTCAATGGCATCAGGCAGTATTTACATTGAAATGTCTGGGAAATGTGAGTCACACAGCAGAGGAGTTGTGGTCAGCTCTGGAGACCGAGTTCCATCAATGGTTGTCTCCACTCAACCTGCAGCCAGGGAAGGCTGTGTGCAACAATGCTGCAAACCTGGGTGCGGCCCTTCGCCGGGGCAATGCCACACACGTGCCTTGTATGGCTCACGTTTTGAACCTGGTTGTCCAGCAATTTTTATCCCACTATCCCGGACTAGATGGGCTTCTGCAGAGGCCACGGTCGCTGTGTGCTCACTTCTGCCGTTCGCATCCCGCAGCTCAACGACTTACATCTCTACAGAAGTCGTTAGGCCTGCCAGTTCACCAGCTGAAATTCAATGTGCCCACATGGTGGAATTCAACTCTGCACATGTTGCAGCGACTGTGGCAGCACCAATGAGCCCTGGTGCAATACGTTATGACGTATAGCCTGGGCCAACGAGATTAAGAGGTGGGGCAAATCACGCTGCAGGAGTGGTCTCAGATAGGGACCTATGCACCCTTCTGCACAGTTTTGAAATAGTAACGAAGATGTTTAGTGCTGACGATGCCATTATCAGCATGACCATTCTGGTGATTTACATGCTGGAGCACACCTTACACAGTATACGGAGTCAGATGGTGGAACAAGAGGAGGAGGAGGAACAGGAGGAGTCGTATGCGGAAGGGATAATATCTCCAAGGTCAAGAAGGTTGGCAGCACCAAGGCGGCTGGCATTGGAGGCTGGGGGAGATTGATTACCGAGGGCGCATGGTAGCAGCCAAACTGTTGAGGAAGGTGTAGGAGGCAAGGAAGAAGTGGGGGATGAACTGGGGCTGGGCATGGAAGACTCATCAGTAGTGTTGAGCATTCCGATACCGCAAGTATCGGGTATCGGCCGATACTTGCGGTATCGGAATTCCGATACCGAGATCCGATATTTTTGTGATATCGGGTATCGGTATCGGAAGTGTAAAATAAAGAATTAAAATAAAAAATATTGTTATATTCACCTCTCCGGCGGCCCCTGGACATCAGCGGGAGGATCCGGCGTCCGGCACGGCTTCTTTCTTCAAAATGCGCGCCTTCAGGACCTGTGGAATGACGTCCCGGCTTCTGATTGGTCGCGTGCCGCCCATGTGACCGCCACGCGACCAATCAGAAGCCGCGACGTCATTCCTCAGCTAAAGTCCTAGAATGAGCGCCTTCTAGGACCTGAGGAATGACGTCGCGGCTTCTGATTGGTCGCGTGGCGGTCACATGGGCGGCACGCGACCAATCAGAAGCCGGGACGTCATTCCACAGGTCCTGAAGGCGCGCATTTTGAAGAAAGAAGCCGTGCCGGACGCCGGATCCTCCCGCTGATGTCCAGGGGCCGCCGGAGAGGTGAATATAACAATATTTTTTATTTTAATTCTTTATTTTACACTTTAATATGGATCCCAGGGCCTGAAGGAGAGTTTCCTCTCCTTCAGACCCTGGGATCCATGAGGATACATTCCGATACTTGATGTCCCATTGACTTGTATTGGTATCGGATATCGGTATCGGCGATATCCGATATTTTTCGGGTATCGGCCGATACTATCCGATACCGATACTTTCAAGTATCGGACGGTATCGCTCAACACTACTCATCAGATGAGGGAGAACTTGATCAAATTTCTGTTGTGCGAGGTTGGGGGAAGAGGGCAGACGAAGGAAGCATGATTCTCACCTTGCCACCACCAAGACAACAAGGACTTGGTCCTCCTGGATGCGCAAGACACATGAGTGCCTTCTTGCTGCACTACCTGCAACATGACCCTCGGATTGTTAGAATCCGAAGTAATGCCGACTACTGGGTTGCCACACTCTTACATCCCCGGTACAAAAGCAAATTTGGCAAAATAATTCCTGCCATAGAAAGGGATTCACGTATGCAGGAGTATCAGCAGAGACTGTTACAGAATCTAACATATGCTTTTCCACAAAACACCAGTGGTGCAAGTAGTCAATCTCTGAGTTCTAACTTGCCAACCGTGGGACTATCGAGTCATCACTCTAACCGTAACAGAAACATCGTATCTGGTGGTAACAGCAATTTTTTCCAATCGTTTCAAGATTTTTTTAGACCATCCTTTGCAAGGCCACAGGAGACAAGAAGTCTGACGCACAGCCAACACCTAGAGAGGATGGTACAAGAGTATCTCCAAGTTAACATCGATGCCATGACTGTGGAACTGGACCCTTGCTCATTTTGGGCTTCCAATCTTGAAAAATAGCCTGAGCTCGCCACTCACGCCTTGGAGATCTTGTCGTGCCCCGCAGCCAGCGTTCTCTCTGAACGTGTGTTCAGCACTGCTGGTGGTGTGCTGACAGATAAGCGCACGCGGCTGTCCAGTGACAATGTACAGTAGACAGACTAACGTTCATCAAGATGAACAAATCCTGGATCCGTAAATACTTTTCTACCCCTGTGTCATCTTGGGGAGACAAAAAGCTTGATGATTTTTAAAAATCACCTCACCAACCGTTTTAAAAACTCTGGCGAAATTGATGCCACTTAAGTGGTGTCTGTGGACGAATTTTTGGAAAAAATTGAGACTCTTTATTTAGTCCCCTTGCTGAGTTTTACATGACGTTGCCATTGTCAATTCCAGGTGGGTGGGGATGTCTGCAGAGTTGTTTTCTCATACTATGGGCTGGGATTCAGAGGTCTGCTCCAAAGCTTCAGTGTCTGCTAGTCAGCAGAGTAGCCCAGCCACCCACCGCCTGTTTACCTAAGTACTATTTTTAACGGCATCTGGCCCAGGAAATCCTTTTGGGTCTAGTAGAATTTAGTGTTACTCAGCAGCATACCCCACCCATGAAGCAAGCAAGCTACACCGCCTGTTTACCTAACTTCTATTTTGTAACGGCATCTAGCCCAGGAAATCCTTTTGGGCCTAGTAGAATTTAGTGCTACTCAGCAGCGTACCCCACCCATGAAGCAAGCTACACCGCCTGTTTACCTAAGTACTATTTTGTAACGGCATCTAGCCCAGGAAATCCTTTTGGGCCTAGTAGAATTTAGTGCTACCCAGCAGCGTACCCCACCCATGAATCAAGCTGCACCGCCTGTTTACCTAAGTACTATTTTTTAACGGCATCTAGCCCAGGAAACCCTTTTGGGCCTAGTAGAATTTAGTGTTACTCAGCAGCATACTCCACCCATGAAGCAAGCAAGCTACACCGCCTGTTTACCTAAATACTATTTTGTAATGGCATCTAGCCCAGGAAATCCTTTTTGGCCTAGTAGAATTTAGTGCTACTCAGCAGCGTACCCCACCCATGAAACAAGCTACACCGCCTGTTTACCTAACTACTATTTTGTAAAGGCATCTTGCCCAGGAAATCCTTTTGGGCCTAGTAGAATTTAGTGCTACTCAGCAGCGTACCCCACCCATGAAGCAAGCTACACCGCCTGTTTACTTAATTACTATTTTTTAACAGCATCTAGCCCAGGAAATCCTTTTGGACCTAGTAGCAATTTCTGCTACTCAGCAGAGTACCCCACCCATGAAGCAAGCTACACCGCCTTCTTTCTTTCTCAATCTAACCCCTCGGCTCTGGGGTGTCCACTCTCCCTCCAGCTCTCTCCTTCTCACAGGTGGACTACCGCGTGTTTTCACACTGTGGCGAATATTTTGGGCCCAGGCATAAGAAGTCTTCGAGGTAATGGATAATATGTGCCGCCTTACAAACGTCCATGACGACACTTTCGAGGAAGCAACTAAATGCCTCATATAGTGAGCAGGATATGGAGCACCCCATGGGCAAACAGCGATCTATGTTGTATGCTCCTTCACAGAAGCAGCCCAATGGGACGACACTATTCGGAGGCACAGGTAGTAACCGGAACGCCCCCTCAATGTCTGTTTTGGCCAATAGGGTGCCCCTTACCAACTTCTTGACCCACCTGATTGCCTCATCAAAGGAGGTACAGTACATAGTACTGTACTTGGTTCCGCTTCGATGTTGTCGTTTACTGACCTGCCCCTTGGATATGACAAATAGTGGATTAGTCTGAATGTATTGGGTTCATTTTTTGGCACAACTCCCAACGGGGGTACCACTACGTCTTCTAAGGAAAGTGTTCTGAATGGACCCGCCACCATTCTACATAAAGATATTTCTTTTTTTATTTTTTTGTCAAGACGTCTGGGTGCTGGTAGAGTGATTTTAGATTTTTACTCCAGCCTTTCTTGATTTTAGAAGGGCATGACATGCCTATATCTGTGTCTCCTACTCCTTTTCTCCTCCACCTCTTTTCTTTTCACATGACTATATGTAGTTGTGACTTTTCCATGTGTTTGTTGTGTCTTCTGAGCAGTTTGTCAGCTTTTGGACACCTTTTAAGGTGTTTTTTATGTGTTTTCCATGTGTTTGTATGCGTTTGCCTGCCATTGGTTTCAATGGGGTTTGACGTGTTCGTCGAACGTTCGATGAACAGTTCGGCAAACACCTCCCTGCTCGACGAACCAAACCGAACCCGAACACTAGGAAGGTGGCTCAACACTACTGCTGATTGTTGCTGTACCCCTCATCTTGTGACTGTCCCTTGTTCACGTTTCACGTGTATGTGGTCCAAGAATTCTGTGCTGTCTTAGGGTAGGCACCAGAAATGCACAGGAGTTCAAGGTACTGATAAAACATTGAACCATTGCTTCATCATCATGGGTGACAAAAACAAAAAGAAGAGTGATGTTCCAGGACAAAGGTCTCCTTTAGGCTGTACATAAAGTAGCACTATGCTGAGCCACTGCTTTGTTGTGAAGAACATCAGCAAAGTCAGCAACGTTTCAGCCAGCAGGAATGCCTGATTTTGCTGATGTTCTTCACAACAAAGCAGTGGTTCAGTATATTGGAATTCTTAGCTCTTCTGTTTTCTTATAATATTCACATTTTTGCTGCTGCTCTAAGTATACCTTGAAATCTTTAGGCATCATCCAGTGTCGATATTGTATCATCAACTGAGAGACGAATGCGACGCATGTTCACTAAAAGCCTTTCTATAATTATTTTTCATGCTTTGCGCTTCATAGAGGTTTAATTATCAGAAGTGTTTATGTACAGTTCTCCCTTAAGCTGCCATAAAATCCAGGGCAGATTTCATGCTGGGCAGAGACAATCGCAATGCAGAAGGTTGTAGGAATTCAGACACCATGACTAATCTAAATCATCCTTTTCTACAGATCTGCTCTGGTTCGTGGGATGAGATTCAGTGACTTTAAATTTCTACCCAGTCTGAAAGATTTATATCTCCAGTTGTATCTCCTGGTAACGCACCTGTACACACAATGTTACAGAAACTAATCTCTTGTTCGCCGATCCCACTCTTTCCAACAAAACTTTTCAAAATGAATAATGAAGCCATGTACTTTGCAGCTTCATGTAGTTTATTTATGAAAACCCACACAAGAGTGTTCGTCAATTGATTTCCTATCAATGGAGAATGAGTGAATTAATTAAAATCTAGTGAATCTTTGGCTTAGCACTACTTAAGGTTTAAGATTTATTAATGTAGACAAGGCGTTTTCACTGAATGTCCCATTAGAGTTTGTCTAGTTAATTACGAGGCAAAAAAATAAACGGAAATGTCTGCTCTCTATTGCTTCCAGGGACTCCACTAACCACATCAATGTGATGGAAGCAGGCAAGGGGTCATCAATATGTTAATATGGCTTTACTTAGAAAACGTATTCAAGGAGCAGGATACTGAGATATTCACACTTTCAGTGGAAATATCGATTTGCAGTAATGCGTTGCTATACAGAGAAATGCAGGTAGTATAGATTATTGAGTACAAAGCCTACCCTTGTGCCTTGTTGATTTGTTCTGTGGCTATCCATATTAATACTAAAGCTGAGCATACACAAACCACAGCTGCTATGGATATCAGCCATCTCTCCCAAGAAATGCAGGCTAGGCTTAGATGAATATTCATGTGCTTTGAAAGGGAAGAGTGAAGAAGGCCAGGTCCATTGGCAAGTTATCTGCTGGTTTACAAAACCAGTTGGGCAGTAAAATTAAAGTGCACAATCCAAATCTCAGAAGTCCTCATACACATTAGGCTGTCGGCTATTCTTGCCTGTAGGGGAGACTTTAGTCTCATGTGTATGGGCGCCTTTGTTTTCCCACGAACAAAGTTAATTTTAGTCAATTGATATTTGAACAATGATAAGTTCCACAATTGGATGTGGTTAAAATTTTTTTCCTGTGCTGAGATAATCTAATAAATGTGCCCAATAAGTACTGTGTATTGGCTGTGTCTGACCATGCAGGGATATGGTCTGATCATACCACATCTCCTGGGCAGGGGAGGAAGCACAAGAGAGTATACAGACAGGACAGCTTGAGAAAGCTAATACTTTCTGTGTGGTTAACCATAGCTAAAAAAACAGGTGGGGAAATGTCACAAAAACAATCAGCTGTGATCCCCTGATGTCCTGTCTGTATACTTTATTTTCCTTCCTCCCTTGGCCAGGAGATTTGGTTTGCTCAGACCATGTTCCAGCACGGTCAGACACAGCCATTGCACAGTAAACAGCAGGGGTACATTTATAAAATTATCTTAACACAGGAACATTTCATTTAACACATCCAATTGTGGAACTTATTTTTATTCCAAAATATATTAATTAAAATGTACTTTGTTTGTGGGAAAACCCCTTTAACCTGTCACCTCATTTTGCTGCTATAAGATGCGGCCACTGCCTTTCGGAGCTCATCTACAGCATTCTCTAATGCTGTAGCTAAGCCCCCGGTCCGATCTGAAAGAGAAGAAAACCAAGTTTTAATATACTCACCCGGGGGCGGTCTGTTCTGATGGGTTTCGCAGGTACAGGTCCGGTGCCTCCTATCTTCATGCGCACTTCGTGTCGCACTCCTGCGCAAGAGTACTGATCTGCCCTGTTTGAGGGCAGAGCAAAGCATTGCAGTGCGCAGGCGCCGGGAAAGGTCAGAGAGGGCCAGCTCAACAGTGCGGCAGATCAGTACACCTGGGCAGGAGCGCGATACCAAGCAAGCAGGATGACGACATCGCATGAAGATGGAAAGCGCCAGACCTGGACCTGCAACACCCATCGGACCGGACCGCCCCCTCGGTGAGTATAATAAAACTTGTTTTTCTTCTCTTTCAGGTTGGATCTGGGTCTTATATACAGCATTATAGAATGCTGTAGATAAGCCTTGAAAGGCGGTGGCCGCATCTTATAGTGGCAAAACAAGGTGACAGGTTCCCTCTTTAGAAAAGCCAGGGAAATTTAGAGATTTGACTGATTGAAGATCCCAAAACTGTTATTTATTACACTTTGGGTCTCATAGGTTCTACATTGTTTGCATTTGCTATTATTAGCGCTGTGAGTTTTCTATTTAATACTGTATCTCCAATTGATTTTCAAATCTGTTCCTAGTAAAACAAAAGAGAATTGCTCCATCTAAGATAGCACTACACTCCAGCTTATTGTCTTACTCCTGAAGGTCCATACACTGAGACACATCTGTACAGTAGAGCATGCAAAAGATGTCTTGAATGGGAGATTTCCTTCCAACAAGTACCACCACCCAACTTCCGATGCATACAAATGGCGATGTTTGTCGCTGAGTGAGAAAGAGAATGACTTTACGGAGAATTAATAATTTGGAGGATGAAGTGAAACTTTATACAATTTCTGTAATTGCTCTGATGCTATGGTAGCTAAAAGGACATGTTGACAGTTGACACACATAAAATTTATGACACTCATAATAAGCTTTTTCGTGAAGAAATATGTCACCATGTTGTCATATCCTTTAGTTAACAAAAGCATGAAGGCACAACAAATCTCATGTTTAAAATTATTTGGGCACTTTTAAAGTTAATAAGTCAAGCTCTAAAATGTTGGGAGACGATTCATCAAAGTGTTTGAGCCAATTTTCTGGCAACACGAAGTCGTGCAAAAAATGTTGTGACTTTTGCCAGTCCCGGGCAGCTCCTACAATGTCGACAGAGCATGGGCAGGACAGAGCGTACCGTTTGCCACCCACCAAACTCAACAAATTATGACATTTATGCCAGTCTCTGACCAGAGTAACATTTCTGGCAAGACTCACACAACTGAGAATAAGCAACACCATTATTTGGTGCATATTACTCCATCATCCCCTTTCATGAAGTCTGGCTTGTACAATGCCAGTTTTAATGAATTGGACCATTTAAACAAAATATTATTTTCATTCAAAACTCCATCTATTTAATGTCACAATCTAATCTTTTTCTAATATACTTTAATTAACAAAATCCCTATCCTTCACTAACTACACTATTTAACTGCTTTATTTTTTTAGCATCATTGAGAATGCTTTGAGACACTTCATTTGAGAATCCCAGTGCATGCTGGGATAGTCAACTAAACCGTTGTCACTGTCACAGTCTCTGTCCCCTCCCTGAAGTAATGTGTCATCAGGGAGCTCCATTATAGGATCTGTGCTAGTCCCTACTCTCCTGAACATGCGTCGCCTTTGAATTCTGACTAGTGTTGAGCATTCCGATACCGCAAGTATCGGGTATCGGCCGATATTTGCGGTATCGGAATTCCGATACCGAGTTCCGATATTTTTGTGATATCGGGAATCGGTATCGGGATTAAGATTCATGTGTAAAATAAAGAATAAAAATAAAATATTGATATACTTACCCTCGGACGCGCCCTGGTTGTCACCGCTGCAACCGCCATGCTTCCGTTCCTAAGAATGAGCGCGTTAAGGACCTTCGATGATGTCGCGGCTCACGCGACCAATCACAAGCCGTGACATCATCGAAGGTCCTTAACGCGCTCATTCTTAGGAAGGGAAGCATGGCGGTTGCAGCGGTGACAACCAGGGCGCGTCCGAGGGTAAGTATATCAATATTTTTTATTTTTATTCTTTATTTTACACATGAATATGGATCCCAGGGCATGAAGGAGAGTTTCCTCTCCTTCAGACCCTGGGAACCATAGAGGATACCTTCCGATATTTGTGTCCCATTGACTTGTATTGGTATCGGATATCGGTATCGGCGATATCCAATATTTTTTGGATATCGGCCGATACCATCCGATACCGATACTTTCAAATATCAGACGGTATCGCTCAACACTAATTCTGACAGATGGTCAGTACATTCTTGTCACTGTGCACTGTTCTCAGTAAAGAAGAAATGAGCAGAGAGAAGCACTGCCCCAGCGAGTGATGTTAGGCAGTGGTCACTACTTGCTCTTGCTTTATTTTCTCTGTTGCTGGCTTGTCAATTCTTATCAGAGCAAGAGAGAAAGTGCACTGTCACTGTGCACAGAGAAGAACAGTGCACTGTAACAGGATTCTACTGTTGGAATTGAAAACCGACTCATGTTAAGTACAGCATGGACTAGACAAGCCCATGAAACAGAGGTCACTGATGATGACACTTCATTTTAGGGTGGAGGCAGGGACTGCGATAGTTACCACAACCTCTGTTCTCTGATGACGCTTTGTTTGAGTTTCCCAGCATGCACTGGGATTCTCAAACAAAGCATCAATGAGGAAGTAGGAAAAAAATAGAATAACAGTTAGTTAGTGGTAGTTAGGGAAGGATAGAAAATTTTTAATTAGAGTATATTGGAAAAAGATGACATTAAATAGATAGAATTTAAGAGAAAATTAAATTTAGTTTGAGACCACCCCTTTAAGTTTGAACCTGCAGAGTGCCATATACGAGTGAATACAAAATAATTGTTTTTTCCAGTCCATCAGACCCCATACTGTTCATACAGATATGACAAATGATGGTAAAAATTCAGATTCGTATGAAGGTACAGTAAAGGCTTCATCATGAGTCAGTACAAATGGAGTTGTAATATAGCTATGTGCACCGGAAAGCTAATGGTATAAATTGGAACTCATTCCTATTTTATCCTTATATTATCAGTTGCTATGCCCTTTTCGCAAAGACAATTTTCTTAAATGAATAAATTGTGCGCCATTTTGCAATTCTCTGCCAGCGTGATAACTAAACTCATTGTAGGAATTTATACTTTGGTTTCTTTCATATATGAAATGATCCAGATGACGAACTCTCGAACAGCCCGGTTCAGCTACTCATAATCAAAACTTTGTATGACCGAAGATACACAACTTTGGCTGAAAGAACCAATGACACTATTGTTTGTGATTGTGTTTATTGCAAGTGAATTGCAGATGGAAACTTAACCATCCAAAACTAGAATTGGCTGTTCTCCACCTGTACAGAGTGCACAGCACATGTTGATTCGCCACAAGGCTTAACTGGACATAGATAGTACAGTGTCGGCCAATTAGTTAAGTTTCCAGAAGACTTTATTTTGGAATAAGATAGCACCATGGAGGCTTTTAAAGCAAGTTTTTATTCCATGCATCCACATCCCTGGTGCAATTATAGCAGCATTGTTCATTACTAGTCAAGGTTCAAAATGTTGAGAGTATAAAAAGTCAATGGTTAAAGTGAGGCTCAGATACAATGGAATGTAGAGGCTGCTGACTGGATTCGAACCATTGAACGTTTTGCACAACCATATTGAACAGAAATACATGGTCACTTCCATTTCACAAGCAGCACATGTCTATGAGTATTGGAGTTTACATCGATAGTTTTGACCTGTTATTCTCAGACGGGTTCTCCATTTTCACTTGTGGAGATTTTATGTATTTTTATTGTAGGAATATTATGGCACGTTCGGATTTTCTCTGTGCCAATACAACAGCAGGTCCGTAAAATTGACTTACTGCTTGTCCTAGCCGTAGAACAGTTTGAAAAGTCCTTTGGTGGCCCATATGGAGACGATGGACTTGGCATTGGAGAAAAATATTTCCATTCACAGACTCCATCAGTTTTTGTGATCTTGTAGAATGTTTCTCCAGAACCTACTGGGATTCGCACAACATCTCTTTGCTCCTCTGGACTACGATGCACTGGGCTGCTCAGGATGTATCCCGATGAGTACTTACTCGAAGCCTGTCTCCTATGAGAGCAGCGACCATGCAGAATGTTCTGGAAGGCCTTCCTAAATTCACGGCTGGAACATGGGTAGATAACTGGGTTGATGCAGCTGTTAAAATAACCCAGCCAAAAGGTTATTTTAAAAATAGTTACAGATGGTTTGGCTGGAGGGTAAAGCGAGCCTGTAAAGTAAGCAAAAATCAAGTCAGAATGACCATGTCAGAATTTAACTAAACAGATCAACATGCATTTATTGAACTTATAGAAAAGATTTTAGTCTATTGCTGGTCATGAAACCCCAAGGGTATGTTTCGACGGTCAGGAACCGGCAGCACATGTCCGCTGCATCCAAAGCGCTTCCAGCTTTTGAAGGCAGGTGATTCCGCATGTGTTCATTGAACTGTGTGGAATCACCATGCCCAATACATTGGATGGGAAATTTATCATGCGGAGATAAATTGACATGCTGCGGTATTGAAAGACGCGTTGCATGTTCGTCTCCTCAGGGAAGCCGGAGGCGTCCCTGCACGCATAGTGGAGATGGATTTCTTCAAATCCCATCCACTATGCTGTAACATCTGGCTGCTGCGGGTTTGACGTTGCGATGAACGCAGCGTGAAACCCGCAGCTTTTACTGACCGTGGAAAAATACCCCAAGAGTATGTCCATCTGGGAATCATCTGCTGTGGATTTTATGGAAATGTTGCACATTTACTGCAGAATTCACCCTTTGCATTGCAAAGCATGAAACCAAGAGTAGTAATCCACAGACTAAAAGGACATATTGCAGACAAATCTGCAGCGGTGGTCGATTTTTAGAAATTCTCTGCACAGCATGTGGATGAGATTTTGTAAAATTTCATCCACAATGCTGCTACTATTTTACGCTGTGGATTTTCCAACCTAACAATTCACATGAAAACCCCTATCCTAAAAATTTATGCTAAAAGTTAAAAAAAACATTCTTGGAAAAACATATACATTGTGGTCTATCTACTGAACTGCATGGCCTGAAGAAGAGGTTTATAGTGTAACTCTCTATAGTGTATCTCTCTATTTTTTTTTAGCCATGTATCGCCCTCCCAAGCATAAAACAATGGGGGAGCTTTGTTAAAGCTAATTTTTAGATAGTGCTTGGACTAGGCAGCCTTGAAATGCACCAGATTTATCACAGTGGATAATTGTAGTTGAGAAATTTGGTGCATTTTTAGACTGTCTAGTCTTCTTGGCTTCCTTTGAGCCAGAAATTTTCAGCAGAATTTAGCAGCACAGTATTGCTCCTCTGTAGGACAAATCTCAAAAGCTCAGTGTGTCAAACACAAATATGGTACTTGTGCATTTCGCATAACAATTCTCCATTATTGCATCCGTCCTTTGGTTCTCTCTCACATTCCAGGCTAGATATTTTGTTAAAAGGGAAAATCCCTTGGTTTGTCACTGGCATGTTATAAAAACGTTATTAGTGCAAGTCTCTGAGTTTGGAGGACGTTTCCAAGGGGCCTTAACAAGAGCCTGAATTCCTTTGACATAGTTGAAGATTTCAATAACTGTAAATCACTGTCCCAATCCTTTTACTACGTTCCCGCAGAAAATGAGGTACGTTTTGGTTTATCAGTGTGCTTCTCTATGTCTTTTTCATACTTGATGCACTATACAGTATCCTAAAGTATAAAGAGACTAGAGTTGAAGTATGGTACATTGAGGCCAGAATAACAGAGTTTCGGAGGCAGCAGGAAAATTATGGAATTCTTGTAGAATAAGAGGCATAAGCAAGGCAGTTCCTAAACTGTTAGTTTGTACTGCTAGGTAAACACAAGGAAGGTTTTTGGTATTATATTATTTATGGTTTACAGCTGATTACCCATTATTACTGTAAAGTAAGTTACATAGTAAATATGGTTTGCATTGTAAAAAAAAAATCTTTATATTTTACGTTCTAAAATAATAGATATTTTGGTATCCACCAAGTACCTTGGATGAGTGATGTACAGGTAACCCATTTATTGAAGGACATCAGTTACATACTCCCAGCATTGCACTTCAGAGGGCTATGGTCATAAGTTGTGATGAATGGGACCCTGAACCCCCATTCAGGGATTGGTTCAAAAGCACTAGGCACAAGCTACTTATTATACCTCCTGGAATGACCAAGACTCACTGGAATATTCTACATGGTCCCAGTTAGAGCATCAATTAGCACCCACTTGCCATGTGTGTGACCGTATGGTTACAGTTGGGCAAAAATATTTGCAGGACCCTGGTTCAGTGATCATGTTGATAGTCTGTGTCCATGGGGCCAGAGTCCTGCGAGCCTCCTTCTACCTGCCAATATTCACAAGGCCTTGTCTAATTAGTAAGCCAAACGTCACAACCATGACATCATTATGGACCTACTAATCAGAAGAGACGCTAAGTATGTCAGCAGGTAGGAGGCAGTTCGCTGGGCTCTGGTCTGGCAGCCATGGACAACCAATATGACTACTAGACCAGGGCTTGTGAATCATTTTGCTCAACACTACATATTTTGTTTCCTGGCCACCTATGTGGTGAAACATGTAATTAGAACATGGCTTGTGGTTGTAAATACGACACTAAACCAGAATTTTCCAAGTCTATTTTGGTGTTCAATAGCATAAGATAAGCACCTTATTAAGAGCATCTTATGGGGGCTCGTTATACAACAGAGACAATTATGTGAATACACAGCACTAACCTCTAATCTCAAAACACAGCCTTTTCTATTTTAATCCTGACTCTGTAAGGATCCAACATTTCAAAAATAATTCCTTAAACACAATGTAATCATTACTATATATAGGAAAAAGATGAGGGCACTCACCGGTGTTCATGAAATGCAAAACTTTATTGGCAACACATCCAGATAAAATTCCAACGACGGAGCCGAAGCTTGTGTGAGCAGGGGAGAACAAGGACGATAGCCGTAGAAGCGCAAGCACAGCGTGAAACGGCCGTCGTCCTTGTTCTCCCCTGCTCACACGAGCTTCGGCTCCGTCGTTCCCGGCCATGAATTTTATCTGGATGTGTTGCCAATAAAGTTTTGCATTTCATGAAGACCGGTGAGTGCCCTCATCTTTTTCCTATATTTGGACTACATAGCTGGTTTTTCTTGCTGAGGAGCACCCGAGGTCAGAAATGTCATGGCTGTTTTAATCGCTGCCAAGCACCCAGTATGAGGTAGCAGTCTGGTTACAACCTCTGTACTAGAGACTGTGCCGCCCTGCTTGTATTTTTTGTTGGGTAATCATTACTATAGTCTCGATACAGAATTTCCTTGATTTGATTAATGTGATATTTCATGATGGATGAAATGGTCATAACAAAACACAATCCCAAAATTAAATTACTAGCGGTGGAGGTCACATGCATTGCGCCAAGCAATCTCTTGTAGTCATGTTATTCTTCTAAGTGGATGATCACGTAGGAGAAATTTCATTTTACTTTGGGTAGAAGGAATGAAAACTTGCTGCTGTCAGTCTTTGTACAGATGAAAATAGAAATCACAGTCTTGTGTGTCACAAACCAGAGTTTATGATGTTTGGACAAGTCATGCAGAATATAAAATACTAGCTATTGATCCCGTTCTATGCCCGGGTGGCGAGCATTTATATTGGTATATGGTCTCCATCCTGGTATGTGCTGCTCCATCCTGCGTCCCCATCCTGTCATGTGCTGCTCCATCCTGTGTCCCCATCCTGTCATGCGCTGCTCCATCCTGCGTCCCCATCCTGTCATGTGCTGCTCCATCCTGCGTCCTCATCCAGTCATGTGCTGCTCCATCCTGCGTCCCCATCCTGTCATGCGCTGCTCCCATCCTGCATCCTCATCCTGTCATGTGCTGCTCCCATCCTGCGTCCCCATCCTGTGATGCGCTGCTCCCATCCTGTGATGCGCTGCTCCCATCCTGCGTCTCCATCCTGTCATGTGCTGCTCCATCCTGCGTCCCCATCCTGTCATGTGCTGCTCCATCCTGCGTCCCCATCCTGTCATGCGCTGCTCCATCCTGCGTCCCCATCCTGTCATGTGCTGCTCCATCCTGCGCCTCCATTCTGTCATGTGCTGCTCCCATCCTGCGTCCCCATCCTGTCATGCGCTGCTCCATCCTGCGTCCCCATCCTGTCATGCGCTGCTCCCATCCTGCGTCCCCATCCTGTCATGTGCTGCTCCATCCTGCGCCTCCATTCTGTCATGTGCTGCTCCCATCCTGCGTCCCCATCCTGTCATGCGCTGCTCCATCCTGCGTCCCCATCCTGTCGTGCGCTGCTCCCATCCTGCGTCCCCATCCTGTGATGCGCTGCTCCCATCCTGTGATGCGCTGCTCCCATCCTGCGTCCCCATCCTGTCATGTGCTGCTCCATCCTGCGTCCCCATCCTGTCATGCGCTGCTCCATCCTGCGTCCCCATCCTGTCATGTGCTGCACCCATCCTGCGTCCCCATCCTGTCATGCGCTGCTCCCATCCTGCGTCCCCATCCTGTCATGCGCTGCTCCCATCCTGCGTCCCCATCCTGTCATGCGCTGCTCCCATCCTGCGTCCCCATCCTGTCATGCGCTGCTCCCATCCTGCGTCCCCATCCTGTCATGCTCTGCTCCCATCCTGCGTCCCCATCCTGTCATGCGCTGCACCCATCCTGCGTCCCCATCCTTATGTGCTGCTCCATCCTGCGTCCCCATCCTGTCATGTGCTGCTCCATCCTGCGTCCCCATCCTGTCATGTGCTGCTCCATCCTGCGTCCCCATCCTGTCATGTGCTGCTCCATCCTGCGTCCCCATCCTGTCATGTGCTGCTCCCATCCTGCGTCCCCATCCTGTGATGCGCTGCTCCCATCCTGTGATGCGCTGCTCCCATCCTGCGTCTCCATCCTGTCATGTGCTGCTCCATCCTGCGTCCCCATCCTGTCATGTGCTGCTCCATCCTGCGTCCCCATCCTGTCATGCGCTGCTCCATCCTGCGTCCCCATCCTGTCATGTGCTGCTCCATCCTGCGCCTCCATTCTGTCATGTGCTGCTCCCATCCTGCGTCCCCATCCTGTCATGCGCTGCTCCATCCTGCGTCCCCATCCTGTCATGCGCTGCTCCCATCCTGCGTCCCCATCCTGTCATGTGCTGCTCCATCCTGCGCCTCCATTCTGTCATGTGCTGCTCCCATCCTGCGTCCCCATCCTGTCATGCGCTGCTCCATCCTGCGTCCCCATCCTGTCATGCCCTGCTCCCATCCTGCGTCCCCATCCTGTGATGTGCTGCTCCCATCCTGTGATGCGCTGCTCCCATCCTGCGTCCCCATCCTGTCATGTGCTGCTCCATCCTGCGTCCCCATCCTGTCATGCGCTGCTCCATCCTGCGTCCCCATTCTGTCATGTGCTGCACCCATCCTGCGTCCCCATCCTGTCATGTGCTGCTCCATCCTGCGTCCCCATCCTGTCATGTGCTGCTCCATCCTGCGTCCCCATCCTGTCATGTGCTGCTCCATCCTGCGTCCCCATCCTGTCATGTGCTGCTCCATCCTGCGTCCCCATCCTGTCATGTGCTGCTCCATCCTGCGTCCCCATCCTGATGTGCTGCTCCATCCTGCGTCCCCATCCTTATGTGCTGCTCCATCCTGCGTCCCCATCCTTATGTGCTGCTCCATCCTGCGTCCCCATCCTTATGTGCAGCTCCATCCTGCGTCCCCATCCTTATGTGCTGCTCCATCCTGCGTCCCCATCCTTATGTGCTGCTCCATCCTGCGTCCCCATCCTTATGTGCTGCTCCATCCTGCGTCCCCATCCTTATGTGCTGCTCCCATCCTGCGTCCCCATCCTTATGTGCTGCTCCATCCTGCGTCCCCATCCTGTCATGTGCTGCTCCATCCTGCGTCCCCATCCTTATGTGCTGCTCCATCCTGCGTCCCCATCCTTATGTGCTGCTCCATCCTGCGTCCCCATCCTTATGTGCTGCTCCATCCTGCGTCCCCATCCTGTCATGTGCTGCTCCCATCCTGCGTCCCCATCCTTATGTGCTGCTCCATCCTGCGTCCCCATCCTTATGTGCTGCTCCATCCTGCGTCCCCATCCTTATGTGCTGCTCCATCCTGCGTCCCCATCCTTATGTGCTGCTCCATCCTGCGTCCCCATCCTTATGTGCTGCTCCATCCTGCGTCCCCATCCTTATGTGCTGCTCCATCCTGCGTCCCCATCCTTATGTGCTGCTCCATCCTGCGTCCCCATCCTGTCATGTGCTGCTCCATCCTGCGTCCCCATCCTTATGTGCTGCTCCATCCTGCGTCCCCATCCTTATGTGCTGCTCCATCCTGCGTCCCCATCCTGTCATGTGCTGCTCCCATCCTGCGTCCCCATCCTTATGTGCTGCTCCATCCTGCGTCCCCATCCTGTCATGTGCTGCTCCATCCTGCTTCCCCATCCTTATGTGCTGCTCCATCCTGCGTCCCCATCCTTATGTGCTGCTCCATCCTGCGTCCCCATCCTTATGTGCTGCTCCATCCTGCCTCTGACCCGCTCGGCGCCGAGTGCTGGGGGGCCTGAGCAGGCGGGGACACCGGCACGCTGTGGGGGTCAGGTGCCAGCTCTGGCCCCCCACCACTTACTATATTCACCTGTCCTCCGTTCCAGCGCTGGGCGTCGCCATCTTCCCGGTCTCCTGGCCGTGACTGTTCAGTCAGAGGGCGGCGCCTGCGCGCATTAAGCGCGTCATCGCGCCCTCTGAACTGAAGGTCACAGGCCGAAGACCGGGAAGATGGCGACGCCCAGCGCTGGAACGGAGGACAGGTGAATATAGGCGATACTCACCCTCCTGGCGGTCCCTGCTTCTCTGTTGGAGATCGCGGTGTGTGTTCAGTGTGAACGCATACCGCGATCTCCCGGGAGCGTCACTCTGTGAGGCCCAGACTGTGCCGGCGCTTGCGCCTGCGCAGTCTATAAGGGCTTCGGACAGAGTGACGCTCCCAGCGTTATATTATAGATATCTAGTTCTTAATATTTATCACTTTAGGATGGTTTCTGTTAATGGGAAAAGTTTTACTAAGAATATTGCCATATCTGAGGTTATTGCATTGGTGGTTGGTTTGGCTATACACTTAAAAACAACAACAAACTAATATAAGATATATTATCATATCTAATAGATACCTGAGAAATTAGATAGCTCCAATAAAATATCACTTTTTGCAGTATTACATTGGACTATTTTCCCTTTTTTCACTTACATAGAAAGAAATCTGGGATCATTGGACAGATTTCACAATGCAAACTGCAAGCATAATAGTAAGTAGATCTTTTTGACTTGATGAGAGCGGTGCACTTAGTTTGAAGATCCATGCTAGAAACGTTTTTGAACGTTTTGTTCCCAACAATTTAGGAGTCCAGTTCTACAGAGCTGAGATGTCAGGACTCCTTATTAGAGATGAGTGAACCTGAACAGTAAAGTTTGGAGTCCGTACTGAACACATACTGTTCGGGCACGGACACCGAACATGGACTTCACCAGGAAGTCGTGTTACTATTTGGGTTCGGCTGCCGAACACCAAGTGTTTGTTGCACTGTCTTGCACATGACATAATACCTACTACATGCCCGCTCACACTGTCTTTTGGACAGCATGGGAACTGCAGCTCTTTAACTGGCCGTGATGGTTTTACCGCCGATGAGAAGCGGTGTTTGCTGCAATGCCATGCACATGACAGCGTGGCAAACACTGGGTGTTCGTCCGAGACCCCCATTAAAGTGAATGGAGTCCAGGTTTGGGTTCGGGTCCAGGTACTGTTCTGGTACCTGAACCCAAACTTTTTGTAACTCTTCGTCCGAATCCGCCAGACCCGAACATCCAGGTGTCCGCCCATCTCTACACTTTATGTGTGTGCCAATTTACTTTAAAGGGAATGTGTCATGAGAAACAGCCTTTTAATTTGATGAGGTTTTTATGTTAAATTTATTTTTTTTCAATGATTTATATTTTTAGTTTTCATATCACTACCTACAAATATAAAATCCTGCAGTTTTCACAGTGGGAATTGGGTATAATATTAGACCCATACTTCCTCTGCCTCTTGTGGACATTAGCATCAATAGACAGATTCATAGCATATTTGTTGCATAGAAATATAAACTGGGTATGCTATAATCTGGAAAAAGGTCTTTGTGCAGGGAATAGAAGGTACTGACCTGTATCATCGCCTATTGTGAATGGTGGATACGTATTATCTCCTGTGTACAGAGGTGTTGCCTGTCATTGTCATCGTTTCTGTGATGATAATGAAACTGCTGAAAAGTCTACTTTATAGAACAGAATGTTTGATTCTAGTACATAACATCCTGACTACTGTGAATATTGCAAGTTCTCATATTTTTATGTAAATGGTTATATGGAAATCTGCAAAAAAATAATCAACAATTTTTAACCCCTAAGTGACCAACAATACGTCTTTTTACTGACCTCTGATATAACAGACTAGAATCCCCGGGAGGTTGACAATTATGTAGCTGTCAACTATACACTATAGCTGACAACTTGCTGCATCAGCCACGATCAGTGTTGGTACCGACTATAGCGGTTTAACCCCTTAACCCCTTTCTGCCAGCTGACGGAATAGTACGTCAGCTGGCAGATCCCCTGCTTTGAGGTGGGCTCCGGCGGTGAGCCCACCTCAAAGCCGCGACATGTCAGCTGTTTTGTACAGCTGACATGTGCGCGCAATGAGCGCGAGCGGAATCACGATCCGCCCTCATTAACTAGTTAAATGCCGCCGTCAAGCGCTGACAGCGGCATTTAACTAGCGCTCCCGGCCGCGCGGCCGGGGGAGCTCGCACTGCTGACCCCCGGCACATGATCGGGGGTCAGCAGTGCATCGCCATAACAACCAGAGGTCTCCTTGAGACCTCTATGGTTGTTGATGGCCGATTGCTTTGAGCGCCACCCTGTGGTCGGCGTTCAAAGCAACCCTGCATTTCAGCTACATAGAGGTGATCTGTGCTTCACCTCTATGTAGCAGAGCCGATCGAGTTATGCATGCTTCTAGCCTCCCATGGAGGCTATTGAAGCATGCTAAAATTAAAAAAAAAAAGTGATTAAAAATATAAAAAAAATTAAAAATATATAAAAGTTCAAATCACCCCCCTTTCGCCCCAATCAAAATAAAACAATTAAAATAAAAATCAAACATACACATATTTGGTATCTCCGCGTTCAGAATCGCCCGATCTATCAATAAAAACAAAGGATTAACCTGACCGCTAAATGACGTAGCGAGAAAAAAAATCAAAACGCCAAAATTAAGTTTTTTTGGTCGCCGCAACATTGCATTAAAATGCAATAACGGGCGATCAAAAGAACGTATCTACACCAAAATGGTATCATTAAAAACGCCAGCTCGGCATGCAAAAAATAAGCCCTCACCTGACCCCAGATCACGAAAATTGGAGACGCTACGGGTATCGGAAAATCGCGCAATTTTTTTTTTTTTTTTTTTTAGCAAAATTTGGAAATTTTTTTCACCACTTAGATAAAAAATAACCTAGACATGTTTGGTGTCTATGAACTCGTAATGACCTGGAGAATCATAATGGCAGGTTAGTTTTAGCATTTAGTGAACCTAGCAAAAAAGCCAAACAAAAAACAGGTGTGAGATTGCACTTTTTTTGCAATTTCATCACACTTGGAATTTTTTTCCTGTTTTCTGTTACATGGCATGGTAAAATCAATGGTATCGTTCAAAAGTACATCTCGTCCCGCAAAAAATAAGCCCTCACATGGCCATATTGACGGAAAAATAAAAAAGTTATGGCTCTGGGAAGGAGGGGAGCAAAAAACGAAAATGAAAAAGCGGAAAAAGCTCCGGGGGTGAAGGGGTTAAATGCTGCTCTCAATGACTATGGCATATAAATGGTTAACAAAGTGTGGGGGCTTCCTCTTTAACCCGAACAGCGCACTGAGTTCTTGATCGTGTGGTCCTCATGTTTGCCATGGCACTTCATGGCCAAATAATGCCCTGAAAGTCTGCCGGCTATAGTGACTTGTTCAGAAGTTCTCAACATTTAGATGGAAAAAATAAATTTCTTCATTCCTGCTGTTACTTTGCAATAACTTCCCTCTCCAACATGACTGAAGGAGAACCTACTCGCTTCCTTTCCAAATCACACCTCACCACCTGTGCACTTGACCCCATCCCTTCCCACCTGCTCCACAACCTCACTATCATGCTCATTCCAGCCCTAACCCATCTCTTCAACCTATCGCTATCTTCTGGTACTTTCCACTCTGCCTTCAAACATGCCACCATCACACCCATCCTCAAAAAAGCCAACCTTGACCCAACTGCTATGCCCAGCTTTCGCCCCATATCACTGCTCCCGTTTGCTTGATCCTTGAGCAGCATGTTCATGGTCAAGTTTCCTCCCACCTCTCACCTAACTCTCTCCTTGACGACCTCCAATCTGGTTTTCACCCCCAACACTTCACCGAAACTGCTCTGACCAAAATTACTAATGACTTACAGCCAAAGCTAACAGACAGTTCTCCATCCTCCTCCTTCTCGACCTGTCCCCTGCTTTCGACACAGTCGACCACTGCCTACTGCTACAGATTCTTTCTTCCCTCTGCATCAAAGGCCTTGCCCTGTCCTGGATTGCCTCATACCTTTCCGACCGCACATTTAGGGTTTCCCACTCCCACACTACCTCCTCACCCCGTACCCTCTCTGTTGGAGTCCCTCAAGGCTCTGTTCTAGGGCCTCTACTTTTTTCCATTTATACCCTTGGCCTAGGACAACTCATAAAGTCCCATGGCTTCCAGTACCACCTGTATGCGGACGACACTCAGATCTACCTCTCTGGCTCAGATATCGCCTCTCTTCTGTCCAGAATCCCGGAGTGTCTGTCAGCCATATACTCCTTCAACTCTCGCTTCCTAAAACTCAATGTAGACAAAACCAAACTCATCATCTTTCCCCCATCTCACGTATCCCCCCTACCTGATCTATCTATTATGGTAAACGGCATTACGCTCTCTCCCGCACCTGAAATCCGCTGCCTCGGGGTAACTCTCGATTCTGCCCTGTCCTTCAAACCGCACATCCAAACTCTTGCCACCTCCTGTCGCCTCCAACTCAAAAATATTGCCAGAATCCATCCCTTCCTCAGCCCACAATCTACTAAAACTCTTGTGCATGCCCTCATCATCTCCTGCCTCGATTACTGCAACACCCTCCTCTTTGGCCTTCCCGCTAACTCCCTTGCACCACTTCAGCCTGTCCTCAACTTTGCTGCTCGGCTAATCCACCTCTCTCCTCACTACTCCCCTGCTTCACCCCTCTGCAAATCCCTCCACTGGCTCCCCATTCCCCAACGAATCCAGTTCAAACTACTAACATTGATCTACAAAGCCATCCACAACCTGTCCCCTCCCTATATCTCTTAACTAATTTCCCACTATCTTCCCTCACATAATCTTTGATCCTCCCAAGACCTCCTACTCGCCTCCACACTTTTTCGTTCCTCATACAACCGCCTCCAAGATTTCTCCCGAATATCCCCATCCTCTGGAATTCCACGCCTCAACACGTCCGATTATGCACCACCCTCGGATCCTTCAGACGGAACCTGAAAACCTATTACTTCAGGAAAGCCTACAGCCTGCAATAACCATTCTACCGCCTCACCAACCACCCGAGCTGCCGCCCCACCAACCACCTGAGTCACTGCCGCTCACCAACCACCCAAGCTGCTGTGTTGCAACCGCCAGAGCTGCCGCCTCACCAACCACCAGAGCTACCCACTCACCACCACCAGTGCTGCAGCACACCGACCTCCTGTCTCTTCCCCATTATCCCGAAGAATGTAAGTCCGCAAGGACAGGGTCCTCTCTCCTCTGTACCAGTCTGTCATTGTAAATTTGTTTACTGTTAATGATATCTCTAACCCTGTATGTAATCCCTTTTCACATGTACAGCACCATGGAATTAATGGTGCTATATAAATAAATAATAATAATAAGAATTCCTGAAAAGCACCTGAAGGGCTTAATAAACTACCTGAAAGAATTTTTGAATATGATGAGGGGTGCAATTTTTAATATGGTATCACTTTAGGGGGTTTCCAATATAGGACCCCCTTAGTCACTTCAAAACTTAATAGATCCCTAGAAAAATTAGTTTTCCAAAATTCCTTGAAAAATTACTGCTACATTTTTAAACCTTCTAAAATGCTAAACAAAATGCTAAAAAAATAAAGCAACATTTTACAAGTGGTGCTGATGTCAAGCAGATATTAGGGAAATGTAATTTATTCATGTTTTTGGGTGGTTTGACCATCTGGATTAATGGGATAATCATTAAAAATGTTAAAATGGCTAATTTTTAAAAATTTTTGAAAAATTTCTGAAATTTTGATAAATAAACGCAGAAAATATCGACAAAAATTTACCACTATGATAAAGTATAATGTGTCACAAAAAAAGTTTTCAAAATCAATGGGATATTTTCAAGCATTCCAGAGTTATTACCATATAAATTACACTGGTCTGATTGTAAAAATTTGTCCTTGTCCTTAAGGTATTAAACAATATAATTAACATAAAACATTCTTTACAAAATATATCATTTTATGATGACTCATTCCCTTTAAAGCCTCTGTGTCCCAATAAAAATTTGCAATAAGTCACCATCTACCATATACTACTATGGCATATTTTTTTTTATCAGGCAAAGGGACTTAAAGGGGTTGCGGAACCAACAAAGTGCATTTAATTAATAGAGCTTGGAATAATAATTTCCATATTTGGATGTGTGAAGGAAAAATGTTCCTGTGCTGATATAACTTTTTAAATGTGTCCCTACATAGGAGAATAGAGCATAGGAGATAAAGTGTTAAAAAGCCATGCAACCTCCAGACTTGAACAAAACCCTGCGGAACTAATCTCAAGGAGAAGAGTTGTAGAATTAGGCAGTGCCCCAGATAAGGTGACAGCGTTGAAATCAGCCTCCAGTATTAAGGGTCAGTGCCCAAAAATGGGAGGAGATTTGGTGCCAAGAGAAAAGGCAGATGCTCCCACTGCAGCTCCAGCAGCCGATACAGTAGGCCGCTGATCCGGGTACGATTTAGGCCCAGACCAAAACAACAATGGTTAAGCACCGAAGATCAAAGGTACGCTTGTCAACGTTCAGACTGCGCTCATCGATTGTAAAACATCAAACACCGGAACGACGCCGGTCAAGGTTCCCAACCTAGACAATGCTAGTTAACAGAGGAGGACTAGGCCCCCGCCGATATGGACCGAGGAGATGCTCGTCAGCGGTCAAGCACCAAAGAGGCTCTACAAATACCTGGCTAGAGACTCACTTCAGCCTGGGCCAGTGATCAAAAGAGACATGTGAGATGAGCAGTCACTTCCTGCACAGACTTATGGTACCGGGCATGGGCGGAGGGAGGGCTGCGGACCAGACAGGGTCCGGGTGAAGCTAGAGCGGCTCAGAGAATGTTGATAGACTTTGTAAGAAAAACATGCGGCTAGTGAGGCAGAACAGTGGAACTCGACAAGGCCCAGAAAGCCGCAGAAATTTCCAGAGGCTGTTCCTGTCAAATTATGGGCTTGTTCCCCCCAGTAGAATTAGGTTGGACTGTAGACTCGGAGCTGATACTGAAGATTCTTGTTGAATACAATTCCATATGCCTCTGTTATGAATTGCTGGTCAAATACTCTGTGAATAATGTACTTTTGTGATTTGTCATTTTCAGTATCCCTGTTTCTAGTTCATATTGTTAATACAATAACTAAATTGTTGCTTTCACCTGGTGCCTCCTCTGTTGCATTTAGTCACTTCCTTACACTGCTATGTGCTGTCTTATTTGCTGTGTCTGGCCATGCATAGCTGCTCCAGTTCTTGGTTGGCACACACCACTGCTCCAGGCCAGGGGAAGAGGCCACTTATTATTAGTGAGTATATGGACAAAACACCAATGGCTTGTAGTTGCTGCTTCTGCTTGTTTTATCACAGAAGCGAGTGTTTCTGCCACTTCTCCAGCCCTGTAAGCTCATCATAAATCAAGTCAGTGAAGTAAGTGCTCACCTGCTGCTGGCATTCCTGCATCACTTACTTGATTTATGATGAGCTCACAGGACTAACAACATGGCAGAAACACTCCTGTGACAAAACAGGCAGGGGAATATATTACTTAAGAAAGCAGCAGTTGGAAGGCCCTGCTGCGTCGTCTGTATACTCTCTTATCAAAATTGACTTGGACAGGAGTGGTGGTGTATGCATCCAAAAACTGGAGAAGCTCTGCATAGTCGGAGACTGTAAATAACAGTGTATAGCAGGGGCATATTTACAAGATTATATCAGAACAGGAATATTTTTTAACACATTCAATTGTGGACTTAAAATGTACTTTGTGGGATAAACAAAGCCCGGATGCCACTACGCCCCCTGCCTGGAGAATGTGAAAAATTAGAGTGTATTTATTACAATCACAAACTGGTGATATACTTCAAGACATGAAACTATATGCTACTTATAAACACCAAAACAACCCTACCCGCATAGCTAGATATGATCAGTGATATTTTCTAAAATGTAAATGGCTTTACTACGGAGCGCAGCTCCTGAGACACAGCGGGATTGTGCCGTTTACTGATTTATATGGTGATGTGAAGAGCAGAACAAAAATGATTACCTCAATGAACAAAAATAAAAAAAAAGAATTTGTGATAAATATTGACCTGTCCATTCAAGGACATTTTAGCTATAGTATGAAATCCTGTTTTTCTTGTCTGTGGAATTGCCTTTGTACTGTTTGTTGTGAAACTGCCGCCCACGAAACTGTTTTCTTTTCTTTTCTTTCTTTCCTGTTTTGTCTCTTTGTTTAAACATGCAAAACTTGTATAACCACTAAACCTACTGAAACCACTATATAAAGAAGGAATAGCACTTTGAAGGCAGGCGTGCTTCAGAGACTTCCCAGTGATACACTATACAAGACGTGTCTTGTGTATTATTTCTGGTGATTTCCCACTTCCAAAGGCTGCTCCGACTGAATGTGATCCTGACATTTCCTGGCGCCTGAACAGGGACCCGAGGTCTGTGTATTCCTTCAAGAACACCGGCAGAATACGAACGAAAAGAGAATCTGGGATAATGGACGGCAGATGAACAAAAACCTGGCCAGGTAAGAGACACTGTTAGATCTCTTATATCTGCCCTGCACTGTCCGTAAGATTTTCTGTGTCGTGTTCTTTAGCGGGTAGTTCTAGTAGAGGAGGATACCTATAGCTCGGGTTCTTGAACTATTTAGGAATTGATCACCTCACGGAGTACGGCATTGAATGAGAGTGAATGTGAATAGAAGGTGTGTGGAAGTTGGGAATAGCCCTATAAGCCGCCCAGGGGGTTGAAACAGAAGAAGTGACTGTCCCACTGGGCAACGTGGTTGCGTCCTTTCGGGGAGACCTCCGCGCCTATGTTCAATCTCTGATCCTGTCTTTGACAAAAACCTGGTGACGGATAAGTGTATGATAGTATGAGCCCAGGACAGATAAATTAGCCTGGGACAAGAATACGTTGTATGTGATAGTATAAGCCCAGGACAGATAAATTAGCCTGGGACAAGATACGTTGTATGTTCTTTTTCTTTTTCTGTCTGGTTGCATTTGTGTTGTTTGCTATAGGTGTAGGAATCAGGATTTTCTTACATCAACACAGTTTAAACATCCTAGCTCCTTAGGAAGAAGGTAACGAGGTATTCTCATACCCAAACGCCACCTAGGGCAAGAAAAAGACATCCTAGCTCCTTAGGAAGAAGGTAACGAGGTATTCTCATACCCAAACGCCACCTAGGGCAAGAAAGCTCAGGATAAGAAAATGGGGAATAAGCAAACAAAGTCGGAACCAGAAGAATTAGATATCTATACTATCATAAAGGAGAGAAGTGGTGAAGATGCCACTAAGGGGCTGAAAAAGATTTTTAGTAAGTTTGGAGTTACTAGGGCAGAAGCTTTTAGTAGAAAACTATGGGAAGGAATTCAGGAAAGGAAAAAAGGCATAATCAGAGACAAGAAATGGATAGATCAGATCCAAGCATTGATTGATGTCTCTAGGGTAGCAGAAAATGAGGGATGGACATATAATCAACAGAGTAAAAAGTGGTGTATTAGACCCACAGGCTGTGGAGAAAAAGAAAATGTGGAATCTAAAAATACCCCACCCCCATACCTTAACCCACATGCCCCATCTTTTCTCCAAACACCACCTCAAAGTTTAGCCGGACCAGGAGGATGGGTATGTCCGCACTGTGGACAACAAAATCCAGACTGGAGAAATGATTGCCTAGCCTGTGGTACACCTAGACATGGCGCTGTACTTGCCCCTGTTAGGGTAGTACCAAGACACTTTAGGGAACCTGGTGCTGACGGAGTAATGGGAACTAGATATCACCAAACTCGACAATATTTCCCTTGGTCCCCCGCTGAAGGCATGTCTCTCTTGCATAACGCACCAGATCCCACCCAGTGTCCAGTTAGATTTGCACAATATATACAGCAAATTATGCAGACTCACGCTGGAGTTTGGGCAGATGGAAAAGAATTATGTAGAATGAAAATGACTCCTGGACTCTTCCAGGAGCTATTAGCAAATCTACAGGTACATAGGCCCCAAGCAGGAGATGGTGCCTTACAAACGATAGAATCAGGTACACAATTTGTAGATCACTTAATGGTTTTCATGAGGGAGAGACAGAGGCAGAGAGGAACAACGGGAGTGGTGGCTCAGAAATCTGGACAATCAGTAGACGAATATTATCTAAGTGTAGAAAATAATTTCAGAGATGAAGGCATGGATCTAACCGCTCCAGGAATGATGAGGTTAGTTACAAAAACCTTTATAGATGGATTGTCTCCAAAAGTGAAGGAAAAGCTTAAGGCCGCAACCCCTGATTGGAGAACCTTGGAAGACCCACACCTGGCTAGACAGAAAGCTGTAGGGATAGAAATGGACTTAAGAGAAAATTCTAAGCCAGTAAGAATTGCACAGGCTAATACTGGCTCTGCTAATCAAAAGTTTACTTGTCATTACTGTAAGAAGCCAGGACATTTCCAAAGGGAATGTAGGAAGAGAAAAGCAGATATAGATTCAGGAACCTTTGTACCCAAAAATAGGATAAATAACCCAGTGCCTGATCAAACAGACAGCTCAGAATGACTGAAAGTTATGCAGGTCTCTCTTCCTTCTAGAAGACCAATAATACAAGTTGAAGTTGAGGGTAAAAATGTACCTTTTCTGATAGATACGGGAGCAACATCCTCCATTTTAAATCAGGACTTTTTACCATATCCTGACAATATATCCTCAAAGGTTACATATGCAGAAGGGTATGATGGTAAAATTCAGGCGTTGCCCTTTACAAAACCTTTAAATGTGAGCTTTGGCCCTAAAACTTTTGTATCCAAATTTTTATTTGCTAAAGGTGCACCTACCTGCTTGTTGGGTACTGATGTCTTAAGTAAAATGCATGCAAACATCCATTTTAGAGAAGATGGCACAGTTATGCTGACCATCCCTGAAGATGCAGAAACTCTGGAACCATATGTTAGAATACAGGCAATGGAGGATTTTCCCGAAATTTACACTCAACAAGCAAAAATTGACTTGTCTCGGGTTCCTGACAGCCTATGGGCAAAAGGAGACACTGATGTAGGATTTTTATCAGTAGCTCCTATACTGTTAGAAACTGCCCCGGGAACCATATTACCTCAGCTTAGGCAATACCCCATCAGCGCCCAGCAAGAACAGGCGATTTCTCAACAAATTCAGGATTATGTGTTACAAGGTGTTTTGGTAGAAATCAGGTCACCCGCCAATACACCCTTATATCCTGTTAAAAAGAAAGTGTCCTCCAAAGAAACTATGGTGAAATATCGCATGGTGCACGACTTACGGGAAATCAATAAGGTTTTGGCACCGGTCACCCCTGTGGTACCGAATCCTCATACCTTAAGGTACCGTCACACATAGCGACGCTGCAGCGATACCGACAACGATCCGGATCGCTGCAGCGTCGCTGTTTGGTCGCTGGAGAGCTGTCACACAGACAGCTCTCCAGCGACCAACGATCCCGAGGTCCCCGGTAACCAGGGTAAACATCGGGTAACTAAGCGCAGGGCCACGCTTAGTAACCCGATGTTTACCCTGGTTACCATCCTAAAAAGTAAAAAAACAAACACTACATACTTACCTTCCGCTGTCTGTCCTCGGCGCTCTGCTTCTCTGGTCTGGCTGTGAGCGCCGGGCAGCCAGAAAGCAGAGCGGTGACGTCACAGCTCTGCATTCCGGCTGACCGACGCTCACAGCCAGAGCAGGAGGAGAGCAGAGCACAGCGCTGGAGGACAGAGAGCGGTAGGTAAGTATGTAGTGTTTGTTTTTTTACTTTTAGGATGGTAACCAGGGTAAACATCGGGTTACTAAGCGCGGCCCTGCGCTTAGTTACCCGATGTTTACCCTGGTTACCAGCAAAGACATCGCTGAATCGGTGTCACACACGCCGATTCAGCGATGTCTACGGGGAGTCCAGCGACGAAATAAAGTTCTGGACTTTCTTCCCCGACCAGCGATCTCCCAGCAGGGGCCTGATCGCTGCTGCCTGTCACACTGGACGATATCGCTAGCGAGGACGCTGCAACGTCACGGATCGCTAGCGATATCGTCTAGTGTGACAGTACCTTTACTGTCTCAAATTCCCAGCACTGCTGCATATTTTACGGTAATTGACTTATCAAACGCATTTTTTTTCTGTGCCACTACATAAGAACTGTTGGCATTTGTTTGCCTTTACATTCAAGGGTAAACAATTAGCATGGACAAGATTGCCACAAGGTATGGTACACTCACCAACTTTGTACTCTGAAGCAATGCAGACCGTGCTAAAAAATTTCATCCCAGAACCAGGAGTAGTCATTCTACAGTATGTAGATGACTTACTTATTTGTTGCCCTGATGAGCAGACGGCAGTTACCTCAACTGTTAATTTCTTAATTTTCCTAGCGCAAGAAGGCTGTAAAGTAAATAGACAGAAACTCCAGGCTTGTCAACAAACAGTCGTGTTTTTAGGTCACTGCATATCACAGGGCATCAGACACCTCACACCTCAACGTACGGAAGCCATACGTAACATGCTTGAACCCAGGAATCACAAACAGCTGCGTGCTTTCCTAGGTATTGTTTCACACTGTAGACAGTGGATCATACATGCAAGTCAACTCATGCAGCCTTTATATGACTGTATTGCCAACACACCATATTCACTCAGTGAAGAGGCTAAACAGTCATTTTCCTCTTTGAAAACAGCACTGGTATCAGCTCCGGCTTTGGGACTCCCAGACTACACTAAACCTTTTCAATTGATGGCAGCTGAGATATCCTCACATGCTACAGGGGTGCTCACACAAAAACATGGAAACAAACAGAGACCTGTGGCATACATATCAGCTCATCTGGACCCTGTAGCTAGAGCCGCACCTTCTTGTGTAAGAGTAGTAGCCGCAATTTCACTGTTATTAGATAAAGCTTCTGAGATTGTTCTTGATCACCCACTTCTAGTTCAGACCACTCATGATGTACATGGCATTCTTAACCAGGTCCAACCTAAACATATTTCAATGGCCAGACACCTCCGTCTCCAATGTTCCCTACTACTGCCGCCCAACATTTTCTTTGCCAGGATTCAGACTCTTAATCTCGCGTCTTTGCTCCCTTTAGAGTCTGAGGGGGGTACCATACCTGAGGAAACTGCACTCTCCAACTCCTTTGAAACTGCACTCTCCAACTCCTTTGACCCATCAAAGTCAATGCATGATTGTGTACAATTAATGGAACAAGAGACTCAGGGCTTATGTAATGTACGTGACAAGCCACTCTGTAATGCTACATTTGAACTTTTCATAGATGGCAGTAGATATGCAGATATGAATGGACAATTTCATACAGGTTATGCGGTAGTAACTCAGCATGAAGTGCTGAAAGCAGAACCTCTCCCTGCTAATCAGTCTGCACAAGAAGCAGAACTTACGGCATTAGTTGAAGCTCTAAAAATAGCCAAAGATCAGACAGCAAACATATACACTGATTCTAGATATGCACATGGCATTATTTTCGATTTTGGCGTAATATGGAGAGCCAGAGGTTATATGACTGCTTCAGGCCAACCTGTTAAACATGCCTCCCTCATTAGACAGATTCTGGAGGCAGCACAAGAAACTAAAGAAATAGCGGTGATAAAGGTAGCTGCACATGTGAGACTCGACACCGAGGAAGCCAGGGGTAACGATAAAGCCGATAAGGCAGCAAAACAGGCAGCACGTAAACCCTTACATCATGCCCACACACTAGATAGCTCTGAAGATGATGAGGAAAGATTGAAGGAAGCTCAGAAACAGGTAGACGACGAAGAACGAGGGCAGTGGCAGAAAAAAGGGGCAGAAGATCAGCAAGGATTATGGAAAAAAGGAACTTTGTTGTGTTTACCCAGAGCCTGGTACCCCGCAGTGGCAAGTGACCTCCACCTACCCACGCATGTGTCGGCAAATGGTATGATGCTCAAGGTAAAAGAAAGGTGGTTGGCTCCAGGCTTTGGTAATTTTGCTCGGAACATGTGTGCTGCATGCACTATATGCCTGGCACACAATCCAGGTCAGGCCATTAAAACCCCAACCAAGCATCATGTAAGACCACTGTATCCCTTTCAAAGACTCCAGATCGACTACATCCAACTTCCTAGGTACAATGGATACGAATATGTGCTTGTGTGTGTGGACATGTTCTCAGGGTGGCCAGAGGCTTATCCAGTTCGTAAAGCCTCAACAAAAACTACTGCCATTAAAATAGCACATGAACTGATACCCCGTTACGGCATGCCTGAGGTGATCGAGTCAGATAGGGGTACCCATTTTACTGGGGAAATATTCCAGAATGTTATGAAAATGTTGGGAGTAGAAAACCAGTTTCACACTCCATATCATCCACAGAGTTCAGGTAAAGTGGAAAGATTAAATGGGACAAAAAAAATTAAAAATCCAGAAGGCCATGGCAGAAACAGGAAAGCCTTGGACCGAGTGTCTACCACTTGCCCTGTATTCCATCCGAAACACCCCAAGGGGGAAGGCTAAGCTGTCACCACATGAGATTCTTTTTGGTAGAGCAGCAAATTTGGGTTGTTATTTTCCACAACAACTGATGTTGAATACTGAGACTTTAACTGCTTATGTACAAGAATTACAAAAACGTTTAACTAAAGTGCATTCGCAAGTTTTTGCTTCCCTTCCAGATCCAGAAAATCTCGAAGGAGGCCACAAGTTGGAACCTGGTGATCAAGTCTACGTGAAAAGACACACCAGAAAGACTCTGGAACCGAGATTTGACGGACCTTTCCAAGTCCTGTTAACAACTCCAACAGCAGTCTAGCTTGAAGGAAAGGCATCATGGATACATGCAAGCCATTGCAAAAAAGCAGTATAAGACTCATGATATTGATGTTAATAATGTTAACCTCAACGGAGGCATGGGAAAGACTGAATTCTCTAGCCCCTTTGAACAATAGATTCGTACAACATCATAGAAAATTAGTGCATGACTTGTTAAATAATACGCAACCCCTGGCAGATTGTTGGATCTGTACCCATTCACCAGTATCAGCCACAAGTATACCTTTTCTAGCAGTTCCCGTGTCAGCTGAAGAAATATTCGCTTGGCCTAATTGTTCAGACAACCTGGCCAACAACCAACCTGGCAATACTAGACTATGGAATACTACAATCGCCATACCAAATGTGGGATAAATTAGTTAGAGCCATGGATTATCTAGATGATCAGATTTGGGATATATTGGACATATTAAATACTAGTATAGCTGTACAGAATCAGCTTATAATAGTCACTAACCAACATACCCTGGTATTGGATTACCTAACTGCCTCACAAGGGGGTATGTGTCAAATCATCGGACCCACCTGCTGTCATTATATAGACCCGAATAGTACTATGAGTATGAGATTTAAATTAAAAGACGTACAACGACTCAGGGATCAGTATGACAAAGACAATGACCAAAATAAGGATAGCTGGTGGTCAGATACCTTTTCTTTTCTTAACCCGGCCAATTGGTTCAGAGGGATCGGTGGGTGGGTTACCGGGATTATGCAAAGCCTAATACATACAGTTATGGTTATTGTAATTATATATGTATTATTCAAGGTTGTACTCAAGGGTATCTTGGTATGCACAAATAAATTTTGTGTAATGGATGCGAGAATATAAAGTTTTTTTTTGTAATATCACAAAAAGAATGACTAAAATGATCGACAAGGTTTTGAATGGAATATGTCAAAGGGGGGATTGTGAAGAGCAGAACAAAAATGATTACCTCAATGAACAAAAATAAAAAAAAAAGAATTTGTGATAAATATTGACCTGTCCATTCAAGGACATTTTAGCTATAGTATGAAATCCTGTTTTTCTTGTCTGTGGAATTGCCTTTGTACTGTTTGTTGTGAAACTGCCGCCCACGAAACTGTTTTCTTTTCTTTTCTTTCTTTCCTGTTTTGTCTCTTTGTTTAAACATGCAAAACTTGTATAACCACTAAACCTACTGAAACCACTATATAAAGAAGGGATAGCACTTTGAAGGCAGGCGTGCTTCAGAGACTTCCCAGTGATACACTATACAAGACGTGTCTTGTGTATTATTTCTGGTGATTTCCCACTTCCAAAGGCTGCTCCGACTGATTGTGATCCCGACAGTGACAACGTTACCTTTTATGAAAGCGGATGAAGATGGGAATTTAATGTAATCTTCTGAAGTAGCACTGTTAAACAATTATAGATCTTCAGGCCCAGAGCAGAATAATAATGCACTTAGAACCATCCCTTGCTCCTACAACTTCATATTGAAGGGCTTTACATATCTGCACTTGCTGGAAGGTCATAGGTGTAGATAAGGAAGGTTATTCTAAATGTCAATATAAAGACTGTACAGAAATGATCGAAAGACAACATCTCAATAAGGCTACGTTCATATTTGCGTTTGTTGGGCGCAGCGTCGGCGACGGATACCGACACATGCGTCATGCGCCCCTATCTTTAACATGGGGGCACATGGACATGCGCCGGTATGCGTTGTCATGCGTTGTATGACCCATGCGTTTTTTTGGCGCACTAGACAGGGTGCGGATGACACTACAGGTTGCAGTTTTGATGCGTCACATTTCCGAAGGAAAATGCATGCAACGCACCTGCGTCGTTAATGCGCCAAAAAAACACATTAGTGTCTATGAAAAACGCATAGGGCACAGGTGCCTGCGTTGAGCCACGTTTTTTGACGCATGCGCCTTTTGACTTAATGTATTTTTTGGGGGCGTTTTTGATCTTGAATTGTATAGGACAACGCATGCGTCAAAAAACGCTGCGTTGTGTATGCGTTTGACATGCGTTGTGCGTTGCGTTGACTATGCTGCGCCCAACAACGCAAATGTGAACGTAGCCTAATAATAATACAAGTTTATTGATTTCTAGGATTTAACTTTTCTTTAGACTCCTAGTGACTTTCTTATTTAGGCCATGATTTATTATTAGTGAATGAAAAAGCAATACTTACTTCTATGTGAGTATGGTTACTGTACTAATGAGATTATATTAGAAGGAGGCATTCATTCATGTCATGTATTTTTTGTAGACATTCTTTTAACCCCTACAGGAGCAGGTGAATTTCTTTGTCACTATATAATCCATGAGGTTGTCTTTATATACTTTCTTCAGGCAACATGTTTCATAACGTACAGGGGATGTTCGGTGAAAACAAGATATCATCACTCTACAAGATGGAGTGACAGTACGCATGCTCCACTGCCACTCCAATCATTCGTTATGGGCATGCCGAGCGCTGTACTCCGCTTTTTCTGGGAGCTTCGAAGAAAATATATCGAGCAGCAGTCGGGCACGAGCTCTGTCGCTCCATTCTAATGAGGATAAAAGTGCCTCATTGGGGATAAAAAAATCCCTGTTCTGTGTCAGTGCCGGTCCCAGTGGTTGGTCTGGTCAATAAGTTATCAACTATATAAATAAAGGCTTATTCTTAAAATGATAACGTGGACTGTTTTCTATGCATAGATAATCATTCATATGTGCCAATACTACCTATTTTTTTTAAACCTACACTGATGTGCAATTGTCATCCACCCACCCAAAATGATGACTATTATCCATTGCCATTGTATCTGTATTCCAGGATTCCTAACACTGTCAGTTGAGCATGTGTAGGGGGTCTGCAGGCGGCTGCTTTCTGCCCTGCATTCCTGTGCATGCCTGCCTAGTGAAACCAGGTACGTGTTATGTGTTTATGATGTATAATTTGCTAAAAGCTGACAACGTCCTTATGTGAACTGATAGAAATAGGCCCGATGCTATCGCATCCGGAGTGCGGCGAAATTAACATGTGTGTATGCTTAGTGGTGTATATATATATATATATATACACACAGGCTTGGACTGGCCCACAGTAGAACAGGAGAATCCTCTGGTGGGCCGCTCTGCAAGAGTGGTCCACCACACTCTTATATGAGCAGTACTTGGCACTATATACTTGAATCTCCATGTACAGACAGATGCAGCGTCTTATTCATTTAGCAATCTACACAATTCATTGTTATATAAATTTGTAATTGAGAATAGTGTCACATTTGCATGTAGCTGAAAAGTGGGGCCCTTGAGTTGGTTACTGGTGGGCCTTTGGCTCTCCAGTCTGACACTGTGTGTATATATATATATATATATATATATATATGTATGCATATATATATATATATATATATATATATATATATATGCAAAAAATCAAGAAGTTCACAAAATATTATGACACGTAATATACGGTATATGTAATATACATGCTGTAGGTATTTCCATGTCTTTGGTTTGTACCATGTCATGGACCTAAAACACGATTCAGAGAGATGCAATATAATACGTTAATAGCTCATGAACGGTTCTCATACTATTTGGGAGATTCAGCTGGTAGAAAGATTTTGGGAAAAAGTAGGCAAAATACGGCAAGACTCTTCAAGAAAGAAGAATACTTTATCTGTAGGTTGCAGGGACGGACTGGGAGTGAAATTCAGCCCTGGCATTTGAAAGCACATAGGCCCATGTTATTCCTCCTCTTGATGCTATGTCTCAACTGCACCCTGAGGACGCTGATACTGTTAACTGCATAGCAGACAATGTGGCGCATGACTGGACCAGCCCATCTGGCATTTGCCAGAATTGCCAGATGGCCAGTCCGGCCTTGGTAGGTTGATATTAACTCTACTCTGTTTTGTTTAAGAGCAACATCTCTAAAACAGTGCTGTCTACAGATGGGCGTCTCTGAATTGACTAATAAATCAAATCTCATGGTGGCCTAGTGGTTAGCACTGTAGCCTTGCAGCATCGGGGTCCTCGGTTTAAATCGCACCAAGAACAAAATCTGGAAGGAGTTTGTATGTTCTTCCAGTGTTGCGTGAGTTTCTTCTTTTTTTTTTTTTCACAAACTTTGGAATTTTTTTCACCACTTAGATAGAAAAGAACCTAGTCAAGTTTGGTGTCTATGAACTTGTAATGACCTGGAGAATCATAATTACAGGTCAGTTTTAGCATTTAGTGAACCTAGTAAAAAAGCCAAACAAAAAACAAATGTGGAATTGCATTTTTTGCAATTTCATCGCACTTGGAATGTTTTTCCTGTCTTCTGTTACACTACATGGTAAAACCAATGGTGTCATTAAAAAGTGAAACTCGTCCCCCAAAAAACAAGCCCTCACATGGCCATATTGACCAAAAAATTAAAAAAGTTATGGCATAGGGAAGAAGGGGAGCAAAAAATGAAAATGCAAAACCAAAAATACCCCTGGTCGTTAAGGGGTTAAATAAACCATAAACGTATGGGGTTAGTAAAACAATTTACATGAATCTTTATATAAGTTCAGTACGCATAATGTTAATGTAAATGAATGTGTACAATAACATACAGAAATCTTGTTCAGATTGATCACTGCTTCTCTGCCCATCCTCGCTGGGCATCGTCACCACTTGAGCTAATGTAAACGGTTTATATGTGCTAGGACTAATCTGGTGGAGAAGATTACAACAAACACTTCACATCTGCTTTAACTAAAATTACTTTTATTACCCTTTGTCCTATGAAAGTGAGTGCAACAAATACCCAGGCAGGCTGAGTTTATGGAAAATGGATAGCACACCAATCCCCCATTTCAAATGACAGCTGCCCTTTTCAAACACAGGCCGGGGGCTTAGCAGGTTCTCAAGCATTTTTAAATATTTCCCTCTGCCCTGGAAAGTCCTGAACTCAGACTTTTTGTCAAGGTCTAAACATTTTATCAGGCATGCCATCAGAATGCATCTGAAATATTCCAGAGAATGATACCCATTACATATATGTTATATTTTATATGTTTTTTATATGCAGACAACTAAACCTTTTAGGTTTTTTGGCTTTTGCGTCTTCATTTTCATGTACCCAAAAGTAAAACAGATTTTTTTTTCATCAAACATAGCAATATGAAAAGTTTGTTTTGCGGATCTAGTTGTATTTTGGAAATTTATCATTTAATTTATCATATAATGGCTGCAAAACAGGACAAAAAAAATCTTTATGGGATTGAATGATGCAAAAAAAAATAAATCCCTCAATGGTTGTTCTTGAGTAGGTTAAACAACATTTAGCATACTTTGTGGTTAAAATGGACTGGTAACTTTTTCTATGGGTCAGTACAGTTATAGATATACCATATACTGTATATTTACAAATACACAGACACAGTGGATATAAAAAGCCAACAAACCCATGTTAAAAAGCCAGGTTTTTCTCAGGTAAACAAATCTTGCCAAAAAGAATCATTTCGTAACTTTCTCCACCTTTAATATCCCCCAATAATTTGTATAAATCCATTGAGAAACAAACTGATATCATTTTGGAGATAAGGAGAGTTGGGGATTAGAGATGAACAAATTTGATCTGGTCCCTGCTTATTTGGCAAGCTATAGCCCTTACCGAATAAGCTGCAGAGGGAACCCGGATACATGGAGCGTGGCGGCTGATCAGTTGATCGGCGCCACAGCTGCATGTGTCGCGGCTGTGTGACAGTCACCAATCATGCATGGAACGCCTGTGTGTATGTGTGTTGGGCTATCCATGCATGTGATGTGACAGTGACACAGCCACGACACATGCAGTTTTGGAGCCGAACAGATAATCAACTCCATGTATCCGAGTTCCCTCTGCAGCTTATTCGGTAAGCGCTATAGCTTGCCGAATAAGCAGGGACCCAGTCAAATTCTCTCATCTCTATTGGGGATAACTAAACAAAAAATAATGTGGTAGCATACATGTAAACATGCTCTTATAACTGGGGATGTGATTGAGTTCAGAATTAGCCAATCACTTTTAACCCCTTCATGACCCAGCCTATTTTGACCTTAAAGGGAACCTGTCACCCCGTTTTTTGAGATTGAGCTATAAATACTGTTAAATAGGGCCTGCGCTGTGTGTTCCTATAGTGTATGTAGTGTACCCCGATTCCCCATGTATGCTGAGAAATAACTTACCAAAGTCGCCGTTTTCGCCTGTCAATCAGGCTGGTCAGGTCGGGAGGGCGTGGTGACATCGCTGGTTCTTCCTCAGCTTTACGTTGGTGGCGTAGTGGCGTAGTGGTGAAGACACAGCGCGCGATCTGCGCTGTCATCCCTTTCGTCGGTGGGGGCGGCCATCTTCCTGGGGCCGCGCATGCGCAGATCGAGTGCTCTGCTGCACGGGGCTTCAGGAAAATGGCCGCGGGATGCCGCGCGTGCGCATTAGAGATCGCGGCGGCCATTTTCCCAAAGCCGAGTTTGCATCTCGGCTTTGGGAAAATGGCCGCCGCGATCTCTAATGCGCACGCGCGGCATCCCGCGGCCATTTTCCTGAAGCCCCGTGCAGCAGAGCACTCGATCTGCGCACGCGCGGCCCCAGGAAGATGGCCGCCCCCACCGACGAAAGGGATGACAGCACAGATCGCGCGCTGTGTCTTCACCACTATGCCACTACGCCACCAACGTAAAGCTGAGGAAGAACCAGCGATGTCACCACGCCCTCCCGACCTGACCAGCCTGATTGACAGGCGAAAACGGCGACTTTGGTAAGTTATTTCTCAGCATACATGGGGAATCGGGGTACACTACATACACTATAGGAACACACAGCGCAGGCCCTATTTAACAGTATTTATAGCTCAATCTCAAAAAACGGGGTGACAGGTTCCCTTTAACCCCTTTCTGCCATCAGACGTACTATTGCGTCCATGGGGGGTGGGCCCTACTTCCCAAGGACGCAATAGTACGTCATATGCGATCGGCAGCGCTCACGGGGGGAGCGGCGCCGATCGCGGCCGGGTGTCAGCTGCCTATCGCAGCTGACATCCGGCACTATGTGCCAGGAGCGGTCACGGACCGCCCCCGGCACATTAACCCCCGGCACACCGCGATCAAAGATGATCGCGATGTGCCGGCGGTACAGGGAAGCACCGCGCAGGGAGGGGGGCTCCCTGCGGGCTTCCCTGAGCCCCCCGCAGCAACGCGATGTGATCGCGTTGCTGCGAGGGTCTTGCCGCCCTCCCTCCCTGCTCCAGGTCCCGGATCCAAGATGGCCGCGGATCCGGGTCCTGCAGGGAGGGAGGTGGCTTCACAGAGCCTGCTCAGAGCAGGCACTGTGAAGCCTGCACTGCTGCATGTCAGATCAGTGATCTGACAGAGTGCTGTGCAAACTGTCAGATCACTGATCTGTGATGTCCCCCCCTGGGACAAAGTAAAAAAGTAAAAAAAAAATTTTCCAAATGTGTAAAAAAAATTAAAAAAAAATATTCCTAAATAATGAAAAAAAAAAAAAAATATTCCCATAAATACATTTCTTCATCTAAATAAAAAAAAAAAAAAAACAATAAAAGTACACATATTTAGTATCGCCGCGTCCGTATCGACTCGCCCTATAAAACTGGCACACTAGTTAACCCCTTCAGTAAACACCGTAAGAAAAAAAAAAAAAAAACGAGGCAAAAAACGACGCTTTATTATCATACCGCCGAACAAAAAGTGGAATAACACGTGATCAAAAAGACAGATATAAACAACCATGGTACCGCTGAAAGCGTCATCTTGTCCCGCAAAAAACGAGCCACCATACAGCATCATCAGCAAAAAAATGAAAAAGTTATAGTCCTGAGAATAAAGCGATGCCAAAATAATTATTTTTTCTATAAAATAGTTTTTATCGTATAAAAGCGCCAAAACATAAAAAAATGATATAAATGAGATGTCGCTGTAATCGTACTGACCCGAAGAATAAAACTGCTTTATCAATTTTACCAAACGCGGAACGGTATAAACGCCTCCCCCAAAAGAAATTCATGAATAGCTGGTTTTTGGTCATTCTGTCTCACAAAAATCGGAATAAAAAGCGATCAAAAAATGTCACGTGCCCGAAAATGTTACCAATAAAAACGTCAACTCGTCGCGTAAAAAACAAGACCTCACATGACTGTGTGGACCAAAATATGGAAAAATTATAGCTCTCAAAATGTGGTAACGCAAAAAATATTTTTTGCAATAAAAAGCGTCTTTCAGTGTGTGACGGCTGCCAATCATAAAAATCCGCTAAAAAACCCGCTATAAAAGTAAATCAAACCCCCCTTCATCACCCCCTTAGTTAGGGAAAAATAAAAAAATGTATTTATTTCCATTTTCCCATTAGGGCTAGGGTTAGGGCTAGGGTTAGGGCTAGGGTTAGGGCTAGTGTTAGGGTTAGGGCTAGGGTTAGGGCTAGGGTTAGGGCTAGGGCTAGGGTTAGGGCTAGGGTTAGGGCTAGGGTTAGGGTTAGGGCTAGGGTTAGGGTTAGGGTTAGGGCTAGGGTTAGGGCTAGGGTTAGGGTTAGGGCTAGGGTTAGGGCTAGGGTTAGGGCTAGGGTTAGGGCTAGGGTTAGGGCTAGGGTTAGGGTTGGGGCTAGGGTTAGGGCTAGGGTTAGGGCTAGGGTTAGGGCTACAGTTAGGGTTGGGGCTAAAGTTACAGTTAGGGTTTAGATTACATTTACAGTTGGGAATAGGGTTGGGATTAGGGTTAGGGGTGTGTCAGGGTTAGAGGTGTGGTTAGGGTTACCGTTGGAATTAGGGTTAGGGGAGTGTTTGGATTAGGGTTTCAGTTATAATTGGGGGGTTTCCACTGTTTAGGCACATCAGGGGCTCTCCAAAAGCGACATGGCGTCCGATCTCAATTCCAGCCAATTCTGCGTTGAAAAAGTAAAACAGTGCTTCTTTCCTTCCGAGCTCACCCGTGTGCCCAAACAGGGGTTTACCCCAACATATGGGGTATCAGCGTACTCAGGACAAATAGGACAACAACTGTTGGGGTCCAATTTCTCCTGTTACCCTTGGGAAAATACAAAACTGGGGGCTAAAAAATAATTTTTGTGGGAAAAAAAAGATTTTTTATTTTTACGGCTCTGCGTTATAAACTGTAGTGAAACACTTGGGGTTCAAAGTTCTCACAACACATCTAGATAAGTTCCCGGGGGGGTCTAGTTTCCAATATGGGGTCACTTGTGGGGGGTTTCTACTGTTTAGGTACATTAGGGGCTCTGCAAACGCAATGTGACGCCTGCAGACCATTCCATCTAAGTCTGCATTCAAATGGCCTTCCTTCCCTTCCGAGCCCTCCCATGCGCCCAAACAGTGGTTTCCCCCCACATATGGGGTATCAGCGCACTCAGGACAAATTGGACAACACATTTTTGGGTCCAATTTCTCCTGTTACCCTCGGGAAAATACAAAACTGGGGGCTAAAAAATAATTTTTGTGGGAAAAAAATTTTGTTTTATTTTTACGGCTCTCCATTATAAACCTCTGTGAAGCCCTTGGTGGGTCAAAGCGCTCACCACACATCTAGATAAGTTCCTTAGGGGGTCTACTTTCCAAAATGGTGTCACTTGTGGGGGGTTTCTACTGTTTAGGTACATTAGGGGCTCTGCAAACGCAATGTGACGCCTGCAGACCATTCCATCTAAGTCTGCATTCAAATGGCACTCCTTCCCTTCCGAGCCCTCCCATGCGCCCAAACAGTGGTTTCCCCCCACATATGGGGTATCAGCGCACTCAGGACAAATTGGACAACACATTTTTGGGTCCAATTTCTCCTGTTACCCTCGGGAAAATACAAAACTGGGGGCTAAAAAATAATTTTTGTGGGAAAAAATTTTTGTTTTATTTTTACGGCTCTCCATTATAAACCTCTGTGAAGCCCTTGGTGGGTCAAAGCGCTCACCACACATCTAGATAAGTTCCTTAGGGGGTCTACTTTCCAAAATGGTGTCACTTGTGAGTGGTTTCTACTATTTAGGTACATTAGGGGCTCTGCAAACGCAACATGGCGTCTCATCTCAATTCCTGTCAATTTTGCATTGAAAAGTCAAACGGCGCTCCTTCCTTTCCGAGCTCTCCCATCCGCCCAAACAGTGGTTTACCCCCACATATGGGGTATCAGCGCACTCAGGACAAATTGTACAACAACTATTGGGGTCCAATTTCTTCTCTTACCCTTGGAAAAATAAAAAATTGGGGGCGAAAAGATAATTTTTGTGAAAAAATATGATTTTTTTATTTTTACGGTTCTGCATTATAAACTTCTGTGAAGCACTGGGTGGGTCAAAGTGCTCACCACACCTCTAGATAAGTTCCTTAGGGGGTCTACTTTCCAAAATGGTGTCACTTGTGGGGGGTTTCAATGTTTAGGCACATCAGTGGCTTTCCAAACGCAACATGGCATCCCATCTCAATTCCTGTCAATTTTGCATTGAAAAGTCAAACGGCGCTCCTTCCCTTCCGAGCTCTCCCATCCGCCCAAACAGTGGTTTACCCCCACATATGGGATATCAGCTTACTCAGGACAAATTGTACAACAACTATTGGGGTCCAATTTCTTCTCTTACCCTTGGAAAAATAAAAAATTGGGGGCGAAAAGATAATTTGTGTGAAAAAATATGATTTTTTATTTTTACGGTTCTACATTATAAACTTCTGTGAAGCACTTGGTGGGTGAAAGAGCTCACCACACCTCTATATAAGTTCCTTAGGGGGTCTACTTTCCAAAATGGTGTCACTTGTGGGGGGTTTCAATGTTTAGGCACATCAGGGGCTCTCCAAACGAAACATGGTGTCCCATCTCAATTCCTGTCAATTTTGCATTGAAAAGTCAAATGGCGCTCCTTCGCTTCCGAGCTGTGCCATGCGCCCAAACAGTGGTTTACCCCCACATGTGGGGTATTGGCGTACTCAGGACAAATTGTACAACAATGATTGCGGTCCATTTTCTCCTGTTACCCTTGGTAAAATAAAACAAATTGGAGCTGAATTAAATTTTTTGTGAAAAAAAGTTAAATGTTCATTTTTATTTAAACATTCAAAAAATTCCTGTGAAGCACCAGAAGGGTTAATAAACTTCTTGAATGTGGTTTTAAGCACCTTGAGGGGTGTAGTTTTTAGAATGGTGTCACACTTGGGTATTTTCTATCATATAGACCCCTCAAAATGACTTCAAATGAGATGTGGTCCCTAAAAAAAAATGGTGTTGTAGAAATGAGAAATTGCTGGTCAACTTTTCACCCTTATAACTCCCTAACAAAAAAAAATTTTGGTTCCAAAATTGTGCTGATGTAAAGTAGACATGTGGGAAATGTTACTTATTAAGTATTTTGTGTGACATATATCTGTGATTTAATTGCATAAAAATTCAAAGTTGGAAAATTGCGAAATTTTCATAATTTTCGCCAAATTTCCGTTTTTTTCACAAATAAACGCAGGTACTATCAAAGAATTTTTACCATTGTCATGAAGTACAATATGTCACGAGAAAACAATGTCAGATTCACTGGGATCCGTTGAAGCGTTCCAGAGTTATAACCTCATAAAGGGACAGTGGTCAGAATTGTAAAAATTGGCCCGGTCATTAACGTGCAAACCACCCTTGGGGGTAAAGGGGTTAAAGACCTTGCCGTTTTTTGCAATTCTGACCAGTGTCCCTTTATGAGGTAATAACTCAGGAACGCTTCAATGGATCCTAGCGGTTCTGAGATTGTTTTTTCGTGACACATTGGGCTTCATGTTAGTGGTCAATAAATGCTGTGCTTATTTGTGATAAAAATGGAAATTTGGCGAAAATTTAGAAAATTTCGCAATTTTCACATTTTGAATTTTTATTCTGTTAAACCAGAGAGGTATGTGACACAAAATAGTTAATAAATAACATTTCCCACACGTCTACTTTACATCAGCACAATTTTGGAAACAAAATTTTTTTTTGCTAGGAAGTTATAAGGGTTAAAATTTGACCAGAAATTTCTCATTTTTACAACGAAATTTACAAAACCATTTTTTTTAGGGACCACCTCACATTTGAAGTCAGTTTGAGGGGTCTATATGGCTGAAAATGCCCAAAAGTGACACCATTCTAAAAACTGCACCCCTCAAGGTGCACAAAACCAGATTCAAGAAGTTTATTAACCCTTCGGGTGCTTCACAGCAGCAGAAGCAACATGGAAGGAAAAAATGAACATTTAACTTTTTAGTCACAAAAATGATCTTTCAGCAACAATTTCTTTATTTTCCCAATGGTAAAAGGAGAAACTGAACCACGAAAGTTGTTGTCCAATTTGTCCTGAGTACACTGATACCTCATATGTGGGGGTAAACCACTGTTTGGGCCCACGGCAGGGCTTGGAAGGGAAGGAGCGCCATTTGACTTTTTGAATGAAAAATTGGCTGCACTCTTTAGCGGACACCATGTCACATTTGGAGAGCCCCCATGTGCCTAAAAATTGGAGCTCCCCCACAAGTGACCCCATTTTGGAAACTAGATGCCCCAAGGAACTTATCTAGATGCATAGTGAGCAATTTGAACCCCCAGGTGCTTCACAAATTGATCCGTAAAAATGAAAAAGTACTTTTTTTTCACAAAAATTTTATTTTAGCTTCAATTTTTTTAATTTCTACATGGGCGTCAAGATAAAATGGATCCTAAAATTTGTTGGGCAATTTCTCCTGAGTATAGCGATACCTCACATGTGGGGGTGAACCACTGTTTGGGCACATGGTGAGGCTCGGAAGGGAAGGAGCGCTGTTGTGAATTTGCTTTTTGGCTCCCTCTAGTGGTTACTAGTTTTTTGACTCTGGTTTTTCTGTCTTTCCTTTTATCCGCACCTGGGTCGTTAGTTAGGGGCGTTGCTTTATAAGCTCCCTGGACACTCAGTTCTATGCCTGGCAACGTAGTTTCAGAGCTTATCTGCTGTGCTCTTGTCTACTGATCCTGGTCCGGTTTTTCAGCTAAGTCATTTACTTTGCTTTTTGCTATTTGTTTTTGGTTTTGTATTTTTGTCCAGCTTGTTCCTAATCTGTATCCTGACTTTTGCTGGAAGCTCTAGGGCGCTGGTGTTCTCCCCCCGGACCGTTAGACGGTTCGGGGGTTCTTGAATTTCCAGTGTGGATTTTTGATAGGGTTTTTTGTTGACCATATAAGTTACCTTTCTATATTCTGCTATTAGTTAGCGGGCCTCTCTGTGCTAAACCTGGTTCATTTCTGTGTTTGTCATTTCCTCTTACCTCACCGTTATTATTTGTGGGGGGCTTCTATCCTGCTTTGGGGTCCCTTTCTCTGGAGGCAAGAGAGGTCTTTGTTTTCCTCTACTAGGGGTATTTAGATTCTCCGGCTGGCGCGAGTCATCTAGGATCAACGTAGGTATGACCCCCGGCTACTTCTAGTGTTGGCGTTAGGAGTAGATATATGGTCAACCCAGTTACCACTGCCCTATGAGCTGGATTTTTGTATCTTGCAGACTTCCACGTTCCTCTGAGACCCTCGCCATTGGGGTCATAACAGTTTGCCAGGCCTATATTAAATGTTTAATGCATTGCAAAAGAGGGATTATAAGAAAGAAGATTCTGAGTTTTTTTTTTTTCTCCTCTCTCATTTTTTTTTTTTTTTTTTTTCTTCATCCCCTTTACCTCAGAGTGGCTTATGCTTGCTGCAGACATGAATGTCCAGACCTTGATTACAAGTGTGGACCAGCTGGCTACTCGTGTGCAGGGCTTACAAGATTATGTTATCAGAAGTCCTGGGTCAGAACCTAAGATACCGATTCCTGAACTGTTTTCCGGAGACAGGTTTAAGTTTAGGAATTTCAAGAATAATTGTAAATTGTTTTTGTCCCTGAGACCCTGTTCATCTGGAGACTCCGCTCAGCAAGTAAAAATTGTTATTTCGTTCTTACGGGGTGACCCTCAAGATTGGGCTTTTTCGCTGGCGCCAGGAGATCCGGCATTGGCTGATATTGATGCGTTTTTTCTGGCGCTCGGTTTACTTTATGAGGAACCCAATCTTGAGATTCAGGCAGAAAAGGCCCTGCTGGCTATGTCTCAGGGGCAGGACGAGGCTGAAGTGTATTGCCAAAAATTTCGGAAATGGTCCGTGCTGACACATTGGAACGACTGTGCACTGGCCGCTAATTTTAGAAATGGTCTTTCTGATGCCATTAAAGATGTTATGGTGGGTTTTCCCATTCCCACAGGTCTGAATGATGCTATGGCACTGGCTATTCAAATTGACCGGCGATTGCGGGAGCGCAAGACCGCAAATTCCCTCATGGTGTTGTCTGAACAGACACCTAATTCGGTGCAATGTGATAGAAAAACCGCAAATTCCCTCATGGTGTTGTCTGAACAGACACCTGATTTAATGCAATGTGATAGAATCCTGACCAGAAATGAGCGGAAAATTCATAGACGCCGGAATGGCTTGTGCTACTACTGTGGTGATTCTACACATGTTATCTCAGCATGCTCTAAACGTATAGCTAAGGTTGTTGGTCCGGTCACCGCTGGAAATTTGCAACCTAAATTTATTCTGTCTGTAACTTTGATTTGCTCACTGTCGTCTTATCCTGTCATGGCGTTTGTAGATTCAGGTGCTGCCCTGAGTCTTATGGATCTGTCATTTGCTAAGCGCTGCGGTTTTACTCTTGAACCATTAGAAAATCCTATTCCTCTTAGGGGTATTGATGCTACGCCATTGGCAGCAAATAAACCGCAGTATTGGACACAGGTTACCATGTGCATGACTCCTGAACACCGCGAGGTGATACGTTTTCTTGTTTTACATAAAATGCATGATTTGGTTGTTTTAGGGCTGCCATGGTTACAGACCCATAATCCCGTCCTGGACTGGAAGGCTATGTCAGTTTCTAGTTGGGGCTGTCGTGGTATTCATGGGGATATCCTGCCTGTGTCTATTGCTTCTTCTACGCCTTCGGAAGTTCCGGAGTATTTGTCTGATTATCAGGATGTCTTTAGCGAGTCCAGGTCCAGTGCATTGCCTCCTCATAGGGACTGTGACTGTGCTATAGATTTGATTCCAGGCAGTAAATTTCCTAAGGGAAGACTCTTTAATCTGTCGGTACCTGAACATACCGCTATGCGTTCGTATATCAAGGAGTCTTTGGAGAAAGGACATATTCGTCCGTCTTCTTCCCCTCTTGGTGCAGGATTCTTTTTTGTGGCTAAAAAGGACGGATCTTTGAGGCCTTGTATTGATTATCGGCTTTTAAATAAGATCACTGTCAAATTTCAGTATCCTCTGCCGCTGTTGTCTGACTTGTTTGCCCGAATTAAAGGTGCCAAGTGGTTCACCAAGATAGACCTTCGTGGTGCGTACAACCTTGTGCGCATTAAGCAAGGTGATGAATGGAAAACCGCATTCAATACGCCCGAAGGTCATTTTGAGTACTTGGTGATGCCTTTTGGGCTCTCCAATGCGCCTTCAGTTTTTCAGTCCTTTATGCATGACATTTTCCGGAAGTATCTGGATAAATTTTTGATCGTTTATCTGGATGATATTTTGGTTTTTTCTGATGATTGGGACTCGCATGTGGAGCAGGTCAGGTTGGTCTTTAAAATTTTGCGTGAAAATTCTTTGTTTGTCAAAGGCTCAAAGTGTCTCTTTGGTGTACAGAAGGTTCCCTTTTTGGGGTTTATTTTTTCCCCTTCTGCTGTGGAGATGGACCCGGTCAAGGTCCGAGCTATTCTTGATTGGACTCAGCCCTCGTCAGTTAAGAGTCTTCAGAAGTTCTTGGGTTTCGCTAACTTCTACCGTCGTTTTATCGCTAATTTTTCTAGCGTTGTGAAACCTTTGACGGATATGACCAAGAAGGGCTCCGATGTAGCTAACTGGGCTCCTGCTGCCGTGGAGGCTTTCCAGGAGTTGAAACGCCGGTTTACTTCGGCGCCTGTTTTGTGCCAGCCCGATGTCTCACTTCCCTTTCAGGTTGAGGTGGATGCTTCGGAGATTGGAGCAGGGGCCGTTTTGTCGCAGAGAGGCCCTGGTTGCTCTGTTATGAAACCTTGTGCCTTTTTCTCTAGGAAGTTTTCGCCTGCCGAGCGAAATTATGATGTGGGCAATCGGGAGTTGTTGGCCATGAAGTGGGCATTTGAGGAGTGGCGTCATTGGCTCGAGGGTGCTAAGCATCGTGTGGTGGTCTTGACTGATCACAAAAATCTGATGTATCTCGAGTCTGCTAAACGCCTTAATCCGAGACAGGCCCGCTGGTCATTGTTTTTCTCCCGCTTTGATTTTGTTGTCTCGTATTTACCAGGTTCAAAGAATGTGAAGGCCGATGCTCTTTCTAGGAGCTTTGTGCCTGATGCTCCTGGAGTCGCTGATCCTGTTGGTATTCTTAAGGATGGAGTTATCTTATCAGCTATTTCTCCGGATCTGCGACGTGTGTTGCAGAGATTTCAAGCTGATAGGCCTGAGTCTTGTCCACCTGACAGACTGTTTGTTCCGGATAAGTGGACCAGCAGAGTCATTTCCGAGGTTCATTCCTCGGTGTTGGCAGGTCACCCGGGAATTTTTGGCACCAGAGATCTGGTGGCCAGGTCCTTTTGGTGGCCTTCTTTGTCAAGGGATGTGCGGTCATTTGTGCAGTCCTGTGGGACTTGTGCTAGAGCTAAGCCTTGCTGTTCTCGTGCCAGCGGGTTGCTCTTGCCCTTGCCTGTCCCGAAGAGACCTTGGACACATATCTCCATGGATTTCATTTCTGATCTTCCGCTATCTCAGGGCATGTCTGTTATCTGGGTGATATGTGATCGCTTCTCCAAGATGGTCCATTTGGTTCCTTTGCCTAAGCTGCCTTCCTCTTCCGATCTGGTTCCTGTGTTTTTCCAGAACGTGGTTCGTTTGCACGGCATCCCTGAGAATATTGTGTCAGATAGAGGATCCCAGTTCGTTTCCAGGTTCTGGCGATCCTTTTGTAGTAGGATGGGCATTGATTTGTCGTTTTCCTCTGCTTTCCATCCTCAGACTAATGGACAGACGGAGCGAACCAATCAGACTTTGGAGGCTTATTTGAGGTGTTTTGTCTCTGCTGATCAGGACGATTGGGTGACATTCTTGCCGTTGGCTGAGTTTGCCCTTAATAATCGGGCTAGTTCCGCCACCTTGGTTTCGCCTTTTTTCTGCAACACTGGTTTCCATCCTCGCTTTTCTTCAGGTCATGTGGAGTCTTCTGACTGTCCTGGGGTGGATTCTGTGGTGGATAGGTTGCAGCGGATCTGGAATCATGTGGTGGACAACTTGAAGTTGTCACAGGAGAGGGCTCAGCGCTTTGCCAACCGCCGCCGCGGTGTGGGTCCCCGACTACGCGTTGGGGATTTGGTATGGCTTTCTTCCCGCTTTGTTCCTATGAAGGTCTCCTCTCCCAAATTTAAACCTCGTTTTATTGGTCCTTACAAGATATTGGAAATCCTTAATCCTGTATCTTTTCGTCTGGATCTTCCTGTGTCGTTTGCTATTCACAATGTATTTCATAGGTCCTTGTTGCGGCGGTACGTTGTGCCTGTAGTTCCTTCTGCTGAGCCTCCTGCTCCGGTGTTGGTTGAGGGCGAGTTGGAGTACGTGGTGGAGAAGATCTTGGATTCTCGCCTCTCCAGGCGAAGACTTCAGTACCTGGTCAAGTGGAAGGGCTATGGTCAGGAGGATAATTCCTGGGTGGTCGCCTCTGATGTTCATGCGGCCGATTTAGTTCGTGCCTTTCATGCCGCTCATCCTGATCGCCCTGGTGGTCGTGGTGAGGGTTCGGTGACCCCTCACTAAGGGGGGGGTACTGTTGTGAATTTGCTTTTTGGCTCCCTCTAGTGGTTACTAGTTTTTTGACTCTGGTTTTTCTGTCTTTCCTTTTATCCGCACCTGGGTCGTTAGTTAGGGGCGTTGCTTTATAAGCTCCCTGGACACTCAGTTCTATGCCTGGCAACGTAGTTTCAGAGCTTATCTGCTGTGCTCTTGTCTACTGATCCTGGTCCGGTTTTTCAGCTAAGTCATTTACTTTGCTTTTTGCTATTTGTTTTTGGTTTTGTATTTTTGTCCAGCTTGTTCCTAATCTGTATCCTGACTTTTGCTGGAAGCTCTAGGGCGCTGGTGTTCTCCCCCCGGACCGTTAGACGGTTCGGGGGTTCTTGAATTTCCAGTGTGGATTTTTGATAGGGTTTTTTGTTGACCATATAAGTTACCTTTCTATATTCTGCTATTAGTTAGCGGGCCTCTCTGTGCTAAACCTGGTTCATTTCTGTGTTTGTCATTTCCTCTTACCTCACCGTTATTATTTGTGGGGGGCTTCTATCCTGCTTTGGGGTCCCTTTCTCTGGAGGCAAGAGAGGTCTTTGTTTTCCTCTACTAGGGGTATTTAGATTCTCCGGCTGGCGCGAGTCATCTAGGATCAACGTAGGTATGACCCCCGGCTACTTCTAGTGTTGGCGTTAGGAGTAGATATATGGTCAACCCAGTTACCACTGCCCTATGAGCTGGATTTTTGTATCTTGCAGACTTCCACGTTCCTCTGAGACCCTCGCCATTGGGGTCATAACAGAGCGCCATTTGACTTTTTGAATGAAAAATTATCTCCATCGTTAGCGGACACCATGTCGCGTTTGGAGAGACCCTGTGTGCCTAAACATTGGAGCTCCCCTACAAGTGACCCCATTTTGGAAACTAGACCCCCCAAGGAGCTTATCTAGATGCATAGTGAGCACTTTGAACCCCCAGGTGCTTCACAAATTGATCCGTAAAAATGAAAAAGTACTTTTTTTCCACAAAAAAATTATTTTGGCTTCAATTTTTTTAATTTTTACATGGGCAGCAAGATAAAATGGATCCTAAAATTTGTTGGGCAATTTCTCCTGAGTATAGCGATACCTCATATGTGGGGGTGAACCACTGTTTGGGCGCACGGCATGGCTCGGAAGGGAAGCAGCGCCATTTGACTTTTTGAGTGAAAAATTAGCTCCAAATGTTAGCGGACACCATGCCACGCTTAGAGAGCTCCTGTGGGCCTAAACATTGGAGCTCCCCCACAAGTGACCCCATTTTGGAAACTAGACCCCGTAAGGAACTTATCTAGATGCATAGTGAGCATTTTGAACCCCCCGGTGCTTCACAAATTGATCCGTAATTATGAAAAAGTACTTTTTTTCCACAAAAAATTTATTTTGGCTTCAATTTTTGTAATTTTTACATGGGCAGCAAGATAAAATGGATCCTAAAATTTGTTGGGCAATTTCTCCTGAGTATAGCGATACCTCACTTGTGGGGGTGAACCACTGTTTGGGCGCACGGCATGGCTCAGAAGGGAAGCAGCGCCATTTTACTTTTTGAGTGAAAAATTAGCTCCAATTGTTAGCGGACACCATGCCACGCTTAGAGAGCCCCTGTGGGCCTAAACATTGGAGCTCCCCCACAAGTGACCCCATTTTGGAAACTAGACCCCCTAAGGAACTTATCTAGATGCATAGTGAGCACTTTGAACCCCCCGGTGCTTCACAAATTGATCCGTAATTATGAAATAGTACTTTTTTTCCACAAAAAATTTATTTTAGCCTCAATTTTTTTAATTTGTACAAGGGTAACAGGATAAAATAGATCCTAAAATTTGTTGGGCAATTTCTCCTGAGTACACCGATACCTCACATGTGGGGGTGAACCACTGTTTGGGCGCACGGCAAGGCTCGGAAGGAAAGGAGTGCCATTTGACTTTTTGAATGGAAAATTAGCTCCAATCATTAGCGGACACGTTGCGTAATGAAAGTATGTAGTATATGTCAGGTTGGTATGTGGTTTAGTGTACGTCAGGATGGTGTGTGTTGTGTATTATACACCACACACACACACCAACCTGACATACACTATACCACACCACACACCAACCTGACACTACGTCAGGTTGGTGTGTGTGGTGTGGTGTAGTGTACATCAGGTTGGTGTATTTGGTGTAGTATACACCACATGCACCAACCTGACGTACACTATACCACACACCAACCTGACGTACACAGCGCCACACACACCAACCTGACACACTACGTCAGGTTGGTGTGTGTGGTGTAGTGTACGTCAGGTTGGTGTGTGGTATAGTGTACGTTAGGTTGGTGTAGTGTACGTCAGGTTGGTGTGTGTGTATTACACACACACACCAACCTGACATACACTATACACACCAACCTGACGTACACAACGCCACACACTCCAACCTGACACGCTATGTCAGGTTGGTGTGTGTGTGGTGTAGTGTACGTCAGGTTGTTGTGTGGTGTAGTGTACGTCATGTGTGGTGTAGTATACACCCCACACACCATCCTGACGTACACAACGCCACACACACCAACCTGACACGCTATGTCAGGCTGGTGTGTGTGGTGTAGTGTACGTCAGGTTTGTGTGTGGTATAGTGTACGTGAGGTTGGTGTGGTGTAGTGTACATCAGGTTGGTGTTTGTGGTGTAGTATACACACACACACCAACCTGACGTACACAACGCCACACACACCAACCTGACACACTACGTCAGGTTGGTGTGTGTGGTGTAGTGTACGTCAGGTTGGTGTGTGGTATAGTGTACGTCAGGTTGGTGTGTGTGTAGTACACACACACACCAACCTGACATACACTATACACACCAACCTGACGTACACAACGCCACACACACCAACCTGACACGCTATGTCAGGCTGGGGTGTGTGGTGTAGTGTACGTCAGGTTGGTATGTGTGGTGTAGTGTACGTCAGGTTGGTGTGTGTGTGGTGTATACTACACCACACACACCAACCTGACATACACTACACCAAACATCAACCTGAAATACACTACACCACACACACCAACCTGACGTAGTGTGTCAGGTTGGTGTGTGTGGCGTAGTGTACGTCACGTTGGTGTGTGGTGTGGTATAGTGTACGTCAGGTTGGTGTGCGGGTGTTGTGTATGTCAGCCTGGTGTGGGTGAGTCCATGTCAGGATGTGTTTAGTCAATGGACGTGTGATGAATTTTGAAGCATTCATTCAAACACAGTCCAGGATTGTCAGGACACGTTTCACATTGGAAACGAGTTGTTTTTCTTGTCCCCCTTTTATAGCACACTCGGCACCTTTTTCTTATCCCCTCTCTGGGAAAATGTTGCCCCGGTACCATACGGGAAACTTGAGTTCCAGAGGTGCTGGGGCCCGCTCCTTCCTCGCCTCCAAACATCAGGGCCTTTATCACCGCCTCCTGGAACTGAAGGAAGGTGTTGTTGGTCTGGCCTGCACATCGTGATAGCACGTATGTGTTATACAGTGCCATTTGTACGATGTGCACAGCCAGTTTTTTATACCACACCTTCGTTTTCCGCATGGCACTATAGGGCTGGAGGACTTGATCAGAAAGATCAACTCCCCCCATGTGTTTGTTGTACCCCAGGGCACAGTCCGGTTTTTGGACCTGTACTGGGGTACCTCGAACGGTGGTGGCCGTGGTGCCGGGACCATGGATTGTTGTCAAGAAAAAGACGTCCCTTTTGTCTTTGAACTTGACCACAAGCATGTTGCCACTACATTGGGCCCGGCTCTCACCCTTTGGGAGAGCCTGCTCAATTAGTGACAAAGGGAGACCCCTCTGGTTTCTGCGCACGGTACCGCAAGCGACGGTAGCTCTGGCAGAGAGGGATTGAAAGAGTGGGATGCTTGTATAAAAGTTATCAACGTACAGATGGTAACCTTTATCAAGCAGTGGGTGGACCAAATCCCACACTATTTTCCCACTCACTCCCAGACCAGGTGGACATTCTGGGGGCTGGATCCTTGTGTCCTTTCCTTGATAAACTCTAAAGCTGAGAGTGTACCCTGAGGTACTCTCACAGATCTTGTAGAGTTTTATCCCGTACCTCGCCCTTTTGCTTGGCAGGTACTGACGGAACTGAAGCCTCCCTTTGAAGTGGATGAGGGATTCATCCACACAAATTTCCCTTTGGGGAATGTACACTTCAGCAAACTTGTTGCTGAAGTGTTCGATAACTGGCCGAATTTTGAACAGCCTATCAAAATTCGGGTCATCGCGAGGAAGGATGTCCGTATTGTCCCTAAAGTGGAGAAATTTATGAATCGCCTCAAAACGTTTGCGATTCATAACCATGCCATATATTGGAGTTTGATATAAAATATCAGTACTCCAGTATTGGCGAATTTCTGGTTTCTTCACAATCCCCATGTGAAGGACCAGTCCCCAATATTTCATCATTTCTGCAGAGTCAACGGGACTCCAAGGAGAAAATGATGAAACTGGGTTTTGGGAAAAAAATTGCAGGGCGTACAAATTTGTTTGCTCCACCATGAGACTGACGATTGACTCCGAGAAAAAGACTTTGAAAAAGTCTATTTCCCGGAGGTTGGCAGTCTCAAATTGGATTCCTGATTGGGGAATGAAATCAGGAATCCATGGAGCAAAATTTTCAGGGACGGGGGTCCAGACGGGGGCACCAGTGCTAGGTTGGGCGTGACTAGCACTAGGTTGGGGGTTACTTACTCTTGGCTGTGTGTCTTCTCCCCTGGGCTCGGGCTCTCCTCCCCTGGACTGCGGACGATTTCTCGTCCTGCGACATCTTGGGGGTGGCGAGTCCGTGTCACTAGAGGAGGAAGAGTGGGAGGAGTACAGAAAAGTGGGGTCCTCTCCCTCACTATCAGCTTCGGAGGCAAGAAAGGAATATGCCTCCTCAGCTGAGTACAGCCTTGATGACTGGGATGAACGGGACATTGTGTGTGGGGTGTGTGCGTGTGTAAAAAAAAAAAAATAAACTTTATTATGGTGTTGCGTGTGCGTGTGTATGTGCGAGTGTTTGGTGAAACTATTCTGCAGGAGGAGGCTGTCAATCGCGGGGGGGGGCTGTCAGGCGCGGGGGGGCTGTCAGGCGCGGGGGGCTGTCAGGCGCGGGGGAGCTGTCAGGCGCGGGGGGCTGTCAGGCGCGGGGGGCAGGAAGGGGCTGAGGAGATGCAGCGTCAGATGGAGCTGGCAGCAGCAAGTGATAAAGGGGGGTGATCAGGTGGGCAGGGGGTGATCAGGGGGGCAGGGGGTGATCAGCGGGGCAGGGGGTGATTAGTGGTGATCACTGAAGAGGGTGATCACTAGGTGAGGAGGGGCTGACAGGCGCAGGGGGCGGTAAGAGGAGAAATTAGTGCAGCAGCTGCAGGTGATAAATGAGTGCAGGGGGTGATCAGTGGGGGGCAGGGGGTGACCAGGGGGGCAGGGGATGATCAGGGGGTGATTAGCGGTGATCACTGAAGAGAGTGATCACCAGGGGAGGATGGGCTGACAGGCGCAGGGGGCGGTAGGAGAGCAGAAAAAAGCACAGAAGCTGCAGGTGATAAAGGGGGGCAGGGGGTGATCAGTGGGGGGCAAGGGGTGATCAGGGGAGTGGAGGGGCGCGGGGGGTTGGGGTTGATCAGGGGGTGATCACTAAAGAGGGTGATCACTAGGGGAGGAGGGGCTGACAGGCGTGGGGGGTAGGAGAGGAGAAAACGGAGCAGGCAGCAGCAGGTGATAAAGGGGGGCAGGGGGGTGATCAGGTGGACATTGGGGGCAGGGGGTGATTAGGTGGGGCAGGGGGTGATCAGGGGGGGCAGGGGGTGATTAGCGGTGATCACTGAAGAGAGTGATCACCAGGGGAGGATGGGCTGACAGGCGCAGGGGGCAGTAGGAGAGCAGAAAAAAGCACAGAAGCTGCAGGTGATAAAGGGCAGGGGGTGATCAGTGGGGGGCAGGGGGTGATCAGGGGGGTGGGGGGGGTTGGGGGTGATCAGGGGGTGATCACTAAAGAGGGTGATCACTAGGGGAGGAGGGGCTGACAGGCGTGGGGGGTAGGAGAGGAGAAAACAGAGCAGGCAGCAGCAGGTGATAAAGGGGTGCAGGGGGGTAATCAGGTGTTCAGGGGGGGGGCAGGGGGTGATTAGGTGGGGCAGGGGGTGATCAGGGGGGGGCGGGGGGTGATTAGTGGTGATCACTGCAGAGAGTGATCACCAGGGGAGGAGAGGCAGACCGGCACAGGGGGCGGTAGGAGAGCAGAAAATCACTGCAGCTGCAGGTGACAAAGGGGGGCAGGGGGGTGATCACCGGAGCAGGGGGGCGATCAAGTGTGCAGGGGGGAGGGAGCCGAGGTTGGGGGGAGTGGAGGACAGGAGAGGGGAGTTACCTGTCCGCAGCAGCAGCTGCGGTACTGGCAGTGGCAGTGGGGGAGGCGGTGGCAGCGGCGGCGCCGACACAGTGAAGAGGTGTGCGGCGGCTGCGGCGGCGATCGGGGTGTCTGGGGGCACAGGTGGGCAGTCAGGCACTTCGCTCCTCAGCTTCCACGGATGGGATGAAGCTGAGGAGCGAGGCAGACATTGTTTTTCTCCGCCCCTCCATATCTAATTGGAGGGCTAGCGTCACATGGACGCTAGCTCCAATCAGATCAGAGGGGGGTGAAAAAAAGGTCAGCAGCGGTGATCGTAGACCCGGGGGGGCAAAGCCACCCCCCCTGGGGTCAAGTATAGGTCCCCCTGCACCTGCGGGTCGGGTGAACTTTCATTAACCCCGGTCACCCGGCCCGCAGGAACGCAATCCTTCTGTGACACAGCATATGTGTCACAGGTCGGATTGGCACCGACTTTCATGACGCATACGCTGTGTCACAGGTCGGGAAGGGGTTAAACTCATTGTAAGTAGTAGTCAGAATATAGCCGCCTCCATTTACAGGTATTCTGATCAACCCCACATAAAGTTAAGCTGTTCTAGAAAAATTTTCTTGACATTTTCTTATTTGCTCTTTGGAGCAAAAATCATGATCTATAAACAGCTTACAACACAGCAAAGGGATCTCATTGTTATAAGTTATTAGTAAGGAGACGGGTACTAAAAATGTACATGCATTATACATATAGTAGCATGGAACGCATTGTAGAAAGTCATCAAGAAGTGGCTTAAATTTGGCACAAAAGTAATATTGCATAGAACTAGACTTGAAAATTTATGAAAAGACAGGAAGAAAAAAACAGTCTGGAAGGCTGCCAAGAGGCCTACAGCAACATTAAAGAAGCTGCAGGAATTTCTGGCAAGTACCAGTTATGTACTGTATGTAACAACAGTTTCCCGTATTCTATACATGTCTAGTCTGTGGAGTAGGGTGGCAAGACAAAGCCTTTTATCACAAAAAAAAAATCCAAGCCTATCTATGTTTTGCCAAAACAACTTCAAGTCTGCCAAAAGAATTTGGCCATAGTTCCAAAAGGTTTTTTTGGTGCAAAGCCAACATTACCCATCACTAAAAGAACACAATACCCACAGTGAAGCATGATGTAGGCAGCAATTTAATTTGGGACTGTTTGACAGGTGGAACTCGGGCTTTAGTCTATGCAAAGGGGATTATGAACAGTTCCAAAATACAGTGAATTTTGCAAAAAAAAAAAACCTTCAGGCCTCTGCTAAAAAGCTGAAGATGAATGTCATATTTCAGTATGAAAATGACCCTATGCATATCTCCATATCAACAAAAGAATAGCTTCACCCGAAGAAACTCAACATTTTGGAATGGCGCAGTCTGAGCTAAGACCTGAATCCAATGGAAAATCTGTGAGTAGATCTGAAGAGGGAGCTGTACACAGAAGATGCCTTCACCATTTGATAGATTTGAAGTGCTACTACAAAAAGTGGGCAAAGATTGCCAATTTTAGATTTGTTGCGCTGATAATAATATTTATTATTATATAGCGCTACCATATTCCGCAGCGCTTTACAGTTTGCACACATTATAGACTCCTATAGACTGAGTACTGTCATAACTTCAAAGGGTAATCCAGTAAAGTATTAGTTCAAAGGTGCACATATTTATGCAACCAAATTATTTTGGTTCATTATTTTTCTTGCTTCAGCTGATAAGATTTCAGTTTATTTTTTGAGTTATACAAATTATGGGTGATATTAACGTTGGAAACATTTTTTAAATTAATCTTCTTGGTATAAATTTTTCACAGAACAAAACCCTGACATTTGAAGAGGGGTGTATAGATTTTTTAGATTCACTGTTTACTATGACACACATCATTTTTATTTTTCATTGATGAAACTGTGTGTGTGTACATGGATATATTGATTTCTGCAAGGTTACCTGTTGTAGTTTTGATTTTTATCATGTTGGGGTATATACAATGTTTACAATTGCCCTGTGTTCAGCAGACTGATGTAAAAAAAAAAAAAGTTTATTCTGGCATTTTTATTCTTCATTACACGCTTCACTATGAGAGATAAACAATTCAATATACTGTATATATATAAAGTGCTGTATATGTGTCTTTTTTATCAGAGACTGGGAAAAGAAGGATGATTCAAGTTTTTATGCTTTTTTTAAACATTTTCCACTAGTACACTAGAGGAATTGAACCTGTGACTGACGATACCCATTATTTATTGTATTGCATTTAGAAAATGTCGGACAAGATAAAGATCAGGCGCTTTTAATGATTTTGCCGTATCCTTTCCTTTTGCAAGCAGATAAGCTGCTAAAATAGGAGTCTGGCAGCAGATTACTTAGTTGTCACCATAGAGAACAAGAAAACTTGGCTGAGTCAAGCGTTCATGTGGATGGAGAGTCAGGAGAGATAGCTATCGGCAGACTGAGTGCTCAGCTGACAGTTATTTAAGGTGTGTGGTTATCTTAAAACCTGAGATTGCTGGAACATAGGTAAATAAATACAGTGGATTGAAAATGTAGGAATCTCTTTTGAGGCCTTCCCTGTGTACAAAAACTGCAGACACTTGAGCCATCAATAGGTCGCACACTCCCAGACTGCCATGATGGCCATTGGCACGCCATGATCATGGGAGGTGTCTAATTACTCTCAGATTGATGCATACTTTAGTGTTATGAACAGGTGATTCAGAACCACAATGGACCTAGTGGTTAAGAGCACACAAAGTGACCTGATAGTTACTAACATAGGACGAGCTCTGAGACGTGGGAACTCTGCTGACCGCAATCCCTAATCCTATCATACCACACTAGAGGTAGCCGTGGATTGCGCCTAACGCTCCCTATGCAACTCGGCACAGCCTGAGAAACTAACTAGCCCTGAAGATAGAAAAATAAGCCTACCTTGCCTCAGAGAAATTCCCCAAAGGAAAAGGCAGCCCCCCACATATAATGACTGTGAGTAAAGATGAAAATACAAACACAGAGATGAAATAGATTTTAGCAAAGTGAGGCCCGACTTACTGAATAGACCGAGGATAGGAAAGATAGCTTTGCGGTCAGCACAAAAACCTACAAACAACCACGCAGAGGGGCAAAAAGACCCTCCGCACTGACTAACGGTACGGAGGTGCTCCCTCTGCGTCTCAGAGCTTCCAGCAAGCAAGAAAAACCAATATAGCAAGCTGGACAGAAAATATAGCAAACAAAAGTAACACAAGCAGAACTTAGCTTATGCAGGGCAGACAGGCCACAAGAACGATCCAGGAGAGAGCCAGACCAATACTGGAACATTGACTGGAGGCCAGGAACAAAGAACTAGGTGGAGTTAAATAGAGCAGCACCTAACGACTTAACCTCGTCACCTGAGGAAGGAAACTCAGAAGCCGCAGCCCCACTCACATCCACCAGCGGAAGCTCATAGACAGAACCAGCTGAAGTACCACTCATGACCACAGGAGGGAGCTTGACCACAGAATTCACAACAGTACCCCCCCTTGAGGAGGGGTCACCGAACCCTCACCAGAGCCCCCAGGCCGACCACGTTGGGCCAAATGAAAGGCACGAACAAGATCGGCAGCATGAACATCAGAGGCAAAGACCCAGGAATTATCTTCCTGACCATAACCCTTCCACTTAACCAGGTACTGAAGTTTCCGTCTCGAAATACGAGAATCCAAAATCTTCTCCACTATATACTCCAACTCCCCCTCAACCAAAACCGGGGCAGGAGGATCAACGGATGGAACCACAGGTGCCACGTATCTCCGCAACAATGACCTATGGAATACGTTATGGATGGAAAAAGAAGCTGGAAGGGTCAAACGAAAAGACACAGGATTAAGAACCTCAGAAATCCTATACGGACCAATGAAACGAGTCTTAAACTTAGGAGAGGAAACTTTCATAGGAATATAACGAGATGACAACCAAACCAAATCCCCAACACGAAGTCGGGGACCCACACAGCGCCTGCGGTTAGCGAAACGTTGAGCCTTCTCCTGAGACAATGTCAAATTGTCCACCACATGAGTCCAAATCTGCTGCAACCTATCAACCACAGTATCCACACCAGGACAGTCAGAAGACTCAACCTGCCCTGAAGAGCAACGAGGATGGAAACCAGAATTGCAGAAAAACGGCAAAACCAAAGTAGCCGAGCTGGCCCGATTATTAAGGGCGAACTCAGCCAAAGGCAAAAAAGACACCCAATCATCCTGATCGGCAGAAACAAAACATCTCAGATATGTTTCCAAGGTCTGATTGGTTCGTTCAGTCTGGCCATTTGTCTGAGGATGGAAAGCCGAGGAAAAAGACAAATCAATGCCCATCCTAGCACAAAAGGCTCGCCAAAACCTCGAAACAAACTGGGAACCTCTGTCAGAAACGATGTTCTCCGGAATGCCATGTAAACGAACCACATGCTGGAAGAACAATGGTACCAAATCAGAGGAGGAAGGCAATTTAGACAAGGGTACCAAATGGACCATCTTCGAGAAGCGATCACAAACAACCCAAATGACCGACATTTTTTGAGAGACGGGGAGATCCGAAATAAAATCCATAGAGATATGTGTCCAGGGCCTCTTCGGGACTGGCAAGGGCAAAAGCAACCCACTGGCACGAGAACAGCAGGGCTTAGCCCGAGCACAAATCCCACAGGACTGCACAAATGAATGCACATCCCGCGACAGAGACGGCCACCAAAAGGATCTAGCCACCAAATCTCTGGTACCAAAGATTCCGGGATGACCAGCCAACACCGAACCATGAACCTCAGAGATAACACTACTCGTCCATTTATCAGGGACAAACAGTTTCTCCGCTGGGCAACGGTCAGGTCTATTAGCCTGAAATTTTTTCAGCACCCGCCGCAAATCAGGGGAGATGGCAGACAAAATTACCCCCTCCTTGAGAACACCCGCCGGCTCAGACAAACCCGGAGAGTCGGGCACAAAACTCCTAGACAGGGCATCCGCCTTCACATTTTTAGAGCCCGGAAGGTACGAAACCACAAAGTCAAAACGGGAGAAAAACAGCGACCAATGAGCCTGTCTAGGATTCAACCGTTTGGCAGACTCGAGATAAGTCAAGTTCTTATGATCAGTCAAGACCATCACGCGATGCTTAGCTCCTTCAAGCCAATGACGCCACTCCTCGAATGCCCACTTCATGGCCAGCAACTCTCGATTGCCAACATCATAATTACGCTCAGCAGGCGAAAACTTCCTGGAAAAGAAGGCGCATGGTTTCATCACCGAGCCATCAGAACTTCTTTGCGACAAAATAGCCCCTGCTCCAATCTCAGAAGCATCAACCTCGACCTGGAACGGGAGCGAAACATCTGGTTGACACAACACAGGGACAGAAGAAAAACAATGCTTCAACTCTTGAAAAGCTTGCACAGCAGCAGAAGACCAATTGACCACATCAGCACCCTTCTTGGTTAAATCAGTCAACGGTTTAGCAATACTAGAAAAATTATTGATGAAGCGACGATAAAAATTAGCAAAGCCCAGGAACTTTTGCAGACTCTTCAGAGATGTCGGCTGAGTCCAATCATAAATGGCCTGAACTTTAACAGGGTCCATCTCGATAGTAGAAGGGGAAAAAATGAAACCCAAAAATGAAACCTTCTGAACACCAAAGAGACACTTTGACCCCTTCAAAAACAAAGAATTCGCACGCAGGACCTGGAACACCATTCTGACCTGCCTCACGTGAGACTCCCAATCATCCGAGAAGACCAAAATATCATCCAAGTATACAATCAGGAATTTATCCAGGTACGCTCGGAAGATGTCATGCATAAAGGACTGAAACACTGATGGAGCATTAGAAAGCCCGAATGGCATAACCAGGTACTCAAAATGGCCCTCGGGCGTATTAAATGCTGTTTTCCATTCATCGCCCTGTTTAATGCGCACAAGATTATACGCACCACAAAGATCTATCTTGGTGAACCAACCAGCCCCCTTAATCCGAGCAAACAAATCAGACAGCAGCGGCAAGGGGTACTGAAATTTGACCGTGATTTTATTTAGAAGGCGGTAATCAATACAAGGTCTCAGTGAACCATCCTTCTTGGCCACAAAAAAGAACCCTGCTCCCAACGGCGACGACGACGGGCGAATATGACCCTTCTCCAAGGATTCCTTTACGTAACTCCGCATAGCGGCGTGCTCAGGCACAGACAAATTAAACAGTCGACCTTTAGGGAACTTACTACCAGGAATCAAATCGATAGCGCAATCACAATCCCTATGCGGAGGTAGGGCACTGGACTTGGGCTCATCAAATACATCCCGGTAATCCGACAAGAACTCTGGGACCTCAGAAGGGGTGTATGATGAAATAGACAGAAATGGAACATCACCATGTACCCCCTGACAACCCCAGCTGGACACAGACATTGATTTCCAATCCAATACTGGGTTATGGACTTGTAGCCATGGCAACCCCAACACGACCACATCATGCAGATTATGCAACACCAAAAAGCGAATATCCTCCTGATGCGCAGGAGCCATGCACATGGTCAGCTGGGTCCAGTACTGAGGCTTATTCTTGGCCAAAGGCGTAGCATCAATTCCTCTCAATGGAATAGGATACTGCAAGGGCTCCAAGAAAAACCCACAGCGCCTAGCATACTCCAAGTCCATCAAATTCAGGGCAGCGCCTGAATCCACAAATGCCATGACAGAATAGGATGACAAAGAGCAGATCAAAGTAACGGACAAAAGAAATTTCGACTGTACCGTACCAATGGTGGTAGAGCTAGCGAACCGCTTAGTGCGCTTAGGACAATCGGAGATAGCATGAGTGGAATCACCACAGTAAAAACACAGCCCATTCCGTCGTCTGTGTTCTTGCCGTTCAGCTCTGGTCAAAGTCCTATTGCATTGCATAGGCTCAGGTCTATGCTCAGATAATACCCCCAAATGGTGCACAGTTTTACGCTCACGTAAGCGTCGATCGATCTGAATGGCCAAAGACATAGACTCATTCAGACCAGCAGGCATAGGAAATCCCACCATGACATCCTTAAGGGCTTCAGAGAGACCCTTTCTGAAAATTGCTGCCAGAGCACATTCATTCCATTGAGTGAGCACAGACCACTTCCTAAACTTCTGACAATATATCTCTACCTCATCCTGACCCTGACACAGAGCCAGCAAGATTTTCTCTGCCTGATCCACTGAATTAGGTTTATCATAAAGCAACCCGAGCGCCAGAAAAAACGCATCAATATCACATAATGCAGGATCTCCTGGCGCAAGGGAAAATGCCCAGTCTTGAGGGTCGCCACGTAATAAAGAAATAATGATCTTTACTTGTTGAACTGGGTCACCAGAGGAGCGGGGTTTCAAAGCCAGAAATAGTTTACAATTATTTTTGAAATTCAGAAACTTAGCTCTATCTCCAGAAAATAACTCAGGAATAGGAATTTTAGGTTCTAACATAGGATTCTGAACCACTAAATCTTGAATGTTCTGAACACTTATAGCGAGATTATCCATCAAAGAGGACAGACCTTGAATGTCCATGTCTACACCTGGGTTCTGAACCACCCTGAAGTAAAGGGGAAAAGAAAGACAAAACACAGTGCAAAGAAAAAAAAATGGTCTCAGAACTTCTCTTTTCCCTCTATTGAGAAGCATTAGTACTTTGGTCCTCCAGTACTGTTATGAACAGGTGATTCAGAACCACAATGGACCTAGTGGTTAAGAGCACACAAAGTGACCTGATAATTACTAACATAGGACGAGCTCTGAGACGTGGGAACTCTGCTGACCGCAATCCCTAATCCTATCATACCACACTAGAGGTAGCCGTGGATTGTGCCTAACGCTCCCTATGCAACTCGGCACAGCCTGAGAAACTAACTAGCCCTGAAGATAGAAAAATAAGCCTACCTTGCCTGAGAGAAATTCCCCAAAGGAAAAGGCAGCCCCCCACATATAATGACTGTGAGTAAAGATGAAAATACAAACACAGAGATGAAATAGATTTTAGAAAAGTGAGGCCCGACTTACTGAATAGACCGAGGATAGGAAAGATAGCTTTGCGGTCAGCACAAAAACCTACAAACAACCACGCAGAGGGGTAAAAAGACCCTCCGCACCGACTAACGGTACGGAGGTGCTCCCTCTGCGTCTCAGAGCTTCCAGCAAGCAAGAAAAACCAATATAGCAAGCTGGACAGAGAATATAGCAAACAAAAGTAACACAAGCAGAACTTAGCTTATGCAGGGCAGACAGGCCACAAGAACGATCCAGGAGAGAGCCAGACCAATACTGGAACATTGACTGGAGGCCAGGAACAAAGAACTAGGTGGAGTTAAATAGAGCAGCACCTAACGACTTAACCTCGTCACCTGAGGAAGGAAACTCAGAAGCCGCAGCCCCACTCACATCCACCAGCGGAAGCTCATAGACAGAACCAGCTGAAGTACCACTCATGACCACAGGAGGGAGCTTGACCACAGAATTCACAACACTTTAGTGATTGCTTCAGTTAGCGATGGATGCCAGCTGTATAACACAGCTGGCACCTGCAATATATGGAGCAGACCCAGCTTCTGAGCCCACTTTAATCTCACGCCACTGACATGACATAAATGTACACGTGATTCTCACAAAATTAGAATATCATCAAAAAGTTAACTTTTTTCAGTTCTTCAGTAGAAAAGGTGAAACTCAAACAGAGTGATCTATTTCAAGTGTTTATTTCTGTTAATGTTGATGATTATGGCTTACAGCTAATGAAAAGCCAAAAGAGTTGACTGTTGCTGGAGTCATTGCTTCAAGCGCCACCACACACAAACGTATCCAGGACATGGGCTACAAGTGTCACATTCCTTGAGTCAAGCCACTCATGACCAATAGACAATGCCAGAAGCGTCTTACCTGGGCCAATGAGAAAAAGAACTGGACTGTTGCTCAGTGGTCCTTGGTAGGGTTGAGCGAAACGGGTCGAACATTTTCAAAAGTCGCCGACTTTTGGCTAAGTCGGGGTTTCATGAAACCCGATCCGACCCCTGTGCGGGGTCGGCCATGCGGTACGCGACTTTCGCGCCAAAGTCGCGTTTCAATGACGCGAAAAGCGCCATTTCTCAGCCAATGAAGGTAAACGCAGAGTGTGGGCAGCGTGATGACATAGGTCCTGGTCCCCACCATCTTAGAGAAGGGCATTGCAGTGATTGGCTTGCTGTCTGCGACGTCACAGGGGCTATAAAGAGGCGTTCCCGCCGACCGCCATCTTACTGCTGCTGATCTGAGCTTAGGGAGAGGTTGCTGCCGCTTTGTCAGAAGCAGGGATAGCGTTAGGCAGGGTCCATTAACCACAAAACCGCTTGTGCTGCAGCGATTTGCACTGTCCAACACCACCCTCGGTGTGCAGGGACAGTGGAAGTTTTTTTTTTTTTTTTTCCCCTCAGCGCTGTAGCTCATTGGGCTGCCCTAGAAGGCTCCCTGATAGCTGCATTGCTGTGTGTACGCCGCTGTGCAAACCAACTGCTTTTTTCAAAGCACAAATCCTCTTGTTCCTTCCTTTCTGCACAGCTATCTTTTTTGTTTGTCCACACTTTTTATTTCATTTGTGCATCAGTCCACTCCTTATTGCTGCCTGCCATACCTGGCTGAGATTACTGCAGGCAGGGAGATAGTAGCTGCCTGCCATACCTGGCTGAGATTACTGCAGGCAGGGAGATAGTAATTGTAGGACATTCCCTGTTTTTTTTTTTTTTTTTTTTTTGGTGGGAGATTAAGATTGGCAATTTGGCATTTCTGCTAGAGTGCCATCCCTGTGTGTGCCATCTCTCTCACATAGTGGGCCATAGAAAGCCTTTTCATTTTTCTGTATTTTTTTTTGTGGGGTGTATAAATTCTCCCTGATAAAAATACAGTGGGAGATTAATATTGGCCTTTGGGCTTGTGTGCCAGTCCTGAGTGTGCCATCTCTCTCACAAATAGTGGGCCATAGAAAGCCTATTTTATTTTTTTTTGGGTTTTATAAATTCTCCCTGAAAAAAAGGGAGATTAATATTGGCCTCTGGGCTTGTGTGCCAGTCCTGAGCGTGCCATCTGTGCCAGCCCTGAGCGTGCCATCTCTCTCACAAATAGTGGGCCATAGAAAGCCTATTAATTTTTTTTTTTGGTTTTATAAATTCTCCCTGAAAAAAAGGGAGATTAATATTGGCCTCTGGGCTTGTGTGCCAGTTGTGAGCGTGCCATCTGTGCCAGTCCTGAGCGTGCCATCTCTCTCACAAATAGTGGGCCATAGAAAGCCTATTTAATTTTTTTTTTGGTTTTATAAATTTTCCCTGAAAAAAGGGAGATTAATATTGGCCTCTGGGCTTGTGTGCCAGTTGTGAGCGTGCCATCTATGCCAGCCCTGAGCGTGCCATCTCTCTCACAAATAGTGGGCCATAGAAAGCCTATTTAATTTTTTTTTTTGGTTTTATAAATTCTCCCTGAAAAAAAGGGAGATTAATATTGGCCTCTGGGGTTGTGTGCCAGTTGTGAGCGTGCCATCTGTGCCAGTCCTGAGCGTGCCATCTCTCTCACAAATAGTGGGCCATAGAAAGCCTATTTAATTTTTTTTTTGGTTTTATAAATTTTCCCTGAAAAAAGGGAGATTAATTTTGGCCTCTGGGCTTGTGTGCCAGTTGTGAGCGTGCCATCTGTTCCAGTCCTGAGCGTGCCATCTCTCTCACAAATAGTGGGCCATAGAAAGCCTATTTAATTTTTTTTTTGGTTTTATAAATTTTCCCTGAAAAAAGGGAGATTAATATTGGCCTCTGGGCTTGTGTGCCAGTTGTGAGCGTGCCATCTGTGCCAGTCCTGAGCGTGCCATCTCTCTCACAAATAGTGGGCCATAGAAAGCCTATTTAAATATTTTTTTGGTTTTATAAATTCTCCCAGAAAAAAAGGGAGATTAATATTGGCCTCTGGGCTTCTGTGCCAGTCCTGAGTGTGCCATCTGTGCCAGTCCTGAGCGTCCCATCTCTCTCACAAATAGTGGGCCATAGAAAGCCTATTTTTTTTTTTTTGGGGGTTTTAGAAATTCTCCCTGAAAAAAAAAGGGAGATTAATATTGCCCTTTGGGCTTGTGTGCCAGTACTAAGCGTGCCATCTCTCTCTCTCTCTCAGTCAGTGGGCCATAGAACGCCTATTTTTGGTTTTATTTGTTTTCTAAATTCTCCCTGAAAAAATCATTTTATTTTATTTGGTTTCTAAATTCTTCCTGATAAAATCATATTTTTTTTATTATTTTTTTTTCTAAAGTCTCCCTGAAAAAAAAAAAAAAAAAACAACCAAAAAAAACAGTGGGAGATTAATATTGGCCTTTCTGCTTGTGTGCCAGTCTTGACTCCTGGGTGCGTCATCTGTCAGTCAGTGGGCCATAGAACGCCTATTTTTGGTTTTATTTGTTTTATAAATTCTCCCTGAAAAAATCATTTTATTTTATTTGGTTTCTAAATTCTTCCTGATAAAATCATATTTTTTTTATTATTTTTTTTTCTAAAGTCTCCCTGAAAAAAAAAAAAAAAAAACAACCAAAAAAAACAGTGGGAGATTAATATTGGCCTTTCTGCTTGTGTGCCAGTCTTGACTCCTGGGTGTGCCATCTCTCTCTCTCTCTCTCTCTCTCTCTCTCTCCAATTGTGGTCCATAGAAAGCCTATATTTTTTTTCCTTGATTTGGGTTCCAAAATCTACCAGAGAAAATAACTACATCAATCATTGGTAGAAAAATATTGGCCTCTGGGCTTGTGTGCCACTCCTGACTCCTGTGTGCGTCATCTCTCAGTCAGTGGGCCATAGAACGCCTATTTTTGTTTTTATTTGTTTTATAAATTCTCCCTGAAAAAATAATTTTATTTTATTTGGTTTCTAAATTCTTCCTGATAAAATCATATTTTTTTTATTATTTTTTTTTCTAAAGTCTCCCTGAAAAAAAAAAAAAAAAACAAACAAAAAAAACAGTGGGAGATTAATATTGGCCTTTCTGCTTGTGTGCCAGTCTTGACTCCTGGGTGTGCCATCTCTCTCTCTCTCTCTCTCTCTCTCTCTCCAATTGTGGTCCATAGAAAGCCTATATTTTTTTTCCTTGATTTGGGTTCCAAAATCTACCAGAGAAAATAACTACATCAATCATTGGTAGAAAAATATTGGCCTCTGGGCTTGTGTGCCACTCCTGACTCCTGTGTGCGTCATCTCTCAGTCAGTGGGCCATAGAACGCCTATTTTTGTTTTTATTTGTTTTATAAATTCTCCCTGAAAAAATAATTTTATTTTATTTGGTTTCTAAATTCTTCCTGATAAAATCATATTTTTTTTATTATTTTTTTTTCTAAAGTCTCCCTGAAAAAAAAAAAAAAAAACAAACAAAAAAAACAGTGGGAGATTAATATTGGCCTTTCTGCTTGTGTGCCAGTCTTGACTCCTGGGTGTGCCATCTCTCTCTCTCTCTCTCTCTCTCTCTCTCCAATTGTGGTCCATAGAAAGCCTATATTTTTTTTCCTTGATTTGGGTTCCAAAATCTACCAGAGAAAATAACTACATCAATCATTGGTAGAAAAATATTGGCCTCTGGGCTTGTGTGCCACTCCTGACTCCTGTGTGCGTCATCTCTCAGTCAGTGGGCCACAGAACGCCTATTTTTGTTTTTATTTGTTTTATAAATTCTCCCTGAAAAAATAATTTTATTTTATTTGGTTTCTAAATTCTTCCTGATAAAATCATATTTTTTTTATTATTTTTTTTTCTAAAGTCTCCCTGAAAAAAAAAAAAAAAAAACAAACAAAAAAAACAGTGGGAGATTAATATTGGCCTTTCTGCTTGTGTGCCAGTCTTGACTCCTGGGTGTGCCATCTCTCTCTCTCTCTCTCTCTCTCTCTCCAATTGTGGTCCATAGAAAGCCTATATTTTTTTTCCTTGATTTGGGTTCCAAAATCTACCAGAGAAAATAACTACATCAATCATTGGTAGAAAAATATTGGCCTCTGGGCTTGTGTGCCACTCCTGATTCCTGTGTGCGTCATCTCTCACTCAGTGGCCCATAGAAAGCATATAGTTTGTTACATTTGTTTTCTAAATTCTCCCTGCAAAAATCTATTTTTTTTTTTTTGGGGGGTTTCTAAAGTGTTCCTGAAAAAAATAAAAATAAAAAAAAAATAATAGTGTGACATTAATATTAACATTTGTGCTTCAGTGACAGTCCTGCGTGTGGGGCATCTCTCTAATTTGCAGCCACCAAAAAAAGAGTGTGTAACATTGGGCCTGATTTTCGCTGTGGTCTCACCAACCTGTAAAAGGGTAGCTAAATCATTCTGAAGTTATAGCTCACCGTGTAAGTTGTGTGACTGCAACAAATAACGTTAGTTTGGTTACGTTTTTAAAACAATGAGGAAGTCTAGTGGAAGAGGTCGTGGCCGGGGGCGTTCATTGTCAGCTGGTAATGAGGGTAGTGGTAGTGGTGGAGCATCAGGTGGTCGTGGGGAAAAAAATATTGCACCTAAGTCTGGAGCTGTGGAGCCAGGTTCGTCGTCCGGCTACACAAGGCCTCGAACGCTCCCTTTTCTGGGATTAGGAAAACCGCTTTTAAAGCCGGAGCAGCAAGAGCAAGTTTTGGCTTATCTTGCTGACTCAGCCTCTAGCTCTTTTGCCTCCTCTCGTGAAACTGGTAAAAGTAAAAGCAGCGCGTCGTTAGTGGATGTTCACGGTCAGGGACAAGTCACTTCCTTGTCCTCTTCAGCAAAAACAACAACAGAGAAGAATGCAGCAGGCGACACAACGGGTTACTCCATGGAGCTCTTTACACATACCGTCCCTGGCTTAGAAAGTGAAGCAGTTAACAGTCCATGCCCATTACAAGTTGAATCTGACATGGAGTGCACTGACGCACAGCCACAGCCAGACTACTATGCTGGTCCTTTGACTCAGACCACAACATTGCCCTCGCAGGGTGCTGATCAAGAATCAGACCCTGATGAGACTATGTTGCCCCATCACGAACGCTATACCACCGAACGACACGGTGACACAGACGAAGTTGCGCAGGAGGTACAAGAAGAGTTATTAGATGACCCAGTTCTTGACCCCGATTGGCAGCCATTGGGGGAACAGGGTGCAGGCGGCAGCAGTTCTGAAGCAGAGGAGGAGGAGGGGCCGCAGCAGGCATCAACATCGCCACAGGTTCCATCTGCCGGGCCCGTATCTTGCCCAAAACGCGTGGCAAAGCCAAAACCTGGTGGAGGACAGCGTGGCCATCCGGTTAAAGCTCAGTCTGCAATGCCTGAAAAGGTATCCGATGCTAGAAAGAGTGCAGTCTGGCATTTTTTTAAACAACATCCAATTGATCAGCGCAAAGTCATCTGTCAAAAATGTTCTACTTCCTTAAGCAGAGGTCAGAATCTGAAAAGTCTCAATACTAGTTGCATGCATAGACATTTAACCACCATGCATTTGAAAGCTTGGACTAACTACCAAACGTCCCTTAAGGTTGTTGCACCCTCGGCCAATGAAGCTAGTCATCAACGCAACATCCCTTCCGGCAGTGTAGGACCACCATTTAGCGCACCACCTGCTGTATCTGTGCAGGTATCTTTGCCAGGCCAAAGCAGTCAGGGTCAGGGAATCACCAGTTTCGTAGTAGGAAACACTGCATCTAGGGCACTGGCGGCAACAATACCATCTCCCACCGTCTCTCAGTCTGCCATGTCCACCGGCACCCCCGCTAGTTCCACGATCTCCAGCTCTCCAGTCCAGCTCACCCTACATGAGACTATGGTTAGAAAAAGGAAATACTTAGCCTCGCATCCGCGTACACAGGGTTTGAACGCCCACATAGCTAGACTAATCTCGTTAGAGATGATGCCCTACCGGTTAGTTGAAAGCGAAGCTTTCAAAGACCTGATGGACTACGCTGTACCACGCTACGAGCTACCCAGTCGACACTTTTTTTCCAGAAAAGCCATCCCAGCCCTCCACCAGCATGTTAAAGAGCGCATCGTCCATGCACTCAGGCAATCTGTGAGCACAAAGGTGCACCTGACAACAGATGCATGGACCAGTAGGCATGGCCAGGGACGTTACGTGTCCATCACGGCACACTGGGTAAATGTGGTGGATTCAGGGTCCACAGGGGACAGCAAGTTTGGGACAGTTCTGCCTAGCCCACGGTCTAGTAAACAGTTGTCTGTAGCCGTTCGCACCCCCTCCTCCTCCTCCTCCTCCTCGTCCTCCTGCAGAAGCAAGAGCTCGTCCACAGACCGCAGTCGCACAAACACTCCATCCGCACCTGCCACTGTTGCACACCAGGTCTCCCATTATGGGGCAGCTACTGGCAAACGTCAGCAGGCTGTATTGGCTATGAAGTGTTTGGGCGACAATAGACACACCGCGGAAGTTCTGTCCGAGTTCTTGCAGCAAGAAACGCAGTCGTGGCTGGGCACTGTAGATCTTGAGGCAGGCAAGGTAGTGAGTGATAACGGAAGGAATTTCATGGCTGCCATCTCCCTTTCCCAACTGAAACACATTCCTTGCCTGGCTCACACCTTAAACCTGGTGGTGCAGTGCTTCCTGAAAAGTTATCCGGGGTTATCCGACCTGCTCCTCAAAGTGCGTGGACTTTGCTCACATATCCGCCGTTCGCCTGTACACTCCAGCCGTATGCAGACCTATCAGCGTTCTTTGAACCTTCCCCAGCATCTCCTAATCATAGACGTTGCAACAAGGTGGAACTCAACACTGCACATGCTTCAGAGACTGTGTGAACAGAGGCGGGCTGTTATGTTTTTGTGGGAGGATACACATACACGGGCAGGCAGTAGGATGGCAGACATGGAGTTGTCAGGTGTGCAGTGGTCGAAGATTCAAGACATGTGTCAAGTCCTTCAGTGTTTTGAGGAATGCACACGGCTGGTTAGTGCAGACAACGCCATAATAAGCATGAGCATCCCCCTAATGCGTCTGCTGATGCAAAGTTTGACGCACATAAAGGATCAGGCGTCTGCAGCTGAGGAAGAGGAAAGCCTTGATGACAGTCAGCGATTGTCTGGTCAGGGCAGTGTACATGACGAGGTACCGGGCGAAGAGGAGGTGGAGGATGAGGAGGATGATGGGGATGAGTATATTTTTAATGAGGAAGCTTTCCCGGGGGCACGGGAAATTGGTGGCGTGGCAAGGCCGGGTTCTGGTTTTTTGAGGGACACAAGTGACGTAGATTTGCCTGCAACTGCCCCTCAACCAAGCACAACCGCAGATTTGACAACGGGAACTTTGGCCCACATGGCGGATTATGCCTTGCGTATCCTCAAAAGGGACACACGCATTACAAAAATGATGAACGATGACGATTACTGGTTGGCCTGCCTCCTTGATCCTCGCTATAAAGGCAAATTGCAAAATATTATGCCACATGAGAACTTGGAACTAATATTAGCAACAAAACAATCAACTCTTGTTGACCGTTTGCTTCTGGCATTCCCTGCACACAGCGCCCGTGATCGTTCTCACACGAGCTCCAGGGGCCAGAAGACCAGAGGTGTTAGAGGGGCAGAAATCAGAAGTGGCGTTGGCCAGAGGGGTTTTCTGACCAGGTTGTGGAGTGATTTTTCTATGACCGCAGACAGGACAGGTACTGCAGCATCAATTCAAAGTGACAGGAGACAACATTTGTCCAGTATGGTTACAAACTATTTTTCATCCCTTATCGACGTTCTCCCTCAACCGTCATTCCCATTTGATTACTGGGCATCCAAATTAGACACCTGGCCAGAATTGGCAGAATATGCATTGCAGGAGCTTGCTTGCCCGGCAGCTAGTGTCCTATCAGAAAGAGTATTCAGTGCTGCAGGTTCAATACTAACAGAAAAAAGGACTCAACTGGCTACCCAAAATGTAGATGATCTAACCTTCATTAAAATGAACCACAACTGGATTTCAAAATCTTTTGCCCCACCCTGCCCGGCTGACACCTAGCTTTCCTATGAAAAGGTCTTGCCTGTGGACTATTCTGAATGACTTTTCCAATCTCGTAATTTTCTTCACCTGATTGTCCAGCATACGACATGTTTCCACCTCACGAAATGGCCAAACTCCCCACACGGGGCCGTGCTATCGCCACTTTGCGCTTGGACCCTTGAGAGTGCTGTTTGTCTGAAGAGGTGGGTGTGGCCGCTTTTGGTCGACGGCACTGCCACTGGGTCCCTCATAGTACAATAAAGTGTCTCTGGCGGTGGTGGTGCGCACCCAACGTCAGACACACCGTTGTAATATGAGGGGCCCTGTGCCTGTACCGCCGGCCACAAGACAGTTCCCCCCCCAGCTCAAACAGTGCTCTACCACTAGCAAAATTATCTCTCACAGCTTCAACAATGTGTAGTCTAGGCGCTGACATCCTTCAATGCCTGGCACTGACAATACCATTGTTTTGACATTTTTGTTATGTTAGGCCTTCGAAGCCTGTCTGCGGTCCCTTCTTTCTACAACTACTACACTGACCAGGCCACTGCTGGCCGTGTTACCCTGGAACCAATTTAAAAGTGCCTACAGTCAGCCCAAGTTTGTTATGTTAGGCCTTCGAAGCCTGTCTGCGGTCACTCCTTCCACTAGACTTCCACAGACCAGACCACTGCTGCCCGTGTACCCCTGGAACCAATTTAAAAGTGCCTACAGCCAGCCCAAGTTTATTATGTTAGGCCTTCGAAGCCTGTCTGCGGTCACTCCTTCCACTAGACTTCCACAGACCAGACCACTGCTGCCCGTGTACCCCTGGAACCAATTTAAAAGTGCCTACAGCCAGCCCAAGTTTGTTATGTTAGGCCTTGGAAGCCTGTCTGCGGTCACTCCTTCCACTAGACTTCCACTGACCAGACCACTGCTGCCCGTGTACCCCTGGAACCAATTTAAAAGTGCCTACAGCCAGCCCAAGTTTGTTATGTTAGGCCTTCGAAGCCTGTCTGCGGTCACTCCTTCCACTAGACTTCCACAGACCAGACCACTGCTGCCCGTGTACCCCTGGAACCAATTTAAAAGTGCCTACAGCCAGCCCAAGTTTGTAATGTTAGGCCTTGGAAGCCTGTCTGCGGTCACTCCTTCCACTAGACTTCCACTGACCAGACCACTGCTGCCCGTGTACCCCTGGAACCAATTTAAAAGTGCCTACAGCCAGCCCAAGTTTGTTATGTTAGGCCTTCGAAGCCTGTCTGCGGTCACTCCTTCCACTAGACTTCCACAGACCAGACCACTGCTGCCCGTGTACCCCTGGAACCAATTTAAAAGTGCCTAAAGCCAGCCCAAGTTTGTAATGTTAGGCCTTGGAAGCCTGTCTGCGGTCACTCCTTCCACTAGACTTCCACTGACCAGACCACTGCTGCCCGTGTACCCCTGGAACCAATTTAAAAGTGCCTACAGCCAGCCCAAGTTTGTTATGTTAGGCCTTCGAAGCCTGTCTGCGGTCACTCCTTCCACTAGACTTCCACAGACCAGACCACTGCTGCCCGTGTACCCCTGGAACCAATTTAAAAGTGCCTACAGCCAGCCCAAGTTTGTTATGTTAGGCCTTGGAAGCCTGTCTGCGGTCACTCCTTCCACTAGACTTCCACTGACCAGACCACTGCTGCCCGTGTACCCCTGGAACCAATTTAAAAGTGCCTACAGCCAGCCCAAGTTTGTTATGTTAGGCCTTGGAAGCCTGTCTGCGGTCACTCCTTCCACTAGACTTCCACTGACCAGACCACTGCTGCCCGTGTACCCCTGGAACCAATTTAAAAGTGCCTACAGCCAGCCCAAGTTTGTTATGTTAGGCCTTCGAAGCCTGTCTGCGGTCACTCCTTCCACTAGACTTCCACAGACCAGACCACTGCTGCCCGTGTACCCCTGGAACCAATTTAAAAGTGCCTACAGCCAGCCCAAGTTTGTTATGTTAGGCCTTGGAAGCCTGTCTGCGGTCACTCCTTCCACTAGACGTCCACTGACCAGACCACTGCTGCCCGTGTACCCCTGGAACCAATTTAAAAGTGCCTACAGCCAGCCCAAGTTTGTTATGTTAGGCCTTGGAAGCCTGTCTGCGGTCACTCCTTCCACTAGACTTCCACTGACCATACACTGCTGCCCATGTACCCCTGGAACAAATTTAAAAGTGCCTACAGCCAGCCCAAGTTTGTTATGTTAGGCCTTCGAAGCCTGTCTGCGTCCCGTTCTTTCAACTACAACTACACTGACCAGGCCACTGATGGCCGTGTTCCCCTGGAACCAATTTTAACTTGCCTACAGCCAGCCCTATGTTATTATGTTAGGCCTTCGAAGCCTGTCTGCGTCCCGTTCTTTCAACTACAACTACACTGACCAGGCCACTGATGGCCGTGTTCCCCTGGAACCAATTTTAACTTGCCTACAGCCAGCCCAATGTTAGGCCTTTGATGCCTGTCTGCCGTCACTCCTTCCACTAGGCCTCCACTGACCTGTCTATTGCTGCCCGTGTACCCCTTGAACCAACATCATTAAATATAAAAAAAATTAATTTGATTATAAAAAATAAGATCGTGTTGAGATCTCAAATGCAGACATTTTAACAATCAAAACAAACACACAACAAATATCTGGAACTGTACTACAAATGTCCAACAGCTACAATTTCTTTCTCCTGCAAGAAGTTAACTGAAAGTTTTTTGGAGTTGTTAACACAGATATGGCATCCACCGAGTGTTGTCCTGTCGCGTCTCCTTTAAATTATTTCCAATAAGATGTTAAACTATTAATTTAATAAAATCAATAATTAAAAAAATAATTGAGTAAGTCAAAAGCACATTGCAAATAAACATTAATTACAAATCAAGAAGCATGGCGTGTCCGAGGGTGAGTAGATACCGAATAAGAATATAATCACCCTCGGACGCGCAATGCTTATTTAAAACAGCCTTCCTTCCTAAGAATCAGCCCTTCCGTGGTGTAGAGAGAGGTTGTGTTACACTCCAAGGTGTTCCCCAGGTTGCCTTTCCTGAGCTTCGATCTTCCGGCTCTCGTTTAGTAGCTGTTGGAAACTACGCTGCATTAGGCCTACTAATTGTGTATGGGTGAAACAGTGGCGCATCTGCGGTCCCTCCTTCCACTAGGCCTCCACTGACCTGTCTACTGCGGCCCGTGTACCCCTTGAACCAACCTAATAAAATATTTAAAAAATTAATTTGATTATAAAAAATAAGATCGTGTTGAGATCTCAAATGCAGACATTTTAACAATCAAAACAAACACACAACAAATATCTGGAACTGTACTACAAAGGTCCAACATCTACAATTTCTTTCTCCTGCAAGAAGTTAACTGAAAGTTTTTTGGAGTTGTTAACACAGATATGGCATCCACCGAGTGTTGTCCTGTCGCGTCTCCTTTAAATTATTTCCATAAGATGTTAAACTATTAATTTAATAAAATCAATAATTAAAAAAATAATTGAGTAAGTCAAAAGCACATTGCAAATAAACATTAATTACAAATCAAGAAGCATGGCGCGTCCGAGGGTGAGTAGATACCGAATAAGAATATAATCACCCTCGGACGCGCAATGCTTATTTACAACAGCCTTCCTTCCTAAGAATCAGCCCTTTCGTGGTGTAGAGAGAGGTTGTGTTACACTCCAAGGTGTTCCCCGGGTTGCCTTTCATGAGCTTCGATCTTCCGGCTCTCGTTTAGTAGTTGGTGGAAACTACGCTGCATTAGGCCTACAAATTTGGTATGGGGTGTAGAGACAGGTTGTGTTACACTCCAAGGTTTTCACCAGGTTGCCTTTCCTGAGCTTCGATCTTCATGCTCTCGTTTAGTAGTTGTAGAAAAGTACGCTGCATTAGGCCTACAAAATGGGTATGGGGTGGAGAGAGATGGTGTGTTACACTCCAAGGTGTTCCCCAGGTTGCCTTTCCTGAGCTTCGATCTTCATGCTCTCGTTTAGTAGGTGTCGGAAAGTAGGCTGCATTAGGCCTAAAAAATGGGGAATGGGGTGGAGAGAGATGGTGTGTTACACTCCAAGGTGTTCCCCAGGTTTCCTTGCCATTGCTTCGGTCTTCCGACTCTCGTTTAGTAGTTGTAGAAAAGTACACTGCATTAGGCCTAAAAAATGGGTATGGGGTGGAGAGAGATGGTGTGTTACACTCCAAGGTGTTCCCCAGGTTGCCTTTCCTGAGCTTCGATCTTCATGCTCTCGTTTAGTAGGTGTCGGAAAGTAGGCTGCATTAGGCCTACAAATTGGGTATGGGGTGGAGAGAGATGGTGTGTTACACTCCAAGGTGTTCCCCAGGTTTCCTTGCCATTGCTTCGGTCTTCCGACTCTCGTTTAGTAGTTGTAGAAAAGTACACAGCATTAGGCCTACAAAATGGGTATGGGGTGGAGAGAGATGGTGTGTTACACTCCAAGGTGTTCCCCAGGTTGCCTTTCCTGAGCTTCGATCTTCATGCTCTCGTTTAGTAGGTGTCGGAAAGTAGGCTGCATTAGGCCTAAAAAATGGGGAATGGGGTGGAGAGAGATGGTGTGTTACACTCCAAGGTGTTCCCCAGGTTTCCTTGCCATTGCTTCGGTCTTCCGACTCTCGTTTAGTAGTTGTAGAAAAGTACACTGCATTAGGCCTAAAAAATGGGTATGGGGTGGAGAGAGATGGTGTGTTACACTCCAAGGTGTTCCCCAGGTTGCCTTTCCTGAACTTCGATCTTCATGCTCTCGTTTAGTAGGTGTCGGAAAGTAGGCTGCATTAGGCCTACAAATTGGGTATGGGGTGGAGAGAGATGGTGTGTTACACTCCAAGGTGTTCCCCAGGTTTCCTTGCCATTGCTTCGGTCTTCCGACTCTCGTTTAGTAGTTGTAGAAAAGTACACAGCATTAGGCCTACAAAATGGGTATGGGGTGGAGAGAGATGGTGTGTTACACTCCAAGGTGTTCCCCAGGTTGCCTTTCCTGAGCTTCTATCTTCAGGCTCTCATTAAATTGTGGTTAAATGGAACAACTGCATTTGGCGTACTAGTTGGTTTGGGGCCTACTATCGGTGTCTGCCACTCCTTGCTGTTCTCCTGGTTTCCTGTCCTGAAATTCCATTTTCAGCCTCTCGTTAAGTAGTTGTTAATGTTAGACTGCATTTGGCCTACTAGTTGGGTTGGGGCCTACTATCGGTGTCTGCCACTCCTTGCTGTTCTCCTCCACTGAACAAAGCTGTGCCGCCTGTTTACTACGGTTGCCAATTTTAAACTGCATTTCGACTACTTACTGATTTGGCCCTACTCTCTGTGTCAGCCTCTCATTCCAGTTGTCCTCCACTGCAATGCCCCCTGGTTATTCCTGTGTTACCAATTTTGAACTGCATTTAGCCCACTTTCTTCTTTGGGCCTATATCTGTGTTTCCACTTCATCGTGCCCATTGCCCAGCCAGTGATAGATGAGTCTGCTGGTACATTGACCCATAACGCAACATTCCCCGTGCACGCTACACAACAACATTGTGACCCTGCTGAAAGTCAGGTTGCTCTTCCCGCATACCATACCACCTTACACGGGGACAAAGAGGAAGGTGCAGATGAAAGTGCAGGTTCCTTCATCAGGTGGGGGGAGGAATACTAGTTGGCGACGTCACTGGCACAGGGCCTCTCATAGTACGCAAAAGTGTTGCTGCCGGTGGGAGGCGCCCCCGCCGTGCAAACACACCGCTGTACTTTGAGGGGCCCTGTGCCAGTGCCAATGCCAACGAGTGGGCCCCCCCTGCTTGCTCAGGTTCACAGCACTTGTAAAGTTGAAATACTTACCTCTCCCTGCTCCACTGCCGTGACGTGGTCCAGATTTCCTGGGCCCACTAATTACTTGAACCAGCCCTACCCCCCACAACTTTAGCCAAATGACCCCCAATTTCAAATGCCTTCCAATTATTATAAGGTAAATTACGCTTGACAAGCTTCATTAAGAAGAATGGATGGTTTTGACATTAAAATGGGTACTCTAGGTGTTTTCCTGGCCCCCACTCATTGCCGACTATGCTGCCCCATTGACTTGCATTGGGTTTCGTGTTTCGGTCGATCCCGACTTTACGTCATAATCGGCCGATTTCACTCGACCCGACTTTGGACATAGTCGGGTTTCGCAAAACCCGGCTCGACTCTAAAAAGGTCAAGGTCGCTCAACTCTAGTCCTTGGTGTTGATTTCAAATGAAAGTAAATTTTGCATTTCATTTGGAAATCAAGGTCCCAGAGTCTGGAGTGGAGAGGCACACAATCCAAGATGCTTAAGGCTAGTGTGAAGTTTCCACAATCAATGATGGTTTGGGGAGCCAAGTCATCTGCTGGTGTAGGTCCACTGTGTTTTATCAAGACCAAAGTCAGCCCAGCCGTCTACCAGGAAATTTTAGAACACTTCATGCTTCCCTCTGCCGACAAGCTTTTTGGAGATGAAAATTTCATTCTCCATCAGGACTTGGCACCTGTCCAACACTACCAAAAGTACCAATACCTGGTCTAAAAGCAACAGTATCACTGTGCTTGATTGGCCAGCAAACTGGTCTGACCTTAACTTCATAGAGAATCTATGGGGTATTGTCAAGAGGAAGGTGAGAGACACCAGATTCAACAATGCAGACGAGATGAAAGCTGCTATCAAAGCAACCTGTGCTTCCATAACACCTCAGCAGTACCACAGGCTGAACGCCTCCATGCCATGCTGCATACATTTCAGTAGGCCAACATTTCAGATTTTAAAATAATTTTCAAGCTGGTGTTATAAAGTATTCTAATTTACTGAGATAATGACATTTGAGTTTTCCTTGGCTGTAAGCCATAATCATCAACATCAACAGAAATGGGGATCCTAGTTAATGATAAACTTACCTGGAGCAGCCAGTGCCAGGCAGCAGCTGCCAAGGCAAACAGGATCATGGGGTGCATTAAAAGAGGTCTGGATACACATGATGAGAGCATTATACTGCCTCTGTACAAATCCCTAGTTAGACCGCACATGGAGTACTGTGTCCAGTTTTGGGCACCGGTGCTCAGGAAGGATATAATGGAACTAGAGAGAGTACAAAGGAGGGCAACAAAATTAATAAAGGGGATGGGAGAACTACAATACCCAGATAGATTAGCGAAATTAGGGTTATTTAGTCTAGAAAAAAGACGACTGAGGGGCGATCTAATAACCATGTATAAGTATATAAGGGGACAATACAAATATCTCGCTGAGGATCTGTTTATACCAAGGAAGGTGACGGGCACAAGGGGGCATTCTTTGCGTCTGGAGGAGAGAAGGTTTTTCCACCAACATAGAAGAGGATTCTTTACTGTTAGGGCAGTGAGAATCTGGAATTGCTTGCCTGAGGAGGTGGTGATGGCGAACTCAGTCGAGGGGTTCAAGAGAGGCCTGGATGTCTTCCTGGAGCAGAACAATATTGTATCATACAATTATTAGGTTCTGTAGAAGGACGTAGATCTGGGTATTTATTATGATGGAATATAGGCTGAACTGGATGGACAAATGTCTTTTTTCGGCCTTACTAACTATGTTACTATGTTACTATGTAGAAATAAACAGTTGAAATAGATCACTCTGTTTGTAATGACTCTATATAATATAAAAGTTTCACTTTTTGTATTGAAGAACTGAAAACAAAATTAACTTTTTGATGATATCCTAATTTTGTGAGAAGCACCTGTATGTTGCATATCAGGAAGAAGGTACGGTAATAATTAACCCCTTAACAACCACCGATACGCTTTTTAACGGCAGCAGTTAAGGGTACTTAAACCACAGCGCCGTTAATTAACAGCGCTGTGGAAAAAGTGAATAGCGCCCCCCAGAGTCGGATTTTCTCTGGGGTCTCGGCTGCTGGGGGTAGCTGAGACCCCAGAGAACATGATTCGGGTTTATTTTACCGACCCCCGGGTTGCGATCGCCGGTAATTAACCATTTACCGGCGATCGCAAAAAAAAAGCGATTTCCCTTTTAATTTCTCTGTCCTCCGATGTGATTGCACATCATAGGACAGAGAAATGGGGTCCCCGATAGCCGCCCGATACTCACCTGTCTCCCCCGATGCTCCTCGTGGCTCCCGATGGGCGCCGCCATCTTTTTCTGGCAAAAAAATGGCGGGCGCATGCGCAGTGCGGTCGCCGGCTGGCACCCGGAGGATCTTTGATGATCGGGGTCGGTTTTTACCGACCCCTGTTTTGCGATCGCCGGTAATTAACTGTTTACCGGCGGTCGCAAAAAAAAAGCGATCTGTCATTCTCTGTCCTCTGATGTGATCGCACATCAGAGGACAGAGAAATAAGGGGATTCAGGGACCCTATCATACTTACCGGTGTCCCTGGGTCCTCCTGCGTCCCCTCCTGCTCTCCGGCTTCTTCATCGGGAAAGAAAATGCCAGCCGGCAGGAGAGAGGAGTTGGGGCTAAAATTAGGGTTAGGATTAGGGTTGGGGCTAAATTTAGGGTTAGGGTTAGGGTTGGGGCTAAATTTAGGGTTAGGGTTAGGGTTGGGGCTAAATTTAGGGTTAGGGTTGGGGCTAAATTTAGGGTTAGGGGTTAGGGCTAGGGTTAGGGTTGGGGCTAAATTTAGGGTTAGGGTTAGGGTTGGGGCTAAATTTAGGGTTAGGGTTAGGGTTGGGGCTAAATTTAGGATTAGGGTTAGGGCTAGGGTTAGGGCTAGGGTTAGGCTTCTTTCACACTTGGGTCGGTACGGGGCCGTCGCAAAGCGTCGGCCCGACGTACCGATGCACGTTGTGAAAATTGTGCACAACGTGGGCAGCGGATGCAGTTTATCATCCGCTGCCCAGTCTATGTCCTCGGAGGAGGGGGCAGAGTTACGGCCACGCATGCGCGATCGGAAATGGCGGACGCGACATACAAAAAAAAGGTTACATTGAACTTTTTTTTGTGACAATGGTCCCCCAAAACACAAATGATCTAGTGCACGACGGATGCGACATGTGGCCATCCGTCGGCAATACAAGTCTATGGGCAAAAAAGGCATCCTGCGGGCACATTTGAGGGATCCGTTTTTTGTCCAAAACGATGGATTGCGACGGATGCCACACGGCGCAAGTGTGAAAGTAGAGTTAGGGCTAGGGTTAGGGTTGGGGCTAAAGTTAGGTCTAGGGTTAGGGTTAAATTTAGGGTTAGGGTTCGGGCTAAATTTAGGGTTAGGGCTAGGGTTGGGGATAAATTAGGGCTAGGGTTAGGGTTGGGGCTAAATTTAGGGCTAGGGTTAGGGTTGGGGCTAAAGTTAGGGTTAGGGCTAGGGTTGGGGCTAAAGTTAGGGCTAGGGTTGCGGCTAAAGTTAGGGTTAGAGTTGGGATTGGGATTAGGGTTAAGGTTAGGGTTGGGATTAGGGTTAGGGGTGTATTGGGATTAGAGTTAGGTTTGAGGTTAGGGTTGAAATTAGGATTAGGGGTGTGTTGGATTTAGGGTTTTGATTAGGGTTATGGTTAGGGTTGAGATTAGGGTTGTTTTGGGGTTAGGGTTGTGATTATCGTTAGGGTTGTGATTAGGATTATGGATCGGGTTGGGATTAGGGTTAAGGGTGTGTTGGGGTTAGGGTTGGAGTTAGAATTGGGGGGTCTCCACTGTTTAGGTACATCAGGGGGTCTTCAAACACGACAGTCAATTTTGCGCTCAAAAAGTCAAATGGTGCTCCCTCCCTTCTGAGCTCTGCTGTGAGCCCAAACAGTGGTTTACACCCACATATGGGGCATCAGCGTACTCGGGATAAATTGGACAACAACATTTGGGGTCCAATTTCTCCTGTTACACCAATAAAAACTTGGGGGCTAAAAAATCTTTTTTGTGGAAAAAATTATTTTTTATTTTCACGACTCTGCTTTATAAATTTCTGTAAAGTACTTGGGCATTCAAAGTTCTCACCACACATCTAGATAAGTTCCTTGGGGAGTCTAGTTTCCAAAATGGGGTCACTTGTGGGGGGTTTCTACTGTTTAGGTACATCAGGGCCTCTGCAATCGCAACATAATGCCCGAAGACCATTCTATCAAAGTCTGCCTTCCAAAACGGCACTCCTTCCCTTCCAAGCTCTGCCGTGCGCCCAAACAGTGGTTTACTCCCACATATGGGGTACCAGCATACTCAGGACAAATTGGACAACAACTTTTGGGGTCCAATTTCTCTTGTTCCCCTTGAGAAAATAAAAACTTGGGGGCTAAAAGATCTTTTTGTGGAAAAAAATATTTTTTATTTTCACGGCTCTACATTATAAACTTCTGTGAAGCACTTGGGGGTTCAAAGTGCTCACCACACATCTAGATAAGTTTCTTAAGGGGTCTAGTTTCCAATATGGTGTCACTTGTGGGGGGTTTCCACTGTTTAGACACATCAGGGGCTCTCTAAACGTGACATGGCGTCCAATCCCAATTCCAGCCAATTCTGCATTGAAAAAGTCAAACGGTGCTCCTTCACTTCCAAGCTTTGTGGTGCGCCCAAACAGTGGTTTACCCCCACAAATGGGGTATCGACGTATTTAGAAGAAATTGCACAACAAAATTTATGGTTAAATTTCTGTTTTTACACTTGTGAAAATAAAAAAAATGGTTCTAAATTAAAATGTTTGCAAAAAATAGTTAAATGTTCATTTTTTCCTTCCACATTGTTTCAGATCCTGTGAAGCACGTAAAGGGTTAATAAACTTCTTGAATGTGGTTTTGAGCACCTTCAGGGGTGCAGTTTTTAGAATGGTGTCACACTTGGTTATTTTCTATCATGTAGACCCCTCAAAATGACTTCAAATGTGATGTGGTCCCTAAAAAAAAAATGGTGTTGTAAAAATGAGAAATTGCTGGTCAACTTTTAACCCTTATAACTCCCTAGTAAAAAAAAATGTTGTTTCCAAAATTGTGCTGATGTAAAGTAGACATGTGGATAATGTTATTTATTAACTATTTTTTGTAACATATCTCTCTGATTTAAGGGCATAAAAATACAAATTTAGAAAATTACAAAATTTTAAAAATTTTCGCCATATTTCCATTTTTTCATAAATAATCGCAAGTAATATCGAAGAAATGTTACCACTAACTTGAAGTACAATATGTCATGAAAAAACATTCTCAGAATCAGTGGGATCCGTTAAAGTGTTCCAGAGTTATAACCTCATAAAGTGACAGTGGTCAGAATTGTAAAAATTGGCTCGGTCATTAAGTACCAAATTGGCTCTGTCACTAAGGGGTTAAACTTAAACATAAAGGAGACATGTCACTCCCCTGACATGTATTCCTCATTTAGCAACACTTCTGGGACATCTTTTCTTAGAACTCTGCTATGTGTTATTCCTCCTGGAAATGTAGGAGACATATGTAGCCACTGAATCACATTCACCCGGTACTTTTTTAGAAATGTAACAGATGTGTGTTTTGGATCATTGGCACTTTAAAAAAGTGCACGCCTACCAAGGGCACAAAGTAATGGTAGCATCTTCTCTTTCACTAAAGAGTAGTACGTGTGTGAATTAATGATACCGTCAATGAAATGTAGCTCCCTGACTTCAGCCTCACATACCGACACTGCCACCATCATGTTTCACTGCTGACACCATGCATTTTCTAAATTCATTTTTCTAAATTGATGGTGCCTACAGTGAAACATGGTGTTTGCAGTGTCTGTATATTTGGCTGCCTTAGTGCTGCTTGTGTCAGGAAGCTATATTTCATTGATGGTATTATGAGTTCACAGATGCGCTACTCTATACTGAAAGGGAAGATGCTCCTATCACTCTCAGCCCTCGGTAGACGTGCACTTTTCCAACAGGACATTGATCCAGTTGGAAGAGAAAAGTTAAACAAACTACATTTAGGCATTTTAGCTCCTGGTACATAGTCGATAGCACAATCATATGATTTATGTATTGGTAGAACAACACACTAACCCTCACTAAAAACATCACTAAAGTCCTAAATGAATTCCGGAAGGTGAGACCTTACAGAAGCCAAGGATCTCAACAGACATCCACTAATACAAGAGTGACCACAAGACATAATCTCGTGAGTCTCCCAATACTTAAGTCTCCCATGCTTAATTAACCATGGTAGGCCCAATACTAACTTTGCAAGTAGACAAGGAAAAAACCTGAATGAAATGGACTTCGTGTGCAGCACTCCTACCTTCATACATACATTCTCAATCTTCAAAGTAACGTGACTTTGTGAACGATGAGAATTGTCAATAGCAGAAACTTGTATGAGAATGCTGAGAGTAGAAATATCATTGCCACAGTTAATAGTGAAATCATGATTAGTGTTGAGCGATACCGTCCGATACTTGAAAGTATCGGTATCGGATAGTATCGGCCGATACCCGAAAAATATCGGATATCGCCGATACCGATATCCGATACCAATACAAGTCAATGGGACATCAAGTATCGGAAGGTATTCTCATGGTTCCCAGGGTCTGAAGGAGAGGAAACTCTCCTTCAGGCCCTGGGATCCATAGGGATGTGTAAAATAAAGACTTAAAATAAAAAATATTGATATATTTACCTCTCCGGCGGCCCCTGAACTCAGCACGGGTAACCGGCAGGCTTCTTTGTTCAAAATCAGCGCTTTTAGGACCTGAGAATCACGTCCCGGCTTCTGATTGGTCGCGGGCCGCCCATGTGACCGCCACGCGACCAATCACAAGCCGCGACTTCACCGCAAGCTATTAACGCGCTCATTTTTAAAATTTTAAAAATGAGCGCGTTAATAGCTTGCGGTGACGTCGCGGCTTGTGATTGGTCGCGTGGCGGTCACATGGGCGGCCCGCGACCAATCAGAAGCCGGGACGTGATTCTCAGGTCCTAAAAGCGCTGATTTTGAACAACGAAGCCTGCCGGTTACCCGCGCTGAGTCCAGGGGCCGCCGGAGAGGTAAATATATCAATATTTTTTATTTTAATTCTTTATTTTACACATCTCTATGTATCCGATACCGATACCCGATACTAGAGTTGAGCGACCTTGACCTTTTTAGAGTCGAGCCGGGTTTTGCGAAACCCGACTATGTCCAAAGTCGGGTCGAGTGAAATCGGCCGATTATGACGTAAAGTCGGGATCGACCGAAACACGAAACCCAATGCAAGTCAATGGGGCAGCATAGTCGGCAGTGAGTGGGGGCCAGGAAAACACCTAGAGTGCCCATTTTAATGTCAAAACCATCCATTCTTCTTAATGAAGCTTGTCAAGCGTAATTTACCTTATAATAATTGGAAGGCATTTGAAATTGGGGGTCATTTGGCTAAAGTTGTGGGGGGTAGGGCTGGTTCAAGTAATTAGTGGGCCCAGGAAATCTGGACCACGTCACGGCAGTGGAGCAGGGAGAGGTAAGTATTTCAACTTTGCAAGTGCTGTGAACCTGAGCAAGCAGGGGGGGCCCACTCGTTGGCATTGGCACTGGCACAGGGCCCCTCAAAGTACAGCGGTGTGTTTGCACGGCGGGGGCGCCTCCCACCGGCAGCAACACTTTTGCGTACTATGAGAGGCCCTGTGCCAGTGACGTCGCCAACTAGTATTCCTCCCCCCACCTGATGAAGGAACCTGCACTTACATCTGCACCTTCCTCTTTGTCCCCGTGTAAGGTGGTATGGTATGCGGGAAGAGCAACCTGACTTTCAGCAGGGTCACAATGTTGTTGTGTAGCGTGCACGGGGAATGTTGCGTTATGGGTCAATGTACCAGCAGACTCATCTATCACTGGCTGGGCAATGGGCACGATGAAGTGGAAACACAGATATAGGCCCAAAGAAGAAAGTGGGCTAAATGCAGTTCAAAATTGGTAACACAGGAATAACCAGGGGGCATTGCAGTGGAGGACAACTGGAATGAGAGGCTGACACAGAGAGTAGGGCCAAATCAGTAAGTAGTCGAAATGCAGTTCAAAATTGGCAACCGTAGTAAACAGGCGGCACAGCTTTGTTCAGTGGAGGAGAACAGCAAGGAGTGGCAGACACCGATAGTAGGCCCCAACCCAACTAGTAGGCCAAATGCAGTCTAACATTAACAACTACTTAACGAGAGGCTGAAAATGGAATTTCAGGACAGGAAACCAGGAGAACAGCAAGGAGTGGCAGACACCGATAGTAGGCCCCAAACCAACTAGTACGCCAAATGCAGTTGTTCCATTTAACCACAATTTAATGAGAGCCTGAAGATAGAAGCTCAGGAAAGGCAACCTGGGGAACACCTTGGAGTGTAACACACCATCTCTCTCCACCCCATACCCATTTTGTAGGCCTAATGCTGTGTACTTTTCTACAACTACTAAACGAGAGTCGGAAGACCGAAGCAATGGCAAGGAAACCTGGGGAACACCTTGGAGTGTAACACACCATCTCTCTCCACCCCATACCCAATTTGTAGGCCTAATGCAGCCTACTTTCCGACACCTACTAAACGAGAGCATGAAGATCGCAGCTCAGGAAAGGCAACCTGGGGAACACCTTGGAGTGTAACACACCATCTCTCTCCACCCCATACCCATTTTTTAGGCCTAATGCAGTGTACTTTTCTACAACTACTAAACGAGAGTCGGAAGACCGAAGCAATGGCAAGGAAACCTGGGGAACACCTTGGAGTGTAACACACCATCTCTCTCCACCCCATTCCCCATTTTTTAGGCCTAATGCAGCCTACTTTCCGACACCTACTAAACGAGAGCATGAAGATCGAAGCTCAGGAAAGGCAACCTGGGGAACACCTTGGAGTGTAACACACCATCTCTCTCCACCCCATACCCATTTTGTAGGCCTAATGCTGTGTACTTTTCTACAACTACTAAACGAGAGTCGGAAGACCGAAGCAATGGCAAGGAAACCTGGGGAACACCTTGGAGTGTAACACACCATCTCTCTCCACCCCATACCCAATTTGTAGGCCTAATGCAGCCTACTTTCCGACACCTACTAAACGAGAGCATGAAGATCGAAGCTCAGGAAAGGCTACCTGGTGAAAACCTTGGAGTGTAACACAACCTGTCTCTACACCCCATACCAAATTTGTAGGCCTAATGCAGCGTAGTTTCCACCAACTACTAAACGAGAGCCGGAAGATCGAAGCTCATGAAAGGCAACCCGGGGAACACCTTGGAGTGTAACACAACCTCTCTCTACACCACGAAAGGGCTGATTCTTAGGAAGGAAGGCTGTTGTAAATAAGCATTGCGCGTCCGAGGGTGATTATATTCTTATTCGGTATCTACTCACCCTCGGACGCGCCATGCTTCTTGATTTGTAATTAATGTTTATTTGCAATGTGCTTTTGACTTACTCAATTATTTTTTTAATTATTGATTTTATTAAATTAATAGTTTAACATCTTATTGGAAATAATTTAAAGGAGACGCGACAGGACAACACTCGGTGGATGCCATATCTGTGTTAACAACTCCAAAAAACTTTCAGTTAACTTCTTGCAGGAGAAAGAAATTGTAGCTGTTGGACCTTTGTAGTACAGTTCCAGATATTTGTTGTGTGTTTGTTTTGATTGTTAAAATGTCTGCATTTGAGATCTCAACACGATCTTATTTTTTATAATCAAATTAATTTTTTAAATATTTTATTAGGTTGGTTCAAGGGGTACACGGGCCGCAGTAGACAGGTCAGTGGAGGCCTAGTGGAAGGAGGGACCGCAGATGCGCCACTGTTTCACCCATACACAATTAGTAGGCCTAATGCAGCGTAGTTTCCAACAGCTACTAAACGAGAGCCGGAAGATCGAAGCTCAGGAAAGGCAACCTGGGGAACACCTTGGAGTGTAACACAACCTCTCTCTACACCACGGAAGGGCTGATTCTTAGGAAGGAAGGCTGTTGTAAATAAGCATTGCGCGTCCGAGGGTGATTATATTCTTATTCGGTATCTACTCACCCTCGGACGCGCCATGCTTCTTGATTTGTAATTAATGTTTATTTGCAATGTGCTTTTGACTTACTCAATTATTTTTTTAATTATTGATTTTATTAAATTAATAGTTTAACATCTTATTGGAAATAATTTAAAGGAGACGCGACAGGACAACACTCGGTGGATGCCATATCTGTGTTAACAACTCCAAAAAACTTTCAGTTAACTTCTTGCAGGAGAAAGAAATTGTAGCTGTTGGACCTTTGTAGTACAGTTCCAGATATTTGTTGTGTGTTTGTTTTGATTGTTAAAATGTCTGCATTTGAGATCTCAACACGATCTTATTTTTTATAATCAAATTAATTTTTTTTATATTTAATGATGTTGGTTCAAGGGGTACACGGGCAGCAATAGACAGGTCAGTGGAGGCCTAGTGGAAGGAGTGACGGCAGACAGGCATCAAAGGCCTAACATTGGGCTGGCTGTAGGCAAGTTAAAATTGGTTCCAGGGGAACACGGCCATCAGTGGCCTGGTCAGTGTAGTTGTAGTTGAAAGAACGGGACGCAGACAGGCTTCGAAGGCCTAACATAAAAACATAGGGCTGGCTGTAGGCAAGTTAAAATTGGTTCCAAGGGAACACGGCCATCAGTGGCCTGGTCAGTGTAGTTGTAGTTGAAAGAACGGGACGCAGACAGGCTTCGAAGGCCTAACATAACAAACTTGGGCTGGCTGTAGGCACTTTTAAATTGGTTCCAGGGGTACACGGGCAGCAGTGGTCTGGTCAGTGGAAGTCTAGTGGAAGGAGTGACCGCAGACAGGCTTCCAAGGCCTAACATAACAAACTTGGGCTGGCTGTAGGCACTTTTAAATTGGTTCCAGGGGTACACGGGCAGCAGTGGTCTGGTCTGTGGAAGTCTAGTGGAAGGAGTGACCGCAGACAGGCTTCGAAGGCCTAACATAACAAACTTGGGCTGGCTGTAGGCACTTTTAAATTGGTTCCAGGGGTACACGGGCAGCAGTGGTCTGGTCAGTGGAAGTCAAGTGGAAGGAGTGACCGCAGACAGGCTTCCAAGGCCTAACATAACAAACTTGGGCTGGCTGTAGGCACTTTTAAATTGGTTCCAGGGGTACACGGGCAGCAGTGGTCTGGTCTGTGGAAGTCTAGTGGAAGGAGTGACCGCAGACAGGCTTCGAAGGCCTAACATAATAACATAGGGCTGGCTGTAGGCAAGTTAAAATTGGTTCCAAGGGAACACGGCCATCAGTGGCCTGGTCAGTGTAGTTGTAGTTGAAAGAACGGGACGCAGACAGGCTTCGAAGGCCTAACATAACAAACTTGGGCTGGCTGTAGGCACTTTTAAATTTGTTCCAGGGGTACATGGGCAGCAGTGTATGGTCAGTGGAAGTCTAGTGGAAGGAGTGACCGCAGACAGGCTTCCGAGGCCTAACATAACAAACTTGGGCTGGCTGTAGGCACTTTTAAATTGGTTCCAGGGGTACACGGGCAGCAGTGGTCTGGTCAGTGGAAGTCTAGTGGAAGGAGTGACCGCAGACAGGCTTCCAAGGCCTAACATAACAAACTTGGGCTGGCTGTAGGCACTTTTAAATTGGTTCCAGGGGTACACGGGCAGCAGTGGTCTGGTCTGTGGAAGTCTAGTGGAAGGAGTGACCGCAGACAGGCTTCGAAGGCCTAACATAACAAACTTGGGCTGGCTGTAGGCACTTTTAAATTGGTTCCAGGGGTACACGGGCAGCAGTGGTCTGGTCAGTGGAAGTCAAGTGGAAGGAGTGACCGCAGACAGGCTTCCAAGGCCTAACATAACAAACTTGGGCTGGCTGTAGGCACTTTTAAATTGGTTCCAGGGGTACACGGGCAGCAGTGGTCTGGTCAGTGGAAGTCTAGTGGAAGGAGTGACCGCAGACAGGCTTCCAAGGCCTAACATAACAAACTTGGGCTGGCTGTAGGCACTTTTAAATTGGTTGCAGGGGTACACGGGCAGCAGTGGTCTGGTCAGTGGAAGTCTAGTGGAAGGAGTGACCGCAGACAGGCTTCGAAGGCCTAACATAACAAAATTGGGCTGGCTGTAGGCACTTTAAATTGGTTCCAGGGGTACATGGGCAGCAGTGTATGGTCAGTGGAAGTCTAGTGGAAGGAGTGACGGCAGACAGTCTTCGAAGGCCTAACATAACAAAATTGGGCTGACTGTAGGCACTTTTAAATTGGTTCCAGGGTAACACGGCCAGCAGTGGCCTGGTCAGTGTAGTAGTTGTAGAAAGAAGGGACCGCAGACAGGCTTCGAAGGCCTAACATAACAAAAATGTCAAAACAATGGTATTGTCAGTGCCAGGCATTGAAGGATGTCAGCGCCTAGACTACACATTGGTGAAGCTGTGAGAGATAATTTTGCTAGTGGTAGAGCACTGTTTGAGCTGGGGGGGAGAACTGTCTTGTGGCCGGCGGTACAGGCACAGGGCCCCTCATATTACAACGGTGTGTCTGACGTTGGGTGCGCACCACCACCGCCAGAGACACTTTATTGTACTATGAGGGACCCAGTGGCAGTGCCGTCGACCAAAAGCGGCCACACCCACCTCTTCAGACAAACAGCACTCTCAAGGGTCCAAGCGCAAAGTGGCGATAGCACGGCCCCGTGTGGGGAGTTTGGCCATTTCGTGAGGTGGAAACATGTCGTATGCTGGACAATCAGGTGAAGAAAATTACGAGATTGGAAAAGTCATTCAGAATAGTCCACAGGCAAGACCTTTTCATAGGAAAGCTAGGTGTCAGCCGGGCAGGGTGGGGCAAAAGATTTTGAAATCCAGTTGTGGTTCATTTTAATGAAGGTTAGATCATCTACATTTTGGGTAGCCAGACGAGTCCTTTTTTCTGTTAGTATTGAACCTGCAGCACTGAATACTCTTTCTGATAGGACACTAGCTGCCGGGCAAGCAAGCTCCTGCAATGCATATTCTGCCAATTCTGGCCAGGTGTCTAATTTGGATGCCCAGTAATCAAATGGGAATGACGGTTGAGGGAGAACGTCGATAAGGGATGAAAAATAGTTTGTAACCATACTGGACAAATGTTGTCTCCTGTCACTTTGAATTGATGCTGCAGTACCTGTCCTGTCTGCGGTCATAGAAAAATCACTCCACAACCTGGTCAGAAAACCCCTCTGGCCAACGCCACTTCTGATTTCTGCCCCTCTAACACCTCTGGTCTGCTGGCCCCTGGAGCTCGTGTGAGAACGATCACGGGCGCTGTGTGCAGGGAATGCCAGAAGCAAACGGTCAACAAGAGTTGATTGTTTTGTTGCTAATATTAGTTCCAAGTTCTCATGTGGCATAATATTTTGCAATTTGCCTTTATAGCGAGGATCAAGGAGGCAGGCCAACCAGTAATCGTCATCGTTCATCATTTTTGTAATGCGTGTGTCCCTTTTGAGGATACGCAAGGCATAATCCGCCATGTGGGCCAAAGTTCCCGTTGTCAAATCTGCGGTTGTGCTTGGTTGAGGGGCAGTTGCAGGCAAATCTACGTCACTTGTGTCCCTCAAAAAACCAGAACCCGGCCTTGCCACGCCACCAATTTCCCGTGCCCCCGGGAAAGCTTCCTCATTAAAAATATACTCATCCCCATCATCCTCCTCATCCTCCACCTCCTCTTCGCCCGGTACCTCGTCATGTACACTGCCCTGACCAGACAATCGCTGACTGTCATCAAGGCTTTCCTCTTCCTCTGGTGCAGACGCCTGATCCTTTATGTGCGTCAAACTTTGCATCAGCAGACGCATTAGGGGGATGCTCATGCTTATTATGGCGTTGTCTGCACTAACCAGCCGTGTGCATTCCTCAAAACACTGAAGGACTTGACACATGTCTTGAATCTTCGACCACTGCACACCTGACAACTCCATGTCTGCCATCCTACTGCCTGCCCGTGTATGTGTATCCTCCCACAAAAACATAACAGCCCGCCTCTGTTCGCACAGTCTCTGAAGCATGTGCAGTGTTGAGTTCCACCTTGTTGCAACGTCTATGATTAGGCGATGCTGGGGAAGGTTCAAAGAACGCTGATAGGTCTGCATACGGCTGGAGTGTACAGGCGAACGGCGGATATGTGCGCAAAGTCCACGCACTTTGAGGAGCAGGTCGGATAACCCCGGATAACTTTTCAGGAAGCACTGCACCACCAGGTTTAAGGTGTGAGCCAGGCAAGGAATGTGTTTCAGTTGGGAAAGGGAGATGGCAGCCATGAAATTCCTTCCGTTATCACTCACTACCTTGCCTGCCTCAAGATCTACAGTGCCCAGCCACGACTGCGTTTCTTGCTGCAAGAACTCGGACAGAACTTCCGCGGTGTGTCTATTGTCGCCCAAACACTTCATAGCCAATACAGCCTGCTGACGTATGCCAGTAGCTGCCCCATAATGGGAGACCTGGTGTGCAACAGTGGCAGGTGCGGATGGAGTGTTTGTGCGACTGCGGTCTGTGGACGAGCTCTTGCTTCTGCAGGAGGACGAGGAGGAGGAGGAGGGGGTGCGAACGGCTACAGACAACTGTTTACTAGACCGTGGGCTAGGCAGAACTGTCCCAAACTTGCTGTCCCCTGTGGACCCTGAATCCACCACATTCAAACCCAGTGTGCCGTGATGGACACGTAACGTCCCTGGCCATGCCTACTGGTCCATGCATCTGTTGTCAGGTGCACCTTTGTGCTCACAGATTGCCTGAGTGCATGGACGATGCGCTCTTTAACATGCTGGTGGAGGGCTGGGATGGCTTTTCTGGAAAAAAAGTGTCGACTGGGTAGCTCGTAGCGTGGTACAGCGTAGTCCATCAGGTCTTTGAAAGCTTCGCTTTCAACTAACCGGTAGGGCATCATCTCTAACGAGATTAGTCTAGCTATGTGGGCGTTCAAACCCTGTGTACGCGGATGCGAGGCTAAGTATTTCCTTTTTCTAACCATAGTCTCATGTAGGGTGAGCTGGACTGGAGAGCTGGAGATCGTGGAACTAGCGGGGGTGCCGGTGGACATGGCAGACTGAGAGACGGTGGGAGATGGTATTGTTGCCGCCGGTGCCCTAGATGCAGTGTTTCCTACTACGAAACTGGTGATTCCCTGACCCTGACTGCTTTGGCCTGGCAAAGATACCTGCACAGATACAGCAGGTGGTGCGCTAAATGGTGGTCCTACACTGCCGGAAGGGATGTTGCGTTGATGACTAGCTTCATTGGCCGAGGGTGCAACAACCTTAAGGGACGTTTGGTAGTTAGTCCAAGCTTTCAAATGCATGGTGGTTAAATGTCTATGCATGCAACTAGTATTGAGACTTTTCAGATTCTGACCTCTGCTTAAGGAAGTAGAACATTTTTGACAGATGACTTTGCGCTGATCAATTGGATGTTGTTTAAAAAAATGCCAGACTGCACTCTTTCTAGCATCGGATACCTTTTCAGGCATTGCAGACTGAGCTTTAACCGGATGGCCACGCTGTCCTCCACCAGGTTTTGGCTTTGCCACGCGTTTTGGGCAAGATACGGGCCCGGCAGATGGAACCTGTGGCGATGTTGATGCCTGCTGCGGCCCCTCCTCCTCCTCTGCTTCAGAACTGCTGCCGCCTGCACCCTGTTCCCCCAATGGCTGCCAATCGGGGTCAAGAACTGGGTCATCTAATAACTCTTCTTGTACCTCCTGCGCAACTTCGTCTGTGTCACCGTGTCGTTCGGTGGTATAGCGTTCGTGATGGGGCAACATAGTCTCATCAGGGTCTGATTCTTGATCAGCACCCTGCGAGGGCAATGTTGTGGTCTGAGTCAAAGGACCAGCATAGTAGTCTGGCTGTGGCTGTGCGTCAGTGCACTCCATGTCAGATTCAATTTGTAATGGGCATGGACTGTTAACTGCTTCACTTTCTAAGTCAGGGACGGTATGTGTAAAGAGCTCCATGGAGTAACCCGTTGTGTCGCCTGCTGCATTCTTCTCTGTTGTTGTTTTTGCTGAAGAGGACAAGGAAGTGACTTGTCCCTGACCGTGAACATCCACTAACGACGCGCTGCTTTTACTTTTACCAGTTTCACGAGAGGAGGCAAAAGAGCTAGAGGCTGAGTCAGCAAGATAAGCCAAAACTTGCTCTTGCTGCTCCGGCTTTAAAAGCGGTTTTCCTAATCCCAGAAAAGGGAGCGTTCGAGGCCTTGTGTAGCCGGACGACGAACCTGGCTCCACAGCTCCAGACTTAGGTGCAATATTTTTTTCCCCACGACCACCTGATGCTCCACCACTACCACTACCCTCATTACCAGCTGACAATGAACGCCCCCGGCCACGACCTCTTCCACTAGACTTCCTCATTGTTTTAAAAACGTAACCAAACTAACGTTATTTGTTGCAGTCACACAACTTACACGGTGAGCTATAACTTCAGTATGATTTAGCTACCCCTTTACAGGTTGGTGAGACCACAGCGAAAATCAGGCCCAATGTTACACACTCTTTTTTTGGTGGCTGCAAATTAGAGAGATGCCCCACACGCAGGACTGTCACTGAAGCACAAATGTTAATATTAATGTCACACTATTATTTTTTTTTTATTTTTATTTTTTTCAGGAACACTTTAGAAACCCCCCAAAAAAAAAAAAATAGATTTTTGCAGGGAGAATTTAGAAAACAAATGTAACAAACTATATGCTTTCTATGGGCCACTGAGTGAGAGATGACGCACACAGGAATCAGGAGTGGCACACAAGCCCAGAGGCCAATATTTTTCTACCAATGATTGATGGAGTTATTTTCTCTGGTAGATTTTGGAACCCAAATCAAGGAAAAAAAATATAGGCTTTCTATGGACCACAATTGGAGAGAGAGAGAGAGAGAGAGAGAGAGAGAGAGAGAGATGGCACACCCAGGAGTCAAGACTGGCACACAAGCAGAAAGGCCAATATTAATCTCCCATTTTTTTGGGGTTTTTTTTTTTTTTTTTTTTTTTTTTTCAGGGAGACTTTAGAAAAAAAAATAATAAAAAAAATATGATTTTATCAGGAAGAATTTAGAAACCAAATAAAATAAAATTATTTTTTCAGGGAGAATTTATAAAACAAATAAAAACAAAAATAGGCGTTCTATGGCCCACTGACTGAGAGATGACGCACACAGGAGTCAGGAGTGGCACACAAGCCCAGAGGCCAATATTTTTCTACCAATGATTGATGTAGTTATTTTCTCTGGTAGATTTTGGAACCCAAATCAAGGAAAAAAAATATAGGCTTTCTATGGACCACAATTGGAGAGAGAGAGAGAGAGAGAGAGAGAGAGATGGCACACCCAGGAGTCAAGACTGGCACACAAGCAGAAAGGCTAATATTAATCTCCCACTGTTTTTTTTGTTTGTTTTTTTTTTTTTTTTTTCAGGGAGACTTTAGAAAAAAAAATAATAAAAAAATTATGATTTTATCAGGAAGAATTTAGAAACCAAATAAAATAAAATGATTTTTTCAGGGAGAATTTATAAAACAAATAAAAACAAAAATAGGCGTTCTATGGCCCACTGACTGAGAGATGACGCACACAGGAGTCAGGAGTGGCACACAAACCCAGAGGCCAATATTTTTCTACCAATGATTGATGTAGTTATTTTCTCTGGTAGATTTTAGAACCCAAATCAAGGAAAAAAAATATAGGCTTTCTATGGACCACAATTGGAGAGAGAGAGAGAGAGAGAGAGAGAGAGAGATGGCACACCCAGGAGTCAAGACTGGCACACAAGCAGAAAGGCCAATATTAATCTCCCACTGTTTTTTTTGGTTGTTTTTTTTTTTTTTTTTTCAGGGAGACTTTAGAAAAAAAAATAATAAAAAAAATATGATTTTATCAGGAAGAATTTAGAAACCAAATAAAATAAAATGATTTTTTCAGGGAGAATTTAGAAAACAAATAAAACCAAAAATAGGCGTTCTATGGCCCACTGACTGAGAGATGACGCACCCAGGAGTCAAGACTGGCACACAAGCAGAAAGGCCAATATTAATCTCCCACTGTTTTTTTTTTTTTTTTTCAGGGAGACTTTAGAAAAAAAAATAATAAAAAAAATATGATTTTATCAGGAAGAATTTAGAAACCAAATAAAATAAAATGATTTTTTCAGGGAGAATTTAGAAAACAAATAAAACCAAAAATAGGCGTTCTATGGCCCACTGACTGAGAGAGAGAGAGAGATGGAACGCTTAGTACTGGCACACAAGCCCAAAGGGCAATATTAATCTCCCTTTTTTTTTCCAGGGAGAATTTCTAAAACCCAAAAAAAAAAAAAAATAGGCTTTCTATGGCCCACTATTTGTGAGAGAGATGGGACGCTCAGGACTGGCACAGATGGCACGCTCAGGACTGGCACAGAAGCCCAGAGGCCAATATTAATCTCCCTTTTTTTCTGGGAGAATTTATAAAACCAAAAAAATATTTAAATAGGCTTTCTATGGCCCACTATTTGTGAGAGAGATGGCACGCTCAGGACTGGCACAGATGGCACGCTCACAACTGGCACACAAGCCCAGAGGCCAATATTAATCTCCCTTTTTTCAGGGAAAATTTATAAAACCAAAAAAAAAATTAAATAGGCTTTCTATGGCCCACTATTTGTGAGAGAGATGGCACGCTCAGGACTGGCACAGATGGCACGCTCACAACTGGCACACAAGCCCAGAGGCCAATATTAATCTCCCTTTTTTCAGGGAAAATTTATAAAACAAAAAAAAAAATTAAATAGGCTTTCTATGGCCCACTATTTGTGAGAGAGATGGCACGCTCAGGGCTGGCACAGATGGCACGCTCAGGACTGGCACACAAGCCCAGAGGCCAATATTAATCTCCCTTTTTTTCAGGGAGAATTTATAAAACCCAAAAAAAAATAAAATAGGCTTTCTATGGCCCACTATTTGTGAGAGAGATGGCACACTCAGGACTGGCACACAAGCCCAAAGGCCAATATTAATCTCCCACTGTATTTTTATCAGGGAGAATTTATACACCCCACAAAAAAAAATACAGAAAAATGAAAAGGCTTTCTATGGCCCACTATGTGAGAGAGATGGCACACACAGGGATGGCACTCTAGCAGAAATGCCAAATTGCCAATCTTAATCTCCCACCAAAAAAAAAAAAAAACAGGGAATGTCCTACAATTACTATCTCCCTGCCTGCAGTAATCTCAGCCAGGTATGGCAGGCAGCTACTATCTCCCTGCCTGCAGTAATCTCAGCCAGGTATGGCAGGCAGCAATAAGGAGTGGACTGATGCACAAATGAAATAAAAAGTGTGGACAAACAAAAAAGATAGCTGTGCAGAAAGGAAGGAACAAGAGGATTTGTGCTTTGAAAAAAGCAGTTGGTTTGCACAGCGGCGTACACACAGCAATGCAGCTATCAGGGAGCCTTCTAGGGCAGCCCAATGAGCTACAGCGCTGAGGGGAAAAAAAAAAAAAAAAAAACTTCCACTGTCCCTGCACACCGAGGGTGGTGTTGGACAGTGCAAATCGCTGCAGCACAAGCGGTTTTGTGGTTAATGGACCCTGCCTAACGCTATCCCTGCTTCTGACAAAGCGGCAGCAACCTCTCCCTAAGCTCAGATCAGCAGCAGTAAGATGGCGGTCGGCGGGAACGCCTCTTTATAGCCCCTGTGACGTCGCAGACAGCAAGCCAATCACTGCAATGCCCTTCTCTAAGATGGTGGGGACCAGGACCTATGTCATCACGCTGCCCACACTCTGCGTTTACCTTCATTGGCTGAGAAATGGCGCTTTTCGCGTCATTGAAACGCGACTTTGGCGCGAAAGTCGCGTACCGCATGGCCGACCCCGCACAGGGGTCGGATCGGGTTTCATGAAACCCCGACTTAGCCAAAAGTCGGCGACTTTTGAAAATGTTCGACCCGTTTCGCTCAACCCTACCCGATACCACAAAAGTATCGGATCTCGGTATCGGAATTCCGATACCGCAAGTATCGGCCGATACCCGATACTTGCGGTATCGGAATGCTCAACACTAATCATGATCAATTAGATTGAAGCCAGAACCTGAATCCACAAATTCAGCTGTAAAACAAGACTTAAGTTTCCAGGAATACTGTTCAGAAAAACACGGATGCCTGTACAAGAGACAATATCAAACTCTTGAAACCTGCATCTTTACACTTTAGCATCCTGTTTTTTTCTTTAGAAATTTGTTATTGTTATTGAAACTTTGAACGATTACATGATCAGAATGACCACAATATAAACAAAAACGAGCAGATGCTCCAAGTTCTGTAACCCCTCTGGTATTTTTGCAGGCACCAATTTGTATAGGTTCACCACTTACAACTAAGGCCCCTTTTACACATCAGTTTTTTGCCATCAGACACAATCCGTTGGCTCGACGGATCGATGGATCCGTCGCAGATTGTTAAAAACTGATGCGATGGATCCGTTTTTTCGATGGATCTGACTAGCGGATCTGGCTAATTGGATTGGAGCATGCTCAGTTAAAAAAAAACAGAATCCACTGACGGATCAGGCACCATAGGCTTCCATTCTAGCAAATGACGGATGGCGACGGATCCGTCACTGTCCGTTTTTTCGACGTACACAAAAAACATTGCTTTGTCCGTGGTCTCCGGCCATCGGACAAACAATATTCGATGGATCCGGCGAACAACGGATGAAACGTGAGGCCATCCATCTCAATCCATCGCTAATACAAGTCTATGGGGAAAAAAACAGATCCGGCGGCATCAGTCGCCGGATCTGTTTTTTTTTCAAAATTCGACGGATTGCGACTGATGGCAAAAAACTGATGTGTGAAAGGGACCTAAGGAAGATGCCACTGAATCACCTTTAAATGTGTCTATTTTTCAGGTGTCTGTCCAAATGAGCAGCAAGTGTCATAGCTTCCTATGAGGAAAGGAACTGTGAGTCATCATGTCTTTATTTTATTCCGAAACCCAAACCCTACATATATACAGTGGGGCAAAAAAGTATTTAGTCAGTCAGCAATAGTGCAAGTTCCACCACTTAAAAAGATGAGAGGCGTCTGTAATTTACATCATAGGTAGACCTCAACTATGGGAGACAAACTGAGAAAAAAAAATCCAGGAAATCACATTGTCTGTTTTTTTAACAATTTATTTGCATATTATGGTGGAAAATAAGTATTTGGTCAGAAACAAACAATCAAGATTTCTGTCTCTCACAGACCTGTAACTTCTTCTTTAAGAGTCTCCTCTTTCCTCCACTCATTACCTGTAGTAATGGCACCTGTTTAAACTTGTTATCAGTATAAAAAGACACCTGTGCACACCCTCAAACAGTCCACTATGGTGAAGACCAAAGAGCTGTCAAAGGACACCAGAAACAAAATTGTAGCCCTGCACCAGGCTGGGAAGACTGAATCTGCAATAGCCAACCAGCTTGGAGTGAAGAAATCAACAGTGGGAGCAGTAATTAGAAAATGGAAGACATACAAGACCACTGATAATCTCCCTCGATCTGGGGCTCCACGCAAAATCCCACCCCGTGGGGTCAGAATGATCACAAGAACGGTGAGCAAAAATCCCAGAACCACGCGGGGGGACCTAGTGAATGAACTGCAGAGAGCTGGGACCAATGTAACAAGGTCTACCATAAGTAACACACTACACCACCATGGACTCAGATCCTGCAGTGCCAGACGTGTCCCACTGCTTAAGCCAGTACATGTCCGGGCCCATCTGAAGTTTGCTAGAGAGCATTTGGATGATCCAGAGGAGTTTTGGGAGAATGTCCTATGGTCTGATGAAACCAAACTGGAACTGTTTGGTAGAAACACAACTTGTCGTGTTTGGAGGAAAAAGAATACTGAGTTGCATCCATCAAACACCATACCTACTGTAAAGCATGGTGGTGGAAACATCATGCTTTTCGGCTGTTTCTCTGCAAAGGGGCCAGGACGACTGATCCGGGTACATGAAAGAATGAATGGGGCCATGTATCGTGAGATTTTGAGTGCAAACCTCCTTCCATCAGCAAGGGCATTGAAGATGAAACGTGGCTGGGTCTTTCAACATGACAATGATCCAAAGCACACCGCCAGGGCAACGAAGGAGTGGCTTCGTAAGAAGCATTTCAAGGTCCTGGAGTGGCCTAGCCAGTCTCCAGATCTCAACCCTATAGAAAACCTTTGGAGGGAGTTGAAAGTCCGTGTTGCCAAGCGAAAAGCCAAAAACATCACTGCTCTAGAGGAGATCTGCATGGAGGAATGGGCCAACATACCAACAACAGTGTGTGGCAACCTTGTGAAGACTTACAGAAAACAGTTGACCTCTGTCATTGCCAACAAAGGATATATCACAAAGTATTGAGATGAAATTTTGTTTCTGACCAAATACTTATTTTCCACCATAATATGCAAATAAATTGTTAAAAAAACAGACAATGTGATTTTCTGGATTTTTTTTCTCAGTTTGTCTCCCATAGTTGAGGTCTACCTATGATGTAAATTACAGACGCCTCTCATCTTTTTAAGTGGTGGAACTTGCACTATTGCTGACTGACTAAATACTTTTTTGCCCCACTGTATTTATACACACAATGCTGGAATAGTGTAGCAGTAAGGCATATAGGATATATCAATCTAGATCCAGAACTCTGGATATTTCCCTTGGATTCCAGGCAGGTGTGTACTGAGGAAGAAATTCCGCCCTGGCATTTGAAATCACACAGGCCCATACGATCCCCATCCCCAAGCACCAGATGTGGATGTATTCATAATATTACCCTGGATGGAGGAAAGGAATATTTATTGCAAGGCCTGTGGCCTGCGGGGGTTAGTGACAGGGTCAGCGACTTTGTGCTCCATCAAAACTCTTAACAGTATGGGTGTCATTAGAACACTGATTCTATTAACAACGTAGCAGACAAGGCGGCCCACGACCAGACAGGCCCTTCTTGCATTTGCCAGAATTGCCAGATGGCCAGTCCGGCCCTGATTCCAGGTCTCCTGATATAGTGGTGTATAGCCATGTCAGCACTGTATATTTACTGTATTTACTGTGGCATATTGCATTTCTATAGATAGCTATGCTCTGCAACCTCATGCAATAATCACTGTAATCGTATGTACTTTTGCTATAGTTATTCTGTATGATCCACATGAAAGTAGATGTTGAGGCAAAGCCTGTATTTCATGTATTTTAAGTAGTGATGAGCGAATATACTCATTACTCGAGATTTCTCGAGCACGCTCGGGTGTCCTCCGAGTATTTTTTAGTAGGGTTGAGCGAAACGGGTCGTTCATTTTCAAAAGTCGCCGACTTTTGGCAAAGTCGGGTTTCATGAAACCCGATCCGACCCCTGTGCGGGGTCGGCCATGCGGTACGCGACTTTCGCGCCAAAGTCGCGTTTCAATGATGCGAAAAGCGCCATTTCTCAGCCAATGAAGGTAAACGCAGAGTGTGGGCAGCGTGATGACATAGGTCCTGGTCCCCACCATCTTAGAGAAGGGCATTGCAGTGATTGGCTTGCTGTCTGCGGCGTCACAGGGGCTATAAAAGGGAGTTCCCGCCGACCGCCATGTTACTGCTGCTGATCTGAGCTTAGGGAGAGGTTGCTGCCGCTTCGTCAGAAGCAGGGATAGCGTTAGGCAGGGTCCATTAACCACCAAACCGCTTGTGCTGTAGCGATTTCCACTGCCCAACACCACCTTCGGTGTGCAGGGACAGTGGAAGCTACATTTTTTTTTTTTTCCCCCTCAGCGCTGTAGCTCATTGGGCTGCCCTAGAAGGCTCCCTGATAGCTGCATTGCTGTGTGTACGCCGCTGTGCAAACCAACTGCTTTTTTCAAAGCACAAATCCTCTTGTTCCTTCCTTTCTGCACAGCTATCTTTTTTGTTTGTCCACACTTTTTATTTAATTTGTGCATCAATCCACTCCTTATTGCTGCCTGCCATACCTGGCTGAGATTACTGCAGGGAGATAGTAATTGAAGGACACTCCCTGTTTTTTTTTTTTTTTTTTGTGGGAGATTAAGATTGACATTTCTGCTAGAGTGCCATCCCTGTCTGTGTCATCTCTCACTCAGTGGGCCATAGAAAGCCTATTTATTTTTTTGCTTGATTTGGGTTATAAAATCTACCTGAAAAAATCACTACATCAATCAGTGGGAGAAAAATATTGGCCTCAGGGCTTGTGTGCCACTCCTGACTCCTGTGTGCATCATCACTCACTCAGTGGGCCATAGAAAGCCCATTTTTTATTTTTTTTTGCTTTATTTGGGTTCTAAATTCTACCTGAAAAAATCAATAAATCAATCAGTGGGAGATTAATATTGGCCTTTGGGCTTGTGTGCCAGTCCTAAGCGTGCCATCTCTCTCTCTCAGATAGTGGGCCATAGAAAGCCTATTTTTATTTTTTTTTATTGGGTTTATAAATTTTCCCTGGAACCAAAAAAAAAAAAGTGGGAGATTAATATTGGCCTCTGGGCTTGTGTGCCAGTCCTGAGCGTGCCATCTCTCTCACAAATAGTGGGCCATAGAAAGCCTATTTATTTTTTTGCTTGATTTGGGTTCTAAAATGTACCTGAAAAAATCACTACATCAATCAGTGGGAGAAAAATATTGGCCTCAGGGCTTGTGTGCCAGTCCTAAGCGTGCCATCTCTCTCTCTCAGATAGTGGGCCATAGAAAGCCTATTTTTTTTTATTTTATTGGGTTTATAAATTTTCCCTGGAACCAAAAAAAAAAAGTGGGAGATTAATATTGGCCTCTGGGCTTGTGTGCCAGTCCTGAGCGTGCCATCTCTCTCACAAATAGTGGGCCATAGAAAGCCTATTTATTTTTTTGCTTGATTTGGGTTCTAAAATGTACCTGAAAAAATCACTACATCAATCAGTGGGAGAAAAATATTGGCCTCAGGGCTTGTGTGCCACTCCTGACTCCTGTGTGCATCATCACTCACTCAGTGGGCCATAGAAAGCCCATTTTTTTTTTTTGCTTTATTTGGGTTCTAAATTCTACCT